>NC_045727.1:17703916-18337041 GCF_009834535.1 Camelus ferus
AGAGGAAAGGAAATAAGAGACCCGGTTTGCGTCTCCACCAGGTGCCCTGCATGGGGCTAGGGATTTCAATCGTGAGCCTCCTTCAACCTTCACAACGACCCCACACCAGTTACGTAATTTGCAGGGCTCTGTACAAAATGAAAATGCCCCTTGTTCAGAAGTGATTAAGAATTTCAAGACAGTGACAACAGAGCATTAAAACCAAGTGCAGGTGGGACCACACAGGTCACACGCCCTTGAAAAGAGTCTTGTAACAACTTCATTCAAGTAATGCGTGTAAAATGCTTAGCATGGGGGCAGGCAGGCGCCCTTGTGGGTCTCAACACCTTCCAGACAAACTGTGGCTGAGAGAGGCTGCGAATCTCAGCCAGGACATCCAGCCTGTCTGCAGGGGTATTCAGATTCGAATCCACAGCCCTTAGGCTGGCCTGGTCCACCCCATCATTGTGCTAGCCTTGCTGGTGAGCTCCATGGGCTGAGCATCCAAGTGCCCTGACTTCCCATTCAGCACGCTGGGCAGGGAAAAGAGGCGTTTCCCCACCCCCAGGGCCCCGACTGCTGCAGCCTTTAGCATCAAGCCAGCTTCCCTGCCTCCCTCTTCCTCCTGTCACAAGGAAGGTTGGTAATGAGACAGACCTTCCTCTCTCCCACCCTGGCAGATTTATTCCTGGGGGTACGTGGGTGGATGCATGTTTGGGGTGGGGGTGTTCTAAATATAAAGACATCATGACAGACACAACCTATTAATGTTGGGGCTGGGGAGGCCTCTCTTGCAGAAGAATCAGAAATAAATTGAGGGGTAAGTTACCGCCTCCAGTTCTAACTTCTGCCCCAGTCCCCGCACTGCCTGGCTGTGTGCCCGCCAACCCTCTGGAGTGGGCTGAGGACGGTAAGGCACGCCCCCTGGTGCGGTGCCTGTGGGAGACCTTGAGAAGTGGCCTGTTTGTGCCCGTTGTACACATCAGGAAAACGGAGGCTCAGGGAAGGGGCATGCCCGCCTGAGGTCTTGAGTTATAAATCGACAGAACTGAATCACCAACATAGTCCAGAAACCAAGTGCCTTTAGCCACACCATAGCTGCCTGGGACAAATCCAAAATGACGTTAACCACAGCTGTGATCGTGCTGAGACCCACAAGAGAGCCTGCCTGCCCCCGTGCTAAGCATTTTACATGCGTTACTTGAACTTAGCCTCCAAACGACTCATGCAGCGGGTACCATCATCCTCATCCCGTTTTATGAGTGAGGAACGTGCAGCTTGGAACAGATAAGTGGTTTCCTCACCTTCTCGGGGCCAGTAAGTGATGAAGCCAAGATTCCAGCCCATGCCTAATCGGCATCCAGTGCACACGCTCTCCGTCTCTTTCTCTCAACCACGGCCAATTATGGAAGAAGAAAATGCAGATAAGCGAAATGAAGGGAAAAAATCACTCACTCCTACACCTACCCCGCAAGAGGTGACAGCTTTACGTACATTGATGAGTTTCCAGCTGTCTTCCTCTGCGGAAGGGGAAGTTCTTGCTCCCAGCACATGACCCTTGGTGTTCTGTAATTGCTGAGCAATTTAGAGATGACCGGAAATTTATAATTCATGGGCCCATCTTTCATCCTGGTCGCTGGAAGGCAGCGAGGCATGGCTGTCTCCCAGGGAGAGTTTCAACCTTGACATGGGAGGAGACGGGATCCCAGGGGCTTGCTTAGAACAGAATTTCAGAATCGGGGAAACGGCCAACATTGAAACCGACCCTGGGATCCCAGCATAGGATGCTAGAAGTCGGGGATCCTCGCGTGGAACCTTCCAATGGAATCCGATGGAAGAGCGCTGGGATAAAGCCTAGAATTGAGCTTTGGGATCTGAGACTACAACTCTGTAAATCTGGAGTCAGATGGGTCCGAGGGTGGTGTTCTGGCCGACTCTTCTGTTTATTCACAAGGGCAAGGTCTACAACAATGTCTAGGGACATTTTGCATTGTCATAACTGTGGAGGTGGGGTGGGGGGACCATAATGGCTGGCATCTAATGGGTGGAGGCCAACGATGCTGCTTTAATATTCTCCAACATGTAGGATGGCCTCCCACTCCCCTGCCAGCAAGGGAATTATCCAATTTAAAATGTCAGTGGTGCTAAGGCTGAGAAACCCTGGCCTAGACTTTTGAAGACATGTGCTGGTTTATGCTTTTGACAAAGCCAGGGGATTGTCAAAAGAAGCTATGTTTGGTCAAAATGAGAAACTTCAGTTTCTGGTTTTACCTGCAACACTAAACATGTTTCTTGGGCAAGTCACATAGCATCCTCTGTACCTCATTTGTGAAGTGGGTTGAAGGATTCCTGCCGCGTGCTGTGTGTGGGGATGGACCACCAGGGATGGTTACGTACGCGTCCGGGCTGTGTGGGGGAGGTGGCGGGCGTAGAGGATGCACATGTTCATGCAGTCGTGTCTCTGTCGGCACGTGCACATGTGTGTACACTGGGTCCTAATGTAAAGTGCGTTTCTCACGGGAGGTCCATTAAAATCACTTGAAAGAGAATAGTAGGGGAGAGAGACTTTGGGTAAAGTGATCGCAGAAGGACCTACTGAGAAGAAGGCATTTGAGATGAGACCTGAAAAATTGAGGAGGAGGCAGCTGGGGAGATCTGGGGCGAGATGCTGCCAGGCAGGGAGGGTGCCACGCAGAGTGGGAGGTGGGAAAGGGACCGCACCTCCCAGGAACCCAAATTAGGGATGGGGTCAGCGCGGGAGAGCAGGGGCCGGGGAGTGGGTGGACCCCATCCCTCAGGGGCCGTGGATTCTGCTCAGACTATTTCTGCGCTCTGTTCATTCCCTTCCATCCCATCCCATTCTTTCTCCTCCCTCCTTCCTTCTTCCTTGTTTTCTGCCACCCCCTGCAGTCTGCCCCTGTGGGTAAACATTCTGCCCAGAACCAGCAGAGCCATCCATTATCTCCCCCAGACAATTAGCATCCTATTAAGGAACTCTATGCAAATACGCGCTAATTGACCCAAGACACAGCAGCTCCAGGAGGAGAAGGATGACTCCAGATGGCTTAATGATGGGGATTTAGGGCCTTCCTTTAGAAGTCCCTCTTGGGGAGGAAAGTGAGCTGGGCTCGGAGAAGAGCTGCCAGCTGTCTGACACGGAAGACCAGCGGATTGGGTGACCTGCGCCTGGGGCTCCTTTCATCAAACCACTGGACAAGGGAACTGTCAGTTCACCCCCTTATCCTCCCACCCCACCCCCGTCCGTTCCTGCAACTCTCTCCCTTCCCTCCAGCTCAGAGTTTCGATGGTTCACCCACATCTACTCCAATGGGTCCATACCTTTGCAAGTATATGATTGATTGTCTCCCCTTGCTAAACACTGACCTTACTTTTTCGAGCAGTTTTAGGTTCACAGCAAGACTGAGTAGAAAACACAGAGATTTCCCATACACCCCCCTGCCCGCCCCCAACAGCCTCCCGCATTGTCAACATCCCCCACCAGAGCGAGGCATTTGTTATAATCAGTCGATGGACCTGCTCTGACATACATAATCACCCAAAGTTGATCGTTTACATTAGGCTTCATTCTTGGCGTTGCACAGTATGTAGATTTGGGTAAATGTATAATATGTATCTTCCATTGTAGTATCACACAGAAGGGTTTCCCCAGTCCTAAAAATCCTGTGTTCCACCTAAAATCTACGTCTCTTCCCTCCTAATCCCAGGTGACCACTGATCGTTTTGCTCTCTCCATAGTTTTGCCTTTTCCAGAATGTCCTATAGTTGGAAATTACACAGCATGTAGCCTTTTGAGATTGGCTCCTTCCTCTGCGGGATATGCATTGGAGGTTCCTTCCTGCCTTTTCATGGCTTGATGGCTCATTGCCTTTTAGCACTGAATAATACTCCATTGTCTGCATGTACCAGTTTGTTTATTCATTCCCCTGCTGAAGGACATCTTGGTTGCTTAAAAGTTTTGTCCGTTATGGATAAAGCTGCTATAAATATCTGTGTGCAGGTTTCTGTGTGGGTATCAGTTTTTGATTCCTTTGGGTAAATACCAAGGAACCTGACTGCTGGGTCACCTGGTTAGACTACATTTGGTGACTTTTGTATGGTGTACCTTTGAAGACTAACTGTAGCTAACTTTTACCAAGTCCCCTTAGTTAAGAGCTCAGGTTCTGAAGCCAAATTTCCTGGCTTTGAGCCCTGCACCACCATTCCTAGCTGTGTGACCTTGCACAGGTGACTTAACCTCTCTGAACCTCAGTTTTCTCATCTGCAAAATGAGGCTAACAAATGAGACCTTTCACGTAGGATTGTTGTAAGGATTAAACAAGCTGATGTCTAGAACAGTGCCTGCCACATAATAGGTGCTCATTAAATATTAACACATGCTTTTACTAGGGTGCCATCTATTTTAAACATATTAGCTCATTTAATCCTTATACCTTCCCAGCGAAGCAGGATGGATTGGTCCTATTTTACAGGTGAGGAAGCTGAGGCTCAGAGAAGCCACTTGCTGAAGATCACACAGCCCCCATGTGGCTGAGGCAGATTCAAACCAGAAAGGTCTGACACTAGATCTGACCCCTTTCCACGCTTCTCACTCTGGCTCAGCTCGATTCCCTGTAACAAGAGATGGTGGCCATAAAATTTGCCCACGGAGCAAGAGGAACTGGAGTCATTACCCAGGGAAACAAAATTTTAATATTTATTTATAATGGGCACCATATGCTTCCTCTGATTTTTTTATTTAATTACATCATGGCAGATGGCTGGGTGTTAAAGGCCATTAAGCTAATGGCACTTTGCCTTCTCATTTATTTTCTCGAGTTTTGGGGAAAGATGAATGGAAATGGACATGGATGGCGAGCTGTGAGTGCCGAGTGGTGGCGGGTGAGTCTCTGTCCTGGAAACTGAGGGAAGGAAGCGTGGGGATTCTGGAGACTCTTCCTGGGGGGTGGGTGAGGGTGCAGGAGGCAACACATCCTGTGATGAGGAGCCAAGAACAAGGCTTGCCCTGTGTGCACACACACACAGATATGCAGAATCTCGGATGAAAACAGTCCCATTTTTTGGACCTAGGAAGTAAGTCTATATGTATAGAAGTGCCCATTGCAGCTTTATACAGAGTGGCCAAGAACTGGAGAAAACAACACAACACGTCCAACCAGGGCAGGATGGGCTCATTACACAATTACACACCCTTGAGTGGGAGGGTGATTCCCACAGGGGGTCTGCACACCAAGTAGGGTGCAAATTCTGGGGTTAATGGAGTTTTTAAAAATTCTGGATTCCTAAAGACCATGAATGAAAGCCACAAGATTGGCATTTATAATAGTATTTTCCCAAACTATTTCATTACCTCTGTCACTGTCCAAGTGACTGGTCCAGGAGCAAGAAGGATGAGAAGGAACTTTGATTGAAGGAGCCGGGGCTCCATCTACCTGGAGAAGAAGCATTAGAGGGATGTATGCAAGTTCAGGATGGATCCTTTGTTTGAGGCTGGGAATCAACTGAGAGATGTCATGGGTAAGAGAGAGGGCCAGCTGTCCTGCTGGTCTGCTCCGTGTGTGCCATTACATCACGGCACTGAGACTTAGTCCTGCACTCAAATTCATGCTCCACTTCTTACTAGCTGTATGTGTGGGCAAGTCACTTAATTTAAGCTCTGTGAGCCTTAGCTTCCTCATCTGTAAAATGGGTATAATTGTGACTAAGTCTTATTATATTCTTAAGAGGTCCTATATTGCCTTCTGGGAATCCGGATAAAGATCTACATTCAGGAGGTTTATCAGAGCACTGCTTATTTACAAGGAAGACAAACTGGAAATATTTTACATGTCTAATGATAAGCAAAAGATTGAATAAATCAAGGTATATTCGTATATTCCAAGTAATGGCTATCATTGGTAAGTAGTTTATTCAAGTGAAGAACACGCTAATTCCTTTCCTTCCCTGAGTGGGGAAGGAAGACACAGAATGGAAAAAACCAATACCAGGGTGGTGCTGTCAAGTCAGCTACCATCAAGGATGACTGAGGCTGACTCCTTCTGGGGAAATTCAGGGAGCCTGAGCGAACACAGCCTCAGAGTTATTCTGTCAGTGGGGTGAGGGAGTTGGGGCATTTATACACCAACTCTCATCAGTCATAGATTGAGGCTGCTTCCAAATGGCATTTGGAATTCAACTCTATGGGTAGGGCGCATAGAGCATCTATTACAGATCTACCAGCCTGGCAAAGATGAAAAAGTCTGACAACATAAAGTGTTGATGGGATTTGGAGCCATAGGAAAGCTCATACACTTTTGAGGGGAGTTATCACCACCACCACCTTAGAAAACAAATCAGCATTTCTTAGAAGAGTCATAATATGCTCGCACAGTAGGACCCAGCCATTTCACTCCTACACTAATTCTTGTACACGTGTATCAGGAAACAAGGATGAGAGTGTTTGCAGCAACTAGTGAGGGGATCCCATTCTGCCCAAGCCATATGAGCTGATAATTGATGATGGAAAAGCTCCAAGAAGGAAAATAGGATTCTTGTACCAGGAAAAATGGGCACTTCTCTGCAAATTATAGTAAGAGGTAACACTTGCACATATTAATTCAGTTTCATATTTAGTCCTCACACCAACACTGTAAGTACTATTATTTCCTCCATTTTACAGATGGGCAAACTGAGGTACAGAGAGGTTAATAACCACCTCAAAGGGTTCTAGTGAGGAGTCAGTGGTGCAGTGGGACTAGGGTACTCAGCACAGCGCCTGGCGCATATTAAATGCTTAACAAATACCAGTGACTTCTGATGTTGTTGTTATTAGGCCAAGACTAAGATGGAACCACTGGCCTGGGCTCCCGGTTTCTTGGAGATCCCCAGGTGGATCTCCAACCCAGAACTGTGAAGAAATTGAACTTTCACAAACCTGGTTTCTCAACAGCTACTTTCTGTCAAGTTTGTATGGTCAGGGGGTCAGCTGGTATCTGGGCTTGTAACCCTCAAGTCAAGTTCAAGGGGTTGTGGAGAGACAGGTAGGTCTCTGCCCAGCCTCATGGGCTTCCAGAGTCTGGAAGGGGAAGCACTACAACACTCCCAGGGGAGGGAGACGAGGGACAGGCTGCCCCTCCTGTTCTCCCTTCCCGCAGGGTGGCTCTGCCCTGCCCATCGCTTTCCTGGCAACTCAGCACCAGAGGCTCATTCTGGTGCTAAAAATAGGCTGTGTTTAGACACTCTGGGGCTCCGGCTGGAAACACCAAATACTGTCATTCCCGCAAGGGGGGCCTCTCAGCCTCACCCTCGTGGTAATTCACGAGGAGGGAGGCAGGGTAGGGGTCATCTGCCATGCTCAACAGATGGGGAAACTGAGGCTCAAAGAGGTCTCATGTAAAACAAAGAGGAGTGAAGCCAGGATAATCAGCTCTTAGCCAGCGCCAACTCCAGTCCTAGGAGTCACCTCCTCAAGTCCTCCCCAGGACCCCAGGAAGGAGATTCTGTGGGCCACCCACTTTGTAGAGAGAAAACTGCAGCTCAGAGAGGTGAAGACATCTGCCCAGCTTGCACACCCATAAGTGATGGGAGAGGGTGTTAACGCGATGCCGGCTTCTAGCATATAATGAACAAACGAGACTGAGAGGTGAAGGGGCTGGAGGCCACGCCATACGCCCTGCCCGGGGTTGGACATGCACAACAATGGGATTAAGGGGAACCGTCAGACCTGCCTTGCAGGTTGCCAGGAGGGAGGAGTTTGTGAGAGGATGTTTGTAAAACCTTTAAACACGGTGTTCAGTTGATGGTGGGTATTTAACCAATGACAGCTCGCTTCATTTCCCCATTCTCTTTGGGGTAGAAGTTGTTTGGAGAGAGCGAGACAGAGAGACAGAGAGAGAGAGAGAGGGAGGAGAAAGGATGCTGGATTGGCATGAGAGCAAACGAAGTCTTTGAGGTTCCCTTGGGGAAGTGGAACTGTGGCTTAGCAGGGCCCCCTGAACCCCAGGACCAGAGCTGAGAAATACAAGATGCTGTCTCCATGGAGCCCTGAATCACAGCTCCCTTAGGCTGTCACGTGGGGGATTTGGCACATGACACAGACCCATGGCTGTAGGTTTAAGCTTCGGGGTGGGTGAGAGATCAGTCCTCTGACTCTTTACTCACTTTCTACATCAGTGTTTCTTGGGGACCTACTATGTGCCAGAGGCTGGGGCTGACACAGACCGGGGGAGCACAAACAGGGTCCCACCCACGTGGGGCTCAGATTCCAGGGTGCTCTCCACCCAGGTGACCTCCCCACCTCCCAGCAACGGCAGGACGGTGCGGGTGACTCAAGCCAGCACCCGCCTTTCCCAGGAAGACCCCCCTCCTTCCTGTGCCTCCCCCTTCGCTCCCCACACCACCACCATTGCCTCAGTCTCTTTCTGTTCCCTGCCAGCTTTTAATGAGCTCATTATCCTCTTAAAACCCATTTGGCACCCACTTAGAGAAAAGATGTGTTGAAATGTAAAAGAATGAGAAGGGAACAACAAAAAAGAACTAGACCCAGAAATATCCTCAGAGAGACAAAAAGCCGCAGGGAACACAACAGCTGGAATCCTTGCTGTCTCCACTGCAGCAAATGTGCTGCTGGGGCCAAGGGGCTTTGAAGGCTGCACACACATGCTCACGAGAGGGGCAGGGGCTGGGGGTGGGGTGGAGCTTTCCTTGAGCACTTACTATGTGCCAGACACTCTGCCTACAATTTTTAATGCAATCCACCCAGTAGTATGTTCTAGGGGAGGGTGCCAGCATCTTACGTCCACTTCACAGGTGAGGAGCCTCAGTCAGCGAGAAGAGGTGTCTTGCCCCAGTCACACAGGTGGCAGATGGAAGAGGCAGGATTTGAACCCAGGCTGGTCTGCCTCCAGAGGCCATGCTCTCGCCTGCGTGCCTCTGGAAGGGCTGGTTTCCCCCTCCGCATTCCCACGAGGGCTCCTGGCCTTTTCTCATTCCGTCCTAGAAATATTTGCCACATGTGTGATCTACATAGGATACCATGGGGCACCACCCACTGCCTGCAGATTTTCAAGCTGATAAGGGACTAGCCTCTCTAAAGTGTCAGTGTGACCATGAAACTTCGGTGGATCTCCACACACGCTGTTAGAGCACAGTCCAGACTTCTGGGCTCAGCATTCAAGGCTCCCCTTGGTCTGGCCCCCTAACCACTACTTAACTGCATTCTCCTCGTGCTCTAAGCTCCTTTGCTGCCTCCACCCAGTGACCTGCCCTTCGTGTGTGCTGTTCCTCCTCCCTAGGGTGTCCTTCTGCTGTTCCTGCATCCAGAGAACTGACTCCTCTTACAAGACCTGACAGCTTCCTTGGGGAAGCCCTCTCTGATTCCCCCCCACCAGGGCAATTGCAGACCCTCCCTCCTCTGGGCTCCCACATTCCAGGGCTTCTTACCCCAGGGTCCAAGAACCCCTCAACATTGTAAGCCAAAGTCTACGAGCTTAAGTGCAAGGGCTCTTTTCTGGACATATGTCTATAGTTTTTTGCCATATTCTCAAAGGGATACAAGACCAGAATAGACATGCAGTTAGGAATACAGGCTGTGAAGTCAGATGGCCTTGGGTTCACAAGCCAGCTGCCCTGGACACGTTACTTAATCATTCTGAGCCTCTTCCCTCTCCTCTGTAAAATAGATACAGATCTCCCTCGTAGCATTGTTATGAGGATGAAGTCAGTGTATGTATGTGTTTAGAGCAGTGTCTGGCACGTAATAAGAGCTCAATAAACATTAGCTATTAATAGTAATTGTTCTATATCTTATATACACATCTACTACAGGATTTATCACTGTCTATCTAGTATAATGATTTAGTATAGTGATTGTTTAAATTGCTGTCTCCCTCAGTAGACTCTGAATTCTCTGAAAGCAGGAACTCTGAACTATTTATTTCTGCATTCCAAGTACACACACAATAGGCAAGCAACACATGCTTTTAAATGAATGGAAGAATGGGGTGGACGGATGGATGGGTGGAGAGTTGGATGGATGAATGGGCAGCTACAGTTCAGATGAATGGATGGATGGATGAATCAATTAATGATGGATGGATGGAGGGTTAGATGGATTGATGGATAGATTAAGGAATGGATAATGGGTGGGTGGATAGATTGTGACTTAATGGATAGATGGGTAGATGGAATGATGGATGGATTAAAGGATGATGGATAGATGGATGGATGGACGAACGTTTACTTTTACCCCACAAGAGCATGGATTTGGGGCTGTTTTGTGCCTTTAACTTTTCCAAGTGCCTAGAACAATGACTGGTGCGTGTAGGTGCTCAGAAGTTAGTCCCTGAATGAACAGGATGGCATATGGAGGACACCGGACTATACCTTGAGCCACAGTTCAACTCCCATGCTGCTGTCTGGATTGCGAGGGGCTGTGAACGTTCAAATTGCCCTCTGGCTGACAGTTGACTCCTTCGCATTGGCCAAGATTGTCACGAGGCCCCCTGCTGATGGTAATAGGAAACAACATCAACCAAGGGGCATTTTCTGTTTTCTGCTTTACATTCTGTTTCCTCCTGCTGATGACCCTGAATGTTTTGTCATAAAGCAGTGGTTCTCAAACCTTTGTGCTCATTACCAGCACCTGAGGAGGCCCTGTTAACACCTGTAGGTTTCGTCCTTCACCAGAGATTCTGGTTGGAGAGGTCAGAAATCTTCACGTTTAACCAGGCTCCCAGATGAATCTGAATCAGATGCTTCTCAGACCACACTCTGAGGGACCCTCAAAGGGTGAGTGACTGCTGGTCATTGGGAGACAGCAGAGATGGGCTGCTGCTTCGGGGGCTGTCTCTGAATTCCCAGGTGATGCCCAGACCATATGGGAGAAAGACGGAGTCCAAAAAAGGCAGAGGTTAAGAGCTGTGGTTTTGTGTTTGGACCATCGTGGGTTCAAATCCCACCTCCCCCACTCACCAGCTGTGTGTCCTCAGTTTTCTCATCTGTAAAATGGGGAAATAGTCACTTGCCATAGGAACATGGGGAAGAATAAATAATACATGTAGAGGGCTTGGTGCAAAGCAGGGTATATACACCCTAGACACTCAACAAATACCGAGTGGATGCATATGTTGCTAAATAATTCTGCTTTCCTTCCTTCCTTCTCCTTTTCTTCCTTGGATAGAAGAGAGGGTTCTATGGATTTGATCACTCCCATTATGTGAGCCCTGTGAGGGAAGGGACTGTGTCTCTCTGGTTCACAGCTTTACTTCCAGAACCTTGGACAGCACCTGTGCCACAGTAGGTGCTCACTAAATAAATATTTGTTGGGGGCGGTGCGGAAGTGAATGAATTTGATCTGATTCAGTATCAGCCAGGTCTAGCAGACAGTTCAGCAAGGACCTAGGAAGTACTCCTCGGACTTAAGGTAACCCACGAATTAGTGTATAGTTGACAAATACATAGACGTATGAGGCATAAGAACGTATGCTTATCCAAATAAAGCTTGCCCAAAACCAAGAGCCAGTAGGATTCACACCCCCAAATTTCCAGTTTGGTTTAAAGGAAAAGGCACGTGTTCTAGAAGACTCAGGACCAGGCCTCTACGCAGCGCTGCTAGGTGCTTCAGGCCTAGGTTTCCTCCCCTCTCTGGACTCTGTGTCCCCGCCTCCCACCACCACCACCAAATATCCAAGAACCTTCAAGGTCTGGCCTCTGTGAAGAGGTGTCTTATGCCTGTGCCTGTGCTGTTTTGCAGGTGGCAGCCCTGAGCCCTGATGTTTGACTGGATAAAAGCCTGCCAGCTTCTGTTTCTACCTGGTGGACACGCCAAGCTCGGTCCCCAGCTGTGGAAGAGGCTGGAAACAGCCCTCGGTGAAAAAATCCAGCCCCGACAGTCCTGAGGAACCGAGAAAGGACAAGACGTGAACTCCAGCTGTTGGTGAGCCCTAGCAAAATCCTCCTCCGATTGCTGTTTTCAAAGTTCTGCGGGAACTCCAAGGCAAAGAACAAGATGTAGGAAAATGGGACCCGTTCCTGGGGGTCCCGAGCCTCCAAGTCGCTTTCACGGCCCAAAGAAGCTCACCTTGAGCTCAGGAGGGTTGGTGGACTCTGTCCTCCATTCTCGTGGCTTCAGCCAAGCTCTGGACTTGCCCTCCCGATCTGATCTTGGCAATCACCTTCGCAGAGGGAATAAGACTGAAGAATCCCAGGGGCGCCATCCCTAAGGGAAGCTAGAGAAACAAAGCGCGCCTCCATCCCCTCCCTGGACCACATCCCCTGACCCCCAGCTGAGCCCCAGCGATCCAGTCCGGAATGATCCCGCTATGGCCAAGCTCTGGTTCAAATTCCAGCGGTACTTCCGCAGGAAACCCGTGCGTTTCTTCACCTTCCTGGTGCTCTACCTGACGGCCGGGAGCCTCGTCTTCCTTCACTCTGGTTTTGTGGGTCAGCCCGCCGTCTCCCAGAACCAGGCCAACCCCGCCGCGGGGGCCCCAGCAGACGGTGCTGAGCTGCCCTTCTTGGGCGACTTAAATCTGGGCAGAGGCTTCCGGGACACAGGTGAAGCCTTGAGCATCGCCCGCAGGTACGGACCCTGGTTCAAGGGCAAGGACGGGAATGAGAGAGCCAAGCTGGGGGACTACGGTGGAGCCTGGAGCCGGGCCCTCAAGGGGAGGGTCGTCCGGGAGAAGGAGGAGGAGCGAGGTAAGAGGGGTGAGCATCTGGGCATGGAAGGTGGCCGAGGAGAAGGGGGGGGGGTGGTGATAATAATATAATAACAGCCACCAGTGTTCAGTGTTCAATAGGAACCAGCTGCTATACATGCAAGAGGTTTCACAGAGGAGGAAATTGATGCCCAGAGACATAAAGTACCTTGCCCAAGGTCACACAGCTTGTCAACAGCCAACCTTAGATTTGAACCCCGAATCTGTCAGAGTTCAAAGTCTGGCTCTCTCCTGCAGCCTTTGTAGTCTTTGTTCATCATCCTCAGGGACTTCCTAGTGGCACAACTGATGCATCCAACGGCAATAACCCCCCCCCCCATACGCTGTGAGAATGAAACACCGTGGCTGCTCTTACTAGTAATTATTACCGTTTCTTGAGCACCTGCTTCACGCCAGCCACTGTCCTGTTTGCTTTCCATGTGTTATTTGAATGGAATGATATATGTAAAGTGTTTATCGCATCTCTCAGTTTATAAAATAAGTCACTTAATAGTTGCTACTATTATTAGCAGTCGCAATAATAGCTAATATCTACGGAACGGTCATTATGGGCTAGGTCATGTGGGTCATTATAAGCATTTCATTGCCTCGTGTAATTATCACAACAAATCAGAAAGTCACAGGCTATTGTTATGCTATTTTTACAAACTGGAAAATTTAGACCTCAGAGAGAAATCACTTACCCCAGCTTACACAGGTAGTGAGTGGCGGAACCGAGGTTTGAAACAAGGTCCATTTAATTCCAAAGCTTGTGAGTCTTCTTCTATACCATGCCCTCCTGCCCCTGGAAACCTCATATATTTTGTAAAATGTAATGAGAGAAGGAAGAGAAAGTAAGAAAGAAGCCTGGAGCCCAGAGCTCTCAGCAGGCAGCCTTTGGAATCAGGCGGTGTTATTAAGAAAACACAGATCCAGCCTGTCCTTGATTAACTGACTCTGAGTTCAGCGAAGAATTGGCAACATATTAGATTAACGCTAGTAAAAACGAGACGCTTCTCTGACCTGATGCTAAACACATTTGGTTTTTCTCTGACGCTGGCAAGGACTCTGCTTGAAGCAGTGATGCAGGACTTAAGCTGTTAAGGGTTGGGAGCCCATCACGGGTGGCGCTGCTCCCAGGCTGAGCTGGGGATGGGCAAGAAGTCTGACTTCCTGGGTGGAGCTGGCACCTACAATGTGCCAGTCACCATGCTAAGTCCTTTAACCTCCCCCAGGCTTGTGAGAGCCTGTGCTCTGAGCAGCCAGATGAGGGTTCAAACCTCAGTTCTGCAGCTTGCTGGCTGTGCATCTTTGTGCAGGTCACTTCACCTCTCTGAGCCTCAATTTCCTTCGGGGGATAAAAAGTACTTAACATCAGATGGCTGTTGTGATGATTATATAAGATAAATCGATCATGTGCTCTCTAAGTGTCAGGCACTATTCTAAGCACTTTGCATCTATTATGTCACTTAATCTTTATAGCAACCCAATGAAGTAGACACTGTTGTTAACGCCACCTTTCAGGGAGGAAACTGAGGCACAGAGAGGTTGGGTGACCTGTGCAAGGTTATCCAGCTGGAAGAAGGGGTAAACCAGGATTTGAACCCAGGTGGTTTGAATTCTACACCTGACCCTTAACCACTACATCGCCTCACTTCTCAATGCATGAAAAGTACTCAGGACAGAGTCTGGCACACAGAAAGTACTTAATATGTGCCAGCTACTGTGAATAATCTTGTAATTCTGCAGGAGAAAACAGAGGTGCATGGAGGTGATGTGACTTGCCTTAGGTGATCCAGCTATTGGGAGAAGATCCTGGAACCAAATCCAGTTTGATTTCTGTCTGTGCTGTTTCTGTTTCCCCTAGATTACTGAGGGTGTGGGCTGGGGGTGAAGGACATGGGGAGATGTAGTCAGCATTTCTGGAAGGGACAGCAGGGCACCCCTTGTCTGTCTCCTCCAGCTGAAGATGCGGTCTCTGCAGGTTATGGAGGGTCTGTTCTGTCTCAGAGACACATCATACTCAGCCTCACATTGGGTAGGATGCAGTAAACTCTTCATACATGAAGAAACAAAGGCTCAGAGAAGTTAAATAACTTGCCCCATGTCACACAGCTGCTAAGAGGCAGCGCAGACTCCGACCCAATTCTGTCTGAATCCAAAGCTTTTATTCTTAATCACTGAGCCCCAACTCCATTCATTCATTTATTCATTCATTCATTTCATATTTATTGCACACCTGTGCTGGGAGGTAGAGACACGAGAATGATTCAAGCACAACATTTTTTCCCCTACTCTGAGGAATATTTACAGCCCCCTGGGGGAATACAAGCAAGTAAGTGAAAAGCTGAATTCTATTTTCAAAAAACTAACTTTTTTTCTTGATTATCAAAGTCACACATGCTCATTGCAGAAAAATTAGAATACATAGGGGGAAAAGAGCTGAAAATAGAAAGAGCCCAGAGTCCCACCACGCAACAGCTGTCCCAGTCAACACTGCTGATCGCCATCTCACCTTCCTGTCTCTTTCCTTTATGGGTGTATTTCTCTGTATATGACATCGTATCTGGTTTTTAACTCACTATAGCACTTTTTCATTTTGTTGAAAATTCTTCCATAATAGGCCTTAATTATTTTTCATTTGAAAAAAATAATGGTCAGCACTTGGGAAATTGTTCAGGAAAGTGTTATGGTGAGGGTAAGCCCCCCTCCAAGGGAGGGGTCCTGTTTGGTCATGAGGGTGTATCACGGCTGCCTTCCTGGTGGAGGAGATAGTTGCACTGAGTCTGGAGGATCCATGAGCCTTGACCAAAATGAAAGATGAATCCCATCTACCCTAGGGAAGTGTAGATATGAGCAGGAAATTGCATTCCCTGCACAAGGAAACTGAGACAGCACTGGAGTGACCTTCTTGAAAGACAAGTTTCCAAGATGGTGGAGAATCTCCAGCACGAAAATAACGTGTCTTGAGTCTGGTCTCTGCGTCAGGCCCTGTGCTAGGCTCGAGCAGAGATCAATCTCATTCACAGTCAATCTTAAAAATGCCCCTGCATTGGCGTCTTAGGGCTGCTGCAGCAAAGTACCATGGACTGGGTGCCCTGAAACAACAGGAATGTGTTACCCCTCAGCTCTGGAGACCGGAAGTCCAAAATCAAGACGTGCTCTCAAAGGCTCGAAGAGAGAATCTATTCCATGCCTTTGTCCCAGCTTCTGGCATCGCCAGCAGCCCTCGGCATTCCCCGCAGGTGCATAACTCCAGCATTCCCTCTGTTTTCACATAGACTTCTCCTTGTGTCTTCAGAAAGCCACCTTCTAACAGGGACACCAGTCAGCTTGGACTTAGTGGATTTAGTCTGGACCTTCACATTGGGGCCCACCCACTCTAGTATTACCTTGTAACTAATTACATCGGCAATGACCCTATTTCCCAATAAAGTCACATTCCAGGGTGTTGGGCTTAAGATTGCAACCTATCTTTTTTGGCGAGGAGGCGCAATTCAACCCATAACTTTTTTTTTTATTTTTAATTCCCACTTTTCAGGCAGGAGTGTGAGTTAAGATTGCAAGGCTACTGCCGTTTGGGGATTAGAACCCAGATCTAGTGGATTCCAAAACTGTTCTTCTAGTGCGCCATGATGCCTCCTGTCTCTGAACCTACTCGTAAACAGCAAATAAGAGAAATACAAATTAGCATATGTTTAGCTATCCGTTTAACCAATTAGCTTTTAGAGAGCAAAATTTCTTGAGAGGATGAATTGAAGCAAAAGGAAAAGGGAGAAAAACGCAGTCAGGAGGGCTCTTTTCCAGTGCTCTCCCGGGCTCAGCCCTCCCTGGTTTCTGTGCTTGAGATAAATAGCCAGGCTGGGACGAGACCGTGCCACTTCAGCAGCATTTGGATGGCTGCAGCGATGAGCTGATGGATTATGTGAACTTGGCTGTTAATCCACCCTCAAGTGGCCTGTGATTTTTGTCCCTGTTTTACATGCCTGACCTCCCCCTCATCTCCGAGAGATTCTGCCACCACAGCAGAACTTGAAGAGGGGGGTGGGCCTTGGAAAACGGCTGAAGTGGGTTGGACAGTGACCACACTGATGAGCTCAGTGCTAGCGGGCTGATGGAGCTCCAGGGACAGGGACGATGGTGTGCTGGCCACAGCCTGCACCGAAAGGTCAGTGGGGAAAGAGTCCCCAGCCTTTGCCCAGGACAAGGAGGAAACAGACTCAGTATCCATGTCATGACCCAAAGAACTCAGCCTGCCCATCGGGTCGCAGCGTGTAACACACTCATGCTTCTCCAGAGTGTTAATGAAGGGACCATGCATCTTTTTATCCCCCCTCCTGTAGACTGATGAGGAAACAGAGGGGCACCAGTTCACCCAACCAGTCTTTGAGCGCCTGTTGTGTGGGACATCCCAGCCTGATGCCTGGCCGGGTGGGAGGGTTAAGGAAGGGGTGGTCAGCATTGAAAAGCCCAGACTTGGGAGCAGATGGACCCATGGTCAAATCTCAGCTCTTTTCCCAAAAGACCTTTCCTCTCCCATCATCCCTCTGGGAAGGTATCTCTGGTGAAGATGGAGAAGCCCTTCTCCCAAGCGGAGACTGAGCGTGGTACATGGGGAGGGGCAGCCTGGACACGGATTTGGTCTAGACCCTCACAGCTGGGTGGACTCGAGCAACTTATCTCGACAGTCAGCATGTTAGTCCGTGCTTCAAGGGACAAAAACCCTTCTTGAATCAGATTAAGCTAAAGAAGAATATGTATTGCATCTTGTCCGCAAATTACAGAAGGGGCTAGATTTTCAAATGAATGATTTGTGCCCTTCTCTTCCTAACTCTCATCTCTGCTTGCCTCTGCCTCAGTTGGTTTGTCCCCTACACAGACTGACTCTGGTGCCACGGATCGTGGCTGTTGGTAGCTCCGGGCTTAGACAATGACAGTGTTGTAACCCAAGGGAAAACAGGTTTCTTTCTCCCGGCTTTAATCTGTAAGAATCCAAAGAATGGGTCATGTGCCCTTCCCTGGAGCAATCAGTGACTGGCTGGTGGCAGGTACAATACGATTGGCCCTTCCAAGGTCAGTGTCTGTCCATGGTCAAGGCAGGTAAGGTCTGTTAACGGAAAAATAGGAAGAGGGGGTGCTTTGAGGGTACAAACAGTGCCATTACAGTTCACCCCTTCCCCCCCATCCGGTGGACATGTGTGTGTACATACACTCTCACTGGTCTTAATTTGATTATAAAAATCTCATCTAACACAATCCATTCTCCCACATATAGGCAAACGCATCTACCCTCACACCTTACAGCTAGACCACCCAAGGTCATAGTACATCCAACCCAAGCCCAGCCTTTCAGGGGCATGAACCTTTCTCCCCATTAGGGCCCAGTATGGCTCCTTGTGATGCTGAAGTCTGTGGGCCACGTGGAAGTGAAGCCTCCCCAAATGTAAAGCAGTTGGAGGAGAGAGAGACACGGGCTTAAGTTTTAAGTGAGACACTTCTATGCTACAGGGACGTAGGCGGATGACATGGCTTCGAATGCCACTTAGAAACAAGTGACATGAAGAAACACGAGTGGCTACTAGTCAGAACAGAGACTGTGTGCCAGCACTAAGATTCGCTTCTAAGGCAGACAGATACAATTGTCAATGGGATCAGTCTCCTCATCTATAAAATGGGTTAATAAGAAGGGGGTGAGGACTGAATTTTTTTAGATGAGGCATGGCACATTGTAAAGAAGACAGCACATAGTAGGTGCTCATTACATACTTTCCTCCTCTCTCTCTCTGTCTCTGTCTCTCTCTCTCACACACACACACAGCTTTTGATCTGGTAACAATGACCTCATGCTGCCAAAATAAAACAATCCTGCCCTTTCGTCTCTCCCTCCCTCCCTCTCTCCTCTTCTTTTTTTTCCCCCCTCCTGCCATCCTTGGACACTCCGTCCTCTAGTGTGCTATTGAGCTAAAGCTGGTGTGAATCCTTCGCCAACACGGCCCATGGAAGTCCTCTCTCCCAGCCCAGGTGTCAGCAGCATCCATGCCCCAGGGCCGTGGTTGCATCTGCAACAGGAGGGACATTCATTGTTGAACAAGCACAATGACAAGATGTAGGCTTTTCCAGAGCTGTCACCGTGTGATGTGCCCGCTCCAGGGAGGCAATGTTTCTTTTAGAGATGGACTGTTCTTAGTCGATCAGATCACCTCTGTCTTAGGAAAGAAATTCAAGGTGATCGGGGTCGGGACACATCTCCAGCGAGGCTGACAAACTGTACTTCCCAGGGTGGCGCTGAGGGACACAACTGCACAGTAATGAGCCTGCATCTCTGCTAGACCCCGCACTCCACCACGAGCGAGGGGGGCAAGAAGCCCGCAGTTTGAATAGACAGCAGCCTAGCCAGAGCGAGATCGAGTGGCCTGTGGTGTTTTCCTCCATCAGTCCCTATGAAGGCCATTTGCTTCTGAGGACTGGCTGGGTCCTCCCCAGTTACTTCCAAGAGCAAGAGTGGAAACAACACTGGTATGGGGTCCCGTAGACCTAGAATTAAATCTTTGTTCTGCCACCAGTTAGTTTCGGGTCTCAGGTAGGTCGCTTCAGCTGGGCCTCTGTTCCATCATGGAAGATATGAGGGTGAGCATGCCATGGCTTCTCACTTCACGCGGCTCATTGCAAAGATCCCCAGATGCAAAGAAGCGAGCTGTAGTTCAGAACGTGGGCCCTGCAGCTACATTGCCCGGCTCCAGTCCTAGCTCAGATATAAGCTGTGTTTCCTTGGGCAGGTGACTTAGCCTCTCTGGGCTGCAGTTTCTTCTATATTGAATGGGAATTTGTTTCATTGTGTTTGGTTTTTGTAGGGAGGGGGTGGTAATTAGGTTTATTTATGTTTAGAGACAGTACTGGGCATTGAACTCAGGACCTTGTGCATGCTAAGCGTGCACTCTACCACTTGAGCTACACCATCCCCCCCCCCGAATGGGAATATTAATACTTAACTCATTCTAAGGTAAGGGTCATTCTCAGGATTTACTGAGACAATACATGTAAAGCACTTAGCAAAGCACATGTCCAAATTAATAATATTAATTGTAAGAACATATGGGAAAAGACTTTATAAACTGTAAGTTATCATTTCCGGGCACTATTTACCATGACGTTCAGGAGCACGTTTACTACTTTAAGAAAACTATAATTGGATGGTTGTTTTACATAATTCAAAATTTTCAGGGGTTGGGAGAGTATAGCTCAGTGGTAGGGTGTGTGCTTGGCATGCACGAGGTCCTGGGTCCTGGGTTCAATCCCCAGGACCTCCATTAAAAAATAAATATATAATAAATGAATAAATAAATTATGTAATTCCCTCCCCCCCAAAAAAAGTTTCCTCTTGGATGAAAGCATTCACCTTGGCCCACAATATGGGTAAACTGTAAAGTACTTAGACAGCACTGTAAATGGCTGGTTTTTTATTCCACTCACCTTAACTTTGTGTCAATTGTATGCAAGACACTATGGCAGAGATGTTTATACAGATAAGTCCATTTTAACCTCATTGGGCTGAGACTGTCATCCCCACTAGGAAGAAAATCGGGCCTCAGAGAGGTTAATGGACTAAATGCACTCGGTCAGCACTAGAATGTAACCAACATGAGATGGAGACCAAGACCTTGAGATGTCCAAGTCCAGTGCTCCTTCCAGGGAAAAGGAACATCTTAAGGCATCTTGTAGAAATGAACAGGCTGTCAATTATCAGGCTCTTCAGAGCTGTCTTCATACGGGTCTAATCTGCTTGATGCTAAGGGAATGATGTTGGCTTGAGTTCCTGGGCGCCCAGGTGTCACCAGTAGAGCCCAGGGGCGTGACCGTAACCCTGGCCCTGGAAGGATCCCTTCCTCCTCTCTGTTCACCTCCAGGGCCCACGGCCTGACCCGTCAGACTCCACTGCCCTTATAAGTCAAGTTCTGCCAATGCACGAGTTTCAGTCTTTTTTGTTTCTGCTTTACTGCTCAGAGGACTGAAGAGGTACCAAAGGGTCAACAAAGCCACATAGCCTGAGGCACACTGGTTACTCCTGAAACCCTTTCCACTTTGTCCCGCTCCGCCCCCATCTGACTTTTCTCATCTCCCCAAAGCTAAGTACATCGGCTGCTACCTGGACGACACCCAGAGCCGGGCCCTGCGAGGCGTGTCCTTTTTCGACTACAAAAAGATGACCGTCTTCCGTTGCCAAGACAACTGCGCGGAACGGTAGGGCCCCGACGTCCCAGGCTCCGTGCATTCAGACCCCGTCCTTCTCAGGTCCCTGCCTGCGATGGTCTTTCCTTTTCCATGGGACGTGCATGATGGAGGATGAACAAGTGACTGCAAAGGAGGGGTGATGCCAGAGAGTGTGTATTTGTGTGTGCGCGCGCGAGCACGTGTGCACGTGTACATGCATGCAAGCGAGCAGGGAGTTGGTCTGGGGGTTTGTTGTGCAGTTGTGTGACACTGTGCTTGGAAGTGCGTTTGCAGTGTACATAGTGCAGGGTCAGCTGGATGTGTTTGTGACCTTGATGCCAATATGTAATTATCTTCAAATAATAATGGCTGTGAGTCCCGGAGTCTGTGGACATGTTTGCAAGGGTCCAGCACTGTGGGAAAAGCACAAGGGGATGTTTACGTGATGAAAGTGTGAGGCTTATAGGATGTCTGCAGGAAGGGTGAGGGGGGGACCCTGGGTATCAGGGACACTTAATGACTTCCCAGCCAAGAAATGATTTGTGTCTCTCCCAGAGAAAAACACTCACCTGTCCAGACAGTGTTTTCCAATCGAAGAAGAAAATGATGTTCTTGATTAGGGGAGGGAGCTGACTTTCCAAGAGTGGGCGAGGCCCCAGAGGACTGGCGAGTGGGGACGGGACTGTCAATCCGGGCCTGGGAACCAGCATTTCCGCCCTAGAGGCACCATGGAGTGAGCTGACCATCTCTTCCCATGTGCCCAGGGTCCCTTGACCTGTGGCTTGTAAGAGGCCCCTGACATGCTCACCTTCAGAACAGCCAGCTGCCTCTGGAGGTCACAAGCTCTGAAGGACCTCGGATGCATGGCTGGAAGGGAACTGGGCAAGCGGGCAGCCAAGGGACAAATCCCTCTGTCCCTGGTTAGGAAACAGGGACGTGTCTCCTTTATCATCAGCTTCTGGAATAGTCCACCATTGACATCTTGAGCCCAGGACTGTCTCCGGCTTGGGAAAGACTCCAAGCTCTTGGTGATATTGATTCATTCATTTATTTATTGAATGGTGGAGAGACAGAATTTCAGAGGCCATGCCCTCCTACGGGTCCTTGGGAGTTGAAGAGTTGATATTTGCAAGGCAAATGTTTGGGAGCCGTGCCCAGCACAGAGCAGGTCTAGGTTGTTGCTGTTTTGTGGTCCAAGCAGGTACATGCCTCAGTCTCCCCCGTGAGCTGGGGAGCCCCTGGGGAGCAGGGCTGTGGCCAACTTATCTCAGCATCAATCTGGAAGCCAAAAATATTTGCCAAACCGAATCCCACAAGTTGATCTGACTCATCTTCTGAAGCTCACCTTGGCTGTTGCTTCCTCTCAGAAGGCCCTCCTCATACCCCGGGCCAGCTGGGGGCCTCCTCTGCGTTTCCACAATCTGCGACTGATCGATCCCATCTCCACCCTCGTCTCACTATGCCGGCCTTTTCTGGTTACCCCGTCTCTCCATCTAGGCGGTGAGCCCCAGGAGGTACACGTCAGTGTCACCTGGAATCTCTCAAAACAGATTGCTGGGTCCCCCCACTCCCCACCTTTTGATTTGGCAGGTTTGGGTTGGGGCCCAAGAATTTGCATTTTTAACAAGTTCCCAGGTGCTACGGATGCTGCTGGCCCTGGGACCACGATGTGATTTCCATTTCCCGCTGGGAAGTTTCAAACAATCCTGCTGCCCAGTGGTCCTCCTACCAGTGGGTCCAATTGTATAAGTTGGGCCCCAGGGGTGCCCGAGAACCAGGGCTTGAGAGACACAGAGACTGAGGCAGGCAGGTGGGAGAGGAGGCTGGCCCAGCTCTAAGATGCCCGCTTAGTTTAAGCTGCTCTTGTCGCATCTGCTCAGGTGACCACGTGATCACATGCCACCCCAAGTAGCTGGGGTGTTTGGAGACACGAGTCTGGGTCAGTCTGTCTCTCCAGCCAGCCCCGAGAAGTCCCGAGTGTAGGCTGACGGTTCCCAGTGGTTCCGCCTCGCATGACCAGCGTTTCAGAGGCTGCTCCCTGGAGGGGCCTTCGCAATTCTGGAAAATTCCTCAGAGGTCACTGTGGGAAAGAGGGCTGAGCAGGGATTGTCGTCCCCGCCCCTCATCAGACCCACTCCCTGGAACCAGAGCAAGCAGTTCCCTTCGCATCTGTTTACAGAGCGGGACCTGACAAAGAGTCCTTTTTAGGAAAGATTCCATAGCTATGAGGGGGGAAAAAAAAGTTGAAAACCTTGCAGTGCCTGGATATTTTTTTTTGTTTGTTTTAAGGAAAGGAATTTTTTTTACTTGGCTGGATATGTGACCTCGATTTTACCATCTTCCAAAGAGGTATGAGAGTCCCTGCCTCCTCCCCCTGGGTCCAGCCGCTCCTCTCGGGGTATAGAGGCATCACTCCTGGGGAACGTTTCCTGGAATATAGGGGCTGGCCTCTGCAGATGTGATTGGCTCATGGCTCTGGACGGGGAAGAGCCAGAGGGTGGGGTGGGATGAAAGGCCCACAGGATCCAAGGGGCGTGTGTGCCGAGTATGCCGTGTCCTGAAGGTGTATGTAGGTGGGAGTGAATACGGACGTGGTTTGTCTGTGTGGGTAGGTGTGTAGTGGGTGTGAGACATCAGGTTGGGGGTGAAAGCGGGTGGTCCTGGGGTCTTGTCCCCTCACAGCGGCCTCCCTGTATTCCTTCTTGGCTTCCTGCCTTCGTTCCCTCCTCCAAGACTTTTTAACCCCTCAGCCTCCCTGACGCTGAGAGGGTCTCCTTATTCTCAGGCCAGGTCCCCCTGTCCCTAGAGCACCCCTGTTCCCCAGGTCACCTTGGGTCTCCCTGATCCCCGTGGTCTTCCCTGCTCCACTCAGGGCCCCCTCGCCCCACCATCCAGGGAAACAGGGAGACCCCCACCCCAGTCTGCCCATTTCCCTGGGGTCTCCCTGTCTCCTAGAAGCCCCTGTCTACCAGCTCTCCACTCCAGATTGGTCTCCTGTCCCCTGAGGTCTCCTGTGTCCCCAGGGGCCTGTCTGCTACCCCCACCCCTCATCATCATGTCTCCTCACTTCCCTGGGGACCTCCCATCCGCCAGGCCTCCTGGCTGGGTGAGCCTCTCTTTCCCTGGGGTCTGCTTGGTGGCAGCTGCCCTGGCCTGACAGCAGCCTCCCCCAGGGGCTACCTGTATGCCGGGCTGGAGTTCGGTGCCGAGTGCTACTGTGGCCACAAGATCCAGGCGACGAACGTGAGCGAGGCGGAGTGTGACATGGACTGCAAGGGCGAGCGGGGCAGCGTGTGCGGTGGCGCCAATCGCCTCTCCGTCTACCGGCTGCAGCTGGCCCAGGAGTCAGCCCGCAGGTGTACGTGAGTCGGCCCCTGCCCCTCTCTGCCCTCCAGCCACATCCCTCACCCTCACCCGTCTTCCTCCTTAACAAGCAGCTAGAACCTGAGCTGGCCTGTCCTTCCTGGCTTTCTGAAAGCAGATTGTCTCTACTGATGATGACAATGATGATGACAGTGACAGCAAACACTTCATCATCTTCTAAGAGCACACCTACTCCTAACAGTGACCCTGGAAAGTGGCAGTTACTCACCTGCTCCCATTTTACAGATGGAGAAACTGGAGCTCGATGTCACATGAGCAGCAGAGGATTTAAGCCAACTCCAGAACTTATGTCCTTAACGCTCCTATAAAGAGAATTTAACCCTCGCTTGTCAATGCCTCAGTCTTGTTGGAAAAACTCTCCAGTTTCCAAACTGTTAGAGGGAAGGGGATGAACAGGAGAGGACAGGAGCCACCCCCACTTCTGTGGGTGTTGTCCCATTGTCCCATCTCTGGATGTTTAAGAAAAGTTAATATCTATTTATCAAGAATCCACTGTGTGCCGGGCCCTGTGCTGAGCCCCTACAGTCTTTTCAGGCAATTACCACTGTTAATTATCCCCAATTTACAGTGAGGAAACTGAGGCTTAATGAATTTAAGTAAGCCTGCCCAAGGTCACACAGTCCTGTGACCTTAAAGATGACCTTCAAACTTATAAGAAGAGCTAACAGCTTTGACGAAACATGAAAGGCTGAGGTTTGTCCTGCTTACTCTTCTGATACAGCCCCAAGGTACAAACAGGAACCCGCAGCTTCCCCTGCAACCTTTTGACTTCCCACATTTGAATGTGCCGAGGGATGCTAGAGAGATCTTGATAAAATGCAGATTCCGATTCAGCGGGTCGGGGTGAGATGCTGCGGTTCTAAGGCACTCCCAGGTGATGCTTGGCTGCTGCTCCACCGGCCACACTTTGAATACTAAGTCCTTAGACCTCAGTGGGGCGGACGAGGTCCGCCCACAATGTAGGCCTGCCCACCCAGCGGACTTGGCAGAACCTTCATGCCTGTCTGCGTGCAGAGCAAGGCCTCGTCCATGTGAATGTCATTGTTGATAGAAATTCACTTGCTTGCTTGACGATGTGTTCTGTTTCCCAAATCCCATGTCTTTGAAGCCCTGTTCAAGCTGCATTCTGCGGTAGGGTCAAGTGTGCCGCCGGCTTGCAAAGCAGCCGATTTCCACACCATCTACATCCCCGTCGTTGCCCTCAGTTCACCCCGGTCTGAAGGTCCGGCTGGCAGAGGGCGGGGAGGGTGTGTGAAATCCAGGCTGGATGACGTCCTCACAGCGAGTTTCTGGTTTGGACGATAGCGTGATGAGGTTTTCATTTGACGGCTGATTTATCTTCCCCAGGATTGATTTTTTATGCCAATATTTATGCTGTTTTGGTGGTGACTCTGACCATCTGAAGCGATGGGCTTAAAGTCATGTGTGTTTAGAGAGAAAGCTGCTATGGGTGATACTGAGCTAGATAACACGAGTTAGGCTGTGTATGTCAACAGCTGATATTAGCCGGACCTCCTTTTGGGCAACGTTCGGATTGCCTAGGTAATGTGAGCCTTCTCCTGTCTCTCCGTCTCTGTCTCTGTCCTTGTCTCTCTTCCTCTCTCTCTCTCAAACACACACACACAGACACACACACACACACACACGCTATTGAGATCACCTGGTATAATAACTCTCTCATGGACCATCGAAGACTTTTCAACCAGCTGAAACATATGTCTCAACACACAGCGAGACCACTAGACTCTGTTACAATCAGGTATGTTTTGCCCTTGTCGCAGTGGGAGGGCTGGCTGGGTGGTTGCCGCCGAGAAACCCCCGAGGCTGCAGGAATGCTGCGGTACCCCTCCGCTGGCCCACGTCTGTGGGGTGGTGTTTTGTTCCATCTGAGAAAGGAATCTTTGTATTTATGTCCAAGATGGGGAACACATTCTTTTCTACTGAGAGGGGGAGTCCTGGAGCCTCTAAGTCCACCCCAGTTGTTCTGAATCATCACTGGACAAGGTTTGAAGCTTTGGGCACCTTCAGCCGGAGACTCCAGAAGGAGATCTCAGCCTTACTAACCTCAAGGCTACTGTGGCTGAGGTGAGAATGGAGGCGGCCTGGACTAGGAGACACATGGTTGGCGATGTGTCTAACTGGGGCTCCTGGTGGGCTTTCTCTCATGATACATGGAGAGAGTGTGGGGACTGTTCATTGAACCAAAACGTTCGATGAGCTCCCCTGTGGGTTAGACATGGAGAGGACAATGGGGAATAAAGCACAGTCCCTGCCCTCAAGGAGATCACCATCTAATGGAGAGACAGACCCAAGATCTGTTTGAGTGTGGCGGTTCTACATAGGAGCCAAGAAAGCCACATTTGAGCTGAATCTCATTCTAAGGAGATTTCCAGGTGTAAGGGAGAGGCATTTATTCAGCCATGAGCAAAAATCAAGGGTCAGCAAAAGCTATGTTTTGAATGACCCGTTGGAAGCCCCTTCCTCACTGATGTTCCATTTCACAGCTTTAGAAACTGAGGCCCAGACAGCAGAAATGGCTAAACTGCACAGCCCTAGGGGATGCTCCACAAAGAAGGGCTGACTGATTAGGGCCTTGAAAGATGCATAGGGTTTTGCCTGGTTTAGAAGAGGAGGATATCTAGACTCAAGACAAATTATCAAAGGATGGGAAAGAAATCTAGGCAAAGGGAACAGAGTGTGCAAAAGCTGAGAGATAATTTTAGGAGATGAAGGGAAGGCATGATTTTTCTAAGGCTGCAGTGCTTGTCAGGGACTGAGCATGCGCTGGAACCCAGGTCTCTGTCTCCTAGTTTGGGTGCTAACTCACTGCAGTGCTATGGACACTCTGACCTCTTGGATTGGATTCTGGGTTCCATTGCCTCTCCTTTGGGAGTTCTCCTTGGATCTAACCTACCTCCTTTCTTCCCCGACCCGTGATCTCTCTCTCTCTCTGCCCACTTCCTGACTCACAGCAATGCAGAATATCCAGTAGTCTTTGTTCTGACTCAGTGGCACCCTTGGCTCCCCATTCCTGAGATCTGATTTATACACAAATAAATCAGAAAGGGAGGCTCTCCAAGCCACTGGAACATGACACTAGCATGTGTGACATTAGGCAGGGCAGTGAGAAAACACTCCAGGAAACAGGTATGGTAGAAACCAGATTCCCTTTATAGGGTCGATAGTTCACATTAACACTGTGTCCTAATTTGTGTTTCCCTGAGCAGTGGCACAGATCTCTTAACAACTGTGAAGATCCAAAGGAGGCTTATTTTCCTTCAGGCACCACTCTGATGGGGCGGTCTGCCTTGCGTAGGGAGCCAGCCTACATGTTTCAGAGGTGATGGAATGCTCCTATGGTAGTGAGAGCATTAAAAGGTTGGCAGAGCAAATGTCTGCAGGCACCCTGCCATTCTTCCTTGACACAGACTCTCCGGCACATGGACTCTTTGCCCTCGTTACAAAGGAACCGAGAAATGGACTTCCTTCTTGGTTGGATTACATTTTTCACAGCAGTTTGCTGAATATATCAGGCAAGTGTAGCTCTCCTCCCAGGGGCAAAGGCCTGCTGGTGATTTGAGAACATTATGGCTTTATAGGATGTTGCAAGGAATTTCATTTGCCTGAAAGAAGGTTCTTGCAAGATTTGCATTGCAACTTTCATTAGAACTACACATAAATATATATATATATATATACACATATACATATATACGGGGGGTGGGGGAGAGGGAGAGAGAGCTTGGTCCTGTGGGTGGCTGTCCGTGGTGCTGACCATCCTCCAGTGCAGCCTCTGCCAGGGCTCAGCGCTTTTCCCTCTTGTTTTTTCTTTTATATCTTTGTGAAAGTATTATGAAGCTTACAATATCACTGGAAAAAAAATCTTGACATCTGGGTCACAATTTACATAGGGAATTTTGCATACTGTTGTTAGTTCTGGCAACTTTTTTGTCTTTGGACCAAAAGTTAGAAGGGGAATTTTGTTCAGTACCTGTGCTTTGTGCTCAGTGATGCTCCATTTTAGCCACTTCTGCTGCGGGAAGCCTCCGATGATGATGGGGAGTCACACTGGGTGGATGGACCATGTCTAGCTCCTTCTCTGCCTGGCCTGGAAGCTTCTTCCTTTCCCTTGACAGATGCCTGGGATCCCTGAATTTTATGATTCATATGAGTCTTCATGAGTTCTGCTGTGTAGGGCCAACAAGATGAGAGCTGGAAAGTTTTTCTCCTTCTGCATCATGATGGGAGATAATTGGTTTGCTCTTCTCCCTGAACCAAAATCCAGGAAGGCTGTGGGAGCAATGTAGGTTTTGAAATCAGGCAGATATTATTTCTACCCCCAGCCCTTCCAGTTTCTTGCTGTGTTGATTTTGGTCAAGTCACTTATTCTGAGCCTCAAGTGCCTCATCTGTAAAATGAGGACCATTCCAACCTTTAAAGATTGCTATGACCACCGGGTGAAATAAAAGTGAGAAAACACATAGCACAGGGCCTATTATGGAGTGGTGGCAAAGCACCCTCCTTCCTAAAATGAAAACTCCTTGATTCACTCTGAGCAGCACCCAACTCGAGCTATTTGAATTTCCAGCAGCTCACAGGAGCCTTTGGTGATGGCTAAAAATAGCCGGTTTGAATTCTCCTCGGACAGGTAGGCTCTTTGTGTAATTCAATCTGTCTCTGATTGTAGGTAGCCATTAACAGCTCCCAGCTCACTGTCTTTCCTCCTCACTGGCATCTTTAATGCAGTGGAGCTTGGCCTAATTACCCAGGGGGTGGTGGCCTCTTTCAAACCAAGGAGAACTCTTCCACGCCTGCCTTTAAGCTGATGCCTGGTGGCATTTACCTCATTTTTGTGAAGCCCCAGAACAAAGAGATGATGGACTTCAGAGATACTTGCAGCTGGTTCCGGGCCATTTTTCATCTGCCCCCAGCAAAGAGAGCTGGTGAACAGCAGCTCTGCTCGCCTCTTGCTAGTAAAAACCCCTAGCTGTCGAGGTCATGCACTATCCCAGCTGGCCTGGCAATGAAGAGCTGACATTCTCAGAATATGGGGCACAGGCTTCTGTGATCCTTGGACCCCTACTATGGAGACTGAGAGGGTTTCTGGGAAATTCAGGTGGCTGGCACGGGCTCTCTGGAGCCCAACCATGTTAGGATTCAGCAGGCCTCCTGCAGAACAGCAGAGAGGTGGGAAACCAGAATGTGATGTCAAATAAGATTGGGGTCAGATCCCAACTCTGCTCCCTACTAGCTGTATGAGCTGGATAAGTGATCAAATCTTATTACATCTCAGGGTCTCCACCTGCAGAACAGGATAATAGTATTGCCTGCCTCTTAGGTTGTTGTGAGGATTAATTGAGATGCAATATATGTGACACACTTAGCACTAATTACATACAGTAAACAGCTGTCATTATCACCTTTGCTGCTACTCTTCAGCAAGGGTTGGTCATTAAGAAGATACTACTCAGGATTGCTGCTATTGGCCATAGGCTGTGTACTGCACAACTCCAGGGGGCACCATTTGCACAGACTACAGGCTGTCAAGAGCAGTGGCTAGGAACTCCATGCAGGATTTCCCTTGTGAATTAAGAATGCTCAAAGATCCAAGATAGTATGATTTGGGTTCCCCCAGATAGAAGGATGGGAGCTTTGGTTTACTTGAGAGGTGACCCCAGGATGCATCTCCAGGGGAGTGTAGAAGTGAGACAGAGAAGGAGCCAACACAAGCCCTGTACAATGCAGGTCACTACTGAGGACAGATGAAGCTTAATCCCACCAGGGAACCATGGGAGACAATGGAGAAGATGCTTCAGAGGTGTCTCACTGGAGGGGCAGGACGCTGCAGTATTTATCCACCAACGTTCACCCATCATTGGCTGAGAGTGTCATTAACTTACTGGCAAGTGCAGCCTGTCCCTCACAGGTCCTAGGTATTTACCGAAGGTCACTGTCAGCCTATACTGGGATGATGAGTACCAGGAGTGTATTAATGGGGCACTGAGAGTGTCTTCCACATAGGATCTGGCCACTCTTCACATATCATGAGCAAGTGATGGAGAAGGAGTGGGAAGAGAGATTGACTGAATCCTAGTAGGTCTCAGGCGCTGAAATGCCATTGTATGGACTTCCGTCCCAATTGTGCAGGGTAGAGATAATGATACCCATGTGTAGATAAGGAAACCAAGGCTCAGGAAGTGCAGACACCTGTCCAGGGACACACAGCTAAGTAAGTTGCTGACTCAGGTCTGTCTGAATTTAAAACCAATGCCCTTTCTCCTGGGCATGGGAGACTTTTGCAAACAGGAAGGCATCTGCCTACTGCTATGGAAGTCCAAAATTCTTTGTATCACAGGAGAGTCTTAGGAAGGTCAAAGGATTGAGGATGACCACTTTCTTTGTTGTTATTTTCAGATGTAAGAGACAAAAGAGCCTCTTATCACTGGTGGGGAGAACCAGTGACCCATTTCACAGATGAAGTAAATGAGGGTAGCAGAAGGGTTCAATGTCTTGGTCACTATGCATATTCTCAGTGTTCCAATCACCAAGTCATCAGTGGAGAGCAACCTGCAGAGAGAGGTGGCCTCCAGAGCTCTCTCCAGATCCCTGGGAGTCCAGCCTTTCCACTGGCCATCACAAATCCCTTTGTGAATCCACATGGCTTCCCCACTCCAAAAGCAGAATGGGCAAAACTGTAGGAAGACCTCACATCCAGCAGGTTAACTGCCCCTGGAACTAACTTTCCAAACCTGTTCCCCTGCCCATCCCCATCCCCAGTGCACACCTTGACCAAGCAGAGACTTACAGCAGAAGCTTCTGTTCCCTCGCTGGCCCTTTAAGTTCTGAAACCCTCACCTTACTTGGTATTCAGGGCATTCAGCTCAGATCTGCTCTCTAAGCTGGGAGGGTCAGGGACTCATTAGCAGATGCTTAAATGTCAGAGGGAGAACTGTCTCAGCAGAGCTAGGCTTATAGAGTCTGCCTTCCTCTTCCTACCCTTGCAGTCTGGCCCCCTGGCATCCAGGAAGGCAGGAGAAAATCACTTGGGGAGATGCCAGGGTAGGAATTCAGCCTCCTCCAAGGAGACAGATTCACGGACCTGAAAGGGATTATAGCATCGTCCCTTGAATAGGGTCCTGGTGAGGAAGGGGCAGGTTACCAATCTGAATATAGTTCTGGAGACTCAGGGTCAAGGTCTGGGCATTTTTAGGTGCTTAAAGGGAATCAGACTCCAGTGTGGAGAGACCCCAGAGTGAGAGCCCTGACTTTGTGAATGATTCGTGGTCAAAGTGGAGTGAATATTAACGGCAAAGGAGGGAGAATAGATGTCACAGTGTTTTGAAAATGTTCAAACAGGGCTTGGGGATGGTTTCTTAAAGAGGGGTAGCTCAGAGGGTGAGAGGACTCGGAGCTCAGATGTCCTCGGGTTGGAATCCAGGCACTGCTACTTGTCAGCTGTGTGGCCTTGGGCAAGTCACTTCCCTCTCTGAGCCTCTGTTTTCCCTTCTGTATGATGGGGAGAATGGGACCTACGTTGTTGGGATTAGGAGGATAAAGCATATCAAGTGTTGACCCAGCACCTGGCACACAGAGAACGTTCAGCAAGATCATCAAGAGTGGAAAGATCTCAGGGGGAGGGTATAGCTCAGTGGTAGAGTGTGTGCTTAGCATGCACAAGGTCCTGGGTTCAATCCCCAGTACCTCCATTAAGAAAAAAAAATTGTCCCTTGAAACAAGAGTGGAAAGATCTCAGACTTAGATTCCAGTCTCAGCTCTGCTTCTTATACGTTGGGTGACTTGTGTCAAATGGTTTCAGCCCTCTGAGCCTGGAGTTTCCCCATCTGTAAAAATGGGGATCCTCATACCGCCAGAGAGATGCAGGAGTTCAACAAGGCTGCAGGTGTGAATGGCTCAGCCTAGTTCCCGGCTGATAGCACGTGAGCAGTAAACGGCAGCTATAATGATAACAATGATATCATGATATGACTATAAGCATCTGATCTTCAGAGTAGCATTATTATTATCGGAAGGAGCATGGACTTTGGAGATGGAGTGACCTGTTTGACAACTTTGTGACACTGGAAGCCAGAGAGCCTCCCTGACCCTCGGTTGTCTCATCTGTCCAGTGGGGGTAGCCATGGCATGTCCCACACGTGGCTGCAAACTTTCAATGGCTTTAAAGCACCCAGCTTGGAGCCTGGCATCAATAGGGGTTCAGTAAACGCTAGTGGAGTCTAAAGAGAGAAGGCGAGTCTCCTTATTTCTGAGAGCAAGGTCAGCCTGTCTTTGTACCCTGAGCTGACTTGGCATCCAACTAACTGAGCTTTCTGGTTAAGTGAGGGTTCGTCCACACTGCTTCCAGCCTCCCACCTCGTTGCTCTAAATCTTTAGCTTAACATCTGACTCCCCTCCCTATCCTCACCTCGTACACTATGTTCTCTGAGCATCATTAAATCTCCCTTAGGGTGACTGCACCCCTGGCCACAGGATGGGAGACTGTCCCCACAGGACACTGTGGCATTTGGGGCATGACAGCTCCTCACTTAGGGGGTGGAGGGCTGTTCTGTACAGAAGGGGATCTGCATAGTTTAACTCCCTCCCTATCATTGATATGTGGGGAAACTGAGGCCTGGAGGACCACAGCACCCAGCAGCATCACCGCCACCACTCTCACCAGCCTGGAGTGAGCGATGGGGGAACGCGGCGGAGATGGCACTGGACTGTGTGAGCCTGCGGCATGCTCTGGAAATGAGCCATTTCACCCAATTCCAGATATGTTCTCAGCTTGCTAGATTTGCCTCCACCGTGAACAACCTCAGGCTACTGGGTGCCAGGTGGTAGAGATAATCACTAGGGTGCCTCTGACAGCTGAAATTTAGAATTCTCATTCCTAGACTCCCTCCCCCTCCTCCGCCATCCTTCATATGCTTTTCTCTGCACTTAAATATAGATATACACATATAGGCTTAAAAGGGGGTTTTACACAATAGATAGACCCAGATTCAGGCATAAATGGAGGTATATGATTCTTGCAATTTGCTTCACTTTTCCCCAAGGGTTAGCCTTGTGTTTCTGAGATAATCCTTAGCACCTTTTTGCTAACGCTGGGTCCTTAGTATTGTCACATAACCCGCCTCTTTCTGAGCCCTGTTTCTCTCACCCATAAAATAAGAGTTTACTATGGACCTCGCAGAGTTCCCAAGATGGTAAAATGAGATGATGGTTGTAAAGTTCTCAGAGGGGTGAATCACACATAGTAGGGATTCCATAAATGGCACCTAATATTGTGCCCCTGGTTTTGAGTCACTGCACCAGCAGTGTCCTTGGTTTTATGTGAAATCTGTGCTTCTAGAAAAGTACGTACAACTCAAATTTGAGAACGATGGAACCCATTTTTAAATGGGCATCGTGAGCCTTTCAGTAAGTTTGACAGGGGCCACTATTAAGAAAACTTTTAAATTGAAATATAGTTGAATTACAATATTATACTAGTATCAGGGGTACAAAATAGTAATTTAATATTTTTATAAATTATACTCCATACCAAGTTATTATGAAACATTGACTATGTGCTGTGCATTACATCCTGGTAAATGATTTATTTTATACCTACTAGTTTTTATAGCTCTTAATCCCCTTCACCTATTTAGCCCCTCCCCCAGCCCCTCCCCTCTGGTAACCACAAGTTACCTGTGTATCTGTGTACCTCTGTATCTGTGAGTCTGTTTGTGTTTTTCTGGATTTGTTCGTTTGTTTCATTTTTTTTTATTTCACATATAAGTGAAAACATAAAGCATTTATTTTTAATTTGTCTTTATTGCATTAAAAATGCATATACACTGCCAAAAAAGTTAGCAAAGAGTTTTACACAAAGATGGAAATAAAAATTACCTATAATCTTATCAGTCAGAATTCTCCAGAGAAGCAGAAGGCTATACAGTAGCTATGTTAAGAGACTTATTTCAGGAATTGGCTCACACAATCGTGGAGGCTGGCAAGACTGATACCCATAGACAGAATTCCTTCTTCTCCGGGAAACCTTGTTTTCTTCCTTTCTTATCCCTTCAACTGATTGGATGCAGCCCACCCACATTTTAGAGGGAAATCCCTTTTAAGCCTCCTTAAGGTCAACTAACTACTCATGTTAATCCCACCTACCAAAAAACCTCCCCTGCAACACTTAGACCGATGTCTGACCAAGCAACTGGGCACCACAGCCTCGCCAGGTTGACACAAAACTTCACCATCACACCTACTATTCTGAAAGAACCATGGTTGTTAACATATTAGTTTATGTCCCTCTAGAGATTTATATTGAGAGGTAATTTGTGTACAAAATTAATATTTTATAATATGTGGCATTTCATATTCTCAGTTTTTATTTAACATTGTACCTTGACCATGTCTTCATCTTCTCTAAAGTAACCTTTCACATCATTATTTTTGGTTTTTGGCGGGGGAGGGAGTAATTAGGTTTATTTATTTATTTTTAATGGAGGTGCTGGGGATCGAACCCAGGACCTTGTGCATGCGAAGCACATGCTCTACCACTGAGCTACACCCTCCCCGCTCATCATTATTTTTGATGGGGCATAGAAATGCATTGTGTTGCCATTCAGTACTTGTATTTGTCCAGTATTTCACTGTTGGGCACTGAGGTTTTTCCCAGTCTTTCACGTGTTAATTTAAATAAATGCTGCAATGAGCATCCTTACTGATAAATCTTTGTGTGATAAATCTGTACTGGATGAAAACGGTACCCACCCAAATCCTCTTTCTCATCAATGGCTCACATCTGCCCCCTTGTCAAAAAATGACCCCTGGCCCAACAGCCTCTCCCAGGAAATTATGTCCCACAGCCAGCAATTGACAGACATTGGGGAGGGAGGCACACAGGACCAAGGTGGGACCCTTTCCTTAAAGTGGGACCAACTCCGTGGTGCAATTTACCCTCCAGGCTGCAGGTGGGACCCAGCCAAGGTCATGTGCTTACTTGGCTCCTCCCCTGCCCGGTCCTGCTCCCTGCCCCCTTCTCCTGAGAGCGTGCCCTCAGCAGAACACCATCTCTCATTCTGCTTCAAGTAAACCCAGCTTAAGACAGTATCACTGAATATTGTTTTGAGGGTGACTTCTATTGAAGAGATAACAATGGCCTCCAAATTTTCTATTGCGTAGCTGGGCTGTTTCCAGGTTAGGTTTTCTTAAAGGGAATCCCTCCGATGAATCAGTTACTTGTAGCACTGGGTGGGCAGAGATTCCTGAGGCCCAGGGTTTTTTCCCTGAGCCCAGGATGATGGGAAGGAGGGGTATCCCAGTGCTTGAGGAAGAGCAGGAGTGCCCTGGACCCTTTTCTTCCCTGCGTCTTCAAATGCCCCAGCCCTCTCCTGATGAAATCACGAAAATCCTCCGGGGCATCTATCATTTCCCTAAATGGGGAGCTGCTCAGGTATGAGGAAGTGAGACAAAGGAATTCGGACAAAGCAAAGGGGATTATGTGGTCCAGCAAGAACATCTCAGTGGCCTGGATTCTTGGAATTATGTAGCTCATGAGTCTCTACTGTGTGACCTTGGGCAAGTCTCTTGCCTTCTCTGGGCTTCAGTTTATAAGTGCTTCCTTCAGAAGGCAGTTCTCCCAGCCTACATCTGACTATTTGTCTTCCCTCTGGCTCTCCAGATGGAAGTGCGGTCTTCCGAGGCTGCTTCCGCCGGCCCGACAACCTCTCCCTGGCCTTGCCGGTGACGGCCGCCATGCCCAACATGTCCGTGGACAAGTGTGTGGATCTCTGTACGGAGAAGGTGAGCCCAGTTCTGCTCACAGAACTCTGGGGAGAGCAGTGTGGAACAGCTGGAAGAATGGAATGCTTGGCTGGAGAAGCCCCCCCCCTCCACCGGGATGAGGGAGTTCATTACTGTGATCTGTGGCGGGGGAGAGGAATGTGACCGTTTCATGTGGATCCAAAGGGTAGGGGTCCATTTCTTTCCCTCCAAGGAAGTGTGTTTGTTCTAATAGTGGGGACTGCTCAAGAATGAGGGTGACATGTGAACCTAGAAGCGTGAGTAGAAGATTGCCAGGTAAAGGCAAGGACAGCCCCACCTTGGGGTAGAGTGAGTTCTCCATCACTGGAGGCAGGCAAGTGGAGGATGGGCAGGTGTGGCATCCAGAACTGTGGGCATTGGATAGCTGTTTGCCTGGATGATCCAACTGGATAGTCCTGTCTCAGCCTGAGACCCTTGATGGCTGACTGTTCATCCTTCCTCCCTAGCCAGACAGGGAAATACACAAGAGTGGACACTGTGCCTAAAATATTTTGTGACCACCCCAGTACCCAGCACAGAGCTAGGCACATCGGTGGCATTCAGCGATGTCTGAGGAGCTCCATTCTTCACTCATGATGCGCTAATTACATGAGGGTCCAAAGGAGAACCATCCCTCCCACCACCACAGGAAGGTGGTTGCCCATTTCATTGACAAACTCATCTAATATTTGATGTGAACCGCCTTTGTTCCAGTCTCCTGTCTTCAGTGCTAGGGGTGCAAAGTCAACAGGACATGGTCTTTGTCCTCAGTGATGCTGGCATTTGCCTGTTTTGTGGCTCTTCCTGGCTGCTCAGCCTGCACCCCGACCCCTGAGTGCCCCCACCTACTCTGACTCATCCTGCTTGACTCTTTCTTTCATCAAGGGTCCAAATTCATGAAGCACCTCTCAGGAAGACCGAGAGGCAGCACCACCGAGGCTACTGTTACTAAGCAGTCCTCTGTCCCACGGGTCACACAGTTTACCTCTCACAACAAGGCTAGGCAATGGGAGTTTTCATCCCCATTTCACAGACGACAAAACCAAGGCTCAGACAGGTGAAGTCACTTGCTCAAGCTCACAGCACAAGCAAGGAGCGGGACTGGGGCCGACAGCAAATCCATGCTCTCGATTTCTGAGCTACCCCAGAGACCACACAGAGAGGGCCCCACAAGCCATTCAGGGGCAGCCAGGCAACTTCAAGTTACCCAGCACTTCCCGGGTGCTTGCTCTGTTCCCAGGAGGCATCCTGGAAGGTCAGGGGCAGAGTTCGCAAGATTAAAGGAGGTTTGATCATCTTTTTTGGTCCAGCTTTTTCTCTTGGGCTGGAATCCCCCTCTCCTATGGCGTCCCCGCCAGATGGACATTCCTCTTTCCTGGGGGTCCTGGAGGAACCTACAGATCAGCTGGAGGTGGGGGAACAAACGTGGGAGACAGTGAGGTGACAAGATCAACCAGTGTGAAACAGGGTCCAACTGTACACAGGACTGAGGGAAGCAAAGATGCGTGTGTGGGTGGGGATGCTACAGGAAGAACCCACTGCAAAACTCCCTCTACTAGTTTCCTCTAATCGCCTTGGGGATCACAGGAGGAAAATTGAGAGGATTAAGTAGACAGGCATACAGAGCTCCTTGTGCCAAGTGGTGGAGATTTAGGGTGTCAGAGGGGGCTTCAGTGTGTGTGACCTGCTACAAAATGCCATCAGTCACAGCCCAGGCCGACCCACCTGCATAGCAGCATCTCTCTGCTCCGCTCCGTGCTGCAGTTCACATTTGACATCCGTTAGAAAGAAGCCAGACCCACCACGGTAAATCTCAGATCCAGCCCCAAAGGTGTGACCTTGGTTTGTGACCAGATTATCCCTGGCCCAGCTACCAGGGAGAATTCAGGTCCAGGAGCCTGAGTAGAAGCAAATTGGACAAAGGACAGTCCATTGCCCTGCAAATCTCAGGTCTGCCTCCTCCCACTTAGCTCTTCCATAGAACGAACAAAGCGATTAGAAGCAGCTCTCCCAGCAAAGACTGTGGCTACCCCGAAGTACCAACATCTTCTTTGGCTTAAAAGAATGGATTCAGACAGCTTTTCCCAAGGCAGGGGCTCCACATCACTGTCAGACCCAGAGGATTTATTATGGTATAATGCATGGCTGTGAGAACAACATTTCTTTTTCAGTTTTCTTTCAAGTCCTCCAGGACAAAGTTGCTTCTCAGTGCTAAAGTGTCTTTAACACCTCTCTCCCCTCAACTAATCTCTCTTTTGCAGGAAAAAAAGGAGTCGACCTCCAGGCTCAGAGTCTTGGCAGGCAGAGTGCCTAGTTAAGAATGTCATCCCATTGTTTTGTTTCCATAGTATTGGGGTTTATAGCATAGAAATGTGGAGAAATGCTGCTGCTTCTCCAGCACTACTTGCCGGAGTGATGTAAAGCTTCCTTTGAAATTTGAGTTTCAGAACTTCACTGACACATGAAAGAAACAAGTTAATAAATCATAGTACAGGCAAACAAAAAGGAACCTGGTAATTACATGAGGTGATGGGTGTGTTAAGTCGCTTGTGGTGGTCATTTCACAATGTGGACATAGATCAAAATCTCAAGGTGTACACCTTAAATAGATGCAATTTTTACTTGTCAATTATACTTCAAGAAAGCTGGAAAATATAAAAGTACAAGAGGTATACAGATAGGGAAAAAATCATAAGAGTGGGGTTTGCTAGTGATGTCTGGGGGCCCTGGAGCCGGGGAGAGTGATGGAGAATGCAAATACGGTTCTGCATCCCAAGCTGGGCTGTCCAGGGATTTGGTGGTTTTCTTCCCTTTCTCCTCCCATCTCATCCCCAGGAGTACCCACTGGCGGCCCTTGCGGGCACCGCCTGCCACTGTGGGTTCCCCACCACGCGATTCCCCCTCCATGAGAGAGAGGACGAACAGCTCTGTGCCCAGAAGTGCAGCGCGGAGGAGTTTGAGAGCTGTGGGACTCCCAGCTACTTCATCGTGTACCAGACGCAGGTCCAGGGTAAGCCAGCAGCCCCCCTACCACCCAATCCAGCAGACCCCCAGGAGCTCTCTCAATGGGCTCTCTCTCCCAGAGATGCTCCAGCGAGCCCATTCCATCCAGCCTGTCGGCAAGAGAACTGTGCAGGGCAGAGGGCAGAGGGCAGAGGCAGGGCTGGTGCACTCAGCCAGGCTTAGAGATCCTGGATGCGAAACAGAGGGCGGGTCCCAGGCAAGGAGGGTGGTTCTGAGGACCTTCACCTGTACCTCTCCTACTGAGGACCCCCTTGGTGGCTCTTGCTATAATGGAAGCAGTGAGATTGAGGGGGAAGACATCTGAGCTGGCAGTGGGGGACTTGGGTCTCCAGCACACGCTGCATGATCCTGGGTGAGCCATTTCTCCTTTCCGTGCCTCAGTTTCCCCATCTGTAAAATGAAGCTGTAGAGTGTTGGCCTTCCAATTCTAGGATTCCATAAATGTATCCATCAATTTTTCTTCTCTTTCTCCACCTTTCCACTTTCAGCCTTTTTCCTTTGCTAGTGGAACCCACAGTTAACGCTTATATCCTCTTCTATCTCTTGGGGCTACCAGATTGTGATGAAGGCGGTGGTGAGGGTGGTATTCAGGGTCTCTCAGGGACTTTCTTTGTGCCAGACCCAGGGTTTAGTCCTTCACGTGCATTTTCTCACTGCCTCCCCTTGGCTTTCCTATGAGGTGGGAACAATCATTATGCCTACTTTACAGGTAGAGAAACTGAGTCTCAAAATAGATAAAGGACTTGCCTGAGGTCATGCTGTTTATAAAATTTCTAGATAAAAATCTCTTCTCCCGATGGAGGCATCATGAAGGGTGTGGCACTGGGAGAGGTGACTTGCTGGGGTGCTCAGCCCAAAGGAAAACCCTGACGGATTATCCCAATACCTGAAGACACTGTCCACCTTCTAAGCACCAGTCCTGTGCCAAGCCCCATCTCATTTAATGATGTCAAGCTCACAGTGAGCCTATGATTGAGGCAGTGTCACCCGCATTTTACAAATGGGAGAACCAAGACTCAGAGAACTGGCCGTAGTCACGTATCTACGAGAGTCTTTTCTCACGGTGAAAGGAACACTCCCCACACCCTCTGAAGCCTGGAGATCCAACAAAACACCATTGAGCTAGACTGCCTCTTCGTCTTCCAGGAACCAGGCCACCATGTACAGTTGGGCAGGTTGAGCACTGCACAGGCACAAACTATAGGAAACGTGGCATGCACTCTGGACGACAGCGCATCTGCCTGGAGGAAGGGGAGGGTAGCTTTCTCTGATTTGTAAGAGCTAAGTGGCAGCCCCACTGATAGCTTGTCCCCTGTTTCACATGACGGGGTACCAGTGGTGGCCAACTGCGGCTGCTGCCATGACAGCTGAATCCTGCTAAGAGCCCAGCGAGCAGGAATCTGTTTAGCAAGGGCGACCGTTGGCTTTATTTACACTCCAGCGAGGAAGGATGAGTGTTTGTTAGTTTTCGGGAAGTGCTGGTTAGTCTGTGCAGAACTGTGCTGCCCCAGCTTGGGGGCAGGGTCATGCACAGATTGATTCTCGCATGGCCATGAGCATGGCTTTGATGTGGACAGAACACACGCCGGAGCCTTTTCGATAGCAGATAACGAGCCCCTGACTGATGGGTCTGCTCATCCCCAGTGCCCAGCCCCAGGCTATTATTGCTCTTCCATTTCCCGGGTCCCGCTTGCAGGCCGCTCACACTGGGGAGGTTGGAGAGTCATGTGGCTCATGAGGCTGCCGAGAGCCTGGGCCACCATGGCTGCTGTTTACTGAGCACTTGCTGTGTACCAGCTACTGTCTAAGCTCTTCAGACTGAATTATCTCATCTAACCCTCACAACAGTCCAATGGCATAGGTGGTTATTATTACCATTTTACAAACGGGGCCACTTGGCACAGAGAGGTTGGGTAGCTCAGCCAGAGTCACACAGCTAGACAGTGCAGAGTTGGGATTCAGATCTAGGGAATCTGGGTCCCAACCCTTCACTCTTAATCTCAGCTCCTCAACATACACCGCAAATACCTCACTCATATTATGCATTTAATCCTGTAAGGTTTACTAGCTCCACTTTACAGGTGAGGAAACTGAGGCTCAGAGAGGTGGAGAGCCTTGTTCCGTGTCACACAGCGAGGCCATGCTAATCCAGGATGGAACCCCGGGTCTGTCTGATTCCTAACCTATGTACAATACTGCCTTCAGCATCCGCTTTGATTTATGGAGGTTAAGGACCAAATAAACTTCCTTTTTAGTGCCCAAAACAACAACCTTTACCTCGGAGTTGGCCTCCCAGGCAGTATTTGAATGGAGAATTCTGTTTTCAGGGAAAGTTGACAGGCCAGTTTCTTTCTCCCTTCCAACATTTTAGTATGAAAAAATATCAAACCTTCAGAAAAAAAAAATGTAAAGAATTACACGGTGAACACGCTATACTTTTCCCATAGATTTTACATTTGTCAACATTTTATTCTGTTTACCGTACATCTTTCCATTTCTCCATCTGTCAATTTTTATCTTTGGATGCATTTCGAAGTAAGTTTCAAACATCTTTCCACGTCAGTCTGCATATCACTAATTATAATTCAATATTTCCTAATGATTTTTTGAAGTAGTATTTTCACAGAGTGAAATGCACACATTTAAAGTGTGCTGTTTGATGCAGTTGGGTCCTATCAAATCCACAACCCTGTCACAGTATCAAACATCACGATACTCTAGGAAGTTTTGCATCTAGGCTCCTTTTTGCAATGTGTTCTCATGGAAACTATCCCCAGACACTTGCTTGGCTTCAACAAAGATGCTCTTTGGTTTATTTTTCCCAAGTCTGCTCTCCTCTGGCCAGACAGATTAAAAGTGGCGTGGCAGGGGAAGAGAGCTGCATCTCTTGGCTAGAAGCATCAATACTAAGAACTCACAGCATGTGAGCCCCGTGTTAACACTCAACACGCATCCTCTCTATAACCCTCGTGACAACCCCAGGACGTCATCACTGCCAGCAGCCCCATTTTACAGGTGAGGAAACTGAGGTTGATTCAGATCCATCATTTTTCTGAGGTTACCCAGCAAGTAGGTGGCAGATTTGGAGTTTAAATGTAAGACTTCAAACTTTTCCCTTGAAGGGCTGCTTGAGAAAGCAGTGCAGCTCATGGTGAGACTTCAAGAAGGGCAGCTAATGCAGAATGGGGAAGACCAGGTACAATCTTGGAAGGAATTATAAGGGCCGAATGAGGGGTGGGATCAGATGCTGCGGAGTAAACAAGGAGGGAGGGAGAGAGGAAGGAAGGAAAGAAGGAAGGGAGGGAGGGAGGGAGGAAGGTCCAGTTCAGCTGAGAGCCGGATAGGAAACAGTCTCCCTGACAAAGCCAGGTAGGAGGCAGTGAAGGTGGAAGGACCAGCACACCTGAAGCTGCCAGATCAGGGAAGGGCAGAGCACGGATGAGGCAGTGAAAGGACCAGGTGGCCGGCAGGTGGGGGGTTTGGAGAGGGGAGTGGGTGGGTGGCACGAGCCTGGGAGGATGCAAGAGCCAGGTCATGCAGGGCTAGAGGGTCAAGCTAAGAACCTTGGACTGGATCCCGTTTGTGGAGAGGAGACGCATCCTCCCGGCTGAGTTTTATTGAATCCCTACCATGTACTCATCCCTGTTCATGTCTTATCACATACAACCCTTTTCCCACTTGCAGGTAAGGAAACTGAGGCCCAGGAAGCACTGGGTCACCCGCCCGGGATGGGACTCACACGCCGGTCCCTTCTGGACAGTCTCCATCTGCCCCTGCCACTTGACCCTGTCTGTCCCCTGCCCTTTGCAGACAACCGCTGCATGGACAGAAGGTTCCTCCCAGCCAAGTCCAAGCAGCTCATCGCTCTGGCCAGCTTCCCGGGCGCCGGGAACACGTGGGCGCGCCACCTCATCGAGCTGGCCACCGGCTTCTACACTGGCAGCTACTACTTCGATGGTTCTCTCTACAACAAAGGTAAGGAGGAGCTCCAAGAGGACCCCCCTGGGAGGGCATGGGAATCCCCCTTCCTGAGCACCTGCTATGTGCCGCCTAGCTCATGTCTAGGCATGTCTATTGAGACCTACTATGTGCTTAGTACCTTTCCTTGACTTACATCCCACAAACATTTCCTGAGTATCATGTCCTGGGTACCTCACCAGGACCCGTCCAATAATAAGCATTTATCAAGCACCTACTATGTGCCGGGAGCCTTTAAAGTCTTAATGTGCAGGGTGCACCTGAAACCATTTCCATGAGAATCTTGGGAGTGGGTCAGGCCATGGGTATTTTCTAAAAGCTCCCCAGGTGATTCCAATGCAAAGTCAGCGTGAGACCCCTGGCCCTAGACCAGGAACCCAGCAGTCTCACTTCCAGACCCACAACATTCAAAAAATTGGTCTTTGTTTTTTTGTACTCGAGTATTGGGGAATCTCAAGAGTTGATACTTAATGGGGTGAGGGGTCTACTAGAAGGAAGGGAGGGAGGGAGGAAGGAAGGAAGAAGGAAGGAAGGAAGGAAGGAAGGAAGTAAGGAAGGAAGGAAGGAAGGAAGGAAGAAGAAAAGGAAGAAGAGAATAAAGAAGGAAGAGAGAAAGAAAGAGAAATAAAGAAAAAAGTAAGCAACCTCCCTCCAGAAGCAAGCCGTAGGCACTCCAATCTTGGAGCCCCGGGACTTAAAGGGATGAAGACGAGCAGAAGGAGGACGTCTTAAGAAAGAAAAGGAAGAAAGGAAAGAAAAGAAAGAGAGAGAAAGAAAGAAAACAAACAGAGCCCCTCCCTGGCAATTCCTCTGGCTCGTGCTGTGTGCATGCTTCCGTAAGTCCCACTGAGAAAGGCGGGGGTCTGTGGGCAGGTCTCAGGCAGCTAAAGCTTTGAGTGCAGCTTCTCTTTCATTATAGCCTTAAAAATACATCCTTTGGCCTGAGCCCTTGCCGGGAACAATGAGCTCTCCCTGAGAGTTCGGGGCTGGCAGTGGGGCGCAGGCAGAGAGGACCCATGCCCCTCAATAGTATCCATCAATCCGCCGAACCCCCAAGCCCCTCCCTCCATCCCCTCTGCAGCTGAGACACTTCACTTAATGAAATCTCTAAACCCTGGTAGGTCCTGATCAAGGGGGGAGGGGAGGGGAGCATGGTGCCAGAGGGAGGGGGAACTGCTGTGCCCCGATTTGCCCCCACTGGGGGGCACGTCTGCTGCCCCTTTCATACCTCAGACTCCAGGTATAATGAGCTCTTTGCAGTTCAAAAACACCTCAGTCCCTGCTCAGTAACTTGGGCAAGTTACTTGATCTCTCTGGGACTCAGTTTCCTCATCTATAAAATAAAACCCTCATAGGATTATTGAAAGGACCGATCAGCTCCAGACTGCAGGTTGGACCCACATCTGTTCCATGTGTCTCTCGTCATCGGGGACCAGCAGCCTTCTGGGGCATGTCCTTCTCACAGGGGTGGCAGAGACACACAAGAGTGAACAGCAACTTGGGGTGCCCCTTGGGACTTTGGCAGAGACCCATTTCTGCCCTCGATCCACTGGCCATAGCAAGTCAGTTGGCCCAACATTAATGGGGTGGGGCTGCAGGATCCCCCAAAAAGGAACCCTCCAGCGCATCACCTGTCAGGCCCTCTTCATGGCACCTCAGCCTGGATACTCCCCTTCCACAGCATTAACCATGGCAGTGATTTTTATATTCATTTGCATCACTCTTTGAAAAACCTGACTCTCAAAAACAGACCCATGGATGTTTCTGCAAACCATTTTATACCCAGCTCCCAGCACAGTGCCTGGCACATAGGAGGTGCTTAGTAAATATGCGAGTGAATGAGTGAACGAACCAACGTATGAGGATTCCCGAGGTGGCCTGGGAGGGGGGTCAGTGGAGCTCTTGTCTTCCCCGGCTCACTGCCACGTTCCCTGCCCACCCTGGTTGTGGGAAGGGTTTAAAGGTGAGCGAGACCACTGGCGCAGCGGGAGGACCATCTGCATCAAGACACACGAGAGTGGCCAGAAGGAGATCGAGGCCTTCGATGCGGCCATCCTGCTCATCCGGAATCCCTACAAGGCCCTCATGGCGGAGTTCAACCGCAAGTACGGCGGACACATCGGCTTTGCCAGTCATGCCCACTGGAAGGGCGAAGGTACAGCCCGGGAGCTGGTTCAGGGGGCAGTGCGAGGGGCCCGTGTGTCTCCTGCTGGGAACCCAGGTCCTGCTTATGGCTGAGGAGGTGTGCGTCGCACACGCCGCCGCGCCCACCAGCATCACCCGGTGTGAGCCAGGCTGTTGTCACGGCACGGTGGTTAACGGCGCGGGCTCTGGAGCAAGGCTCCCTGGGTTCACATCCCAGCTCCACCACTTCCTGGAAAACCTCCTTCACCTCCCTGAACTTAAACTGGCCTGTCTATAAAGTGGCGGGAATAAAATCTAAGAACTTAAGAATTTAACCCTTTAAAAACACTCAGTAAACAGGGTTTGTTATGAAAACCCTCCTTCTGTAATTGACATGGGAGATCAGGTTCAAGATCCTTTTCCTGGGAATCAGGAGACCCGAGTCCAGCCTAAGGTCAGTGGCTGAGCAGCCATGAGGTTACCTATGAGCTCCTAAGGGCTCAGGTATAGAGCATCATTTCAAGCACTGAACTTCATTAAGATGATCCGAGTTTGATGTTCATCTCTGGTGCTTAGTAGATGACATTTGGAAGAAGGTCTCGGTGCAGGAGAGCAGCGGCCCACGGTAGCCGGGAGAGCTTTGACGTCAGACCCAACCTCTGCCATCTTGAGTACCTTTAACCCCCTCAAAGTCCCACATCAGTTAGCACCCATATCTCCATTACCGTAATGAGAGTCACATCCCTGAGTGTTTTTAAACCTCCACAATTAACCCTCTTTTATGGATGGGGCAAGCTAAGTTCAGGGAGGTGAAGGCACTTTTCCAGGAAGTGGGGGGGCAGGGGTTCGAACCCAGGGGGTCTTGCTCCTGAGCCCACGCCCTTAACCACTGAGTTAGGACAATGAATTAGACAAAACGCCAGTGCCTACAAATCTCCCAGCTCAGAGCCGCTGACACCCAGTAGGTGCTCTGTAAACGTGAGCTCTCTCTACCTCATCCAATCTGCTGCAGTCAGGTGGCTACAGCCTCAAGCCCCAGGAGTGTTTCCCACTCCTCCAAACCCTCCCCTTGACTCCCAGCTTCTCCAGCCCCTCTCCAGAGAGAACCAGAGCTCAGCAGGATGACGTTAATTCAGCCATCCACCAACCGCACCGTCAACACCAGTGTCATTGATTAAAACCCTTGAGCCTGCCTGACCAGCTGTGCCCTGGGTTCCCAGTTTGCTCAAGGGCCCTGTCAGTCCCTCACGCTGCGTTGCCCCTTCTCTCAGTAAGGGAGTGGCAGCTTGGACAGGTAGTGACATTTGTTCCTTAGTTCTTGGGGATAAAGAGGCCTCTGAATTATTTATTTGTAGAACAATAAAAAATCAAAGCCATCATTGGAAAGATACATGCACCCCAATATTCATAGCAGCACTATTTACAATAGCCAAGACATAGAAACAACCTAAATGTCCATCAACAGATGAATCAGTAAAGAAATTATGGTATATCTATACAATGGACTACTACTCGGCCATAAAAAAGAATGAAATAATGCCATTTGCAGCAACATGGATGGACCCAGAGATGATCATATTAAGTGAAGTAAGTCAAACAGAGAAAGACAAATATCATACGATATCACTTATATGTGGAGTCTAAAATAAAATGATCCAAATGCTATTTACAAATCAAAAACAGACTCATGGACATAGAAAACAAACTATGGTATAGCTGAATCACTTTGCTGTACCTGAAACTAACATTGTAAATCAACTATACATCGATAAAAAAAAATTTGTTTTTTAATGAATGCTATTGAGGGCCAGGCTGCGAAATCTGCAGGTGCAAATGGCAGGATCCTGTTCTGGGAGCAGAAGCTCTGCTTGTCAAGCCAGAAAGGACCTGGGACATCATGGAACCCAGTGGTCCTCAGCCCTGGCAGGAATATGGGAAAATCCCAGTGCCTGGGCTGCAGGCCGGACCATTACTGGGGTGAAGTCTGGGCATCAGAACGTTTTTAAGCAGTATGCAGGCAGGACTGAGAACCACTGATTCATTCTCTGTTTATTAATGGGGAAACTGAGGCCCAAAGAGAGGCAGGGATCTGCCAGGGTCACTCGGGCACATAATGGCAGGACTAGAACCCCGGCTCCACCTCCAGGCATCCTACTGCCCCAAGTAAAAAGGGAGGGAACTCACTTGGGAAGCACATACGGGACCAGGCACTTAGCATTCATCGTCTCATTTAAATCTTCTAATTACCCAAGGAAGTGAGAAAGGCTGCCGTAATCACTGGTAGCATGTCGTTTCACAGGTGAGAGAAAACCATCGCAGGAAGGGAGCAAGTCATGTGGCCAAGGCCCCAGGGGTTGGCTGAGCTGAGATTCCAACCCAGGCATGAGCCACCAGGCTCTTTCTTACCTTGGGATGTTGCTGATCTTCCGGTGCCTTCATAGGTTCCCCTCTCCTGGCATCACCCCTTGTTTCAGGTGCAGACAAGTTCCTAATTCCCAGGAGTCATCTTGCCTCTTCTTCCTTATTCAAGACAGCTAGGAATGATGGGAGGGGTCAGGAGGCGGCAGGGGATGGGAGAGGTTTCAGGACACCCGTCTCGTACTGGGGGTCTGGGGTCTCCTCATTAGGCTGGGGTGGGAGGAGGAGCCTTCTCCTGGGGCCCCTTCCCAGGCCTGAGCCAAGTCTTCACAGTGCTCTGCCTGAGAGCCTCCCCCAGAGAACCCAATCCCCGGAGGTGCCCTCCCAACCCGTTCCTCTCATTTGCCTTGACGTCTGGACCCTAAGTGCACTTGAGTTTGAGACCTTTGCTTTAGGGGCCCTGCTCCAGCTGCATGAGTATTACCTGGGAATTAATTAGAAACGCAGGTTCTCAGGGCCCCAGGCCAGGCTTCCTGGATCAGAATCTGCATTGTAACCCAACATTCTCAAGAAGCTGTGCGTGCCCTTTAAGGCTTGAGAATCTCAGTTTTACGATGCCCTCGGCCTAGATTGTGAGGGTCACCCCCACCTAAGAGCAGAGGTCATCCCCCAGCTGAGCGTGCCCACCCCACCCTGCCTGGGTCCCCCTCCCAGTTACAGCTGGCTCAAGGCTCCTCCTGCAACCCCCCTCACCCCCCCACCCACCCCACCCCTGGCTTTTGGTTCCATAACGTTAGTTTTACGATCTCCCTGGATTGGATCCAAAGCAAAGTTTTATGTGATATGATTACACAAGGTGAATTGTCCTGGATCTGTTTAATGAAACGGAGACTGTGTTTAATGATTCCTTGGGGAATTAAATACAGTTAAGCTATTAATCAGGTCCCCGTCCCTCCCGTTGCCAAGAAGATGAAGCGGAGAATGGCCAGCCCATGTCCTGCCAGATCCATGTGTGTGACAGTTCCGGTGGAACCAGCCCTCATTACCAGTGGTCCATGGCTTAGTGTACCTTTATTACCCAATTTGAAGGCAGCCATCAATTACTGGGAATCCTGGGCTAATTGAGCATTTTTGGTTTTCATTTTTGTTCTTTCCAATGAAGTCATTTGGAAGCTTCAAAGGAGGCATCTTTGCTATCGGAGGGGGTTGGGGAGGCGGCAGATACCTGCTGCTGCAAAATGATGGGGCACGTGGGGTGTCTCAGATGTTGGGGACCAACACCAAGCAGAATCCTGACAGCAGCCAACATTTATTGAGCACTTCACGTGTCCCAGGCCCGGTGCCAGGGTCTGTAGTTCTTACTCTATTGTATCTGCATAGCCTGAGGTCTTAGCACGGTTGCCATGGTGCAGATGGGTAAACTGAGACTCAGGGAGATCACCTGACTTCCCCAAGGTCACACAGCTCCTATGGAGAAGAGCTGGGTTTTGAACCCTGGCAGTGTGACTCCAAAGTCATCTGTGAACAGACCCTATGTCTTAGACAACATCTGAAAGTGAAGTGAGTGATGCTGGACCAGGATCTGGATCGAGACGTGTTGGAGCTGATCAAATCAAGTGCTCTTAAAGGGTTTGCCGGGAGGGTGGGAGCCAGGCTCAGTCTGGGATAGACATAGGTGCGAATCCCACCCTGGGAGCCCACTGTGTGGCCCTGGGCAAGTGGCTTCACATCTCTGAGCCTCCTTTGTTCCTGTGTGTAAAATGGGGCCAGTCATTCCTACTCTCTGAGATAATGCATGCCTGAGTGCCCGGCACAGCCCTGACACACAGCAGGTGCTCGGAACATTCCCATCCCGGGGAGGTCTGCAATCAACAAAGGTGCCATGTCGTTTCCATCCCACCTGCATCCAAGGCCAGGGACACCATCTGGGGGACCCAGACCATCATGCAGACAGACCTTTCCTTTTGCTTGAAGACCACCCTCCAGGAACCTCATGAGATGGTCAGAAGTGGCCAAGACTGTCAATCCAGATCTATGTGTTCCTGGGTGACCGAGTGCCACCTGAACCTCTGCCGTGTTGTCCTGAATCACCAGGGATGCTGTGAGGTGACTCAGGAGTGGGGAAATTCTAAGGAAACATTTTTTAAAAAGTGAAACTGGCTGTACACGTGCTAGATTTTTTCTAATCACTCAGACACATCTGGTCTTAACCCATTATAACAGTACGGGCCCAATTAGCTAGATACATTGTAAATAATATATTTTAAGGGTAAAAAATATCTTTGTCATCGGCATAAATATCTCCCAAGCAGCCATGGTGTTCCAGGGGGCACTGGGGGAGCAGGAGCCTCGCCATGGATTCTGATGTGCTCTGCGAAGAGAGAGGAGCCCTTTGTCACAACGCAACTTGGCAGTTGGGAATTTCAATTTAGTTCAACAACCATTTATTGAGCCCCTGCTGGGCGTAAGGCAGTGGGAGATAGTAGGGGTGAGGCTGCTGGTGCCTGGGAAAGATCAGAGCCTGGAATCAGGCAGGCCTGGTCTAGATGATGCTTTCCAGCTGTGTGACCTTGGGCAAGTCACTTCATCTCTCTGAGCCTCAGTTTCCTCACTAGTGACAAATGAATAGTAGTCTTTTCCTTTCAGGGTAGTCCTTAGGATTCAATGAGATAATGGGTATCCATCACCCAGTGATGGATGAAGATTCAGTTATTAAGAACCATCTGGGCTTCTCAACCCAGCCTGGGAGACTCACTGACCCTCGTTCAGTAAATAAACCCCTCCAGAGGATGCGGGGTGGTGCTGCCCCTGTGAGAAGCAGTGGTTTGGCTTCAGGGTTTCAGGGTGCCGGCCCTGTGATTCTCCGGCTGGGGCTCAGAATGAAGGCTGCAAATCCCTTTCTCTGTTCCTAACATCCCCCAGGACCTCCCTCTGCTTCTCCTTTATCAGATTTCAACAGCTCCCTAGCCAGGCTGGCTGTCACTTTGAGGTCTTCTCCAGGGCTCCTTGGTGAATTTCCCACATTCTGTGGTAGCCTGTCTTTCAAGTCAAGAGATCCCAAACACATTCTCCCAGTCTCAGTGACAATCCTGTCACTTTCCCATGGCAAGATGACAAAGAGCAAAAAGAAACAGTATGTGATACTTCAATAAAACGCAGAGAGAGAAAGCTAGACTAGAAAGACGTAACGTTGACAACGTAAATAACCCAGCTTAAACTATGCCCTCAGCCCACACTCTCTTGGGGGGACAGACAACATGTGTTAGGGGTGCAGAGGGGCTATGAAGCCCAGAGGAGGCACCTGTCTGAGCTTGGGAGTCAGGGAAGACAATATCTCACCTGAGAACAGAATAATCACAATAATAACAATAGCCAACATTTACTGAGCACCTACTGGCTACAGAGCACCACACTAAAAACTGTATCTACTTTTTCCACTTCTCTGTACAAAGGCCTTATTATTATCCTGTGAGAAGATACTATTACTACACAAAATAACTATTCCTACACAGGCTGACTGGGTAGTTAAAAGCCCAGACTTTGAAGCCAGACTCTTTGGTTTTAAATCCGGCTTTGCCAGTTATTAGCTGTGTGACCTTGAGCAAGTTACTTAACCTCTCTGTGCCTCAGTTCCCTCTTCTGGTAAATGAAGAAGATGATGATGCCTGCCTCACAGGGCTGTTGTGAGGAATAAGTGAATTAATAGCTATATTAATATATCACATTGCATATTAAGATCAATATATATTAAAATATAAAAATAAGAGAAATAAAGATTTATATATAAGTCTGTGCCTGGCATGTAATAAGCACCAGACAAATGTTATTGTTGTCCCCAAAGAGAGGGAAGAGCTAAGAGCATGCCAGGCGGGAGCAGCAGCCCTGAGGTGGGAGGGAGCAGGTGAGTTTGGCTGTCCGAGGAGTTAACGGGGTGGCTATCGCTGTGAGCGACAACGACCACCCCTGCCAGCGCCCTCTGACCTGCTTCCTCCCTCTGATCCCGCCCTGCCTCCTCTCCCCGCAGAGTGGCCTGAGTTTGTGAGGAATTACGCCCCGTGGTGGGCCACTCACACGCTGGACTGGCTCAAGTTCGGCAAAAAGGTGCTGGTGGTGCACTTCGAGGACCTGAAGCAGGACCTCTTCGTCCAGCTGGGCCGGATGGTCAGCCTGCTGGGCGTGGCCGTCAGGGAGGACCGGCTGCTGTGCGTGGAGAGCCAGAAGGACGGCAACTTCAAGCGCTCGGGGCTCCGGAAGCTGGAGTACGACCCCTACACGGCGGACATGCAGAAGACCATCTCTGCCTACATCAAGATGGTGGACGCGGCCCTCAGAGGGAGGAACCTCACGGGCGTTCCGGATGCCTACTACCCTAGATGATGGGTCAGAGGTGGGGGGTGGCTGGGAGCCCAGGCCAAGCAGGCCCTGGGGACCCCGGACCCCTGGGGACCCCCACCCATCAGTCCTCTCTGGTTTGGGGACAACCCCCTTGGCTGCTGTTGGCCCTCAATGAGTTTCCTGCGTGACAAAGGAGGTTCAAGGGAAGAGATTGTGCAGGCACTTCCCACCTACTCATATTCGCCCCCCCACCTTGGAGATGGAGCGGGCAACTAGTCCCCAGCCACTTGGACCCTTCTCTGTCTCCCGTGTCCCTGCCCCCAACCACTCTGGCTCCACTTGTGGGAAGGCAGGCTCATGGCTGTCCTGGAGACATGGGTGTCCCATCACAGGTGTTGAGGACCCTGGCCCAGGAGCTGACAGGAATGATGTAGAAAAAGTGGCCCCAGACTCTCTTCCCTCCTGGACTGAGTGTTTATATCTTCCCCTCCTCCTCCCGACCCAGGAAGCACTGGCACCAAGGTTCATCCAGGCCACTTCTGCCTAAAGAAGGACTGCCGGATGTGTCTCTGTGGCCTTAGGCTTCTGACATTCTGGGGGAGCGTGGGGAGGCAATGGTGCTCAGTGTAGGATAACTGGCACCACCACGCGGGGTCACTGGCACTCCCAAGGCCACCCCTAGGTCACACCGCTCCTGAGAAGCAATCTGATTGCCTGTCCAGTCCTGTCTGGAGCTGGCACTCTGCCCTTATCCACCCCCACCATGTCTGGGAGGTGACCCACTCCCAGGGCTCCTCAAGCATCAGCACGGATCTCACTGGGATGACCACCTGGCACGTGCAGAACCTGAGAGCCCCGGTAACACACCTCTCCATCGTGGGGTCCAACACATTGATCTGACACTGCCCTTCTGACCCCTACCCATGGGTCCTTTGCTATCCAGCAGAGAGAGCAAGAGTGCTCCAAATCAGGTGGAACCATGACCAAAAGACACCCCTACCTTCCCAGGCCATCGACTTCCCTTTGATGGTAGTCCAATGGGGCCGGCTTCCCTTGGGGGTCCTTTAAGGAATGGGTGAATGCGATGGTTCCTCATGTCCATACAAACGCTGCTTTTTTGAGGCTGAGACATCAAACCAAAGGATTCCCAAGGACCTGAGTCAGAGATCATTTATCTTCGGAAGCATTGATCCAGGATCCCACTGTCTCCCCCCACAACCTTGGGTACCAGTGTTTTCACATCAGGCTCACACCTGCACACCTGCTCCATCCCCCACCTTGTAGATGCAAAAGCCATAGGTCACAGCTCTCTGCTATTCTGTCTGGAGCAGCCCCCACCCCAAGCAGCCACCCCCTGAGGCTTTGGGGTGCAGGTGAATGCTCGTTCCCAAATAGCCAAGAGACTATGGAGAAGGCAAGTGTAAAGAAATATATTTTTTTAAGAGGAATATGACTAATACATTCCACCCCCTCGGAACCTGGTCATGCAAGGAGAAGGGCCTAGGGGTTGGACCCAGGTTCCCTCATCTGTAGGATCTGGGCCACCCCAGGGCCCAGCCAGGGGGCTCTGAATGTATTTTGTACTGTGTTCCTTTCCCCCAGGCAAATTTCTAGTCTTTCACAAAACAGTAGAGGGCTTAGCCTCCCCTCCCTCTTAGGGGTCAGCTCTCTCTGGGAGACTCTTGGTCCAAGACCTGGGCCAGTTCTTTGCTGGTGTTCACCTCAGGCCACCAGCCTTTGTCTGAAGATTCCTCAGGTCAACACCATCATTAAAAGCAAGTTTTGTTGAAAAGCAGGTTTTGTGGCTAATTCCACCCCGTTGTAGAATGTTGTGTAAGGCAGGGTCACAAATGAGCTATTTTTCTGGTGTGCGTGTGTTTGTATGCAAGAGAGAATGTTCTGGGTGCATAATTGCTTTGGGTCAGTGTGACTCCAAATGCCTATGAAGAATTTTGTGTCTTGGTGCGTAAAATCGTCTGCCTTTGTGTTCAGCTGCTCCTCTGTCGTGAGACTGCACCCCCCAAGTTGGCGTGATGACCGCCCCATGTCCAACGTGTCTGTGTGGGTTCCCGTGTGTGGAATTGTGCGTGCAGAGGAGGAAGTGGCCGGTGTGTGCAAACCCCCGCATGAGAAGGTGCCTGACTATTACGGAAGGATGGATGTCTTCGACATATGCCTTTGACCTTGGTAATTACGTGTGCGTGTGTGTGCATGTGTGTGTGTATGAGGGAGACTCTGGATGGGTGGTGCTATGCACGTGATGTGCAGAAGAGGAGCTGGTGAGGATACCAGGGGACAGAAGGATGGGAGGCAAAGGGGTTGTCAGGGGCAAGGTCCTGCAGGGACCCATCGCCTCCAAGAGATCTTCTTCCCTTCTTCCTCCTCTCTTGCATTGGTTTGTTTTTCTCTCCATTCTGCCCAACCCCTTCTCACTGTTTTTTCTTTATACTGCCTCCTGCTCTCAATTTCCCTCTTTGTGGTCTCTTTTATTTCCTCCAGCTGCTCATTAAACCTCTTTGCTTTGTTGTCTTTCTCCTCTCTCTCTCTCTCTCTCTCCACCATCCCTGAATCTCTCTCTCTCTCATTTCATCATTGTCTCTTGATTTCTGCTTCTCTTTGTGCAGGCATCTCTCTATCTCTGCCTCTTAATCTCTTGTCTCTCTGCCTGTCTCTTGCTCCCTCCCTCCCTTCCTCTCCACCCCCCGTTGTCCTCTCCCCCCTCCTCATCTTCCTGGAGAGTGGGGGCGACTCAGTGGGATCCAGACACAGTGAGACAAATGCTACCCAATCCGGTAACCAAGGAAGTGGTTTCCTTAGCAACAGAATCCTCAGGCACGCGCTCCACTGCCCCGTCCCTTAGCTGTTACAGTAAGTACCGAGAGGGCGGTTGGCAAAGCCTGGAGACAGGGAAGTCGGTAAGGACACTGCTATAGTGATCCTCTTGAGAGGGGACAGTGGTCAGGGGACAGTGGTCAGGGACCAGCTCCATGCCTGGCACTTTGGTGACACTCAAAAATATGGGACATAGAGAGGCTGCGGGCTCAGAGACAGGCATACAGAGTGGAGACAGCTGGGGAGGAACCCACAGGCTTGGTAACAGACTGGATGTGGGGGAAGGAAGGCGAAGAGGCATCAAGATTGTGTCTGTGCATCTCCAGAAGGGGTCCTTTGAGATGGAGAACATGGGGCAGAGGAGCAGAGGAGGGAGGGAGAAAATGATAAACTGACATAGCTCCCTGTCCCCAAGAGTTCACCACCTACACGGGGGGAGGAGACGTGGAAGCAGACACAGAACTATCTCACTCAGTGCTCCCTACTAACTGGCGACCAGGAACCCGGGAGTAAAATCACATCCTGGAGGGTGGTGGGAGGCTCTGAGACGGTCAGTGATTTGATTGCATGGCTCGGAAGTTGGAGGCGACACTTGGATTCGAACCTGGAAACGATCCAGAGCCTGTCTGGAAGATGCAAGACAGAAGAGCGTAGAGACAGAGAGAGAGGCAGAGAAAGAGACCGAGAGAGAGAGGAAAAACAGAGGAAGAGAGATTTAAATCATGGATTTGGCACTTTTTTCCTACTGAGAAAACAAAAATGTGTTCAATTTTAGAGAAATGAGAAAGGGGAGGGAGGAAACAAAAGCGCCCTCCAGGATGATATAAATAACTGTCCCCAGAGAAGATGCCCATCACGATGCAATCACTCCCAGGGAGACGAATTGTGTCCCCCGTCTAGGTTGGTATTTAAATGACTCAGAGTGGGTGATGGGGTCGAAGGGCAGGAAGTTGATCAACACGGAAACCTCGCTTGGCTTTCCCCCAAATGTAGTAAAGCGTGCAGGCGAGGAGAGCTGTAAATCTGGGCGATGATAATATCTGTCCCCGCGAAAGCAACATGTTTATTTATCATGTTTGCACGTTTACTATTTCCCCTCAAATTTACAGTCTGCAATCTGCCGGCACGCAGGGGGAGAAACATGGAAATGAGAGCAAACTGGCAGATCGTCAAGGAGGGAAGAAATGATGAAATATTTATCCCCTCCGTCCACACCCTCCCACCCCACCCCTCCACACACACACGCACACGCACACGCACACGCACACGCACGCACACACGCCGGCTGCCTTAAATCTACTTTCAAACAAAGGTGGTGATTTACCCGAGAGGACCATACGGCTCTATTTCAGGCCTCTGACAGCTAATTGAAATGAACAGTCATTATAGAATGGAATGTGCCACAACAAAATGATTTCTGTGTCTTCTGGAGTCACTTACTAAACAATGACAGGAAAATGAACTGTCTGCCAGCAGTGAGAGAGGGGGTCGATCTTAGTGGGGGCAAGACTTGTGTGTGTCCTGCTGTCGGGGACGAGAGGGACAGGGAGGCAATTTAGGGGCCAGATTCTCTTCCAAGACCTGAGTTAGGCGCCCAGCCCATAATCATGGTCACCTTATCCCAGACCTTCTGAGTCAGGTTTCTCAAAAGATGGAGGATGAGAAGGACCTGGTGGGCTCGCCGGGTGGCAAGGCTGTATTTATTTTTGCCTTGTGATAATTACCAGCCCTAATCTAGGTGCCGCGAGGACAGAAGTGTTCAAAGGATCATCCTTCTCATCCATACGTACAAGTCTTTTCGTGTATTATGATCTGTATCTCTGTGCAGTGCCTGGCACACAGCAGGTGCAACGGAAATCCTTGTTGATTTTCTGAATAAGCGAACCGAGGAGTATTAAAGGATATTCAGAGGGGAAAAAAAAACCCGCAAGTCATCAGCCAAATCAGGCCTGAGTTATTCCCTTCGGTGCCCTGAATTTTATCTCCAGCAATACTGAATTGTTTTTCCATCCTTCCACTCTCTGCCTGAACCCCCAAAGCCCATCATACTGGCTCTCAAGAGCCCATTGTGAACATCTCTCCTCAAATTCACATTCAGGGACATCACATCGGTAGCTTGAAACTGACCATGGTGAGGATATTTACACCACGGTAATTGGCAACGGCTACAAATCAGGCGAGCGGTTGGGTTTGTTCTGTTTTGTTTTATCTCGAGAGAGAGCCAGATGTTAAGCATTTACCAGCACACTACTGCCCAGCACACACAGGCACACACATGCTATTTCTGGTGTTTCCCATGGCCTTATTCGTACTGTCCCCTCCACCTGGAAAGCCTCCTTTAGACTCAGCTCAGACTCTTCCTCTTCCAGGCACCTCCCCTGACCACAAAGACCAAATTTGGCTCCTCCTCTAATCTTGTCAAACACAGCTCCGGAAGTGGCCAACGCTGTGATCTCTTCAGTAATCTGGTGCGTGTGACTCCCTCTTACCAGGGCTCGAGGTCTGTTAGGGCAGAAACCATTTACCTCTGGATTTCCACACACTTCCTGACCCAGACTAGCTGATGAGCAAGTGTTGACCCAATGAAAGAATGACCACAACAATTACATTTAATACCATCCACCAGCCTCACAACAATCACACACTTTGGGGTGAATGGATCCACCCGCTCAGATAATGGCCAAGAAGACAGAGGAATGAGAAGCTACTCACAGAGCTGACAGGAGCTAATATTTATTGAGCACTAATTAAATGCAGGGCATTGTGCCAGGTGCTTCCCATGTGTAACGTTGTTGAATCGTCACCAGAACTCTGGGAGACAGGGATCCTTTGTCTCCCCATTTTACAGTGAGGGAAACCAAGGTTCAGAGAGGTTAAGTAATTTGCCTAATGTCACACAGCTGGGAACTGATGGAACTGGGCTTTGAATTCAGGCAGTCTAGCTTCAGGGTCCATATACGTAACCACGATGCTGCATCCTAGGGCGAAAACAAGCCCAGAGCCAAGAAGGAAGGGGTGGGTCTGGCAAGGCAACCCAGAGGAGATTACTGCAGCAGGAGGTGGAGAGAAGAAAACAAGTTGTGCGAAGGATTGGCCTTTCTGGGGCTGACGACCCATGGGGTGAAGAGGAGGGAACCATAAGGCCACCACTTGTGAAGCAGGCTGGGAGCTGCTGCTCCAGACAACTTTGGGTTCTTAGTGGCAAGGTTGGTTTATAGGTTCCCATGGCAACGCCCAAGTGATACTTTTACTCCACAGCTCAGTGATTCTCTAGAAAATCTTTCCTCCTCTCTCTCACTACCACTCCTCCCAGCCAATAGTGGCAAGGTTACAGCTCCTTCCCCAGGACACACTGTGCTGGAGAAGACAAAATGGCCCAAGACCCTTTCATAATGATGATGGAGGAAGGAAATTTGAGTGGAGGGCAGAAGAAACGAGAAAGAGGGGCTTAAAACCTCACAGGTCTCAATCATCAAACTGGGAAGGGACTGATGAAGGAGGATTCTCAAATCAGTTTAAAAATCTCATGAAAACCATGACTCTCTCCCCAGAAAAATGTGAGCATGTAACATATATACCCAGGCACAGAGAATTTTGTGTAGAGTTTCAAGGAGCATTTAGGCTCCTTGGGACCTAAAGTAAGAAATTAAAAATCACCTAATCCACTGGTTTCCAAATCAGGGCAGCGGAACCCTCTCTCCAATCAAAACCAAATGTGAAATCCTGGTCTCTAATACAGGGGCTCTCAGTCAGGGGGCATTTTGCCCTGGGGATAGTTAGCAATATCTGGAGATACTCTGGGTTTCCACACCTTGGGGAGGGGGAGGACCTACCTCTGTGAATGAGTGCAGACACCTGCCCCAGATCCAGGCTGTCCCGCGAGGGTTCAACCACAGAGTGACTTTTCCAGCAATTCCTCCTTCATCTCACGTCCATTCATTCCACACCCCCTAATCACGTGTCCCGACCCCTCCAGGTCTCAGTCCCCCTCCCGTTAAAACCAGGGTGACGCCCTAGGGATCCAGCCATCGCTGGGGTTGGGACCATGAGGGGCATATGCACGATTTAGAATCACACAAGCAAATCCACCAGGGAGCAAGGCCTGGAGGGGAAAAGAGCCTTGCCCCAAACCATATTTCATGCCTACCTTCCCTGTTGTCAAAACTATGATTTGGAGAACAGTCACCCACCATGTGCCTTTTCTCTGGGTGTTGATGAGCTAAACAGACAAGGTCACGGGAGGCTGGAGGAGCCTGACCTGGGAAAAGCCACACCCCCTTCCTCTTCTGGGTTGGCTGCCCTGGGAAGCCAGCCACCCACCCTTCTCTTGCCTCCCAGGGCTGTGGAAAGTGTTTAATTAATAAACACACCTTCAAAGCAAGTGAATGTTAAAGAGCAGTGTTTAAGTGCTAATTATTATTATCAAAGGACACTTTCCACCTCATTAAATGCATGGATTCGGTAATTGTCAGCTAATCCCCAAGGAGAAACCAGGGGCACTTTGGGTGTTAGGATTGCATCTTTCCCCAGCAAATGACCCGATTCCCAAGCCACAGGATGACCAGCCTACTGATCTCAGAGCCTGGATGAGGCACCTTCACCTTCCTGGGTTCAAGTCCCAGCTCTGCCATTTCCCAGCTGTGTGGCCTTAGAAAGGTTGGTTCGTGTCTTTGAGCACCAGTTTTCTGAAAATGAGACAGATGTATGGGGAGTGCCTGACCCACTAAACAGATTTTATTGTTGTTGTTAATACTAGCGCTTCCTCCACCAAGTGCTCAGGGTTTTGTTTTCCAATCAGCCTACTGAAGTATTTTTTGCATATAACAAAATTTGCCAACTTCAGCTATACAATTTGATGAATTTTAATAGTCACCATATACAATCATGTCACCACCATCACCATCAGGCTAGGGAACATTACTGGTTCCCCCCCAAATTCTTTGATGCCCTGTGCATTCCATTCCTTCCCTCCACTCCCCGTAGCCCCTGGCAACCACTAGTCTGCTTTCTATCATCAGAATTTTCCAGAATGTCATGTAAATGGAATCCATACAGTGAGTCTTTCTTCTGTCAGCTTACATGACGCTTTCGAGATTTATCCTCTTTGTTGCCTGTGTCAATCGCTCGTTCCTTTTCACTGCTGAGTAGTACTCCGTTGTATGGACATCTTTTTTTTTTAACCCATTCATTCACCAATTGATAGTAATTTAATTCAACTTCTTTCCAGTTTTTGGTTATTATCAATAAGGCTGCTACAAATGTTCACATGTGGGTCTTTGTGTGGATCTAATGTTTTTATTCTCTTGAGTAGATACCTAGGAATTAAATTGCTATGGATCACGAGGTCAATGGATGTGTAACTTTAATAAAGGAAGCTGTGAAACTTTTCCAAGCAGGCTGCATCATTTTGTATTTCCTCCAGGAGGGTACAAAAGTTCAGATGCTCACATCCTCACCAACCCTTTGTATTGCCAGTCTTTTGACTTTAAGATATTCTAGTGGGTGTGAGTGGTAGGTATCTTGTCATGGTTTGAGTTTGCATCTCTCCAATGATAAATGATGTTGTACATCTTTTCAGGTACTTACTAGCTCTATATTTTCTTTGGTGAATTGTCCATTCAAATATTCTATCCTTTTTTTTTTAAACGGTTGTTTTCTAGTTAATAAATTGTAAGCATTCTTTATATGTTCTAGATACAAGCACTTTACTTCAAGTCTGTGGCTTTCCTTTTCGCTTTCCTAATATTGTCTTTTGAAGAATAAGAGTTGTTCATTTTAACAAAAGTCCAACTTACCAGTTTCTCAGGTTTATTTTGTGCTGCTTGTGTCCTCTGTAATACATCTTTGTGTAAATTCCACATGCTCTTATCAGCCCACGAGTACAGAGATCTCCTAGTTCCCAGCACCCTCCAAGGACACCATTATTTCCTGCAGGCTGCCTCACTCCCTCAAGTCTCTCCTCCTCGGCCTGGCTTTACGCTTTGTGTTTTCCGTCTCTCTGTCCTTCTTCATCCCCACCATCAAAACACATCTGACCTCTTGTCCAATTTCTTCTCCCAGTTGGTGGGCACCTTGCGAATCTGCAGTTAGAAGTGTAACTGTTCTTGAGTCTCTGTTCCTAGTAACTTAGATCCCTTTTCAAAATGAACTAACTACAGGAGTCAGATTCTTACCCCGAGAGAGCAGTGCTCGCGGAAGCCATTTCTTCCCTCCCCAGTCACCGCAGGAGATTAGTGGGAGCCACTTGGCTCTTCTTCTGATGCTAAATGACACCACACACATGTGGACGTCTCTGAGTGAGTTCTGACTCTGTACTTGGGGATTAGCAGCAGATCAGTAGAAGGTGTAGTGTTGACAAATCGGTTTAAAGCTGGTGGCTTGTTGATTTCACGGCTCTCATCCCCACGTGGGGCTTCTGTGTCTTCAGAACGAATTCCACAATCTGAGCGTTGTTTCTAACACATGGAACGTGTTGGAAGCACTTGATCACATTGTCTTCATTGTTGACCAACCTTTGGTTTCCAAGACTATTTTATTTCCTTTTCTTTTTTTTTTTTAAACATTTTTTATTGAGTTATAGTCATTTTACAATGTTGCATCAAATTCCAGTGTAGAGCACAATTTTTCACTTATACGTGAACATACATATATTCATTGTCGCATTTTCTTTTTGCTGTGAGCTACCACAAGACCTTGTATATATTTCCCTGTGCTACACAGTATACCAAGACTATTTTAGATTCATGTTTCCTTTCATGATTTCAGACATACTCAGAATAGGTGTTTCTAGTTTCATTTTGTCCATGAGGAAAGGGAGGACCCGTGTACTTAAATAACGTGCCCAAAGTCAGACAGCCAGGTCTTGGAAATGTACCACTGATCTTTGCACCTCCTCCCAATAATGATGACCCTGAGAGCCAAAACTTATGGTGCACTTACTTTGTGCAGGCTCTGTTTTAAGTGTTTTAAGCACATTGTTGTTTGTATTGGTTAGCTAGTGCCTTGGTAATGCTTCGCAGCAAACAGCCCCAAAACTCAGTGATTCAAAACAGCAATCATTTATTCTCATGAGTCTAGATGTGGGCTGGAACAGATAGGTCTGGACTGCACCCCAGCCTCTTGACTGAAGGTTGAGTTCAAATTTGCTGTACATATGTTTATTCCAGTTGATCCCAAGCTGAAGAGGCAGCAACAACCTGGGTAAAGATTTGCTTGTGGAAATGACAGTTGGGGCGGGGGGCTAGTCCAAGCCCCCAGCTTTGCTTTAACAGGAATAATGCTAGTTTTCTGTTCACATATTTAAGTTTGTGCAGGGAGTTACGTGACAAAACAGTCCCCTGCCCTATCAGCTGGGGATGCTTTGGACAATAAGAATGAACATACCTGACTCACTGAGGTGTGCACTCCCACAAGAGCAGGGACTGTGACCCCTCCCCCAGCTCCTGCTGTCAGTGGCCACCATGTTGCCAATTTCTGAACCTGTTCAGAAGCAGGCAACTTACCAGCATGTAATTTTCACACTAACCCTGCAGTTTAGAAACCACCATTCTCCCCTTTCACAGCTGAGCAAACTGAGGCTTAGCAGATTAAATGAACCGCTCAAGGGGAGCGTGGAAGAGGCAGGGCCAGGACTTGAGCTTTGGTGGGTCTGAGACCAAAGCTGGAGGGTTGAACCACTTGTCACGTGGCGCATAGCAGCAGGTGGGGAAGGAAGGTTCGGGGGCAGTGGGGTGGGGGGAGAGACGCTGCCATCTCGTATAAGAAGTAAGACATGGACATAAACACACCAGAACGCAGCTTATTAGAAAGAAGCCAGCACCTTGTGCAGAGTGCTTTGGAGGGCCACGGTAGCAGAAAATCTGAAACCTCTAAGAGCCCTTTTTCCTCCAGCTCCTCTGCGGTTGGCAGTCCCCAAGCCAAGCCACCCCTTAATCCAATTAAAACGGACTTGTTTATGCTTATCAGCTCTTTATTTGGTTTGTTAAAAATGTGCAAATTACCCAGAGGCCTCTTCGTCCCCTGCACCAAAAGGCATCGATAAAACTATTAAGTTAAATCCAATTAAACGCAGCTGCTGGAACTTGAGTGTGCTAGCGCAGAACAGGAGGGAGGGAGGGAAGGGAAGGACTTTGCTGGGGAGAGAAGACATCTTCTGGCCTCTTCTCTTAGCCTGTGCTTCTTAAACATACCCTGAGTGTCAGTAGGAAAAAGCAAAAACAGTCACTGTTTACCGCATGCCAGACAGTGGACTTGTACGTAGCGATCATTTAATTATCTCAGGAACTCTGAAACGTGGACACAGTGGACCCATTTTGCAGAGGAAGGAACTGAGGCTCAGAGAGGTGAAGCGATTTGTCCCGAATGTCGCACACGAACGGGAAGTGATAGAGGCAGGATCTGAGTCCTGATCTCTCTAAACCCTCTGCCCGAAATCAAGGAACGTAAGAGCTGAAAGGGTCCTTAGAGGTTGTTTGGCAAAAGCAAGTCTCCAGAAACACACAAACTTGAGTTTCCACGTCCTTAAAATGTGGATAACGATGCCAGCCTCCCAGGGTTTGGGGAGAAGTCAATGAAATGATGTGTGTCTTAAGTACCTGGGACACAGTAGGTCCTTGTTATATACTAACTTCTGATAACCACACTCTTGTTAAAACCTATCTCCTTCCCCTTCCCTATTTTTTCAGAAAGGAAGGCTGAGTCCCAGAAAGGGAACATGACTGCCTCAAAGTTACACAGAGACCCCAGTAACAGAGGGAGGACCCAAACACGAGTCTCTTGCCTTCTGATTTAACATCTCACTTCAGAACCTGCACTGCCCCTCCATTTTGCAGATGAATAAAAAAAAAAAAAAAAAAAAAAAAAAAAAAAACCGAGGCACAAAATGCAGAAGGCACTCAGCGGTTAGGACCATTGAGTTCAGTGCTGAGCACAGCAGCCCGGTAGCCATCGTGTCCTGGACTCTGGGCTCAGCTGTGTGGCTTGGGCATATGCCTCGACCTCTCTGAGCACCTGCTTCCTCCTCATTAAAAGTGGGGCTCATCACCCCATTGAACATTAAGGGTGCAGTGAGGTCAGGCAGATGGGAGCCCCTTGTAGGTCAGAATGACTGCCTGCAAACAGCACCGCACACAGAGCATTTGGAGAGTGACTCGAGCATCTGTTCTTGCAGTCTCCAAAGATCCAGGATAAGTTTTGAATTTTCCTAGCAACCCTCCATCCCAGGGGACAAAGAGAGCTCAGGAGGAAAGAGCAGACACCCAGGGTTCCAGGCAACGCTAATCCTATCACAGATGCGTTACAAACCTTAGGGGATCTCACAAACCACCATCCTCCCCAAGGAGCTTTTCCAGCCCTGTCGCTGGCTGATGCCCAGGTCTCAGAAATCTGGGAAGAAACTTCACCTAAGTGAGCAGAAAAATCACATGCGACCAAGCACAGGAGCCTGATGGCAGCAACACCAAACCCTCCTGGGCTGCACTGATGCGCTGCACGTAGCGCAATGATAAATAGCTTGAAGTCAGACAAAGAGGGGGTTCAGCTCCCATCACCATATTATCTCCCCAGCCCAGTCACCTTGGACAGGAGTCTTCACCTCTCTGAGCATCCATTCCTCATATGGGAACTGTAGCAAAATTGCCCATAATTGTTTAAGGCTGTTAATAATGATCCAAATAGTGATCATTATGACTTTTTCATTCCACTCCTTAAGACCCAAAACCCTGTTGGGAGCAGCAGGAAGTCAGGACGTAACGGTAACAGGTGGCTCTTCTGGAAACTCGGAGGGAGCTTTTATTGTGAGTGTTTCGAATGCAAGAATTTTTGTCCAATTGGCCCCAAGAGCCTGTGTGCCTGGGAGGAGAGCGGGACCTGTCATATACGAGGAAGAGTGATGTGATAGTCTGCGCTGACACGCAAAATGGGATTTGCAGCAAGGCTACGCACTAAAGGCAGGCAATTGTCTTGAGGGAGGATTTTCCAACTTCCTTTATTTTCTTAACACACAAAGGAAGCCCAGCTCCTGGATTCTGCCAAGGCGAGGGGCAGACCCCTCCTCCTGCCACAACTCTGAGGCTTCCCACCAGGTGATCGGCGAATACAACATAGGGAGAGGGAAAATGAGGCGGGAAGCCCCATAATAAGACCGGCAGGACCCCCAGGCAGGGCCACTACTCTCATGTGGGCACCATCCGGTTCCCTGGCCCAGAGGCGCTATCTCACTTTTTGCCTCTGAAACGGCTTACTTGTCCCTAAAATTCTATTGGTTCCCTGAGCTCACTTCTGATTGGTTATCTCCTTCACTCCTGATTGGTTATTACTCTCACTTCTGGTTGATCTACTTCCCTAACTTCTGATTGGTCCATTTTTAGTACTTCATTTGCATGGGGGCTCACTCCTGATTGGTTATTTCTTTCACTCCTGATTGGTCTATTTCTACAAAGCTTGTTCCTGGTTGGTCAACTTCTGTTATACTTTACTCGCGTGTCATGTTGCAAAGTGTAAAACTGGCAGCCTATAAAGGCCTGTGTAAACCCATAGACAAGGTTTAGAGCTTGGAGTGTTAACTCGTTTAGGCCTGCGGGTGTAATAAACCTGAGTTCTCCAAATCTGTGAGCACTGCTTGGTCTCTCGCTCGGATCCAGGTTGCTGTCACTATTGAGCTGTAACACCGAGCTGTAACACACTTTTCTGCAACGAAAGAAAAGCTGCTACTTTTCCAGAACGGGGGGTTGTAGAATGAGAAGGAGAGAGGGATTCGGGAGAGAGGGCTGGCCAGGTATTTGCTTGGTTTCCCTCCTTGCAGCTGTGCTCTTGGTGCACAGAGGACGAGGGGGTTTCTCTAGATCACAGCCCCACCTTGGCTGGTGTTCTCAGCACCCTCAGTTCTCACGTGGTGGGGAGGTCGGGTGAAAGCAAGCAAAGCAGCCGTGGGACAGGACCAGGTGACCTTCACACAAGCTGGGATGCCTCATCTCAGTCCAAGCCCGGAGGAGGGCACGGTAGGGGGCGTGGGGATTTATATTCGGGGCAGCCAAACCCAGGGCGAGACCATCTTCCCACAGTTTTCTGCTCAGACATGCAGGACCAGGGAAGAATGGAGCCATTTCTCCGCATCCTCGGGAGCTCCAGTCTCCTCCACGCTCCCGTGAGACCATCAGACCAAGCCCCGCCCTCCACGTGGCCAAAACCAGGCCAGGAGAAAAGCAAGGGAGGTTGGATCTATTTATCGGGGAAGATCCCTACCTCTGGAACCTGTATAACTATCATTTGGCCCAAAATGTCAAAACAGGGTTAGATTAGTTCTCTAGGGCTGCTGTAACGAAGTACCACCAACTGAGTGGCTTCAACCACAGAAACACATCATCTCCCACATCTTCTGGAGGCTGGACGGCCAAGATCAAGGTGTCTGCAGGGAAGGGTCCTCCCCACTCCTCTCTCCTTGGCTTGCACGTGGCTGCTTCCCTGCTGGGTCTCTTTATGGTGTCTTCTCTCTACATGTGTCTATGTTCAAATTCCCCCTTTTTCATAAGGACACTATTGGATTAGGACTCACCCTAATGACCTAATTTTAACTTGCTCACCTCTGGAAAAACTTTGTCCCCAAAGCAGGTCATGTGCTGAGGCACTGGGGGTCAGGAGTTCAACACGTGAGCTTGGAGTACACAACCCATAACGTGGGTGAAGCTTGATTTGGGGGGGTTGTTTTGTTTTGTTTTGTTTTTTTGGATGTTTATAAGGAAAACCGGATCGGCTCCAGACAAAGAAACTACATTTTCTTCGCACACCCAAATTGCAGCAAGCATTCACTGTGCAACCCCAATACATAATTTAGGCAGATTTGTGCAGCCTCCTGAAACAATGGCCTGGATTAGGCACGGCCCCCAGAGATAACAAAACAAGTGCAGGCTTGTAACTCCAGTAAAAGGAAAAAAAAAAAAAAAAAGGAATCAAACATTATAACAGCAAAAGCCGGCAACTTTGTAATATTTTCCAGATGCTGCGATAAGCTCTTGACATGGTTGTTTTATTGACTCCTCATGCCACCCTGCAAGGCATCTCTACTACACTCTCAATCTTATGGAGGGGGAAACCGAGGCTCAGAGAGGAAATCATTTACCCAATCATGTTGGCCGGATTTCAGTGCCTGTGCATGTGATCACCACCCCGCACACCCTCCCCTCTTTCCTGAGCTGGCTGACCTCTTCTTAAAACCTCCAAAGAGCACTTCCTTTTTTGGGGAAGGGGAGGGGGTGAAGCAGGGACCCAGAGGCCAGGCTGGTGTGCAGAAAGCTCAGATTTGTCAGATCTGTAGGTTCAGGGGTTTTTTCCTTTTCTTTTCTTTTTAATTTAGTGGAGGTGCTGGGGATTGAACCCAGGACCTCGTGCACGCTAAGCACATGCTCTACCACTGAGCTATACCCTCCCCCAAGATCTGCAGGTTTCCTAGGGCTTGGGGGTCAGGCTTCAGAAGCTCAGCTCTACCCAGCTTCTCCCAAGAGAACCCATCAGGGAGTCCCAAGAACAGTAACGGCAACTCTTTTAAAAAGGAAACAGCCTAAATGTCCATCAAATAAACTGTGGTACTTCTACTGGGTCTGCAAGGCAATCAGTTGAGCAATTAATGCTCTACAGAGGAACTCTGGTTGACATGGATCGATGCGTCTGAACCAAAATGTGAGAAAGAGACTGAGCTATTGAAAGGAATAGACAATCACATGGAAGAGCTGGGCTTGAGGACACCTGGGCTCTTGCCCTGGCCGCCCCCCCCCCAACGGATTGTGGGGCTCATTTCCCATCAGGGATCCAGGGATCCTGACTATAAGGGTCTTGTCAGCTCTGACATGGGAAGACTGAGCAAGCTATTTCCGTAGAACTGTCTGTATCCTTGAAGATGCTGTGGCCAGGGGACCAGGATGAAGTTTGCAAGCAGGTGACGTGCCTGGGAAATCCAGGAACCAGAAAGGGGTGATGTTTCCGATTCCAGCAAGCTGCAAAACCATTGCCGCTCTGGTGAGCCTGATACGGGAGCAGGGAACCCTCACTCCAGTCCCAATTTCTTGTTCCCTCAACCTCTCTTGGTTCTTGCAATTCTGCCTTTAGCATGCCGTTCGTTTGGGCTAAGCCATGCCATCCTTCCCTGCTGTTCTTTCAAAGGAAGGAAGGAATATTGGATCGGATCCTGGCTGGCATCCTGGCTCCCAGAATTAATCTCAGTTCAGCAGAGCAGCTCCCAGCCAAGACGTGAGTCTTCTCTAACTCCTGAGAAGTTCAAGGCTTTGTAAAAGAAAGCCTTTCTCTCCCTACTATACTGATGTCTCTGTAACAGCGTGTGCCTATTTCTTCATTCATTCAACAAAATATTGTGAGCACCTTTTGTGCTCTGGGTTCCGGGGATACAGAGATGGGCAAGGCGGACAGTCTCTGCCCTGATGGAGCTCACCGTCCAGCAGGGGGACAGACTTAAGGCAGCTAAACCCAGGAATGTATAGAATTATTCCAGACGGCAATAAGTACTAGAATGGGTGTCTGTGTGGTTCTGGGAAACTGGACCTCTTTGAGTTTCAACTTCTTCATCTCTGAAGTTAAGGAGCTCTCACCCTTCAAGCTTCTAATGAGGAAAAAAAATGGGATGATGGATGTGAAATTGCCCGAAATGCCATCACGAGTCAGTCCTTCCCAGTAAAGTACAGGAACCCGGGCATCATAAGCTGCCTGCCGTGAACCCGGGGCTCACAGCCACCAGCCACCAGCCACCAGCCAAGGCTGAGAGCAGCCCTTCCCACCTCCCCGTGTGTGCCCCTGCTCTGCAGCACCAACACCTGGGAATCGACTCATTCAATTCGATTATCCAGATGTTTGCTCTGTAGGTGTCAAATGCCTGTATAATGGAAGCCGGGGAAAAGATCATCCTGGGTCTGCCCCTCCCAGAGCTGGGCATCTGGAGTCCAGAGACACTTGGGCATCAGGGAATAATTATCTGGCTGCACTCACGGTAGCGTCACCCAGTGCCCAGCACAGACCTGGAGTCCAGTGGATTGCTCCATCCACGATTCCTAAGTGGAAGGATAAACACAGGAAGTTTGCGGTCATGGCTGTACCAGCCAAATCCTTTACAGAGTCCTGGTCCGGAAAAGAACTACAGAACAATAGGAGTAGGGGGAGGAGGAGGAGAGGGAGGGAGGCATCTGGTTCCTTTGTCTTTCAGGCTGCAATTAATCAGGCAAAGGCCAAAGAAAAAAGCCAAGGGAGGGAGAAACACTGAACGGAAGCCTCCTTCATTTGTGACTGCTCCTGATAGAACAAGGGAAAGAACCGGGGCTTCTCCACTTCTGAGCCAGGTGACCTGGGGCCTCAGTTTCCATGTCTGTGAAATGGGGGATTTCCCAAGTTCCATCAATATGGGGGAAAAAATGTGAAATGTGAAATAAAGCCTTTGGAAATGGTGTATGGTAAGAATGACTGTTGTGCAACTGGGTGACAATGACGGTGACAGTGATGATTAAAAATAATGTCAGCATATGGCTCTTTCTTCACCCGTTTAACAAAATAGTGGGATCACCTTTTCTGTGCTAAGCACTGCTCTGGGTGCTAGGGGTACAGAGGTGGGCAAGATAGACACCGTCCCTGATCTGATGGAGCTCACCACCCAGCAGGGGGACAGACTTAAGGCAGCCAAACAAAGAAACAAATAAAACTGGCAGAAAAGGACCCTAATGAAAATGAAACAAGGGATCGAATAGACAGCAAATGGGGACGGGGGCTACTTTAGTTGGTGGGAGGGGTCAGGAAGGGAGTCTCTGAGGAGGTGACGTCAGATCTGAGACCCGGAGGAGGGGGCGTGGTCCCGGAACAGCGGATCAGCAAACGCAGAGGTGGGAACGGTCTTGTATGCATTCGCCTTGCTGCTGTGGTTGATCCCGTTTGCTTTCTTTTGAGGGCAGGTGGAAAGGAGTGCCTGGCTGGGGCGCAGCGTCAGATAAAGGTGGAGCAGGAGATGTCAGTCCTCTAGGGTTTTGTAAGCCATGGCAGAAGGTTTGGATTCTTGTGCTTACTCTGTGTTGGAAACTTACTCTGGCTGCTTCACAGAGAGGGGTTGTCAGAGGGCAAGGCTGGAAGTGGGGAGACCAGGGAGGAGGCAGAAACACATCTAGATGAAAGAGGGCGGTGCAGGTGAGCCCAGCACCTGCTAAATGCTTACATGCCCCATCTCATTTAATCCTCTTCGCAACTCCGTGAGCTGCAAATTCTTATTCCCCCCCATTTTACAGATGAGAAAACTGAGGCTTCAGAGGTATGAGGCAGCTTGAGATCATAGAGTTTTAAGCCTAGCTCCAACCCTAGCTGATATAAATGGCAGAGCTGGGATTCCAGTCCAGGCAGTCCGACTCCTGAGCCCATGGGATCCTGTGTCATAACCATCAAAAGGCTTTTGAGTTAAGGGACAGAGCTGGGAGGGTTCAGTCCTTCCTGAGACGCTGTCTACAGATGGACCCTGCAGGGACCACCCCTCTCTGAGTTGCTCCCTTGAATCAGAGAGAAGCCCCCAGACCTGGGTCTGTTTAGGGTGTCAATAGAAATGGGAAGTCATTCCTGCAGACACCATGAATTATTTTATTTTTAAAAATGCTTTTAATTGGGCATAACTTACTACCATGAAGTGCATCCATATATGTACAATAAGTGGGTTTTTATATATGAAGACAGCCGTGGACTCACCATCCAGGTCAAGATAGAGATCCTCTATCACCCATACCCAGGACAATTTTGAAGGGTAAAGTTTATGCCCCAAACACAGCCTGTCTCTGCGATATACCAGGTTTTCCCAAGATCTCCTGCCTCCCCCAGAAGGAAGACTCTACTAGAAACTCCCAGTGACTCCCAGATCCTGGGAAGGCCAGCACCAAAGTCCTTGTCAAAAAACTGAGAAGTGAAGAGGGCGGCTTGGTGAATGACCAGGACTCTAGAATAAGGGTGCTTTGAAGGTGACTCATATGAGCATTTCCACATATATCTCATCTCCCAGCAGTCAGTGAGGTAGGTGGTCCCACTTTTATTTGCAAAGAAGCCTCAGTTTCACCATCTGTTAAATGGGTGGATGGGAAGAGATGAACTTGAAGCAGAGTCTCTTCCAGACTCAATAATCCTAAGATTCTCAAGGTCAGGAGGAAGTGACAAGCCCACCCAGATGCCGTTGCCTCCCTCCAAATGAAACAGGAATCTCTCAGATTCCTCCATCCCCCACCTCCTCAAAATCGGACACCGGAGAGATCATATCCTTGCCATCCTCTCTCCTGGGAGGAGCCTCTTCAGAGGACGCTTCGTGTTTGCAAGTTGCTTTAGGGTCAAACAGACTGGGGCTTGAATCCTAGCTCTGTCACTTACCAGCTGTGTGACGCTGGGCAAGTCACTTCACCTCTCTGGGCCTCAGTTTCCTTGTCTGTGCGGGGAGATAGTAATGGCCCTTAACACAAAGATGTCTGTAAGGATTCAAAGAGATAATGACAGGAAAGGGCTTGGAAGGTGCCAAAAGCTTGGACGTGCGCAAGGAATTGTACCTACTGTTACTGATCTGATGACGGTTGTTGAAATTCTGAGCACCAGGTAAGTATTCTCTAGACCTGTGCGCTCTCTTCCTTCACCATCTGTCTCCTCACCCCCACTTGCCCACCATCAGCAGTAACTGGGTGATGTGCCTGAGGGTGTCTCCATCTCCCAGAGGCAGGGGAGACTTCTGGAAGATCCCACAGGTCAGAATTTGGTGACCTCCAAGTTCAAGTACTTGGAGTCTCGTCTGCATAAATTCCCCGCAGCCACCGCCCGCGATTGCTGCATTAATATGCCTCCGTTCCTCTTAGGTTAATATATGTATAATTTATAGGGCTTTATTATGTGCACAGAGGGTTCCCCTGAGAAATATAATTGTGCATTGGGAGGTAAATTTGAATAATATTTACAATTAATCTCCATCAATAAAGCAACGCGCCGAGGCCTCTGTGCAGCTGAAACGAGCCCTGGGTCGGTTTCCCACTAACTGCTCCCTGGAGAAAGCTTGGGTAGCTTTTCAGTATCTCTGGACGAGTCCACTTCTCTCAAGCCCTGTCTTGGCTCCCAAAGTCCAGACACCATCGCGCTCGCCTAGATGCTGCAGCAACCTCCCACCTCCCCTCGTGCCCCCGTCTAGTTTGTCCCCCCAAGAGCAGCCCTGGGCATTGGGCATCCTTCTAATATGCAAGTCTGAGCATCTCAAAGTAAAGACCCATCCCGCGGTCTGGCCCTGCCTTCTCTCCATCCTATCTGGTCGCTGCTCATTCTACTCGCTCTGCTGCAGCCCCCACCCCCATTCAGCCCCTCAAGGTCACTCTGTTCCCTCCCACATCAATGCCATCACCCATGCTGTTTTCTGCACGAAGCACCATCTCCGTCACCTTCTCCCCATCCTTCGCGTCTCAAGTGTCTCTTCCCCTGGGGAAGTTCCTTGGCCTTTGGACAGCGTCAGATCCCTCTATATGTGTAGCACTTACTGTGTGTGTTTTCCATTTAAGGTATTTTTTTTTTTTAATTGGCTGTCACTAATGAATGAGCTCAGGAGGACAGAGGCTGTGTATGTGCCAGTGCCAACCACAGGGCCTGGCAAAGAGGAGTATTAAATAGATGCTTGTGGAACGGACGAATGGGTGGTTTTATATAGAGATGGTTACAGAAGTGGCTGGGTGCACGAAAGGATGGCTGAGTGGATGCGTGCGCGAAAGGATGGCTGAGTGAACATGTAGATGGCGGTATCTGTCCTTGGGTGGCCAGATCACGGACTTAGGAGTAAGGAGTCCTGGGTTTCAGTCTCCTCTCTGCCACAGCTTACTTTGTTACCTTGGGTAAGTCACTACCTGTCTCATATCCTTGGTAACTAGGAAAATTAAATGAGTGGAGGAAATTTTTTTCAAGGAGCAGATTTCTTGGAGTCCAAAATTTGGGGTCTAGAAGGTTGGAAATCTCAGGGTTTCTCCTGCTGTCTCACAACATAGCTGTGTGACTTCAGACAGGATGCTTCACCTCTCTGATCCTTAGCTGGGATTCCACGAGGTGGGTGGGGAAGGCAAGGGGCGGGACCCTCCAGCACTGATCCCCACGCTTGTTTCAGTCTCTTTATTCAAAAGAAACTTTGTCCTCAGAATGAGGAAGCAAACAAGACCCCTGCTGAATTATTTCAAGGTTTGACAAGCGGCTTCCTGGATTCCCCGGTGCTGGATACCAGCCCCAGGAGCAATTTTCCAAAGCCAGAGCATCATAGGCGGTCAGGGAGGGACCGGAGAGGGAGGCCAGAGGCAGGAGGTGGGGACTCACTGACCACATCCATCCAAGCCAACACCACCTCCTTTTGCAGGTTTCTCAAAGGTTAGCTCTCACAACCTCAATTCCCTCATCTGTAAAATGGTAAAGGCCTGGGGGAGATAAGTTTGAGAGGTCCTCGTGATTCTGGCTGTTGGATTCTCTCTTCTCCCACCCATCCTGGCTCCTACGCCCTCCAGAGCTGAGTCTGGAGTCAGGCTTAAGGTAAACCCCTCCTTCGGCCAGCGCCGGGGTCAGTCTCCCCTTCTAAGCCCCTCCCTCTTGCCCCCTCTCCGCCTTCTCCTCCTCCTCCTCTCTCCCTCTGCTCCCTCTGCCCCCCCCTGCCCCCCTCCCTCCTCTCTCTGTCTCTCCATCCTCCCAAAGGCTGAAGAAGCTGGACACTCAGGCAGCAGACCCCATTCCACCGTTTACTACTGTGTGACCCCGAACAGGTGAGGTCTGCAGTCCGAACCTCCCTTCCTGCATCTGCATCGTGGGTCCGATGGTCCTCTTCTCCCACGGCTGTTCTGAGGCTGGATGAGATTTTGTGGCTGACACTTGGTTGATGCTTATTACATGCCAGATCCTTTTCTTCATTGGCAGTCCGTTTCCTCTGTGCATCTCTCCTCCCTCCCTTTCCCCCGCCCTCAAACAGCATGGTCTCTTCCCGTCCCTTTGCCCACAGCCCTGCGGCCCCTCCGCCCACCCACCCGCCCCACCCACCCGACCCAGGAGGCAGCACTGAGGCCCCATCAGCCAGATCCAGGCCCTGGAGGGAGTGCTCCCGGGCACAAAGCGTGCTGGCCCCCTGTGGAGTAATTCACATGAACAGACTTTGTGATCTCCACGGGGCCTTCGTACGTCTGACCTGCGGAAGGTCTCAGAAGAAGCTGTAGGGACAAGATGAAGGGGATGTCCTGGGTGCATTTAAGCATTTGATGGGAAACTCCAGTCAGAGCAGGGCAGCCAGAAAGAGCGGGCCCTGGCTCTGAGGAAAGAAACAGCTGGTTTTCATTCTGCTTCTGTTCGTCAGCTTTTCCAACGACAAAATCGCTTCCTGGCTCCCCCAGCCCGGCCTGGCGAGCACGCAGCCCAGGAAGAATGAGACAGCGAGCCCCAAGGAACAACATGGTCCTCCTCAAGCCGTGGATGACCATCTCCAGGACCTGGAATGCATCCCACTCCAGCTTGGGTCTCGGATGCTTCACCCGTGGAGATGGGGTGGGGTTGGGGGTGGAGGACGGGGATGCTGGGCGGTGTGTCCGGCCCCCTTCTCACTCTCAAACTAAGCTCAGATGGCTTGGAGCCATTGGAGGCCCCAGCTGGGGGTCAACTCAGAGCTGTCTCGTCACAAGCACAAGGACGGAACAGTTTGTCTCTTAATGAGGTGTGATTCCAAACAGTCCATGGCCTCAGGAAGTCGCTGGGCACTGTGTAGACATCTATTCATGGCATCTTGTTGGAGAATTGGCTTCACAGTGAAGAAACTTGGAAGAGAGCAGAATGTGGACACTTAGAGACCGAAGGGCCCTCCTGCTGGCCGCCTCCCCTCCCCCGCTCTCCCCGGAGAGCTTGGGGGCACAAGAGGTGGGAGCCATGGTGGCCAAGTGTGAATGGGAGCCAAGGGACCTGGAAGCCAAGTTCATTTTCTTTGCCATGTTGGGTCTTTTTCGAAAACTGTTTGCAAAGCTGACTTTAAAGCCCTTAAGATGTTGATATTAATCTGCTGAGGGATATGGAGATATTTATAATCAAAACCCCAAGCCTCTGCAGCCTTATTTCAGCCAGACAGACCTTGGTCCAAGTCCAGGCTCTAACGCAGACCGGCTGGGCGCCCTTGGGCAACTTACTTAAACTCTCTGAGCCCTAGATGCCTCCTCCATAGAAGGGAAGTGATGATTGTTCCTAACTCAGGGCTGCTGCGAGAGATAAATGAGATACACATGTAACGTGCTTAACATAGGAGTGCTAAATAAATGTAGGTTATCCGCATTGTCTACAATATTCTCAATAGATCCATCCTGCATAAAAGAAGGGTTTCTGGGGCCAGGCAGGGCTGGCTTCAGATGCTTAACTCTTAGCCTCTGGCTCGCTGTGTGACGTTGGGTGAGTGACTTCCCTCCGCTGAGCCTCTGCTTTGTCATTTGTAAATGGGACAAGGGCACCCTGCAGCATGGGGAAGTGGGGGGGCGTCCCAGATGAAAAAAGACAATGTAGCTACACACAGGAGATGCTCTGGGCCCTCGGGCCCCCTCAGCCCTGCGTCTTCGGGAGCACAGTTCAAGGAGCGAGGCTCCAGCTTCTGCTCTGAGCACAGGGACAGAGCACCTGACACCCCTTTGGCCCTTGAGGTGCTCCCAGATTGATTTTGGACCAGCCTCCAGCAAGGCTTTGAGAAAGGTGAGGAGGAGGAGATGTGCAACCCCCAGTTCCCCCCATTCCCTGCCCCCTGCCCTGGAGTATTCTGAGCACCTCCAGCCTGAGCCAGGGGGTTAGAGAAGAGGGGGGTGATGGGGTAGGGGCTGCCTGCCTCAAACCAGCCCCAGGGTAGCAAATGCAAAGTGAGATCAGGGCTTGGGCCAAAGGGCTGACATCGCTTAACCCCACCCTGAAAACAGCTAAGATCCAAAGCACTGTCACCCTGAGAAGTTCAAAGGTGAGCTGCATCAACCCTCTTCTTTCTCCGGCCCTTCCCCCCCGGCCCCAAGTCCTCACTGCAGTCCTGTTTCTCTTGCTCTCACAAAGAGCCCTGTGGCCCCTGGGGATCTCTTCTCTGTCTTACCAGCTGATCCGAAAGCCAAAAAACATGGCCCCAGGAGATCAAGCGCTCACATGTCGCCTCCTCCTCCCAGGTAACCTCGAACCCAGAGGAGTGGCTTGAGTGGCAGGATTCCTGGCCAGCTGTTGATATAAGGATGTGGGACGAGGCGTGATCTCCATTGCACCAGGTTTGCTCTGACCTCCTCTGCTCCCATCGGGAATGGACCTTGGAAAGTGTCTATGTTATTTCAGGGGAGTGCTCCGTAGGTGGCTTAATCCCTCTGTCTCATGTCCAACCCAGTTTGTGGCAGTGCTTTTGAGAATTCTCCCTTTTTCGTTTGTTTTGCATCGGTCCAGGCTAGCCTCCCAGAAGCATGGGAAGCTGGTCCAAGGCTGAGTACCATGGGTGCTCTGTCTACCATGACACTGAAAGAAAGGAGTTCCCGGCCCTGGATTCCCAGCTCAAAATACTGTTCAGCCCCATGCAAAATGCAGTGGGCATCTGTGGGTACCCAAGAGGCTCCTACCATGGTCCGGAGAATGCATCGCTTTGAGCTTCCAAGGTTGGGAGTATCCATTCGGGGGTTTCCAGGCGAGGCTCAGAGCATGCTGGTCTCCCTCTCATTCATGGATGACATCTTGGTAAAGCTCCTGTGGCTGGGGTAGGAGGAGTGGCCCGTGTCCTCACTCAGAGCATTGATGAGACGGGAGAAGAGGGCCACCTTGAACTTCTTGAAGTCCTGACCCATGAAGACGTACAGGATGGGGTTCATGCAGCTGTTGGCAATGGCGACGGCAGTGGCCAAGGGCACACCGAGGCTGAAGACGGAGCCCGACATGGCGCGGTGGTGGAGCTCCAGGAGGTACAGTGTGTGGTAGGGGCACCAGCAGAGGAAGAAGGTGATGATGATGGTCACGATGATCTTGAAGGGCTTCTTGGTCTTGGCCAGGCGGTTGTGCCGCAGCTTGTAGACGATGGTGATGTAGCAGGCAGTGATGATGAGGACCGGGATCAGGAAGCCACAGAGGAAACGGGTGATGGTCACCACCATGTGCCGGCCGAACCCCACAGGGTCCACGTGGCGGTGATCGGGCCACGAGGCAGAGCTGGCGGCGGACAGGCTGAAGTTATTAAAGCAGGATATTTTCCCGTGCAGGTGGGCCGTGTCCCGGAAGACGAGGGATGGGGAACTCAGGAAGAAAGCCAGGACCCAGATCACCATGCAGGCCATGTAAGCCAGCCGGATGCTGCGGTGGTTCTGGGACCAGACGGGGAGAAGCACAGAGATGCAGCGGTCGAAGCTGATGATGGTCAGCAGGAAGACGCTGGTGTACATGTTGTGGATGAGCAGGAAGTTGCTGATCTTGCACATGGCCGTCCCGAACACCCAGTGGTAGTCCATGGCGGCGTAGGCGATGTGGATCGGGAGGAAGACGTTGAACAGGAAATCCGCCACAGCCAGGTTGAGGAACCAGACACTGTTCACCGTCTTCTTCATCTTGAAGGCGGCGATGACGATGACCAAACCATTGCCCAAGAGCCCAAGGAAACAGACGATGCTGTAGACCACCACCAGGAAGATCCTGACCACCCTGCCTTCCAGGGGAGATAAATCCTCCAAAACCAGGATGGAGTCTAAATCCTCGGAGTACTCATACTCATCGGCGAAGGAGCCGTTGTAATCCTCATTCTCCATTCTCTGCAAGGGGAGGCGGGGGTCAACGGGGGAACTTTGGTTAGAACTGACTTTCAGAGGCTGACCAATACCAGCAAGACTGACAGTGTCCCCCACCCTCACCCCACCCCCGGCTCTGAGCAAGGCCAGTTGGATGGTTTAACCGTTTCTCACTTTGCTATTTTATTTATTTAACAAACACTTCTCTGGAACCTCCTACATCCTGGGTCCTAATCTACAGCTGGATGCATATAAACTCTCTTCATCCTTACAACAACTCCATGAGATCAGAAGGTTACAAACCTCCTTTTACAGATGAGGAAACTGAGGCACAGAGCGCTTAAGTCACTTGCCCAAGGCCACACAGCAGGGAAGAGGCAGAGCCAGGAGTCAGGTCCCAACTTCTGAGTCTATCCTCTTGATATTTTACTGCCTCACTGGGACCCTCCTCTTCCCCTTACAGTCTAGTGGGGGAGACAGACATTCATCAAAAACTCCTCAAATCATGGAAGAGTCGCAACGATGTTAAGTGCAATGAAGGAGAGGTGCGTGGTCCTGTGAACTTGGTTCCAGTCGTGTTTCTAAAGCCCAGCAGACAGCCGTGCTGACATCGTCCTGTGCTCCCACCCGGGCACGGTTCCCCAAAGGTACCCTTTGGAGAGCTGAATTCAGACCACAAGGGTGCCTCACTGTTCACTGTTATGGTGCCCAAAGCTCCCCAATGTGGGTCCCCAGTCCCTGCACACAGCTGGAAACACCTGCAGGGAAGAACGAGGAGGCAGAAGCCGGATCGAGGTCTAAGAACCAAGGGTTTGGGTGGACTCAGAGCCTGAGAGAGAATTCTACTATTATTACTCCCAGTTTATAGAGGAGGAAGCAGAGGCTCGGCGTGGCGCTCGGTGCGATGTGCCCGAGGTTACAGAGCTGGGAAGTGGTGGGGTCTCCTGAGTCCAGACCTAGAGCTAGACATGTCATCCCAACCCCCATCGCCCCCCACTCCCCCCAAGCACATCCTTAGGTGAAGCCTGATTCAGGGGTGGGTGCAGGGGAAGGTGCAGGAGAGAGAGTGTGGATGGCTCGATACAAATCCAGGGTGGGACCCAGAAAAAATCACTTCAGGCAGTGTTGGCGACCCAGGGGACAGGAAGAAGAACTGCCCAGAGGACCTACTATGTGCCAAGAACTATAATTCCTTCATCTCATCTAGTCTCCCCAGGGCACAGAGAACTTAAGTCACTTGCCCAAGGTCACACAGGCAGGGGATATCACTCCTGTTTTGGAGCTGCGGAAACTGAGGCTCAGAGAGAGAAGCACCATTCTTACCGGGGATTTTCTGGGCCCTGTGGGTACCAAGAATCGGATGCAGGCCCTGCTTTCACAACGGTCTGGTGGGGAGACAGACACAAATACATTCCTTGAGCACCTGCTGTAGGCCAGAGAGCGAAAATGGTACTTCACAGAGTCCCCATAACAAGCTTTTCCCAATTTATAGAAGAACAAACTGAGACTGGAGAATGGGCAAGCTTGGGAGGTCTTGGAGGCGGTGGTCGTGAGCCTGGTTCCAACCCAGCCTTGGCCGCCTCCCAGCCCTGTGGTTTTGGACACGTGATTGCTCCACTCTGAGCCTCAGTTTCCTCATCAGTAAAATGAGAATACTCACTACTACGCAGAATGGATGTACAGATTACAGGCAATCAGGAACAGGGAGCATTTGGCTCGGGGCTGGCACATAGTAAACCTTCAATAAATATTCAGTGGTAACATTACAGCCCAGGGGTAGACAGCTGAATTCTGAGCTGGAAATTGAACCCAGGACTCTGACACCCCAGGGCCCGTGCACTTTCCACCACCCAAGCTCTCCCCCTCTGACAGGTGGGCTCCAAACCAGATGTTTCAGCAAGACTGCCAAACGATGCTCCATTATAAATAACTTCAGCTTTCCTCTGTATCAATTCATTACTGGTCCTTGTTGGGCTTGAGGTTGTATTTTATTGCATAGAAGTCATCTTTGCTATGTATTAAATAAAAGCCACTTGGAAATTTCTGTTGAGGCCAGGGACTGAGAATTTAAACTTGGGTGTCACCCTACTCTGCAGCCTGGGAGGATGTTCCAGAGGTGCCCAACCATGGGTCCTCAAGGGCTTCGTGGGGAACCCGGAGAGAAGATGGGAAGGCTGTAGCTGCCCCCCCCCACTCCCATAAGTGGGAAAAATGATGGGTGTTCATGATAATAATGTACGTGCTGAGCATAAGACACCAAGGGTGTGACTTTAATCCCAGGAGGGGCCACCCACGATGAAGACTTGCCCAAGGCATCCAGGCAGGAGGTGGAGAGCCCACATGTGCACCAGGTCTGCAGAACCGAGGCTCCTGACCATTCCTCCACGCTGTCCCCAAAATCATCATCCGATGACAGCCACGGAGTGCATCCTTGAGGAAGGAATGAGCGTGTCCACGGTCCCTGCGCCAGGCTGTGCAGGATCCAGGAATGAGGAGATGGCTTCCCCAGGGTTCCTTCCCACGGGGGCTCACAATCAGTGACAAGGGACAAGACAAAGGTGGTGCTGTGACAGGGCAAGGCCAGGATTCCCCCAAAGAGCCCCGAAGAGGGGCATTCTCCAGCCTGGGCATCAGAGGCTTCCTGGGGCAGGCAGGATCTACAGCTGAGTTCTAAAGGTCAAGTGTGAGCTCAGACGGGAAGGCAGGAGGAAAAGGGGCATGCCAGGCCGTCTCCCTACCTACCGTGGGCCCCTCTTATTGGTTGATGTCTGAGCCCCCAGAGGAGGGTGAAGGGGAGCAGGGTCTCAGGACCCAGCACTTGGCAGCAGCGTCGGCAGAGAGTCGAGGGACACAGATAACGTCATGTCTGGCTCTCCCGCTGGGCTGGAAGCAGCCCAGGGTCAGAGGCCACATGTCTTTTCATTGTCGAGCAGGGTCTGGGGGGCAGAGTGTGGTGATGCCTGGCCTCGTCCCACCAGGAATGAGTCAGTGCTGGTGCACGTCCCTCCCCCTCCTGCCCCTTCCCTCCCGGTCCCTGAGCCCCTGGGATCTCCCTAAAGGGGGGCCTTAGTCACAGGTTTGCCCTCAGCGCACCTCCCTCCTGTCCTGAGAGCCCGTTTCTGCCCCCAGCCCAGGCGGTACAGCACAGTGGTCAAGGATACAGACCCAGCCAAGCTGCCAGTGTTCACATCCTCGTTCTGCATGAACTCCCTGTAACCTCAAGCCAGTCGATTATCTTCTCTGCACCTCAGCTGTCTTATCTATAAAATGGGTATGATCCAAAGGGTTTGAATGGTTGAGAGAATTAAGTCCTAAGAAGAAGTCCTGTTATGCGGTAAACACTATTCCTGTTATTTTATTATCATCATTTTTCCCCTCAGGCTATTCTTTTTTTCTTTCTTTATTTTAATTTTTTTTTATCTTTTAAAGGCAGTACTGGGGATTGAACCCAGGACCTCGTTCACGCTAAGCAAACACTCTACCACTGAGCTATACCCTCTTCCCAGACTTCTACCCTTAACTCCCTCCTAAAGGGAGGCTTCTCCCTCCTAACTCCCTCAGCCTGGGAAGGTGGGTGGGGCCAGGAAGGCCAGAGGACCAGTGCATCCTGCCCACTGGTCTCCCCAGCTCTGGGTTCAAGAGAAGGTCAAGCGCGACACAGCGAGAATTTTGCTTCTGTAAGCTCCAGTCTCCTCACCTCTCCAGTGGGGGTAAGAACCCCTCCCTCGTCATTGGAAAGGTCATAAGAAATGACAATAACTCCTTTGCCAATTGTAAACAGCTATAAAGTTCTCATTGTTTGGATTCCTTAAGCCCTCTGTCACCAGGAAGCTTAAGAAAAAGGTATATAAACATAATATGTGTACACACACCCCTAACATTTATTTGAGCGCTCCCTGCATGCCATTGTACTCTGCAACAGCCTTACAAGGATATTGTGTGTTTGCAGGTAAGAAAACTGAGGCTCAGAGAGGTGAAGCGACTTGCCTGAAGCCACACAGCTGGGAGGTCTGACTCCAGAGCCTGATGCCAAGAATCCCAAGTGAAGTCTCTTGGGTTCCCCCTGCTTCCCTGAGAGATTAGCAGGCCCGATCCCACCCCTCTGAGCCCTCTAAGCCTTAGCTTTGAACCCTGAAAGCCCAGACCTTCATCCAGTTCACAGTCATCCCATGGAGCTGCCTTTCCTGAGCCACTTTCCCTGGTGTCCCTTTGCCTTTCCTTCAAGGCACGTATAAGTGGCTACCACTAGGAAATCACACCTGTGGTGCTGTATGAGTCCAGGACATTGAGGCTACCCACTGGCTGTCTCAGGGTGCCCTTTATGAAATCCCCTGCCCAGTGAGAAATGCCCTGGAGAATTCAGGATAAGGAACAACATTGCTTCCCCTGAGAAACTGGGCTGCTTCCTCATACCTGATAAACCAGCTGAAAACGTTTCCCTTTTTGATGTGGCCACAAGGAAGCTCAGAGGCACCCTTGCAGGTCCAAGGCAGCAAGCCCGTTCATCCTGTTGTCTGCAGCATCTGCACTGGTTTTGGTTGGCTCTGATGTCTATATCTAGTTATATTTTCTGTTGGTTTTAGTTCCTTGTGATTAAAATAAAAATCGGGGCCGGGACATGATTAGACCCATTTTCAGTTGGGGACACCAAGGCACAGGGAGATGAAGTAAGCTCAGTGACGTATTTTGCAGCACTGTAGAACCTAAGGCCACTGTTGTTTTTGTTTCTGTCATTTTTGTTGTTAGCGGCGGTTCCGTCTATAACTAGCGCCCGCCAGGACTTTGTTGGTACCCAGTTCTGACCCCTCCTGCCTCCTTCCCCTCCAGTCCCCAGGCCTCTCCCTCTGATGCCGACCATGTCCTACCTGCTGCCCCACCCTGGGCCACCCCCTCACAAAAGTCCTGCTGGATAACCCTGGCCAGCCCCCAGCTCAGTGCCTGGAGCAGGGGAAGCCCTTAATGAGCACGTACATTACTATTACTGACATCATAATTCCTTGGGCATTTACTATGTCACAGGTACAAGCGCATTAGCAATGTTGTCACAGACTGTCCCCAAGCAGCCCTGCAAGCGGGGTGGTATCCCCTTCCCCTGAGGCTTTAGAAACATAGAGCTGGATGCCCACTGTTATCAGTCCGCTGGGGTTGCTGTAACGTAGGACCACGGACTGGGTGGAAAAACAGACATTTTTTTCCTCACAGTCCTGGAGGCTGGAAGTTTGAGATCAAGCTGTCGGCAGGGTGGGTTTCTCCTGAGGCCTCTCTCCTTGGCTTGCAGACGACCACCTTCTCCCTGTGTCTTCAGTTGGTTTGCCCTCTGCATGTGTCGGGATCCAAATAGCTTCTTCCCATGAGGACACCAGGCAGACTGGATTAGGGCCCACCCTAATGGCCTCATTTTATCCTTATCACCTCTTTAAAAAATCCTGTCTCCAAATACAGTCACATTCCAACGCACCGGGTGTACACCAGAAATTAACAGAACTGTTGTAAACTGACCATACTTCAACAACAAAAAAAAATTAGAATTTTTAAAGAGTAACAAAACAAACAAAAAAACCCAAAAAACAATACCGAAGTACTGGGGGTTAGGACGTCAACATACGCATTTAGAGGTGGGGGTGGACGCAATTCAGCACTACAACACCTACGCAGTTCTCATTATTATTTTAACTAAATGTCGATATTTGTTGTTCCTCCAGATCGCTCCCTCTATCCTGGGGAGTCTTACCCCCAGCTCTCTGTCCCATGCCCTCACTGATGCTGGGGCCCAGGCCTTGTCCTTATAATGAGCCACACACACACAACATGCCCACAAACAGAGATACACACACTGTGTGCTCACACACGTACAAGAACACACACACACATTCTTTCACACACACACACACACACACACACACGCCTGGCCTCCAGTGGAGGAAGAGATTTACAGTCCTCAAAACCAACAAACAATTGCCGTCCAGAATGTACCAGGAACTTCCTTCTGCAAATCCAGAAAGACAGCAATCCCAGCAGCAGAACAGGCTAATGATATAAACAGGTAATTTACAGGACAGAAACCTCCAAACTGAGGCATGAGACAAACTGAGGATCACAGGCTCTCAGACTGGGAAAAACTGATGATCACAGACAGCTGTGGGAAGTGTGGCAAGGACCAGAAAGATGGGATGGAGACCCCCTTGGGGCTGGCAGGGTGGGGGCAAGGGCTTCATGCCACCCCGTGGGTACCCGTGAACCCCCGTGTGCCTCACAGTCCCGCAAGGAACCACTCTCTGGAATGACCGTGTTTCAGGAGCCATGTCTTAGCTTGGGTTCTCCAGAAGAAAACCTCAAATAAGGATTCCTGCAAAGGTGATTTATTAAAGAAGTGTTCCAGGAAAACCCAGTCAGGGAGTGGGGAGACTGGCTTGGGAAAGGGAGGAGGTCGGACAAGGGGGCATCACCAGGCACAGTCTTGGGAAAGGTGGCCTTGGTTCCTGCCGGGGTCAGGAAACAATGGAGGTCACATTCCAGGAGGTTATTTATAACACTGCATCCCGTCCTGGGAGGGGTGCAGTCGCGGGCACTTCCAGCCCCTGAGGGCAGTCCTCTGACAAAGAGCCGCAGGTGCGGGCTGTCAGGAGTGAGAGCCCACGGGGAGGCTGTGCACAAAAACAGTCAAGGATCCAGAGGACTCAGGCCGCGCACAGATGGAAGCTGGAGGCTGCTGACGTCCGCTGTGGGAGAGGGGCCGGGTAGCAGCCATGCAGCTGTTGGAAGAGACAGAGTAGCAAGCATACACACCACAGAGGAACGCAGAGCATCTTAAAACCACCTACCTTAATAGCACATTAGTACACGCCGGAAACGTGCCTGCAAAAGCAGCAACATGCACAAAACAGTAACACACGTTGGGCAAGAACGGAGCCAAATAACAAGATACACGCTGAACGGATTAGAACCGCTCCGTGGGAGCAGGGGCGGGAGGGAGAGCGAGAAGGAAACGGGGATAAAGGAAATGAATGCGGTGAAGAATAAAAATAAGACAAGTGTGGGGGCTTCCAGAGGCCTCTGATGCACAAGAGGACGGATGGAGGGGTATCATTATGTCAGGCCATCCTTTCCCTCCTGAGGTCCAGAAAACCCAATGCAAGCAAACGAGCACCCCAAATCCCTGCCTGGGGTTCATACTTGGGCAGTGGCTAGCCAATGGCCTGGGTCACTAGGTCCCTCATGAAGCCACACTGGGCAGGGGGAGGGCCCAACAAGCAGCCTTGGACCTGCCCATGGTCTTTAGAGCCCCGCTCCCCAACAGCCTCCTCCATCAGGCTGGTAATGAACTCGGACAAGCCCACAAAAGGAACGGTATCACTCCCGTCAGAGGCGGCCGTGCAGTGGCCAAGGCCTGATTCCTCCTGCCGGGGACCACATGGACCTGGCAGAAGATTCTATACAGATGCTCCTGCCCTGCCCATGGCCATGGCTGACCGCTGCTGGGGAAGGGGTCGGGGGCTCAAAGCCACATCTGGTTCCTCCCACCAGAGAGAGCAAAAACCTCAGGCAGAGGTTATTTGCTTAGTTTGTATTAAACAGACACGGATATAGCCCTCACCAAGTTCCAGGCACGGTTCTAAGCCCCGTTACAGATGAGGAAACTGGCCCAGAGAGGGTCAGTAAAGTGCCCAAAGTCACACAGATGGCTCAGGTAAGCAAGGCAGGCCCAGTCCGTCATTCCAGACAGAGGAGGAAGCTCAGAGCCTACTGAACTGCCCAGCCCACGCTCATTCCTCGTCCACTGCCTCGCCTCCTTGGAACATTCCAGAATCCTAGGGGCATCGCCCCAGTGGAACCTCCCAAGACCCCCCACGAGATCAGGGTGTGCATTTTACAGATGGGGCAAGATGAGGCTTCAGGTCCCCTGGGGGTTTCCCCCAAGCAGCTCCGCCTCTAGTTGATGACCCTCTTGAGAAGGGATGTCCCATCCCAGGTGCTGCTGGGAAAAGCCCTTTGGAGGCGGGGCTCATTCGTGCATCCATCCTTCCGGGATGTGCGCTGCTCCCTGGCCATGGTGAGGGGGCTGGGGTGCAGTGGGCACGGATCTCTGCACCTGGACCTCCTCGTAACCCTGCAAGGTCACTGTCATCTGTATCGATTTACCCAGGGGACATCTAAGGCCAGGGGGCTCAGGGGGAGCATCCCTTGCCTGCAGGTCACACAGTTGGTTAGTGGCCATGCAGAGATTTGAACGCGGGTCCTTAGGCATCCAGGGCCCCACCTCCTCCAGTTGCCGCCTGCAGGCCTGTGTCCCCCCTGGGCTTGGGGAACAGCTGGGCTGAGAGGCATCTGGGCAGTAGACGTTGCCCTCTGCTTCCTCTCCGTGTCACTGCCACGCCCTCTGCCAGGGTCTGCAAAGGACTCACTCCCTTTCTGTGCATCTCTGCGTCTCTCCCTTCTTGCTCCTCCGTCAGCCTCTGTCTTGGTCTCTCTCCCTGTGTCCCTGCCTCTTTGTCTCTTGTCCCTCTTTCCTGTGCTAATCTCCCTCATCCTCTCTCTGTCTCCTGTTCCCTCCGTCTCCCCCGAACCTCGGCCCCGAGAGGCCCAGCCACCCCCTCACCTGCCAACATCACTCACCTGTGTGTCTAGAGGACTGAAGCCGCTAGCGGCCACTCTCTCTCCCAGCCCGCTGCTCCGGGCTGCTGCCTCCCCAGCCTTCCTCTGGCGGCAGGCCCCTGACCGAGGACAGGGGCTTTATCGGGGCCCGTGGGCGTGGGAGCCCATCAGGGAAACTGGAAACTCTTCCCCCAGTGTTTGGCCTGGCTCCTGTCCCCATCTCCCACCTCCCTGACAGCCCACCCTGACAGTCTGGGCTGGGCGGCCCCGATGCCTCTCCTCCAGTTCTCCCAGCCTCCAAAAGGCTCTGAGGACCTGGGAGGCCCCTCAGAGGTCATCCCATTTTGTAGCTGGGGAAACTGAGGTCCAGGAGAGGGAGTGACCCTCCCTAAGGTGCAGAGAAATGGACCTTGGCCTGTCTGGTGTGTGACGATGTATACCAACTGCCTAGAAATCTGCCTGGCATCTGACACACCTTATGCCTCATCATTCAGTATCTTCATGGCATAGATTTGCAAATGAAACTTTGTCCAGAGAGGTCAAGTGACTTGCGCAGGCTCACACAGCCTTTAAGCATCAGCCCAGGACTTGAACCAAGGACTCTGTGACCCAAACACCTTGGCTATTTCTACTTGTCCAAGGTGGCAGCCTCAGCCAGCAGGGAAGATGTAATGGGGACTTCCGGGTACCACACTCCCCATCACCCATGTCCCTCCTTATCAGCATCCCCACCTCCCCCAGACCCAGTACCCTGGCCTGCTGCCACAGTTCCTTGGTGGTCCCATCCACCAGTCCCTCATCCTTCAGGGCAGAGAGAAGGGACCTCCCAGCCCCCTCCAATGGCTCCAAGAGACACCTCGCGGGTCACCATCCCTGGATCCCCAGCTCTGAACGATGCAGGAACCTTGAAACCACACAGCAGCAGCAGATGTGGCCACCGCAGTCCTGGCTGCCAGCGCTGGGACGGAATTAGCTCTGTGTTGGGAGCAAATTTCCTCCCTGGTCTCACGCCCACACCAGGGAGCTCAGGCTGAGTCACCGCAGTGGGGACGGAAGGTTGCTGGCTGCCTAACAGGCTGTCCCATTTTCTTTTGGTTTGGATGGAGGCCGTGTTTGAGCTTGGGACCCTGCAGTGGTGGGCAAAAGTAGGGAGTTTATGCCCTTGGACCTGGAGAGCCCACTGGCTCAGAGGCCCTGGGAAACCTCCAGCAGCTGATGAGAGCACAGAAGCAGGGACCCCGAAAGTGTCCACTCCAGTGCCTGGCACCCCCCTGTTAGAAGGATGCCCCTCTTCCCCCCCCCCCCCAATGTGCTCTGTCTTCAAATTCCCCATCCCCTGCTCTGTGCCCTGCAGGCTGGGCTGTAGGAATGATATCATTAGGCTCCCTGCCCTCTGACCTCTAGTTGGGTTTATCAGTGGAGGTCCAGTGGGGCTGCAGGGCAGGAAGAGGGCAGGTCAGGTGTTTATCCTCCCAGCTCCCGCCCTGCAGGGTCTTCATGAGTTTAACCACAGCTACACAACCTGGGTCCCAGTAACTGCTCCTCCCCTGGCCCCTCAGCTTAAGGGCAGGAAGGTACCTGGAGTACTGTCCACCCCTTCTAAGTCCTCATCAAGGCCCTATTTGACGGGGGGAGGGTATAGCTCAGTCGTAGAGCACGTGCTTACCATGCAGGAGGTCCTGGGTTCAATCCCCAGTACCTCCATATTAAAAAGAAAAAGTCTAAAATAAAAATTAGATAAAATATAAAAGCTTGTTTAAAAAAAAAAAGATCCTTTTTGAGTAGGCCGTCTGTTTCCCACTAAGACCCCGACCCAGAACCCAGACTCTCCATGCCTCCCCTTCCATCACCCCCAAATCTGTCAGATCCTACCCACTGTTTCTACCCATAGTATAGATGACTGTGGTAGGCCCCCAACTCGCATGTCACTTCAACTACGATTTCATTATCCACTTCGTTGCTGGAGCGATGGCTCCAAAATGCAAACCCCATCACAGCACTCCCCGCTTAATGAAACACAGCCCCCCGGGCAGCTCGCCCTTGGTCCTCAGAATAACACCATCTCCTTACCAACGTCCCGAAGGCCCAAGCAGTCTGGCCCCTGTCCACCCTAGGACTAGTCGAGGCTGGACCCCAGCCCCAGAGGGAATCCTGACCCAGCAGCGGGTTCCAGGGCCCAGGTAGAGGACGGAGGCTTCCTTGCAAACCCAGCCCCACTCTTTTACTGCAGACCCAGCAGCCCACCGAGGCCACAAAAGGCACCCCAGCAAGAATGTTTAGACAGACGTCTCTCCCTTCCAGGCTAGAAAGTCACTCTGGCCCCCAACGATGGATCCGATGCACAAATACTGGACGTCCTCCCGGCCACCCAGCTTACGTCCAAAGCCAACGAGCAAACAGCTCGGGCCTCTCCCCACCCCCTCCCCGGTAAACACTGCCCCAGCCCCTGGAGGTGGCCTGTAAACAAATTTTCTTCTCTGCTTATAACCCACTGGACTGGGAGGCCGGGTACCCCATTCGCTTAATCCCCTGAAGTCAGCCTTGAGTCCACACACGCAGATAACCCCTGAGCTGTGTACACAGCGTATCTGGAAGGCAGCAGGCACGGGGGTGTTTACGTGAGCCGCTCAGGATGTGGTCGGAGGAGGCCGCCAGTGGTGATGGCCGTCTCCCTCAGCCAGCAGCCAGCCACTGACAACGCACTCGGTGTCCCACTCGCAGGTGTGGGCTTGGAGCCCAGACTCTGAGTGGCTCTTGGGCGCCCCCTGAGAAGTCATTGCTCCAGCCCCTGTCCCCCTAAATCCAGGCCAGCACAGCCCAGCTTCAGCCCTGAGGGCCAGGCTGCATCTGATACCATCCCTGAGCATAATGGCTTCTCCTCCTGGCCCCTGGAGACACGTGGGAGGGGGCAGCCAAAGGAACATGCGTTCCCCATCACTAGTGCCCCCACCTGCTGCGGAAGAGAAGAGCAGAGAAGCTGAGAACCAGACTTGTCTGCTTCTGGAGCCCTTCTTTTGAACCCCTCCATCCCTCTGTGTTGCTCTGAGAACATTACCAGGCCCCTGAGAGTCTCACAAGAGCCTCAGGCCAAGTATAGGAGGACACAGCTTTGGCCCCTAGAATGTCACAGTTAAATATTATTAATAATAATCCCCAAAATATTGATGTTTTATTGAGAAACTACTATGTGCACTGGGATGTTGAGAAGCACCTAACGTGTATCACTGCACAAAAACCCAGGGGTGGAGGCCATTATGATGGCCATTTTAGAGATGAGGAAGCTGAGGCCAAAGAGGTTAAGAGTCTTGCCCAAGGTCACATGGCAGAGGTGGGATTTGAACCCAGATTAAGAATCCAGTATTCCAGGAAAAGACGCTCGACATCGCTAATTATCAGAGAAATGCAAATCACAACTTTCAGTGAGGTACCACCTCACACTGCTCAGAATGGCCATCACTAAAATGTCCACAAATGACAAATGCTGGAGAGGGTGTGGAGAGAAGGGAACCCCCCTTGCCCTATTGGTGGGAATGTAAATTGGTGCAGCCATGAAGGAGGACCACATGGAGGTTCCTTAAAAAACTAAAAATAGAGTTACCATATGATCCAGCAATCCCACTCCTGGGCGTATATCCAGAGAAAACTCTAATTTGAAAAGACACATGCTCGCCAGTGTCCATAGCAGCACTATTTACAATAGCCAAGACATGGAAGCAACCTAAATGTCCATCGACAGGTGACTGAATAAAGAAGATGTGGTATATATATATATATATATATATATATATATATGCAATGGAATACTACTCAGCCATAAAAAAGAATGAAATAATGCCATTTGCAGCAACATGAATGGACCTGGAGATGATCATACTAGGTGAAGTAATTCAGACAGAGAAAGACAAATACCATATGATATCACTTATATGTGGAATCTAAAATATGACACAAGTGAACTTATTTACAAAACAGAAACAGACTCACAGAAAATGAACTTACGGTTACCAAAGGGGGAAAGGTAGTGGTGGAGAGATAAATTAGGAGTTCTGGGATTAGGAGATACAAACAACTATATATAAAATAAATAAACAACAAGGTCCCAGTGTATAGTACAGGGAACTATATTCAATACCTTATAATAACCTATAATGGAAACAAATATGAAAAAGAATTTATATATGTATAACTAAATCACTGTGCTGCCCACCAGAAACTAATATTGTAAACCAACTATACCTCAATAAAAAAAAATTTTTTTCAAAGAATCCAGTGCTCTTTCTTTTTATACCTTACAGGATCTACTTGGCAAATGTCCTTAGATGAATCCCTGACAATTTGGGTCCTCGGATCCCCTATCTATGAAACAAGGAGGTTGGGGTTGGTGTTGTCAAGGTGCTCTTCCAGCTTTAAAATATGTGCATAGTTGAATGGGGCAAGTGTCCGTCCATTCCCAGCCTTGTGCCAATAAAAAGACAGCCTGGCTCGGGTCCATGCTGTGTGACCCTGGGCAAGTTGCTTTATCTCTCTGAGCAGTAGTAGGATTGCCTAGAAAATGGCAATTTTAAAAAACCCTCCTTTCAGAAAATCAAGGGGTCTGGCTGAAGTGATCTCTTGGGCTCCCTTGCAGGTCTAAGATCTCTGGGCTGGTAGTTCAAGGTTAATTGACAAGCCTCCCCACCACCAAGACCCCAAGTCTGGGGTCATTTCTGATCGTGACAATGTTGCCTCAGACTCGTCCCCGACTCCAAGCTGCAAGAGGCGAAGAGCCCACACTTGGGAGTTAGCCAGATCAGGTTTAAAGGCCCTTCCTGCTTCAGTGGCTGCGGACATCAGTCGCTCTCTCCTCCAAGTCTCAGATGTAAAAGGAGGCTGACATTACCACCTTCCTTCTAGGGTTATCATGAGCATATCATGATGTGGACATGGTGCCTGGCGCCCAGCAGGTGCTCAGCAAACATTTGTATAGAAAAATCAGATGGGGCCGTATCTGCGAGTACCAACAGCACCCCTGCCCCATGGTGGGGAGAAAGCCAGGCTGAGTATCCAGTTTGCAAATTCTGACCCCAAGCCAAGGGCTGTGTTTCCATGAAACCCACAGAGCTCAAAGATGAGCCTGGATGGTGTCTGGAAGCAGAGGAGGGCTGGGAGCCAGGCCACAGCCAGCTCCTCCTCCCAGACCAGATGCCGCCTGGGGCCAGATGAGGAAGTCGCGGCTCCTGCACCCCTCCCACCCCACCTCTCTGCTCGGCCCTATCTCCCTTCCTGGCATCCCCACATCCTCTGCCAGAGCCTCTGCAAAGCATTTTTCAACTCGATTGAAGTGCCTCGGTTGACACAAGCCATTGCCCCACCTGTGTCAGCACAGGGCATTAAAACCTAACAAACAGACAGCTCTGGTTGTGTGGCCTCGGGCCCATTCTCCACATCGCCAACCTTCCGTCTCCGCGTCTGGGACATAAAAGTGGTCCCACACACCGTGAAGATGAAGGAAAATGACCCCCGTGAAGCACCAAGCAAAACAGCCAGCTACTCGTAGCATTTCAAGTGGTGGTCCTTCCCTCTTTGGCCCACTTAACAGATAAGAAAACTGAGATTCAAACAAGGTTCATGATCTTTCCCAAAGTTACCCAGCAGGTAAGCAACGGGTATAATCAGGAGCTCCAGGCTGGACTTCGGGCTTCTCCCCTCCTGGTTTCCCCTGGAATCACTGAGAACTACATTTCAGGCCCAGCTCCAGCCCTCGCAGGCTGTGTGACCTTGCACAACTTGCTTCACCTCTCTGATCCTCGGGCATCTCATCCATAGCATCTTTCTCTGGGGGTTGTGAGGATTCAGTAAAGCGTGGCTGGTGAAGGGCTTGGCATATGCCTGTGATCACAATTACCAGTACTATTAATATGAATAATTATTAATATGAAAGGGGGGGGGATTTATCTCACAGAGGTGAAACTGGAAAATGTGTTCGCACTCTCTTGGTGGGGTCCATCATTTTAGGGTCCAAGGAGAACTCAGCAGGGCATGAGCCTCCTCTGGAACCCCAGAAGTCAGGGAAGCTTGGGTAAACTGGGGACACCAGGAGGCTGCAACACCGGGTCACAGACCCCTTCCCAGCCTTCTCCCGTGTCCCATCTGCTTGTCCGCTGAGTAGCACCGAGGCCCCAGCACATCTGGCCAGGAGCAGCTCCACCTGGGCCCCTAGCGGGCTGTCCACGGCCCCGTTCACTCCAGGCCACCATGTTTCCGAGACTCCCTGCCTCTGGCCTGGAACATTGTCCTCCATGGCCTTGTCACAGGAGGAAGTGTGCACAGCGTGGGCCCGGGGTTCCAGGAGTGCGGTTTGGCACCTCTGCCTGGGAAAGGTCAGAAGACAGAAGCCCTATTGGAGGGTGAGGGAGGGAAAGGGAGGACGAGGCGGGGCCCCTTCCAGGCAGGCTGACTCAAACCCTCCAGGAGGCTGAGAAACTTCCGGCAAGATGGCTCTGACACTGGGCTAACAGAAATTAATCTCAGAAGGCCCAGGAGTCTTCCCTCCAGCTCTCTGATCCTCCTCTTTCTCTTCCTCCATCCTTCCAGGAAACATTTATTAAAGACCTATTATGGGCCAGGTCCAGAGCCAGATCCAGGGGATACAGCAGGGAACAGAGAGGACACATTCCTTCCCTGGAGGGCTGCCATTCCCCAGAGGGAAGAACGAGAAGCAGACAGATAAACAAATATGTGATAAAGAAGGCAAACACCTCTAAAGTCAGACTGCCTGGGTTTGAATCCCTGCTCTGCCATTCACCAGCTGTGTGATGGTGGGCAAGTCACCATGGCTCTCTGTGCCTCAGTCTCCTCGTCTGACACGACATGGAAGCAAAGGGAAGGTGTCCAGGGAAGTCAGGGGAGGCTTCTTGGAGGAGGTGACGTTTGAACTGAGCCTTGGAAGGTTTGGGAAGCTTTTGCTTAGTTGAGCGCTGGAGGGAGACATCACCTTTGCAGAGGGAACTGGGCAAAGAGGGGTGGCTAATGTGAGGTTAGAGTGTGTGCATAGGGTGAGGGGGCACAGAGGAATGACAGGAGACAGTGGCTGAGAAAAGAGGGGTTTGGGTTATGAGACCCCCCCGGCAAGCCACCAAATTTATCCTATAAGCAATAGGAAGCCATGGTGGTTTTTAAGCAGAGAGATGTCCATTTTTCTAAAAGGACCCCAGCTCTAACCCACATGGCTGATGGGGGAGGGGGGGGCTGCACTGGAAGAGGGAAGACTGTAGGCTAGAGCCCAGAAAAGGACATGGTGAGCTGAGCGAGAATCCTCCACCAGCTCCAGGCCCCCCCACAAGTGTCTGTCTTTGGAGGCTTCAGAAATCAACGGCCCCATCAGAAAGCGGGGGAGTCTGCTAAGCTCCCCATTTTCTTGAGGCATTTTCCTCAGCCCACACCACACGGGCAGATTTGCCTCAAGAGCCGTTTCCATGGCAACTGCCAAGGCTCCAGGAAAAGTCTTGGATGAGCAGAGGAGTGGGGACCAGATACACGGAGATGAGTCTTCATGGGAGAAGGCGGGTCACACTGGCCAGTTCCAGGGGCTGAGACCCAACCCCTGCCCTCAGAAGCCCTGATGCTGCAGATGAAATCTGGTCACCACGGCAACACTGATTCCCTATTCTTGGGCATCACTGGGGGGTGGGGTGAGACAGAGGGAGGCAATGTCAAGGGGTGGCCAGACCAGTAGATTACAAGATACGCTCACCCTAGGATGGGTGTATGAGGTGGGTAAGTCTGAAGACCCCCAAGAGATGAGCATGGATGTAAGGCTCTGGGGTTTGACTTGGGGATTCCAGAAATTCATTTCCCCTACACCCCACAAAAAAATTGAGGCTAGAATTCCATCATTAGAGTTCTACTTTTAACTCTCCCACAACTAACTGCAGTAAAAGTGACAATGGCCTGGGGCCAACAGCCCCTATTCACTGGCTCAGGCTGGTTTGGGGCAAGACTGGAGGGGTTGTGGGTGGGGAAAGAAGAGAGGGAAAGAATGTTCAATATTAAATGATGGGATGAGGGGACATCTCAAGGATGCAACTTGATCCCCCTCCCCATCTTCCACTCCAGCAAACCCGGGGAATGCAGTTGAGGGCTGAGTTTAGAGACCAAACCGACAGAACCCTCCCATCAGGTCCCTGGTTTGCCGTGTGACTTTAGGCAAGAACTTTCCCTCTCTGGTCAGACCTCCATTTCCACGTCTCTAAAATGAACGGGTTGGACCTGAGAGGGGAAGATTTAAGAGTGGAGGAAACAGAAAAGAAAGTTAGGGTGTGGGTGTGCAGCAATCATGGGGTCACAGGGGTATGAGAGAGGAGGTGTGGAAATAAGGCTATTACGTAATCATGAGCTGTTTGTTGAAATAGAATTTGATGGGAAAGTTAGACACTAAGCCCATCAAAGCTCAGGCTCTCACCGAGGCTGGGTGGTGGCGGGGTTGAGAGCCCAGCTCAGGAGCCAGGCTGCCTGGGTTTAATCTCAGCTAGCTGTGGGACTGAGGGAGGACCATTTACCTGCCCTGTGCCTTGGTTTCTCCGTCTGCAAAGTGGAGGAAGTAGTGATACCTCTTAGAGAACTATTCTGGGATTAAATAACTTGACAGACGTCAAGCGCTTAGAATAGATCCTGGCTCTTGTTGTCTCACTACTGATGAAAAAAAAAAGCTAAAAGCATATACGCGGGGGCGTGTGTGCGCATGTGCTGATATTGACGTTCCCAAGCGCGAGTGAGAGAGAGGATGTTAAGGGGAGAAGGAGCACAGATCGGGAGGCTGGGTGGAGACAAGCTAGAGAGAGAGAAAGGGAGGGCCCCTGGGAGTGTGCACTGGTCTCTGTTCCCCAACCAGAGGGAGGTCAGCGACCTGTGCTCAACTGACCCAGGACACAGCTGCAGGGTTCAAGGGAAGCCACCGGCTGGGGTCAGGGAGGGGCCACCAGGGGAATCTTGGAGCCCAGGTCCTTCCAAGACAACCCCCTCCTTTGTGCCCCAGGAGCCCGACACCCCCAGCGTGGCGGTCAAGGCCTCTGGGCATCTTCTCTTGGAGGTTCCTCTGCTGGAGGTGCCCTTTTCTTGTCCCCTCTCTCCTCCCAGCCTCACCACACACAAAAGCAGGCAGAGCAGAAGCAAAGTGGTAACAGAAGAAGACAGAGCAATCCTGCTGAGATGTGCCAGGCGTCCGGCTGGGCACTTGGCCTTCCTTATCTCCCCATATCCTGACAAGCCTCCCCGCCCCGAGGAGGGGGTGGTTAGTATCCCCACTTAACAGCTGTTGAAACTGAGGCTCTGAAAGGAACCAGATCAGGATCACCAGCCCGCCCTGGTGGAGCCAGGACTTGAACTGGGATCTGTGGGACTCCAGAGCCCGCATTCCAAGGCACCCCAGCTGCCACCCACATGGCTGTTTAAAATGTTCCTCCATCTTTATCAGCACTTCCAAGCACCCTGGGTGAGCTGGCAGCCCCTTTGACTGCAAGGCTGTAATGCGCATTCAGGCAGCATCCTTGCCTCTCCCTCAGTCTTCCTGGGACCCCAGGTGCAGCCCTGGGGTGGGAGGTACAGAAGCCGAGAGGCTGGGAGTAATGACATTAACACTCACTGCTCAGGCGCCAGCTGCATGCATACCCAGTGCTGCTCCTCAGAACCAAACTTCAAGGTGGGTATTTTCATTCCCATTCTGCAGATGTGGAAACTGAGGCACAGGAAAGCAAAGCCACTAGCCCAAAATCCCCCAGCTAGGAAGAGGGCAGGTGTACACTTTGAACCTGGGCTGTTCTGACACTGGGGCTCACGTCTTCAGTCACTGTGACTGCCTTCAGTGTTCTGTGACTTGCCCACTGGGGAGCCCACTGAGTGCAGGCCCTTAGTTCTTGCACCCACTGACCACCCCCCGCCCTTCCAGCCCGTGCACAGGGCTGGCAGGGGAGCAGTGTCTCGAATATCCACAGTGCCACCTCAAAGAGCCAGCAGTGACCCAACTCACCTACCTCTGATCAGTGCAGTCACCACACGCCAGGATCCAGGGCAGGCGGGGGGCTGCAGGGGCCCATCCAGCTGGGAGCACCCCTGAGAGGTCCTGGAACCCTGAGCCAGCCCCAGCCCCAGCCGGCCCAGGCAGCCAGCCCCAGGCACAAGGCCCCTGGGGCACCCAGGCAGGCTCTGGCCCCTTGGAATTGCCTGGCTCCAGTCCAGGCAGCTGACGGAAGGGCTGGCGTTGCTGCCAGCAACCAGGACGGCAGAGTATGAGATCCCACCCTGTTCCCAGGCTCAGGAGGGGTTGGGGGGAGGGACAGGACTGCCCTCCCCCTCGACTACTTCACTGCGCTGTCACCTTTCCCTGCAGAGAAGCTCAGCCTTGCCCCAGGAAGGGTCTCACTGGGAAGACTGCCCCCCACCCTCAACAGGAAAAACAGACGGTTGAAGCCCAGAGGAAATTTCAGAATCCTAAAAGCCATCGCTGGAGACGCTACAGGATGGAGGGGTCTGCCAGCCCAGTGCCACAGAAAAAGGAAAGTGGCCCGGAGCAGAAGAGCTCAAGCCTCATGCAGCTGCAGCAAAGCCAGGTACCAAGGCCAGCCTGGCTCGTGAGATTTTGGGTCACAGACTCAGTCTCTTCGTCCGCAAAGTGGGCCGGTGTTAAACTTACATGCGATCACAAATGCAGAGAATATAGGTTAGCCAGTCATCCCAGTTTGGGGATGTCCTGAAAGGCGGGACTTTTGGTGCTAAAACCAGAATGTTCTGGGCAAATCGTGATGGGTAAGTGGCCCTACCTGTCTAAAAATCCCTGCTCCCCCAAAGGCACCCCGTGGCTGTGATGCTCAAAGACGCCTACTTCTGGAGTCAGATAATACTGAGTTTGTATTCTAGCTCTGCTATCACACAAAAAAACAAACAAACAAACAAAATAAAAACTTTGGTTTTAAATTTTCATTCCATTAAATTCAACAAATCTGTGCCAGGCACTGTGTTAGGTGTGGGGGTGTTATAGAGAGAGGAGTGGGCAAAAACCGGTGCCTGCGGGGATTACTTTGTAGTGGGAAGAGAAAGACACAAGACATCACATCACATAGGTAGCCCTCCAGTGGCTTTGCCTTTCTGAGACTCAGTTTCACCTTGAAATTGAGGGGACCCTCCACGTAGGACCTCCCCTCTGGCATCCCCTGAGCCCTTGAATCATTGCTCAAAAATAAAAGCTTCAGAAATAAACTCTCCCTGGGTTCTGCTATTGTCCAGAGAAAGATTGCCTCTCCCTTTCTTCCCCTACCCCCAGAGCCGAACTTCTAGAAAAAAACAGCAAGTCATTAGAAAGCTCTTCCTTTTTTCAAAATGAACTCCAGCAACCTGCCACATTTCCCTCAAGCCTGGTTTCAGCCCCCCTGGGGTCACACGGGATAAGCCGGCCACCTCCTTCCCCTGGCAGCCGCCACTTCCTCACGTTAACCTTGGCCAGAACTTCCTCTGCATCATTCTTAACCCCTTACCTGCTGGCCCCGACTAGTTGAGACCGCTCTTTCCCTGGGCAGGGAGAGAGGCGCTACACAGGGCGCTTTTTTACCTGCAGGTTTGTCAGATTGTTTGTTTGCTTAGGGATCGGCTTGGTCCAGCAGGGTGGGGAAAAGCTCCAGAGAGGCTCACGTATCCAAAAAAAAAAAAAACGTAAAAGTGAGAGTGAAAGGAGGAAGGGAAACGTGGGTGGAGACAGAAAACAGAGCCAAGACTGAGGGGAAAAATGCAGACGATAAGTCATGTCCTAAATACTTAACAAGGGTGGGCCACGCAGAGGACTCACAGACTCCTAGTCTAGGGGGAAAAAAAAAAACAGTGCCGGGAGTCCACGTGCCCCGTGGCTAAAAACAAACCCACTTTGGGAAACAAGAAGACTTTGCAGACCAGGAACAGGACTTTCTCCCGAAGCCCGCGTAAAAAGGACACAGTGTGATGCCCTGATCAGCATCCTCAGTGATGTCCTGACCAGTCAGGCCTTGAGGGTCCAGATGTTTCAGGAGAGGCATCCAAACACCGGCGGCCTGAACACCCCTCCCTGTAAGCGGTCAGCTCTGGTCCAGAGGGCCAGTCGGTCGGTAGGACACGCCCCGTGCTCGCTCCGCCCCTCGCCCACCGCCTGCGCCCCACCCCCTTGCTGTCGCCCCGCCCAGACGTGCCAGGGAAGGAGCCACTATTTGCTTTGGTCTAGACGTCCAGGGTGATGATGCATGGCCAGCTTAACATGAAATTTCTAGAATGTCTGGGAAAGTGGCCTTCAGGGCATTCTTCCTGACGCTGTCGCTCTGAAGTGATGTTTTGATGCTGTTAGCAATGGTCAGTGGGACGTTACTCTCTGCAGCAAATGCGAGAACACAGCCATGCTCTACACCAGCTGGGGACGGACCTGGGGGCCGTGACACTCACTACCCCCAGCTCGCTTGTCTGTTACCATGTCCTATAGAAACAGGATGCTATAGAGGACGCTCTTGACCCCTACATCAAGTGCCCCTACGTCAAGTGACTTTTTTTTAGTATAAATACTATATTTATTAAATATCTTCACAGTTTATTGAAATGTATTTACAGAAGCATTCCGGAGTAAGTTATCTTTCGGACATTCCATTCAGGTCATTGCCTCTGGGGTGGGACAAATAATCATAGTTTCGACAGAAAAATGTCACTCATTAGTAAACACAAAGTCAGATGCCATCTTTGCCACACATCACCTGCTTCCAGTTAAAATTTTTACCTGGACACTGTTGATTTTTGGTTGAGAAGTTCAGTTTCGCAAAGAATTAAATCTGTTTTTAAACAAATCACATCTCAGCCACCAGGATGACACGGATGCTGGAGGGAGGAGTGGGTCTGCATGAGCCTCAAACAGGACCCTCTCCGTCTAGGTTTAAGTGGGCTGGAAGAAACTTTCTCCTTGTAACATTAAGGAAGGCGGAGTCAGGTAGAGCTAGGTTTAAAATCCCAAATGTGTCCACGTGATGGTCAAGGAGACAATGGTGATGGAAGTTACGGACATTAGAGCTTATAATAATACTTCATAATGGCATTTACTATTAGCTGAATGGGCATCCATTCGCAATTCTAATTTGGCTATTTTTTATTTCAATTTTTGACTCTATCTAACTGGTGATGTTCAAAACTATCTAAAATTATAAAAAGGTTAAAAAGCAAATCCTAATTCCCACCCTGCCACCATCTGCCCAGTCCCCTCTGCTCCCATCTCCTTGTATTTGTTTACTATGTATCCTTCCAGAGTTTCCTTAAGCAAATACAAATATATATCCTAAGTTCTCTCTTGTTTTGCATAAAAATTGGTATATTACCCACACTATTTTGCAACTTGCCTTTCTTACCCTACAATATACCTTGGAGATGGTTTAATATCAGTCTATAAAAAGTACCCATTCTTTTTCATGGCTGCATAGTATTCCATTACTGGATTTGCCATCATTTAATTAATCAGTTTTCTGCAAATGGGCACTTGGCTTACTTCCAGTCTCTCATTGTTACAATTCATCATCATGTATGTGTTACAATGTTATAATCAATCATTGTGTGTGTGTGTGTGTGTGTGTGTGTGTGTGTGTGTGTGTGTGTCATTTCCCACTTATTCTTAATAGCAGCTGGGGCTCTCAAACCCTTTCTTTATGATGAGCAAACAACTTTGAAGCCCGCCTCTTTGTACTGGCTGTGCTGTGTTTTAATCCATCAAGAAAATGCTTCAGAGCCACGTAGACTGTCAGTCCCTGCCTTGCCAAGGAATAGATTATGCAGATGTCTGAAACTATCTACAGCGTGAGAGAGACAAATTCATGCAAGCCCCCTCGATAACCCCAAAGGGTAGATCTGGACCCTGTAGATTCCCAGTTAGTCAGTCAGGCTGGAGGAGACAGGCTCCATGGAGAACAGGGTAGTGACCGACCAGCCAGCAGATTTCTGGTGTCAACCCTGATCTCAGAGCCTGGACCCCGAGCCCAAGAGGAGCCATTTTCTGGAGCTGGCTTGGCAGCCCGGAGTAGCCCCCAGCAACCACCAACTTGAAGCTTTTTTCTGCTTCTATTCTGTTTTAAAATAAAGCCATGATCACATTCCTGGGGTGTGGAGAAACCTCTCTCCTCCATGAACTGGCCTGAGCTTTCCCTGCCCCTCTGGAAAGGATCCAAAGTAATTTTCCACCCATTGCTCATGAAGAACAAATTTTGGTGGGCAACGGGGTGCCCACCCCACTCCCAGGCACTCCTCATCTTTCTCTTTGTAGTACTCACATCTTCCCAACTTGGGGTGGGCCCCAAGTAGCTGACAGAGGAGCCTTTGTCTCCCTCTTCCCTGCTTCCTCACCCTCCTGACAAGAACCCTGGCAAAGTCTCCACTGGTGTAGGTTTCTGAGGGCCCCCACGGTTTGTAACCACAAGTGGGGACCCTTGAAACCGCCATAATGCTGAGCCGTGGGAACCATCACCATCAGCCCTCAGGATCCTCCTCACCCCTCACTATGCTCCAGCCTCCCAAGAGCCCTGATTACTATCCCCACCTCACAGTTGAAGAAACTGAAGCTCAGAGGGGTCAAGTAACTCATCCAAGGTCACACAGCTAGAAAATGGAGGAGCCAGGACTTGAACCCAAAGCCATGCTCGACATGTGATAGTGAAGAGAGCAGACCACCCAAGTTCTGCCACTGACTACCTGTGAGACTTCTTTGTTGCTTAAGTTCTCTGTGCCTCAGTTTCCCAATCTGTAAAATGGAACAGTAATAGTACATACTTCACAGGGTTGGTATTAGGATTAAATAAGAGAAGGACTACAAAGCACCTAGAACAAAGCCTGGCCCACGTTCAGTTCTCAGGAAGTTATCTACTACCGTTTCCATTATTAGCATTGTCAAATGTGATTACGATTCTTACAGTTCTATGACACTGTCCCGGTCATACGGGAGTGTGAGTGTACAGAACCTCCTCTCAGAGCTTCCTTCACACTGAGGCATAAATATCTGATGACAGACGACACAGTTCTCACTTATACACTCAGTAAACCTCACAGAGCACATGTTACCTGCCAGGTACCAGGCAAGCAGCTAGGAACCCAAGGATCTAATTCTCAGTCCTAAGAAACCCAAAGCCAGGTTCCTCCTCCCTCTCTCTGCTCCTCCTTGCGTGGCCAGAATCACCGACCCCTTACTCCACTTGGCCTTCCTCTCCCCAGCTCCCACTCTGGAAGGAAATGAGCCGGCAACCCCTCAGGCGATGCCCACATCCATGCTAGCTCTGCCCGCCTTCCTGCTCCCCTCCCCCAAAGCCAGGACGCCCTCCCTGCTGTAAGCATTCACTCATGCATCCATTCTATAACAGGAATGGAAGCTGGGCCCCGAAGCTCGAGCACAGTCACACTCAAAGAAACACAGTCCGACAGCCCAAAGCACTTATAAATAATTCAAATCTTCGCTGCCATCTCTCAAAGAACCGCAAAGGATATTGCAGAAGGTGGTGGTGTGCAGTCCAGATCCCCTTTGCCACTGGGGGGGGGGGGGGCACCTGTCCCACAGCTGCGGAGAATGCTAGGTACCCCCAGCTCACAGCTGCCCTCTTCTCCTGAGAATCGCCTGCAGCCAAGCAGGAGCTGCTTCTCCCCGACTGCCATGGGGCACAGTTCAGGCTTCAGAGCTCCCCTTGGGATCAGGCTGAGGCTGGTCTCCACCTGAGACCACCTCCTAGCTAAGCTCCTCCCCCTGGCCAATCCTTGAAGGCAAATTTAATGGCGTGCCCCCAAAACTCACTCATCGGGATAAAAAAATACTTTTTCTTTAAACTTAAAAAAAATATTTTTTTTTGCTTGTGTTTGGTGTTTTTATTTTGGGAGGAAGATAATTAGGTTTGTTTGTTTGTTTGTTTGTTTTAATGGAGGTACTAGGGATTGAACCCAGGACCTCGTGCATGATAAGCATGCGCTCTACCACTGAGCTGTACCCTCCCCCCAAGAATACTTTAATGCACTATTTTTAAATCAAAACTAATGTGTTAGATGCATGACGGGCGAAATATCAACATTTTCCATAAAGAGGAGATCCAACCCTGAACTTGCACGACCCTGCCTCAGTCAGCTCACCCAAATCCCAACCCTGCCTGAGACACACCTCACCTGAACCCCTGCTGCGGAACCCCACCTAAGACGGACATCCAGAAGCCACTCTTGGAACTTTCTTTTACTCATTCCTCTGTGGTGGATCCCCCCCAAAGCCCTTCTCTCAACCCCTCCCACACAGCCCCCTCCCCACCAAAACCTCACCCTCCCTCCCATCCAGAGTAGGCTCCTGCCTCCCCTCCGGCTCCTCCTCCCACCACCCTCCACTTACGTCCTTGTCACCCAAGGTCAGCATCTCCACCCTTACCCTCTCATCCCCAGTCCTCTCTCCCCGCCCGCTGCCTGGACTCTGAGTCACGAACAGAACGCTCACAAGGCAACCATTTCAACCTGTTGCCCCCATCCAGCACCCACTTGGTGCCAGGTAGCTCCTCCCCTCTGCCATCCAGCGCCAGTGCTAGCAGCTGGAGCCCTCTCCTCCACGCCCTGGTTCTCTGTCCTTTCTGGGCGCCCCACCTCAGCCGCACCCCTGCCCTCCCTAACCTCCAAGGAGCCCGCCCAAGAGACAGTTTCAGCACAAGTGAACTTCAAACTGTGGGGTATTGTGAACCAGTTACATCTCCCCAACACTTCTGAGACTGTCCCCTGCGTCGCCAATTTCTCATGTTTGCCAAGTCAGGTCACAGAAAATTAAAACTGTCCTTTATCAATATCTCACCAGTTCAGGAAAAAACGCTACGTCAGTATGTTAATATCGACAAAAATCAGAAATTAACATAGCATTGCAAATCGATTACCCATCAATAATAATTTTTTTAAAAATCCATAGGACAGAGACTCATCTTTCACAGCTGAAAACATTTCACTTTGTGAAAAAAAATCATTGTCTGGTCTGTGTTTTCTCTTTTCATTTCTCTGCAGGCTGGGAACCACTTGGCCACATACAGTTTCCAAGAGGCGGGGGTTGTCAACCCCCCTGTTTGACATCAGGGGAAACAGACCCAGCAGACAGACAGCTGTCTTTCCTGTCCACACCCGGTCCTTGAATACTCCCCCGAGGGAACCCTACAAGAGGTAGGAGACCTGAGTTCTAGTCCCAACTCTGCTCCTACTTTTCAGAGAAGCTGCCCTGAAATCTCTTCCCCTCTCTGAGCTTCGAGCCTGCGAATCTTTCAGGCGACACTGAGCTCGAAGGCAGGCGCGCTCTGGTTCAGCATGGGGGACTGGGGGCTCAGGCTCGGCTGAGCTCAGGAGCCAGCATGGACTGGACATCAGGCCTCTTTCTCTGGCATCACCTCTGGGCCTCAGTTTCCTCTTCTGGGAACGAGTTCTAGGATCCTTGCCAACAGCTGCCTCGCAGACAGGCACGGGGGCCAAGGGGTGAAGACTTGGCACGAGGGGAAACACTTGGGAGAAAGAGGCTGGCCGACAGCCCAGGGCCTCAGATAAGAGGCACATGGGGCCATTTCCAGTTCCAGAAAGACCAATATGTCCAGACACCCAGCCCAGGACAGAGGTTTGGGGCTTCAGCTGGGGGACCCCAAAGTTTTCATCTTTGGACAAAACCAGGCACTTTCCTCTCCCTGGTGGAAGGATCCTCAAGGCCCCAGGTGCCAGCTGGGTTCTTGATGGCTCTTCATCCTGGAAGCTGACTGTGATCAAGACACGGCTATGAATGGAAGTGGGTCTCAGTTGTCTGGGAAATGTGTCCTGGCTGCCCAGCTGTAGATGGAAGGGGTAGACAGAAATGGGGCTCACCAAAGTGGCATCTTTGCAAGTGTTGTGGTTAAAGCTGTCTGGATTCCAGCTCTGGGTCTGCCCTCGCCTGCTGTGTGACCTTGGAAAAGTCACTTAACTTCTCTGTGCCTCTACTTCCTCAGGTACACAATGGCCAGGCAAGAGAAGAGGACTCCATTGTCTGTGAGTGTCCCCTTCAGACCTGGTGATCCACGCATTCTCTACCCCAAGTTTCTCCAAATGAACCACAGAGACAGGGATCAGACGATGGGGCCTCTTCCTGGAGCTGAGACGAAGATTTCTGGGGGACACAATTTTGGTCTTGAAATGGATAGAAATATGACGGCCCTGAATTCAAGATTCCCATGCTTAAACAAAGGGTATGCGCTCAAAAGAACTTGATGTGTTTTAAAAATAAAGCGTACAACCTCAAAATAACTAGTGAGGATTTGGTCTTTCCCTAAGGAAAGGAGGGGGCTTCAAGTGATGCTCCAGCTCTTGTTCTCCAAAGTCTGAGGCTGCCGCCCTCTCCTGTTGGGGCTTATGTGTTCATTTCCTCACTAGTGTGCACTGCGTGCCCGCGATGTGCTGGGTGTGGGGATGGTGGATGCCCCCGGGGCACCTTTCTTGGGTAGCTGAGGCACGCTTCCCCCGACCACAGCCGACTCCCAGAGGGAAGAACCACCAAGCGTGCAGTCAGCAGCTAGGACCTTGAGAACCCTTCCACTGGGGACAGGTCAGTGCTTGGGTTTTGCCCAAAGATGCTCCAACCACTCAAGCTCTGGAAGATGGCAGCTGGCTCAGAGCACAGGCTGCAGAAGAAAGGAAGGAGATGGGGAGAGGAGGAAGGGGAGAAGGGAGAGCAAGAAGGGGTGGAGCGGTCTCAGGGACAGGAAGTGCACTGAGGAGTCGGGGTCGGGACAGCCAGCCTTCGAGCTGGCTCCCCACAGTGGCCTTTGTTGGCACTCCATGAGCTTTGGAGCCCCCTAAGGAACTTGAGTGTCTGGGGTGCCCCTAGCCTTCTCATATGACATCCTGGAGAAACCAGCTGGCCACCACCACCCCTGGGGAACCAGGTGATGCCCAAAGAGACCTTTCAGATGGTTCCAGAAATTATTGCTACCCAAGGAGCCAGGACCACCTTTGACGTCACCCCTGCGTCCATACCACCACCTGAAAGGGAGCTGCCACAGCCCCAGTTTTCAAGAACACGGGGCAGCAACTTGCCAAAGCCCCACAGCCAGAAAGCAGAAAGAGAGAGAGCTACTCACTAAATCCACTCCATCGCTGGGGACACAGTTAGCAACGAAGAAGCGAATGCCACGCCCTTACTGAGCTCTGGGCCTCCAGCTAAGCGCATCCCCCATGCAAACGCCCAATTTCAACTTCCCCAATCCCCAAATTCTTTCCTTCAAACAACTGTTGGTGGCAAACACCAAAATGACAAAGATGAAAAATAAAATAAAATAAAATAAAATAAAATACGCCCTCCCCGAGATCCCCCACCCCAAAGTTCCTGCAAGGCAGCGTCATTCCCATTTCACAGATGAGGAAACCAAGGCTGCAGAGCTGGGAAGTCAAGGAATTTGAAGCCAAGCAGCCGGATTCCAGAAGCTCCGACCACCACGCCCTCCTGCCCCTCCAAACACACCTTGATGAGACCCTGCATGGTCTCCGAGCACCAGCTCCAGCGCCCACACAGGGAAGGAAGGATGCCTACGAGCACGAGGCCAGTTTTACCAGTTCAGCAGAAAAGGACAGGGACCCCAGGCTCCTCTTTCAGGTCGCAGGGCACCGCCTGAACCACCCTTAACCAGCTCGGCCCGCAGGCTGTGTGAGAAAACTGCAGGGCGCCAGGAAGGCAGTGGAGATGGGGCGTGTGCCAAGATTGCAACACTTACCCCCATAGCATCCCAGGCCTCCTGTGCTTCTCTGAGCTCTGCTGATGTGTAGCTTTGTCACGTTTAAAAAAAAAAAAAAATAGTTAACGCAATTCTGGCCACTCCACCTACAAGAAAAGGGCAGAGCAGAGGCCCCAGTGGAGGCGTAGGAAGTTGGAACGACAAACTTCTCTGACGGAACTGACTCAGGAGCTGCCTGTCCCCAGGTCCTTGGAGCAGGACCTCCAGGAAGATCCCGGGGCCAAAGGCTCCCCTCACCTGTGTCCGCACTGCCTGAGGGTCCACCATCGTGGACACTCCGTGTTGGTTTAAGACACCATATTCACAAACCTCTCTCCCGTGAGCTGTCATCAGTTGCAAACACCTTGGTGTGAAAGAGTTAACTGCTTTGGTTTCCAACGGAACATCTGCATGAAAACTGGCTTCTGAGGGAATGGGGCATGAGACTGATCTAAGTTTCCATCGAGCTATCAAAGGCCTATGAGACAGCCCTAATTGGGGTAGGGAGGGTCTGCGGCAAAAATGGAAAGGCCTAGAAATCACAGAAGAGGAGGGGAGGTGGGCTCTGGAGAAGGGCCCAGAAGAAAAGCAAGAGCCCTGGTGGTGCCCAGGCAAGCGAAGCGTGCGATGTCAGGAGCATGACTCCCTCGGTTCCAAGCTGTGTGTCCTTAAGGAGCTGACTAACCTCTCTGAGCCTCCGTCTCTGTGTGTCATCATTTACAGGAAAAGAAGATGAGCTGCTGACAGGCTGCGGGTTGGAGCAGAAGTGGAAGTGATTAAAGAATTCAATCTCATTCCAGAAAGTATTTACGGGAAAAAAAAGTATTTACCAGGAACCTCACACATACCCCATCTTTAGTACCCAGAGTCTTTACAGGAACCCACTAAGTGCAGGGCCCAGGGCTAAGCCCTTTACAAGGATTATCTCCTTTAATTGTCACCCAGGGCAGGTCCTGCCTTCACTCTCATTTATAAGTAGGGAATCTGAGGCTGAGAGAGAAAAATGGACCCAGTAGCACTCAGGTCTACCTAACACCAAACTGAATCACTACACTGAGAGCCTCACCAAAGCACATAAAGCTAAGTCCGCTGGAGGCAGGATGCATTCCCAAGACAGTGGGGCTGTGAGTCAGAGAATGGAGGAGGAGTGAGCACAAGTCCTCTCTTGGGGCCTCAATTTCCACAGCTGTAAAATGGGACCGTTTGCCCCACCTGCCACGTTTCTGACGAGTCTGCGTGATCCCCAGGAGAGGAGTGCCTGGCCCCCCCCCGAAGAGAATCTTGGCGGTGGAATTGGGCAGAAGCCCAGTCCAGCCTTAGAGAATGAAAGCTACCTGTCCCTTCAGGCAGGAGAAACAACACACAGAGCTCTTGGAAGGAAGAACTTCGCTGGCTTCCCAGCCCCCTGGAAGGTGTGAGATGCCAGAGCTGGGAAAGGGCTGAGAATAGAGGGTGAGCAGAATGCACGGAACAGGGACCAGCCCAGTGGGACAGGGGGAGGCCCCGGGCCCCAGCCTGAGGAATCCCCTCCCCCAGGCACACCAGGGATCAGTGATGGGGAGGTGAAGGCCATCGCCCAGCTGGGCTCAGGGAAGCTGCGCTGCCCTTCCTCAGAGCCCTGTTTCTGATTTCCCTCATGTCTGAGATTTTTCACAGGAGGGGGGGCAAACACAAGAAAAGAAAGGCCCGTGTAAGCCAGACAGGCCCCACCGCCTCCCTGGGGAAGACAGGCCGGGGACCCCAGGTCTCTACCCAGTCCCTGCCCACCTGGCCTTTCCAGCCTCTCGCAGCTCAGGACTCCCGGTCCCCGCTTCTCCCCGCACCCCCAGAGCCAGGCCCTCCTGCTCAGGCCGCATTTGGTCCTCAGCTCCAATTGTGTGCCAGTCGGAATCTCACGCAAGCCGCCCAACAGCCCCTCTGTCAGAAAAGCTCTTTCATGACGACGCCCCGTTTGCAGTGGAGGAAACTGAGGCTCAGAGCAGTTAAGTGTCCTTTCTGACATCTCACAGCCAGCAACCGGCAGAAGTGAGTTTCAAAATGGGTCCATGAGCTGGCAGAGTCCCGCTTCTACCCACGGGTGGCCATCCCATTCTTACTCAAGGCATGCCCTATTTCTTCCTGACCCAAATCCTCGGCAGTTAAAGAGGCCCCCCCGTGAATCACGTCTGTCTTAAAAGAGACTGAAAATTGCCCGCGTTCCCCAAAGACCCACTCTTGACGTCAGTCAGCTCTAATCCCCCAGCGATGGGGGGGGGGGGGGCGGGGGCGGGCAGCGGACCCTCAGTGCCCAGGCTGGTTCATCTGGCTCCAGCGGGCAGTGGCCAAGTCCCTCTCCCCCCTCGGTAAACACATCACAGCCCAGACACAGCTGCCGTCCTAAATCAACTCTCTTTCGCTCCTGAAGGAAACACCTCGTTTCTCCCAAGCTCCGTGCCTACACCCATCAGCAAGTCCTGGACGTGCTAGGAGAGGGGACCCAGCCTTCAGCCACGAAAGCCACCAATGCAAAGAAACAGTCTCCTCTCTGAGCTGATTTCTGGATCAGACAACCCAGGAGATAAAGCCACAAACCGACACGCCCTCTGCCAAGCTGGAATTTCAAACTCAGTTTGCTTGGGATTGTCTGGAACCTTCGATCATCCAGACCTTCCAGTTTAAGCATTTAAGGTCTGGGGACAAAAGATGTTGCTCTAGTGAAATGGGGCGCCTTGGGCCACCCAGAACATTGAGTGGGACCTTCGAGGCCCTGCAGAACACCCGGGCTCCCTCCGGCCGCTCCCTGCTTCCATCCGCCGCACCAGCACCAGACACCCCTCGCTCATCAAGTCAATATCTTTTATTTCTGGCCAACTTCTCCTCCAGGCACTCAAGCCTAACTCATGCTTGGAACCAGCTCAAATACATGCTCCCTTCTCCCGGCTCTGTTTCCAGGCTTCCCCCATTAAAGCGACCCCCTCTTTGCTCCTGTGGTCCTTTGCACCCTGGATGCATCAGGCAGGTGCTAATAATATGAGTGTCTTTAACAACAAGCTCTCAGTCAAAATGGCCCGGGACCGGAATGGATGCTAGATGGAATGGCCCCAGGCACCCTGCCGTTAAAGACATAAAGCCAGATGGACCCCACACTGTTTACACACCTGTCTTCCAGCTCAACTGGGAGCCCCCTGAGGGCAGGGCTTGTCTCTCCCTGTTATCCTTACTGTCAGCACACAGTAGGTCCTCAGATAATGCTGGTAGAGTGAAGGCTCTGTCCTGACTCACTACCTTTCCTGGGCTCCTTTAGACAAATCCTTTAGACACTTTTTCAGCTTCCGTTTTCCCTTCTGAAAAGCAGAAGTTCCAGGCACCACGCTAAGCACTTAACTCAGACGCTCTTTTTTCTCCTAAGTGCCGCCCCATGGTGTGCATGGTTCCATTCCATTTCACAGATGAGAAAACTCACTTGCTCACAGCTGCGAGGTCTGTAAGTAGTGGAGCGGGGATTTGAATCCAGCCTGAGCGATGCCAACGCCTGGGGTCTCGGTCAGGCCTGATAATCACCCCATACACCTCATTGGTTGTTTACACCCACATCTGTCCTGACTGGTCAGTGCTCCATGGGGCCAACTGTGAATACCTGGATGGCCCCCATCTGAACTCTCAGTGTCCAAATTCAGGAAATTGATGGATGCCGTTCAATGTGACAGTCCACACTGGGGTGGGCAGAATAAGGCACTTCCCAAAGATGCCCACGTCCTAACCCCCGGAACCTAAGATTGTGTTCCCTTACGTGCAAAAGAGACTCTGCAGATGTGATTAAGAGCCTTGAGATGGGGTAATTATCCCGGATTATCCAGGTGGGGCCGATGTCATTACTATTCAGGTCTTTAATAAATAAGAGAGAGGCAGGGGGTCAGAGGGATTCAGTGTAAGAAGGGTTCAACCTGTGGCTGCTGGCTTTGAACATGGAGAAAGGAACCGTGAGTCAACCAGCATGGTCAGCCTCTAGAAGACGGAAAAGGCCAGGAAAAAGATCCTCCCTTAGACCCTCCAGAAGGAATAAATACAGCCCTACCAATACTTTGATTTTATCCCCATGAAGCTCATTCAAGGCTTCCGATCTCCAGGACTGTACAATAATAAAAATGTATTTTTTTAAGCCACAAAGTTTGTGATGATTGTTATAGCAGCAACAGGCTCTCATACTGGCTGTCCGAGCTCTTAGCTCATCTCTCACTCAGGAATTCCTAATTTCTGACAGCTGTTCAAACAAATTCCCGTAACACAGGATGGGAGTATTTTGAATGTCCCCCGTCCTTAACCGCCACCCCGGATCATTTACTGGTCACTGCACACCCTCTCTCAACGGCTCCAAAACAAGAGGAAAACGGAAGCCCAAAGAGGTCATGTGACTTGCTGGAGTTCACGCCGGTGGCTTGTGCCAAACCCAAGACTAGAACCCGGGTCTCCCTGCCTGCACCCCGGCAGCCCTCCTCTGTCTCCTGTGTCTGACCCCCAACACCCAGAGGGAAAAACTGAATGTGCTAGCCTCTGTTTCTCGCACCAGTCACCCCACCCACCCACCTCCTTGCACAAGAGCTTGCCCCCAGCAGGAGCCTGCGATTAAGATCAGAGGACCCAAGTCAAGTACCCCAAGAAAGCAGAAGTGATTCTGACAATTCTGCCTGGACAGCAGCTGACCCCCCTGCTGAGTCAGCTGCTGACATTTCCAAGGTTGCCAGAGCACGTCTGTGGTTGGGGGAGACCACCTCCACCCCTGGAGCCCAGGACTTCTCCACAGGGCCAGGCATGAAGCCAGGATACTGGCCGAGATGACCTTTTCTACCCTGGGAACCCAAAGTCACAAGGCACCAGATCCCAAAATCAGCCCAATGGTACAAAGGCAAATTTCAATGCCCAATTTCCTGAGAATAAAAACAGAAATGGCTTCCCTGAGCTGGCCATGCGCTGTACTCACGTGTATTTTGATGTCTATTAACTCATGGCACCACCCCCCTCAACAATCCTAGGAAGGAGGCCCTGATAGTGTTCCCACATCCCAGATGAAGACACCTAGGAGCAGGATTTGAGCAGATGGGTGGCTATGGCCACGTCACGCTGACAACGAATGCCAACCAGACATTAAATTCGGCGTTTGGGATTAACAGCTACACATTACTATGTGCAAAACAGATAAACAACAGGGACCTACAGTAGAGCCCAGGGAACAATATTCAATTTCTTGTAATAACTTATAATGGAAAAGAATCTGAAAAAAAAAAAAAAAAGCACGTTTGCTACTCGGATATGTATAACCGAACTGCTTTGCTGGATACCTGAAACTGACATTGTACATCAACTACACTTCAATTTAAAAGATAAAATTTAAAAAAATTTTTTCTTAAGGGGAGGGTACAGCTCAGTGGTAGAGTGTGTGCCTAGCATGCACAAGGTCCTGGGTTCAATCCCCAGTGCTTCCATCAAAATACATAACCCCTCCTCCACAAAAGTTTTTTTTTTTTCTTTCTTTGACAGCACTGTGTAGAATTAACCTGGCCTCCGGGTTCCATCCAGCAGGGCCAGAAATTCTATTCTTTCTCTATCTTGTTCGTGCTCAGACCTGCAAAACGACAGAGGTTCCAAAAGAGAAATGAGTTAAATTAACTGGTTTCCTAATTTTGCCTGAAAACAGCATGTCCCGGGGGACTGCCAACCCACAGGGCCCCTTCCCTGTATCCCAGGCCCAAGCCTAGGGCTTCACCCTCAGCTGGGGGCGTATAAGGAGTCCCAGCCTGGAAGCCGAGCGCCCCAGGTCCTAATGTCACCAGGTGACCTGGGGAATGTCACTCAACCAATCAGGGCCTCACTTTCTTCAAATCTAAAATGTAGGCAAACGCGACTACCCCCTGGCCCCTCCAAAGTCCCATGAGGGTAGGAACCCTGTCTTTTGCATTATTCTACCTCATGGTGTGCCAGACAGAGTAGGTACTAATAAACGTTTGTTGAGCGACTGAATAAAAGTGTATGCTACAAGTTTGCCTCCTCTCCCCCAAAGGCCTTAAGAATAGGGACCAGGCCTGATCCATCTTAAGTTCTCACATGGATACAGCTTTCACTCGTCCGTGGATTTATTCACACGGGGAATTGTCCTCAAGCACCCACTACGTGCCCGGCCCAGTCAAGGTCTGAGTGTCACCCAGGACCCACAGATGGCCTCAGCCTGTGTCCTTACACGCTATCTCCTTCTCCTTTTTCTGGCCAGTGACTGTAATATGTAGTCCTGCTGGACCTCCTCGGCCCAAGACAGACACCAGCTGCCTTCTCATCCGCACGCTTGGCCCATTCTGGGGACTTGAACAATGATTCCTTCACTTCCACTTCCCTCTACCCAGCCCTGGGGGAATGCAGCCAGAGGAAAACCCCTACCCTAACCACACACATGCACTCACACACACACACACACACACACACACACACACACACATACACACACACACGTACCCTCGCACACATGCACTCCAATGGGCAAAGGGACCCTAGATCAGGAGTAGGATTTCATGAGTTCAAATCCCAGTTCTTTGGCTTATGAGCTGTGTGACTTTGGGCAAGCCCCTTTCCCTCTCTGAGCCTCATTTTCTCCATCTATAAAATAGGAAGGCTAACCATGAAGCCTTTCCACAGAGGGTTGTCGGGGGATTCAATGAAACAGTGCATATGAAAATCTTTGGCTCAATGCGCCTCTGATCAATAAAATTGTTATATTTGCTTCCTTTTTTCCAGGAGGGAAGGAGAATGGCCATTGCCTAAGTTCCAGGAAAATCCATATTTAGGGGCATGGAATGTGGGAATTAACTCAGTATATTTGACAGGGGATTATCTTGAGAATAGGAAAGTATTTGTGGCCTCAACATCACCATGTTAACTTTAAGATAAACTAATGAAAATTTAGAAGTTAGCATCAGGGACTGGAAGAGACCCAAGAGGTCACCATATTTGTGGCAGAGACAGCTAGCTGTCCACAAAAATTTATTCTCCCTTCCATGGTACACAGCTATTGATGAGAAAGCTCTCATCTTTCTTGCCAAGAACTACATTTCAAAGCCTCCTTTACAACTAGACTAAAGACATGACTATTTCTCACACATGGTACAAGGCTATTAAGAAGCAAATATGCCCTCTCCATGCTTTCTTTTATCAGTGGTGAGGTCCAAGGGATAGTAGGGATGTGAGATGGGTCATTGAATCACTGATTGAAAGAGGACCATCCTCCACTCAAATACCTGCCTTATAATAAATGTCTGCTTTGTCTGAGCCATTATACACATTTGGGTCTATTTGTTACTACAGCTACTACCCTGACTGATACAACATTCAACTTCATTATTTACAAATGAGATGATGATGGCCAGAGAGTGAAAGTACCTTGCCTAAGGTCCCACAGCAAGCTCAGCAATGCTTAAGAACTTGAGTGTCTTAACCATTTGAAGTAGATTTGCAGTTTTCAACCTGCCCCCTGGAGATTAGAGGGTATTTCTAGAGGCCCTTCAGCAGTGACATTGATATTGACTGAACTGCTGTCTGGAGTCCTCCGCTTCTGTTTCAACTAGAATAATACAAATTTTATCTGTCTTCAGATTGTACTTCTCCATATATTTCATCAGAGGAAAGGCTTCTGTGGCTTAAAATAATGTCAGAACCCATACACTGGGTGATTGCTAATGTGATCTGACTTTCTGTGGTACATGACCAAGTTTCGCTTCTTCCTCACCATGCCTCCTGGCCTCAGCTGCTGACACAGGGCATGTAGGCTCACAGAAGTATGTAGATATTTGCTTAGAAAGGAAAAAAGAAGCCTCTGTATGCAGCAAAGAACCCAGAAACCTCAACAAAGTACAAAAAGGAAAGAATTTCAAGTACTCCAGCTCAGTGATTTCTCAAGTTTTGGGGAGCATCGGAATCATCGAGGGTGCTCATTCAAAATACAGACTCTCACACCTCATCCTCAGAGATTCTCACTCAAAAACCCAAAGCTTTAAGAAACACTCATAATTATTCTGAGGGTAGTGGACCCACGGTTGCACTTGATAAACCCTGAGTCTAACTTGTAGCTGTGAAACTGACAGTGAGAACCACACCCATGTAGCAGAGCTCAAACAAGATGAAATCGGCTTTTGGTTTTCTTATCCACTGGCAGCAGCCTAAGTGGTAATAACCTACTGCTAAAGAAATCAATAATCATTTCTATTTGGCTTAGATGGCTGTCACAGGTGTAGGCAGCATGGCGATACAGAAATGATAATCACATAACAGCAAGAGTTTATAGAGCCCTTTATGTCATGAGAAGCCCGCTGCTCAGTCTTCGACATGTGAGTTCTCATTTAATCCTTATAATAATCCTATGGTGTAGTTACTACTCCTATTCACATTTAATAAATGAAGAAATCGAGGCATAAAGAAAAGCTGTGCAAACACTCAGCTGGCAGGTTCTAACTCATCCAACAGAGCCCAAGCCCAGGGTCACAGTGTTCTATTGCCTCTTGTGGGCATCTAACATCAGAACCCCTCTCCAGGCCTCAGTTTCCTGGTCTGTAAAATGGGCATGTTAAGAATATCTTTATCATATAGCCACGGCGAGGATTCAAGAAAATCATGGCAATACAGTGGTTTGCAAACTGAGAGGAGTTGAGTAAACACCTAAGAGATGAGACTTCAGTCTAACTCCCCATCCCATTTTACAGATGGAGAAACTGAGGCTTGGTGACTTTATTTCCTCAATGAACATTTACTGAGCACCTACTCCAAATGAGGTCCTGCACAAGAAGAGAATAATACCCCAAGTCTGGCCTCAAGGAGCCCCCAGGCTAGCAGGAGAGACAGACTGAGATGACTGGCAATTATAACACAGTGTGAGAGGGGCTGTGATGAGGGGGGTGGGTACAGGCACCAGGAGAGTCTAGTGGACAGGTGTTGACCCAACTGGTTGGCAGGTGGAACTTTGCAGAAGGTGTCAAGCCAGAGAGGGGAGTAACTTGCCCAAAGTCAGATTTATCTATTCCCTAAAGTTTTGGAGGTCCAGAGAAGGTCCCTGTTCTTCAGAGATAACTCCTTCCATGGGCTTCTCAATGACTGACCGCCACTTGGGCATCACTGGTTTGAATTAAACCTTCTTAACAAAATACCAAGATACCCTCCTCCCACCGCCGAGTCCTGGATGAGCCGTTTGTGTTCATCTCAGCAACCGAGGCATTTAGAGGAATCTTTCCTCTGAGCAAGTTTGGAGGAAGCAGGAGAGACAGCAAAAACTTCAGGGAAGGAGGTGGGGGATGCTAAAAGGGAAGTAGGGGCCAGGCCCCTTAACAGAGAGAGAAGGCAGACCCAAGGCCTGGCCACTTCTTCGCTGACCTCTTTGAAAATTGCACAGGTCAGAGAGATCAGACTGCCATCAAGTAGCAGTTACTTGATTATAATAACATGCTGTTTGCTTGTAATTTTGCAAAATGCTGATCTGAATGGCTTGCCCATTTAAAATGTGCTACTCTGATCACGGACATAGAAAACAAACTGTGGTTACCAGGGGGGATAGATTAGGAGTTTGAGGTTAACAGATACCCATTACTATATATAAAACAGATAAACAATTTCCTGTAATGAACTGTAATGAAAAAGAAGTTGAAAATATATATGTGCATGTGTGTATCTGTATAACTGAATTGCTTTGCTGTTACACCTGAAACTAACATTGTAAATCGACTACACTTCAATAAAAAATAAGAAAAAAAGAGGGATAAAAAATGAATAAATAAATAAATGTGCTAGCCTGAAAGCAGACAGGGGAGTGGAATATTTCCAACAGATATCACTGGCAAGGGGTTCAGATCCTTCATATACAAAGAACTCTTGAATAGCAATAAGAAAAAGACAAACATGCCAACGAGAAAAAACATGGGAATGAGCTTGAACAGGGTAGTCATAAAAGGGAACAATAAGATTATAAAGCATCCTCAGCATGAACAAAGAAACGCAAAGTCAAGCAGCCAGATGTGACTCTCACTTTTCCCATCAGGGAGGTTTTAGGAGACGGGTAGCAACTAGTGTAGGTGAGGCTGTGAGAATATCACACCCCAGTGTTGTGCCAGGGGAGTCCAAGCCCGCACAGCCGTCCAGGGCAACGTAGCCAGGTGCCTCAAAAGCCTTAGAAACAGGCAAACTTTTTAGCCAGCTATTCTACCTCTGGAAAGGCATTCGCCAGACAAACACACAAACATGACGTGCTAGGAGCAGCCACTGCAGTGCCATTAATAACAACAATAATAGCAATAGCAACAATAATAATAAAGAAGGAAGCAACCTCATTGAGGAATGGTTAATCAATGCCAAGTCATCCTCTCTGTGAGGCCATTAAAACGTATGTTGGAAGAACACAGATCATATGGAAGGATGGGCATGATCCACGGTTGAGGACAAGGTAGGGTACCAAACAAGAGCCTGGAAAAACGTGTGTACGTCCACGTTGAGATACACATACAGATCTGGTACGTTGTAGCTACTCAACCGACGTCATAGGTAAAATGAGTGAGTGAGCAAGTAACAGAGACACCTGCAAATCCACCTGCGGGGTGGGAACCTCCTCTTTCATCTCTGGAGCAGAAAGGTGGTACATCTCTGGAGCGGAAAGGTGGTACAGTCCCGTGGCTAAGAGGCGGGCTGTGCAAACCCCCATTCCATTCCCATCTCACCATCTCCGCAGGGCTGGGCCCGTCCCTTCCCCAGTCTGAGCCTCAGTATCTTCACCTGTAAAATGTGGACATGCACGGAGTCCTAAGGGAAATGCTCAGGTCACTCCTCTTCTTAACTATGGTAACCTCACAATTAGCTTGCATTACTTTGAAATCTGAAAGTCATCAGAGAGCTATTTCCATTCCGACAAAAATACATTTTATGGAAAACCAAAGAATTTCTCTCTCTACTAGTATTCTCCCCTTGCTGGCCCCTCTGGGTGATGTCAAAACCAAGAGTGATACCTTGTGGCTGGTCTCTGCCCAAGTCTTCCTGAGAATCCCGTGACTTCAGGCCACTCGAGGCTGCGCAGGAGACCCGTGTTCCCCGACTTCTTTCTCGAAATCACACCGTTCTTTGCCTGTTGCCGTTTGCCTGGAAAGCAGTTCGTTCAAAACCCACCCCGAATACCCCAGAGGCAAGCCCCGCAGAACATCCTCATCTCCCAGAGGCTCCCGGGGAGAGCCGGGGGCGTCCTGAGCGCTTTGCTTGCTCACCAGGACTGCTGCCCTGAATGGGACAGAACGCTGCCAGAGAAACAGCTGGAGGGAGGAGAGAGGGAGGGGCAGGAAGCTGGGCTGACCGAGGGCGGGGGCGGCCAGCTGCGGGGGGGGGGGGGGGGGGCCGCAGGGGAGGCCGCCGGCGCCCGTGGGTGGTGGCTGGTGGTAGAGCCTGCCGGGGACGGGGACGGCCCGCCCCTCTGCGGGGCTGGGAGCCGTGCCCGCCGTCTGAGCGCAAACCAGGAGCACATGCGGCCCCGGGGCAGCCGTGGGAAGCGCGTCTGCTCCCTGCAAGGACCTCCGGAGCTCCAGACGGCTACGTACTTAGCAGACGGGCTGCCGGATATCCCAGCTCCCTGGGTCACCTCCTCATCCCAGGCGTCTGTGCATGCTGTTCCTTCCACCTGGATGCCCTTCCTGCTTCCTGCACCTATTCACAGCCTAATGACCTCCCGCTTCACTTTTTTTTTTTTTTAAACAGCAATGAGGGGTTTTTTTTTTTAAGTAGCAAATGAACAATCAGGAAAATGTTTTATAATGTGTGATTTTAGTCAGTGTTACAGGGAAGTGAAAACCTTATACATAATTAGAATACACGTAACGTACCATTTCCAGAGAGCTAACTAACGACATCAAACCATGAACTATGTTCAGACTTTGTGTGGTTTAAATATAAATTGTTTTCATCCTCAACCCAGCTCCCCAGAGATAAATATCATTAACACTTTGGTACGAACACACACACATATATTTTATATATAAATGTAAAATGGTTCAGTCATATTGTATGTACCATATTGTAACATGCTTTTATATTCAATGACTATATATGATATATATATATTACATATCTTATCTTTTTTTTAATTTTTTATTGCAGTGTAGTTGGCTTACAATGTTAGTTTCAGGCGTACAGCAAAGTGATTCAGTTATACATATACATACATATATATTTTTTCTTTTCAGATTCTTTTCCATTATGTTATTACAAGAAATTGAATATAGTTCCCTGTGCTATACATATATATATCTTACCCTGTTTTAACAGCTGCTAGTTATTCCATTGATTCCATGTAGTTTATCTAATCGATACTTTAGGAGTGGACGATTAGGTTATTTCCAGCTTTTTGACCAAAAGAAACACACCATTGCACACTTGTCCAATAATTTTCTTATATAAAATTCCTATGAACCTGTTTATTATTCCAAGAGACGTCTGCTTCCTCTTCATACCTCAGCTTGGGGCCACCTCCTGGGGAAAACTTCCCTGCCCCTGGGGGACTGCTCTGGGGTCCCCTCCCTCACGGCACTGATGCAGTATTGTCCCTGCCTGTTAGGGTGTCTCTCTCCCTCGCTCTGGGAACTCCTTGGGGAAGGGACTGTGTTTTGTCCGCTGCTCTGTCCCCAGCGCAAAGCAGTGTCTGGCTTCCTGTCTACATCACTGCATCACCATCGTCTGTGACAAATAATCAAAACAGCGGAGAGCCAGGCAGCGTGCTAGGCACTCGGTACTTAATCCTCATAAAGGAAGGAAGTGGGTACTATTTCTGCCCCCATCTTCTGATGAGGAAATTGAGACACAGAAATATTAAGTCACTTGCCCAAGGCCACACAGCCAGATAGGTGGCAGAGGTGGGATTTCAACTGGGAAATCTGGCTCAAGACACTCGCCCATTTTACAGATGAGAATTCGGGAGGCACAGAGGGAAATTTGTTTTCCCAAAGGCGCCCAGAGGCGCCCATACCAATCGAGGCATGATTGAACCCAAGTTGATTCCAAAGCCAAGGCTGCTGAAAATAACATGTGTAGAAAGGGGGTTAGGGTAGGGGGAGAAGGGGAAGGGTAACAGATTAAAAGGGAGGGTGAGGGGATAGGAAAGAAGGGAAGGAAGGGAGGGAAGGAAAAAGGGAAGAGAGGGGGAAGGAGGGAGGGAGGGACACCTGCTTTTCTTTGGGCCTCCAAAACCTTGGCCAGGTGGGAAAACATTTCCTTCACCATCTGACCATCCAGAGAAGCTCATCTTCTCTCCCCAACATCCTCAACCCGTAATTCAGTGAGATTTACACTTAAAAACGATCTAGTCTAATGCTTTCATTTCAGGGCTCATAACTGGATGCACAGAGAGGTTAAGTCACTTGCCCAAGGTCACACAGCTTCCTAGAGTCAGATGTCAGACCCAGTCTGACTCCAAACTCCTCTCCTCCTTCTTCTGCCAGGCTTGCCCAGGGGACTAAGAGCATCTCATTCACACCCTCACTGTCCAGATGGGAACGCTGGATCCAGAGAAGACAAGGGACTCACCTAAGGTCGCCCAACAGTTAGCAGTGGAACAGCAGCCCCGGAGTCTCCTGGTCCAAAGGAGAGGGCATTCCCGCAATGCGAGGGGACCCTGTCCGTCACCACCTAAAGGCCTGTCATTAATAGAGACCAGCTGCAGCGGCCTTACCTGGGAGCCGTTTAGAAATGAAGGCTCTCAGCAAGCCGTCGTGGGATTCTGGTACCAGCGCAAGTTTGAAAACTGCTGATACAGACATTTCCATTAGGAATAAATTCTGGATCCCAGGACACATCACCTCCTAAATCCACAGAATCGTGGTTAAGACCTTGGGCTTGGACAGTCCCCATTTGATTGAATCCCTGTCTCCACCACTTGGAGCTGTGGGGGCAAGTCCTTTCACCTCTCTGGGCCTCAGTTTCCTCACGTGCAACGGATGGAGGAGGAGGGGGGGAGGGGGAAAGCAAGGAGGAGGAGGAAATGGAGGAGCGAGTAGGGGAAGGAGACTTCCGGGAAGATCAAGCACCCTGGGTAGGGCGGGAATCCTGGAAGATGAGCTGGGTGAATCCAGCCTCTGGCTGGATTTAGGGAAACTGCCTCTTCCTTCTTTCTCGGATGCCTTGCAGCAGGCCTCCCAGGGGCCACCCACCTCCAGGGCCAACCCAAGGCTATAATGAGGTTCAGGTTTTATCAGCTGGGAGGCACGTTTGGCAGAGAGAGGACGCTGGGCTCCGAGCCAGCCGGGCCTCCGGGCCTCTGGGCCTCCGGGCCTCCCCTTGAAGGAGGAGGAAGTCGGTGCACGCAGCCCCACCGGGACCCCCAGCGAGGAGCAGGCGGAGTCCGGCTGCTCCCGCCAATCAGAAGCTACAGACTTTGGCCACCATTCTGAATGTGGCTGAAAAGTTTGGCTTTCCTTCCTTGGAGTGAAAAGAGTTTTGGTGGGTTTTTTGTTTTTTGTTTTTAATATAGGATTCTGATATGTAAGTCCTGATATTGGAGAGAGAAGTAGTGCCCTTCAGGGCGTGCAAAAAAGCCTGTGTGTCTTCCTAATGAAACCGTGTCGTACCAAGACGGCGGGTCAGGCTTCATCTTGACCCCAACTCCAGTTGGTTGGTTCTGGAATCCCGGAGCTGCGTGTTCAAGGGAGTCGGAGGCCACACTCAGGCCGGTCTGGGAAGAGCACAGTGATCGATTAGCAATGCCTGCCCTGGCCCTTGAGTGGGTGGGAGGGGGAGCGAGGGAGTTGGAGGGGACGGGGGTGGGGAGATGCTTTGCCGGTTCTCCTCCCACTCTGTCCAACAAAAGTCCATCGCATTGGCCTAGGAGTCTGGGGGCTGGTTCCAGCTCCCCATCTGTCCCAGGTATTGGCAGACCCTGATACAGATTGAATTTATATTTTAATTCCCACATCCTTTGATGTCTATTTCTGATTGCCCTTTAGTGTCCTTGGATTCTTTACACGCTAGTTGAGGCTAAATGATTTCTCTATGTTCCTGAGGCTCTGAAACCAAAGGAGGCCTTCAAAGATGTTTTCTGTGGCAGGATTCTTTATAAAACCAAACTATGCCTATTTTGGACTTTCTGGAAGGTGTGGAGGAGCGTCATTCTAGCCTCGGGCTGTGTGGGCTTGGGAAAGTCATTTATCCTCCGTAGGTCCTTCAGGGCTTTTGTGCTTAAATTCTAGGTGTGATTAAGTGACGAATCAGGAGATGGGAAGAGCATCCTGGATTATGCAGGTGGGCCCGATGCAATCAAGGGTCCTCATAAGAGGAAGACGGGAGATGAGACAGGGGAGAAGACAGTAGGGTGAGAAGGAAGCAGGGGTCTGAGTGATGGGGCCACAAGCCAAGGAAATGCCAACATCCTCTACTCTGGAAGAGACACGGAGTGGGTTCTCCCCTGGAGCCTCCAGGAGGAACCAACCCTGCCTGCATCCTGATTACTGCCCCTTAAGGCTCGTTTTGGAATGCTGACCCCCAGAACTGTAGGAGCATATGTATTGTTTGAAACCACTAAATTTGTGGTAATTTGTCGAACGGCAGTAGGAAATGAATCCAAGGGCTGTTCCAGGGAAGATGAGAACACTGACCTCGGTGGCAGGCAGATCTGGGTTTGAGCCCCTGCTCCCCTTGCTAGCTGGGTGACCTTGTGCAATTTCCTAACCTCTCTGGATCTCAACTTTCTCCTCTGCCTGTGGGAGTAATAAAGTACCTACATTAGACTGTTGGGAAAGTGAAATAAATTGAGACACGCAAGGTGCCTAGAACAGTGTGGCACACAGCTAGCACACAATAAATGTTGGAGTTTCCCCCTTCTACTGGGCATTAAAAGGCCTCCAGTCCTAATACAGGCCCTCTAGTCTCCCGTGGGATGCCTCTAGAGCCACTCCCCTGATGCCCCATTTTGTTCAGTGTCCCTCCAGCGCTCAACAACAGTCCATGGCTCCCCAGTACTATGTCTTTAATCTGATCAATCAGCATCCCCCCTAACCAGGCTCCTGCCAATCTCATTTCCTGGGAAAGAGAAAACGAAAGGGACAGCAAAACTGGAAGAGTTTGAGGAACCAAACCTTCAGATGTCAATTGAAATGTCACTTTCTCCAGACCCCCCCCAAAACAAGTCAGCACCCCTGTTGTCCATTCTTTTAGCACACTGACCTCCGCTGCAGCACCAACCCCAGCCATAATGTGATCATCATTTTTGTTGGGAATAAACCATCCATCTCCCCCTCCACACATAAACCCCTTGCGGGGCAGGGACTGGTGCTGCGCACGTAGTAGCTGCTCAGTAAATCTTTGTGAAATGAATGAATAGATGGATAACTGAAGTCAGCAACCTCCCCCGGCCAGCTGGGCTGAGGACCCAGAGTTCTTCCTGACAGCCAGGTTCTGGTGCTTACCTACTGAGAAGCCTGCAGATATATCACCATGGGAGAGCTGAGCCCTGGGCCAGGAGTCATCAGACACTTGTCACAGCCAAAACCGTTATTGGAAACCTGATTTGGGTTCAGGTAACAGAGAGAATTCATTCTTCTGTGGGTAAAGGAGAGTCTCCCAAACTCTCAGGATTGTCTGAGGTGGAGGGGAGGAGCATAGAAATGAGATGTTGAGTTTGGGGAACTGAAAAGGAGGAAGGGGTGGGAGGCTGCCCCTGCTGCCCAGGATTCTGTCCACTCAGCAAGCATCCTGGGCCTAGGCTCCCATCCAAGCTGGGAAGTGTTAGCAGCACTGATCAGGGGCCGGGGTGGGACAAGGTGCAAGGAAACCTCAATGCTGAGGCCAGGGGAGGGGGACTTCCCAGTGAAGGGGAGGAGATAAGGCCCCCTGCTCCCCCCACCAACTTATGGGGACCCTATCCACCCTGCTCCTCCTGCTGGAAGAGAGTTTTCCACTGGTGGTTGCAGGAGGTGGGGCGGGGTGGGGGGTGGGGACCACCCTGGATGCCTGGGGGCAGTGGGAAGACTGGCAGAGTTGTTCTGGCCCGTTTCTCCAGGATGGGGATGGGAGGAGCTTGGAGCCCCCTTGCCTGCTGTTCCCCAGCTCTCAGGTGATGCCTGACAGCACGTAGCTTGATTCTGGGAAAGCTTCCATTTTCCAGGAGGTAGAACAGAGGCCCAGAGAGGGTTAGCAGCTGCTCAAAGCCACACAGCAAGTCCTGAGCAGGCAAGCCTCCCAGTTCCCAGGGAATTGTCTCACCCCTGCTGCGCGCGCGCACGCACACGCACATGTGCACACACACAGGTTTTCTGTGAACTTTCCCCTGCCCTTCTCTCCAGCCCCATTGCCCACTGCTTCTCCTCCCTCTACTGTGACCCCATCCAGCTGTTTCAAATCCCAGTACCCTTGCCTGAGCTACCCATTCTGCCAGAAATGCTCTCTCTCACCACCCTGTGCCCAGCCCCACTGGTAACCTGCCATTTTTGAAAACCTAGCTCAGATGGCCCCTCTGCCAGGCAGCCTTCCCGGGTTGCCCCTTCTCTTCCCACCTACCTGGGAAAGTCGATGGCCGCTTCTACACAGCAGGTCTGTAGTTGGCCAACATGTCCAACCTTTCTCAAATCACACTGCTTTTTCATTCTGCCATGTGCACATCTGTCGCTGCCTCTGGACTGCCGTCACCCCAGTTCCTGATCCTTACTGGAAATGTTTGATGAGTTGAGGTAGCCCCTATATCCACACATCCCTCTCCAGGGCCAGCTGTTATGTGAGCTACTGGAAACAGATCAGAACCACCAAAGCCACTGCATATTAGGGCAGTTCCACCTTGTGGTTAGGAACACAGCCTTTTGAGGCCAGAAAGATCTAGGTTAAAATCCCCAACCCTGCCACTTCCTTGCTGTGTGAACTTGAGTGAGTCACTTGCCCTCTCTGGGCTTCCCTTGTCCCTTCTGTAAGATGGAGATCATCATCTCCACCTCGTAGGGCTGAGGAGGAGGATTCTCCCAATGCATGTAGTGTTTATGGCACAGGGCGCAGAACCAGCTCTTAATATATAACTCTGTGGGTCATTTTTGGAAGCCCACCCTCCCTCCTGGCTCTGGCCTGGCATCATTATGGGTTCTTGCTGTGTTCTTATTAGGGAAGAAGTAAAGCTGCCTGGCTCTGTCACTCCCTAGCTGTGTGACCTTGAGAAAGTGACTTCACCTCTCTGATCCTCAGCTGCCCCCTCTGTTATCATAGGATGCTAACAGTAGCTGCTTGGTAGGGTAGTCTGAGAATTAAAGGAGTGAGCGCTTATAAAGGACCCAGAGCAGCACCCGCTTGCACTGAGTGCTGGCTGACAAAGACTCCAATTCACCATCCCCTTCTGCCCCTTTTTCTCCTGCCCCACCCACAATCTACAACCAGGGACTGGGCTTCTTTTCCCTTCACTATTAGAAAAACTCAACGCCTCTGAGATCCCTGGACACAGATACATCATGTCCTTAGACCTGTCTCCATCCTCAAGCACCTCCACAGCCACTGGAATCTGGCTTTTTCTTTGGAGAACCTCTTTCTTCCAGAAGAATCTATACAGATCCCCAAAATATAAGGCACGTGAAAACAGACCTGCTTGGCTAGAAGGAACAAGGGATGGGAAACCATGTTCCTCAATTCGCTGGTTCTCCCTGGGAGCCATCTGAGCATCACCCAAAATCTTCAGTTAATCCACTGACCCCTGCAACCCACCACCACCTTGGGTGGGGGGATGTCTTCATTTTCGATGTTGATATAACAACTTTATTTTTCATTTTTTAAAATTGAAGTAGAGTTTATTTATAATGTTGTATTAGTTTCAGGTGTACAGCAAAATGATTCAGTTATACACGTATATATATATATATTCTTTTTCAGATTCTTTTCCATTATACGTTATTACGTATTATTGAATATAGTTCCCTGTGCTATACAGTAGGACTTTGTTGTTTATGTATTTTAAATATAATAGCATGTATCTGTAAATCCCAAGCTCCTAATTAATCCCTCCCCTACCTTTGGTAACTATTAGTTTGTTTTATATGTCTGTGAGTCTGTTTCTGTTTTTTAAATAAGTTCATTTGAATCATTTTTTTTTAGATTCCACATATAGATGATATATGATATTTGTCTCTATCTGACTTACTTCACACAGTATGATAATCCCTAGGTCCATCCATCTTGCTGCAAATGACACTATTTCATCCTTTTTATGGCTGAGTAGTATTCCATTGTGTATATACACCACATCGTCTTTATCCAGTCAGCTGTCAATGGACATTTAGGTTGCTTCCATGTCTTCGCTATTATAAGTAGTGCTGCTGTGAGCATTGGGGTGCAATTAGAGTTTGCATCTTTTCCAGATATATACCCAGGGTATCATTTTGATATCCTTTTAAGTTTACAGAAAAGTCACAATAGCAATGTAAGAACTCCCTTCTATATCTTCACTTAAAAGTCTCTGATTATTTATGTTTTGCCCCATTTGCTTTATCATTCTCTCCTTCCCTCCTTCTCTCTCTGCGCACCTTTTCCGCAACCACTCCCATTTTGCTTATGGGAAAACTGAGTCCCAAGGAGTTGCTCCTGGCCCCTACCCCCAGAACCTGAAATCCACAAACTTGTCAAGGGCCTCCAGAGGTTATTTGAAACCTGAACTCACAAGCAAATTGACCCCTAGAACACCAAAAGGCAGCTACAAACTCAGCATTAATAAATGTCTGATTAAATGTCTACAACATGTTAGTCAGTTGCTGTCCAACAGCACTCATGTCTTTAGAGACAGAAAAGCACAAATCACAAGAAAATAATTTATTCTTCATAAAACCCCGTAATATGAATTACTTTAAAATCTTTTCAGGTATTTTTATAAAAAAATGCATATGTGTAATGGGATCTGTAGGGACGTTTTGAAGTTTGCTGTGGGGTGGGGTGGGGTTCCCAAAATATCAGAGATCCTGGAACTTTCAACAGCCTTAAAACAAGCTCTCTTGGCCCTGGCCCCTTGAGCCTCATTCAAATTGGGCAAAAGATGAAGATTTTTCCATGTATTTGTACAAGGAGGCTGTATGTACCTTTTTATGTGGGTCATAAAAAAAATAATAAATTTTTAAAAACACGGAGCAACAGGAGAAGTTCGTCATAGCAACGGGGCTGCCTCTCCTATTTTTAAAAAGTGAGCTGCTCCCTCCTCCTCTTAGTACAGAAAGTTTATTTTCCTGCTGGGGCATCTGACTCAGAGGCAAGCCCAGAACTCAGTCTGCCGCCTCCAGGGAGAGACGGGAGTTGTGGGGGCCCTGGTGATGGCCGGGGAGCCCAGGTCTCAGGTCCACTTCAGCTGGTATGTCCTCCCGGCACCCAGATGCCCCTGACATGACTGGTCACTACCCGGGCCTCCCGCCCTGTGTTCATCCACACACTCCCACCCAGGGGTGTGTCTTCAAAACAGCCCACCTTGTAAGAACACAGCTGGACAACTTGAACGAGTTCTGTAAATATCAAAATATAGTCCTGACTGGTTGGGAAACCCCAGCTACCCAGGACCCTCTCCTAGGACCACTCTCTGATCCAGGAGCTAAAGGGGTAACAACAGACAAGCCAGGGGGCCCAGGACCCTGATTCAGGGCTGCCTTCTAATTGACCAGAACCCACATCCTCCTTCCTCCTCTCAGATGAGAAGGGCATATCACTGCAGCCTATAAGGCCTTCAAGACAGTAGCTGAAGGAGGTTGAGAGCACAGTGTGAGTTGGAATCCTACCCTAACACTTAGGAGCTGTGTGACCTAAGGCTAGTGGCTTAACCTCTCTATGTCTCAGTTCCCTCTCAGAGGTAATAATAGTGCCAATGAGTTGTGGTGGGGATGACTTATGTTAACCCAAATAAGATGCTTAGCATAGTACCTGACACATAGCAGACTCTCGATAAATGATTTTATTACTAATATCATGATCTCTTGTCTCCTATCCTTCGCAACACTTTTTGTGACCATCTCTTAGGACTAAAGCAGTGAAATTAGAATCTAGGCCCCATCAATTACCAGCTGAGTGGCCCTGGGCAAGTTACAAAACCTCTCTAACACTGACTTCTCATCTGTAAAATACAGATAATAGCCCCATAATTTATTATATCATTATAATATAATAAAACATACTCAGATCCTGGCTTACAGAGAGTGTTCCTAAACACTGGTTGTTATTATTATCAGGGGTCAGAAAACTATACCCCATGAGCCAAATTTGGCCTGCTGCCTGTTTTTGTAAATAAAGCTTTATTGGAACACAGCCACGCACATTCATTTATGGGTTGTCCCTGGCTGCAGTGATGCTACCACAGGGCTGAGCAGTTGCAGTAAGAGACCATATGGCTCACAAAGTCTACAGTATTTACTGTCTTGTGGGAACCACCTAGCAACCCATGGCTGATGGAGGGAGCGTCTGTAGCTTTCGTTGGCATCTCAAAGTCCGTGGCCCAAAAGATGGACACCATCACAGAGTCATGAGCATTTGAAGAGCTGGCCCAGGTCTAAATCAGTGCCCTCCTCCATTTTCCCGGGCTTCCCTGTTCTCAGATAGTCCCGTTCCAGGACACCCAAACATTGAGGCTTCACAGATAAGATTTCTCTCTGTGCTGCTTTATTGCCTGTTCTGAAGCAGCTGGTGGCCTCCTGGTTCAGGACTCTTCACTTTTATGTGATGTAGGGGCAAGAGAAAGGCGATGATGGGGCTCCAGAGCTCAGGTGGAACTCAACAAAAAAGACCTGCGAGTGATTCACCCCAGTAAGATGTCTTCCCGTGTCTGATCGGATTTACCCCTTTGGGAGGCCGACGGGAGGCTCTGCCATTCCTCACTGCTGGTTTAACGTGATTTGGGTTGTGTGGTTGGAAAACTGCACAAAACGTAATCTGTGGACCTCCCAGATGTTGAGGATCTTGGTGGCCATGCTCCTTGGCTTTAGTTCCATTCCCACAGATGGACACTTTGGTTTCTACTGTGTGAGGCGTGTTGGTTCCCAAAACCCTAACTGAGTTCTGACGTCACCTAAAAGACCAGGCTGGACTCAGCAACCTGTAGACCCGGTTTTGATTGAAGGTCAACCAAACCTGCTGAAATGCACGCCCCCTGACACTAGCGCCCCCTGCAGCTCCACCTTTTCAGCCCTATGCCCCTCATCTCTTCCTGACACACTGTCGGTGAGAGCCAGGGGACAAATGCCTTGCTGAGATTCAGCAAATGTCCCCCGGATAGCCCAGATCAGGAGAGGACAGAAGTTCCTCCCCAGAGAGCAGGCTTCATGAGGGCTGGGACCATGTCCATCAGCTTTGCGCTTCAGCACCTCAAACAGCCCCTGCACTGAACCTAGGCACTGATATTCAGACGGCAAAGTCCACACATCCTACAGGAGGGGGAAGGAAATCCTTGATTAGAAGTCAAGCTTCAAAGTGTTATGTCATTGTAATGATACAAATATGATAAGGCATCTTTTTTTTTTATGCATTTACGGGAATATAACAATGATTCTGAACTCAGGGTCCAGGACCCTTCTAGGAAATCCATTGATGTTCTCTGAGGAGGCCACAAACACATAAAATCACGTGTGCGGGCACAGGGTTTTCTGGAGAGTGGGTCCAACATTCTCATCAAATATTCAAAAGAATTCCAGGACCTCAAATGCTAATAAACATGAGGCCACAAATGCAATGCATATTTCTGTCCCTAATGTCCAGTACTACAGCCGGTGCATGATAGGTCCTCAAGAAATATTTACTGGATAAATCATTCACTGAGTAACTGTTTAAAACCACACACTGCCAAACCGCCTAATAATCAGATATCCTGGATGGTCAAACCCCACTCATCTGCAATTCAGGGATAACTTGAATGATTGTTTTTTTGTAACCAGGAAGAGGTAAATGAATGGTGCTAAGAAGAATGAGCAGGAGCCGACGTCAAAGCATGTCCACTGCCAGCCAGCAGAGCTGCTGTCTCCTGCTTTAAGTACCGAAGCAGCCTCCCCAAGGAACTTTACAAAGATGCTTTAAATCTTTTTATTGAAGTATAGTTGATTTACAATGTTGTGTTAATTTCTGGGGTACCGCATAGCGATTCAGTTTATATAGTTTATATATATCAAACTATCTATTGTTTCCTTATAGGTTATTCTAAGATATTGAATGTAATTCCCTGTGCTATACCGAGGATCTTGTTTATCTATTTTATATATAGTAGCGTGTATCTGCTAATCCCAAACTCCTAATTTATCCCTCTTCCCTCCCTCCCGCTTTGGCAACCATAAGTTTGTCTTCTGTGTCTGTGTGTCTGTTTCTGTACCAAGATGTTTTCTTATCCCAGGCAGTTGTCTGCACAGAAAAGTAATGAAACTGTATCTCTTGAAACACAGTCTGGGATCTAATTCGCCATCGCTTTTACCTAGACTTGCCTCTGATCAACCTCCAAATTCTTTCCCCGGACCAGCTAGAAAACACACATCTTAAAAGTCGGTGAATTCAGTGAAGAAGTTTTCCCTCGTAAATAATAGCACCAGAGGATGCATTGACTAGGCACTCAAATGTGCTACAGGAATAGGTGGTGGGCAGAGAATGGTACACAGGGTCATGACTGTTTTGGAAAGCAATTCGGTAAGAGGCATGAAGCATTCCTACTCTTAGGCGGAGTGGTTGCCCTTCTCAGACTTTGGGCACATTTCTCTTGCCCTTCGTAGGGCAAAGACTTATTCGCAGATGCATATAGCTTAATGTGATTAATAACAGCAAAGAAACTGAAACCAACGCAAGTCTTCAACAGCAGGGTTTAGTTAAACAAACTGTGGCACACTCATACCGAGACAGGAAGGGGGCAGGGCACAGCCATTCAAGGAATGCTACCGCAGTTAACATCAAAGTGGTGAAAGATTTAACCCCCAGGAGGCCTTGAGGCTTAGGATGATGAGAGATTTAACTTCTAGTAGATTTTGAGCTTCGTTATACACTCCTTGTAATATATTAACATGGTGAATAACACGCCCACAGGCACCATGGCAGTCCCAAGGCTGGCCACAAAAGGTCAAAGAGTGGGAAATGGCCAACTTCCTGGGAATCCCAGCCCCTTCCCCAGGCTAATTAGACTGGTCCTTCCACTTATTAGCATATGAAGCCACCAAGCCCATAAAAACTGGCAACACCGGCACCTCGCAGCCTCCCCCACCATTGGGAGACTGCCCTCACTCTGTCTATGGAGTGTGTACCTAGTTTTAATCTGAGCACCCAACCCCTACACCTCGTGGCCTTTCTCTTGCCTTTCAATGTATCTCTCTGAATAAATCTACCTTTACTCAACTGTGGCTGGCTCTCAAATTCTTTCCTGCGCGAAGCCAAGGAACCACACTTGGCGCGGCACATCCCAGGGACTCAGCCGAAGCCTGGGACACGGCCCTTCTCACGCCCCACATCTGTTTTCCTGCATCAATCCCAAACATTAAATCATAAACTCGTGTCCTGAAAATACTCTTGAAACTTCATGAAACTTTAAAAACTTTTGTCCTTCAAAGCTTAGCATCAAGAAAGCAAGGACAACCCACAGAACGGGAGAAAATTATTTGCAAATCATCTCTCTCATCAGGGACTTGTCTCTAGAATGTAAAAAGAACTGTTATAACTCAGTGTAAGAAGACTAACAGACCAATAACCCAGTTGAAAGATGGGCAAGCGTTTTCAATAGCTACTTCTCCAAAAAAATGTACAAATGGCCAATAAGCAAGATAGATGATCAACATCATTAGTCATTAAGGAAATGCAAATCAAAACCACAGTGAAACACCACTTCGCACCCACTAGGATGTCTGTAAGAACAAGAGTTGCAGAGGAAGTGGGGAAACCGGAACCTTCATACACTGCTGATGGGAACCCAAAATGATACAACTGCTTTGGGAAAACCGTTCAGCGGTTCCTAAAAAGGGGAAACAAAGTTACCCCATGGCCCAGCAATTCCACTCTGAGGTATACACCTAACAGAAATGAAAATGTTAAGTCCACACAAAAACTTAGACACACATGTTCATAGCAGCACTATTCATGATCGCTGAAAAGGAGAATGAACAAAATGTGGTCTATCCATACAATGGACTATTATTCAGCCATAAAAAGGAAAAGAAGTACCGAGATGTGTTATATACAATGAGGATGAACCTCGAAAGCCTTATGCTACTTGAAAGAAGCCAGACACAAAAGGCCACGGATTGTATGATTCCACTGATACGAAATACCAAGAACAGGCAAATCTAGAGACAGAAAGTGGGTTAGTGACCGTCAGGGGTTGAAGGAAAATGGACAGTGACTGCAGGTGCGTGCACTGTTTCTTTTCTTAATGGAGGTACTGGGGATTGAACCCAGGACCTCGTGCATGCTAAGCATGTGCTCTCCCACTAAAATATACCCACCCACCCTCACCCCCAGTGTTTCTTTTTGATGTGGTGAAAATGTTCTCAAAATGACTGTAGTCATAGGGTCATAGATGCCCAGTTTTGTGAACGTACTAAAAAACCACTGAAATATGTATGCACTTTGGGTGAATGGTGTGGTATGTGAATTACAGCTCAATAAAGCTATTTGATATAAATTATTACATAATAAATGTTATATATTGTCTATATAATATAAATTGCAAATATAGATTTAATGTATATATGTTATATGTAAATATATATTAAGTAAATGATGCTTGGTGACTAGGATATAAAAACACTCTTGAAATAGACCAGTACTTCTCAGACCTACCCATCAAATAGCCAAGAAGAATGAATGCACAGCTCTGAGGGTCTAGGGTACAGCATAAACCACTGGAATATTTTTCTCAGAAGCCTCATATTTTAATTGCAAAATTCCAGAACATTTTGCCTTTCACTTCAAGATACGGGCATGTTAATTTTACTATAAAAATCATTTTCTCCAAATCCATGAATAAAACTGATGTTCTAGGAAAAAAGAAAAAGTATGTAGTAACATAGGGAGTTGGTCATAACATAAGCGGGGGAACGCAGGTATAAAACTCTGTGTACAGGATGGGAGTGTCCTAGGGGGTGAGGGAAAGGGAAATACAAATCTATGGAGAGAAAAAAAGACTGGAAGGACATATACCAAGATATGAGCAGTGGTTGTCTCCAGGTTGTGGAATTGCAATTTCTTTTAACTTCCTGACACTTTTCTTTCCTTTCCCATATTCATAATGGATGTTGCATAATATTAAAGAATAAACAATTTTTTAGTCCAAGAGATGAGACCGGGGAGGGAAGACACCAGGCACTGTTTTTCTGGAGATGGCTTGGCCCCGCCCTCCCTCTGCTGCGCGCAGGCTCCCATCTCCCCCCCGGGATTACAGCTGGGCCCTGAGTGACACGTGCACTCGTGGAGGCTCCCAGCATCCCTTGCTTTCTGCAGGTGCTGGCAGAGAATGTACGTTTATTCTCAGCGGAGAAATGAGACCAAAGGCTTTGCAAAGTCCTGGGAATGAAGACAAGCAAGATCATCATTATAATGACCACAGCTGGAGGAGGCAAATAAGGACCGGATGTGATGTCAGGGACAGAGCTCGAAACCTGGTTGGAATCAGAAGACAGATGTGAGTTCCAGCCTCTGCTTGGCTTCTGACCCGCCAGATGACCTTAGTCAAGTAAGTTACCATCTCTCTTCAGGTTTCAGTTTCCCACTCTGTTAGATAAGGTTACTGGGTCCTTCTGGTTCGGATGGTTTGTGGTTCCGTGGTCTCACATCTGCAGTCTTTCTTTCCATCATCCACGTAACAAACAGTGTGAAGCTTTTCACACTGGCTGCTCAGCACTGCCCCTGTCCCCAGAATCTCCAGGGCCAGTTCTGTCTCCAAAGGCAATCTCTAAATTGAGTGATACTTTTCAGTCCACCTAACTGGAGAAGACTTTCTGAAGAAGGCGGTGTAAGCAAATGGCATCCTCGCCCTGAACCTGGTCACACCTGCGCGAAAGTATTTCTTGAGGATCAGCTGGGTACCAGGCACTGATGCTGTGGCAGTGAGTCAGACACACGGTCCTGCTCTCTTGAAGCTTCTATGATCAATGCTGTCACCAGTTACAGACCACTTGTCCTGTTCCAGAGGCAGATTCACATACAGTACTTTTTTTTATCAGCCTCACATCAGCCCTTTGAGGCTGATACTACCATTCACATTTTACAGCTCAGACAATTGACGCCCAGGGGAGTGAAGTGCTTTGCCCAAGGTCACAGAGTGCTTTGTCCAAGGCTCCAACCCTAGTCAGTTATACCTCCAAGGTCCCTGTGATTTGTCGGACGGTTCTTAACTTTACAGTTTAGGAAGAACAACAGACCTCAAGATCCATCCAGTCTGGACCTTGGCAGTGAGAAAGAACTAGAGAAAAACAAAATGAGTGAAACATCAAACTTGCCCCTGACTTTCCAAGCGCGAACTCTGAGCTTGTACGAATGAATTGACATGATAAAACAACAGCCTCTACTATGGACAAGACACGAAATAAGTATGGAATCACAACATGAGAAAACTGCTCTCTTCCCAATTCTCTTTCACCCTTCTGATTACACCTAGGAAAAAGTCTCCATTTGGAGCTAATGGGTCTTCAATACCTTCTCCAACACTTGTCAGTTTCCCTCTATAACAAAGGAAAAAGCGGCTTCAGGCTCAGGCAGGCAGTAATATCCAGCCGACATTTAATATCTTTGTTTCATCGTTTCTGGGTGGGGGATATTTTGTGGTTACATTCTATTTGAGGAAAGTGATAGCTGGCTTTCTATTTACTGTGGTCCTATGCATTTTCCTCTTGAACTACACTTAATGATTTTTTTTTAATGAGTACATTTACTCACATTTTTTAATACATAGCTGTAAAGAAAAATTTTAAATTCACGAAACTATAGAGGTGGTATGCAAACAGGACAAAAATAAAAAAGGTACCATTGGAACGACTGAGGCTTGAGAAACACTGCCCCATGAAATTAAAAATAACCCGGCCATGTAATTATATTGTCCTGAAAGTATACTGCAAGTTGCCTAAATAGCACAAGTTCACAGCAGCCCATCACTATTCAAGCAGATTTTTGAGGGCTTACGTATGCAGTTTCTGTAGCAACAGAGATATAACAGAACCATATTCAAACCACTAGACCTACGTGCCTGAAAGTCTAATTATTGGAAAATTATAGGCCTCAGTAACACAGCTATGCCTCACTGCACACACAGGCTTGACCGAATACCTCATGGTAATTGGATAAACCACGTCTACAAGGAAGCTGTGTGGAAAGGAAGCAACCTTCCCCCAGCTGTGGTCCCCTCAACCACCTGTGTCTGTGGAATTACATTTATTCATTCATTCACTCATTCTGTCATTCAACATTGCAATGATTACCCAGCCCCTGTGGTACGCATTGGAAATACAATGAAGGACTCCCCTGAGCCTCCAGTCCAGAAGGGGGCACCAGACATCAGGCCCAACTTCACATGCCTGAGTGCCTAACTGCCAATGAGGCTCTGAAAAGAGCACCATTCTTTGAAAACACCTAACAGAGGAATTTGCCTACCCTGTGGGTCCTCAGGGAAGGCTTCATGGAGGAGGTGACCATCAGGTTGCAATCTAAAGACTAGGAATTAACTAAGGGAGATGGGAGAAGAGAGGGGTAAAAGCGTGGGTATGCTCATGTATGTGGATGAGATTTCCTGTCCCACGCACCCCCCGCACAGTGAGCATCTCACCCTGGTGCCATTACCCAAGTGTGATCCTTGGATTCATACGTCATATGTCTTGTCCCCTAAATGCAAACTAACAAGGGTATCTGTTCTTCAGGGAAAAATGGCGATCCAAGCCCAACACTGAGGAAAACTGAGAGATGGTAAGTCTCCAACATCTGCTTCCCTGTGGAATTTGAAAGGGTGATTTTGACCACTCAGAACTTTGAGGCATCAACATAGTTGTTCTTAGCTGGCGCTGCACTTGGAACTCTGGAAAGTTTTCAAGGCTCCAAGCCCAGGCCACGCCCAGGAAGAACCAAGCCACGCCCAGGCACAGCCAGGCCACGCCCAAGCCATTAAGTTAGACTTCCTGAGGATGGGGCCTGGTGCCCAGTAAAGTTTAAAGCTCCTCCGAGGAGTCCAATATGTGGTTGAGGCTGAGAACCGCAGGAACCTAGCCTTATGAAGGATTCAAACCTACAAAAACGTACTGAGTACCTACTGTGCACCAGGCTCCGGGCAAGGGTAAGGGTAGAGGCTGGTGAGAATCAGATCCCCCAGTCATGTAAGGATCACTAGTGTCAGGCTGCGCCCACCCTCAGTGAACACAGTGGGAGCCTAGGTAAAGATGAAACGTGCTCTGGTCTCATGACTGGCCTGGGGGATCTGATGAAAATGCAGGTTCTGATTCAGCAAGTCTGAGTGGGTTCTGAAGAGTCTGCATTTCTAAAGAGCATCCTTTTGTTACCTGCCCAGCCAAGAACCAGAGGTGAGTTTCAGGTTCTGAAGTTAACCTCTCAGATTTCAGCTTCTCCCCATCGTTTTTCCACCACTTTGACAGTCCTGAGCGTCACCTGGGGGCAAACGAACTAGAGGGAAAGAACAAAACTGCACCCTCACGGCCTGACGGGAGTGGACCCGTGATGGCCCCCGACCACTCCCCACCACACACATCCCCAGAGCATGGGGTGGATCTCAGGAAGAAAGAGACGGGGAGGAGGTGGAGGTGGGGGAATGGGTTGCTGGTTGTCATAAATAGTAAACCATCTGTACAGCAGCAGCCCCCCCACTGCCTATGGAGTCCCCCATCAGGAGCCAGAACAAAGAAGGAGATTTCAAGAGGCATCAGAGATCAAAACGGCCTCTGAGGCTCTCCTGCAGCGGGTTTTTGTTTCTAATTAATCACCATCCTTGGCAAGTCAATTGAGCCTGTTTTAAAATGGGTACTCCAAGGACAAGGGGATGGGGTGGAAGTTGAAGCCAGAGGTCTTTGGAGCTGACGCTCAGGGCAGTGAACTCTTGGGGAGCAGACAATGGGGTCAGCTGTGACCCATTCAGCAGGGCCAGAAAGGATGGATCAAGGGACAGGAATGCTTGCAGAGGCCAGGCTGTTCACAGGAACCCATGGACAGTAGACGCAGCCCTGGGGACTGGGGTCAAGTGGAGACAGTACCTTCACCCAACAGATTGGCAGCTACTCAGTTCCATTGCCAAGCAGAAATATAGACCTGTTTCTGCATTTCTGGACAATGTGCTATAGCTTCCTTTTTTGCTGTTGAAAATAATCTGGAAATACGGTTTCTTGAACACTGAAATCTCCTGGCTTAGAGAAGTTGGCTCAGATTGTTTTCGAACACCACACCACCCATCAAAATATGTCTGAAAGCCACCTGTGGGCGTGCAGACTGCCAACATGTCACCTCTGAAACAGGCTGGACTGAAGGAATTACCTGGGAATGAAATGCCCCGTGGGTGGGGCCAGTATCGGGGGCTGAGAGCAGGAGAACGTGGCTGGATGACTTTCCGAACACAAGGGAAGTATCGGAGGAGGGAATCCTGATGCCCTAAAAGCAGCCCTGGAAGGAGGGTCAGGATGCAGCCTTCTGGTTTGTTCTCCTGATTAGGTCACTTCCCCATCCTGACCCTCAGTTTCTTCATCAGTGAAATGGGAGGGCTGGAATGCATGATTTTAAGAGCTTGCCTTACTCTGATGATCTGTGACTCTCCGATTCAGATATTCTACGATTCTAGCATGAGGATACCCTGTGACTCCAGGAATGGACATCCTCCTGTTCTGGGAGCAAATTTCATCCTTACGGGATAGCTTTCATCCCGAAAGCAGCAGACAAGGACTCATGAAGTGAGCATGGAGGCGTGTGGGGACCGCCTCCTAGGAACTGCTCATCCAGGATCCCCAGAATCACTCAATTTATCTTCCCCATCATGCTCTTAATCTCTGAAAATTTAATGGCTCGACCATAAGCTGCCTAAAGAACAGAGCTGACCCATCACCAATAAATCAGAAACACCCAGCGATGCTTCTGAATAAATGATAGCCTCTCGGATCAGTGAGCAGGCGAGCTGGGGATGTTTAATGTAGCTTGGGAGAGAGATCTAACCCGTGCGCTGCTGGGGTGGGAGGCATTGCTAAGAAGACAGGGATGGTGGTGAGGAGACCAAGAGACCCCAGAGTCATTCCCGCATGTTTGGACGGAACCAGACCCAAGCTTTCCCAGTCACGGCTGGCTTGACCTTCCCTGCAAGAAAAACATCCCCCAGAGAGAAGACAAAATGTCCCAGGGTATAGGGTCAGGCCATTCAAGGTGGCAGCTGTCTTGCTCTCTGTCCATCCTGGGCTCAACCAGCCCCTGACTTACCTACACCCTACTCAGGCGAACGTGCTTGCCCCCTGCCCCTACTAGAGATTGTTCTGATCCTTGGGCCAGAACGGCTCCACCGGCTAGTTTATTAGAGAGAAACATCTGCCCTTGGGATGCTGGTTAACCTGAGGGGCTGTGAGGGGCGTGCCCCAGCTCTGGTTGCCCTGGTAACGGATGAGCCCAGCTGATGTCAATTCCCCCCTTCGTGGCCGCCTCCTTCTCCCCCGAGGAGTGAAGGCTGCTGCTATGTCCTGCTCTCCGTCTGTTGCGCGTGGTGGACTCGTGCTCCAGGGCTTTTCTTCAGTCGTGGGCGATCCCCTGCCGCGTCCAACAAACCACTGATGTCTCTCGCTGTTTCTGGGCTCGTTCTTCAGTCTCAAAGCTGGGCAACTAACGACAAGGCTCGCGGGCGGGCGGAGCGTAATGTATATATAGGGTTATGGAAAGAGACATCAACTTAGAATCCTCGATGGCAATCGCAGCTCCTGTAAAAATCCCCTGCTTGGCTGGTTTGTTCATCTGTACAGCAGGGATCCCGGGAAATGAAGATGCGTCCCACACTTGACCTTGCACTTCTCCGTGTAACCACTGACCGCCCCCATTTCACGCGGAAGAGGAAACAGGCTCAGAAAGGGGAAGTTACTTGCCCGAGGTCTTACGGCAGTTCGGGATTCAATCCAATGCCTGAGCCCCCAGTGCGGGGCTACTTACCCCCACCGTGGGAGCCCTGGGTACAGTTTGGCTGCTTTTTCGCTTTGGGGGCTGGAGCCCCAGCTGCACACCCCACCCGGGGGCCTCGGTGGGCCAGTTGCCATGGGCGGCTGTGATGCACACGGTCTCCCTACACGTCCTGGCTCCGTGCTCGTCCCCCCACGTTGGCTCTGAGAAACAGGCAGGTGGGCAGCCGTGGATCCAGAGCCTTGGAGTCAGTTCCTGGTGGATGCCGTGTTCAAGTACACCCCCACGCCCTGCCAAGAGCTGTTTGGGAATTCCAGAGGACCCTGGATCACGGGAAGCAGCTCTGCTTGGAAACAGGTGAGGAAATGCAATTAGGGGCTGGTGATAGCCCTTCACTGACAGTGTGGTCCCTGAGAGCGCCGAAGCACATTGGGCTCCCAACTGTTCCGCCCTAGAACTCGGCACTCCCACATCACAGCTGCCTCTGCGCCTTCACTCCATTATGCCCACTGGAAGCTCCAGGTCCGGAGTCCAGGGTCTCCTTCACACTTCCCCAACAACCTCAAAGACCCAATTGGTTCCCCTTAGAGCTGAAAAATGTGACCCAATGCAATGGTTTTTGAATGTTTAAAAAATGTTTAAGACATCAAAGACTTTCTTCAAAGTCTTACTCAAAATCCCAACATACAAAACAGATGAAAGTAGAAAGTAGAGAAGGCACTCCCAGCCCCCGCCCACCTGGCTGCCTCCTGCCTCGCAAGGGAGCCCCAGGGCCCTGCCACGGAACCCGGGGCCCCAGGAACCCAGTTTGCAAACCTCTAGTCTAATCAGGCTCCGAGGGGATAACACCTGGCCCAGGGTGACACAGGGAGGTAGTGCAAAGATGAGGCCCCTTTCCATGGGCTGCTAAAAGCCCCAACAGGAAATAGCCCTTTCCCTGGGCCAGCTCAGTCTGCTTGTACGAATTTGCCCCGAATGAGTAAATTTGGGTTGATTGGTTGGTTAGTATTTATTTGGTGGGTTGGTTGGAGGGTTGGTTGGTGGGTTTGGTCGGTGGGGTTGGTTGGATGATTTATTAGTTGCTTATTGAATGGTTGAGTAGTTGGTTGGCTGGTTGACTCGTTCACTGATTAGTTGGATAATTGGTTGATTCGTTGATTGGTTAATCGGTTGGTGGCTGGCTGGTTGGTTGTTCTTTTACTTGGCTGAGTGGTTAGCTGGTTAGATAGTCAGTTCACTGACTGGTTAGCTGATTGATTAGGTGGTTGGCTGGTTCATTGGCTGGCTGAACAAATGAGTGACTGGTTGAGTTGGTGGTTTCATATGGTAGGGCTTTGGAGAAGGCTCTGAGACGTGAAGTGGACGTTGGAGGAAAGAGGCACCAAGCAGATGGCCTGAGATGTTGGGGGGAGAAGTGACATGGACTCAGAGATTTCAGAAATAGTGGAGGTAGGAAAACTAGCAAAGTTGTTAGAGCCTGTTTGTCCGCTTCCTGACTTGGGGGGTGGGTGATAAGCAGGTGGGCGGATGAATGTGTGTCCTGTAGAAACTGTAAAGTCCATTACACACGTTGAGGGTCCCCTCCTACTCCCCCCAGGCTCCCAATGCCCCCTGGTTTCTTCCATCCCTTCCCCCAAACAACCCTGATCTTCAATCCCTTACCCACCCCGGGCTGTCAGTGATGGATCACAGCTCAATGTGTTTGCATGTATTTATTTTTTGTATATATATATTTTTTTAATTGAAATATAGTCAGTTTACAATGTTGTCGATTTCTGGTGTACATGAACATACAGATACTCGTTTTCACATTCTTTTTCACCATAGGTTACTGCAAGATGTTGGATGTAGTTCCCTGTGCTCTGCAGTATGAACTTGTTCATTTATTTTATACACAGCAGTTAGTATCTGCAAATCTCGAACTCCCAATTTATTCATTTATTTATTTTTGAGAGATGGAACATGAATGGGGGTATTTCAACCATCCCATAGGAGATGGGATCAGGGTTTGAAGGAAAGACGACTGGGACCCCAGGAGTCACATCCCACGAGAGCACTTCCTCTGACCTGAAGATGATGGTAGCGCTCACGTAACCCTCGCAGTAACCTTCTGTACTAAGTGTTGGAATAATCTCCAGTTGCAAGATGAAGAATCAGAGTCGGGGAGGCAGTGACTGAGTTCTGGTGGGTGCAGAGTAGAGGGCCCAGACTTGTACCCTGTCTCCCAAGTCCACACTCAGCCCCAAGATCACTCAGTGACACCACCTTGGGTCCTCCGCAGCCCCTTCTCCCTCCCCTTGGGCTTCTGGATACCAGTCCTGGTGCTGGTGGGGAGCCCCGAGCATCACTCACTCATAAGCCAGGGCTGTAGCAGGCTCCACGTGCCGCATGGCAGCCACCTTCTGGAATAGGAGCTCAGTGGGCCCACCGCTCCCAGCCCTGCCTAATGAGCTCTGACCTTAGCTCTGAAACCACAATCAATTAATAGGAAAGCTCCCAGCTGGGGCCACTTCATGCATTTATTTGCAAGATTAATGGCAGATACGAAATTGTTGCTTCACCTTGGGACTTTCAAGGAAATCTGGAGAACACCCAGGCAACAGCCCCATAAATATTCCTCAAGGCCATTCCTGCCTTCTGCCCCACCTTGTGTTATCAGAAGGTGGTGTTTTTCTGCCCACGCTTTGCAAGGTTAAGGGGAACATGGCAGGGAATGGGCATGGTTGTAACTGAGAGAGTTTCAAGCCTCCTCCTCGTTCTTACCCTCTCTCTTTGCCCTTCCGAGGGCTGTGAGAAGAGAATACGCTTTGGGGGGACCACCAATGGTTCCCCCTTCATGTATTCCTCCAGAGGCCAGCTTTAAATGATTAACAAAATAATAATGCATTAACTCATCCATATTGTGGGCTCGCTATGAGCCAAGTTCTTCACATGGTCTCACTTGATCTTGGCAACAGCCCTATGAGCATGGAACAGTGATTAATCCCCATTTTGCAGATGAGAAGACCGAGGCACAAGATCACACAGCAGTTTAGTAGAGGAGCCTGAACTTGAACTAGCACTTCCTGACACCAGAGCCAGAGCTCTTACCAGAGGTCGTGTAATATGGGCTCCAAGAATCCAACTCATTCTTCCCTAAGGGGCATGACACGGTGGAGGTCACTGGTCAGGACTAAATGAAGGAAGTAGGTCCTGGGAGTCCCCAGGGCTGGGCCATTTGAAACATCTCCTGTCTTTGGGACACTCAATTTCCATTCAAATCTACATCCCAGCTGCCTGCTGGGCCAGGGCTCAAGCTCTAGGTCAGATAGAAGTTTCCAGCCTCAGACCCTCCACTTTCCAGCGCTGTGGCTTTGGACCATCTCTGAACCTTAGTTTCTCCTCTGTAAAAAAAAAGTTGGTTGCTTTGTAAGGTGTGTTTTTGTATCTTGCTAAGTAATAAGTGTTCATGATTTTCAAAAGTTCCAAATGTACAAAAGAGGAAAGTCTTTCTCCCACCCCTGTCCTCACCATCCCCCAGGCTCTCCTCCCCGGATGTGGCCACTAGTACCAGCATCCTCTGCGGCAGCTCCATCTAATAGAGGCAACCAGCGATGGTGACATGCCGCTGTGCTCGTCAGAACACTGGCTATTGAGCGCTTGAAATGTGGTTAATGTGACGAACTAAATTCTGAATTTTATTGGATTTTAATTCATTTATGTTAGCAGCAGGTGGCTAGTGGCTGCTATACTGGACAGCACAAGTCTGGAGACCCTGAGGATAGCTAACACCCACTGAGCAGTGACCACGTGGCAGGCCCTGTTCTAAGCACTTCCCATAATTTACTCCTCATCCTCACAAGAACCCCGGGAATAGGTACTACATGCGCAATGTTTGCTCTGGAGAAACTTAGGGGCAGTGAGGTCAAGTTCTTACAAGTTCACTTTACCAGGACATGGAGGAGCTGTGATCTGAGTCCAGGCTGTCTGACTGCAGAGCCGGGATTCAGCTCCATAAGCAGGTTTCATCATAAAACATCTAAGCAGCTTAAATGAGAACGTGTGTAATAAGCTTGGCATCGTGCCTGGCACAGAACAGGTGCTCGGTAACTCACCCCATCCCTTTAATCCGGTCCATCTCTTCCCTGCTCTCAGTTTAGGCCCCACTCGCTCCCGCCCCTGGGCCCTCGCTTATGCTGTGTTCCCCTCAGTCCTTCCACTTCACCAAATCCTTCCCGACTGTCAGGCACCAAGGATGGGATAGAGGAGTCCAGAAGCCTGAGTTGGCCTGGACAAGGCCACAAAAAGTAGGACGCGTCGGGGAAGTGGTACAGAACTCAGCACCACTCTGTAACAGAAGCCGTGGCCTTCTGGAGAGGGACGTAGCCAAGCCACAAGCCAGCAGGATGATGAGATGATGGCCATCAGGAGGATGCAAGCTGCATACTGGGGGCAGTGGGAAAGGAGGTTAGGTCGAAGGGGTTGGAGCAAGACATTGGGCTCTGACTACCAGATATTAATTTAGATCTGATTTAATAAGTGGTATGGGGCTGGGGTTGATGTACTCATGCATTTAACAAGCATTTATTAAGCACCAACTTAACTGGTCATTAATCACCGGGGGCCACATTTGTTTTCCCACCACGTGACTGTGCTAAAGAGACACTGGAATTTCTGGTACATCTACTCAAGGTCACCTTCTCTGCACTGGAGAATGCTCAGGGGCCAAGTTCAGTTCTTTACCTTTATCCTGTTAACAGGTGCCTTCTTTGTACATAAATCGACTCAACGGCCCAGGAGAAAAGCAATAAGGATTTTGATCCCATTTTATAGATGGCAAAGCAGAGGCTGGGGGAGTTGAGCTGATCTGTTAATGCATGGGCTAGGTGAACACGCTGGCCCCGGCTCTGGGCTTTTTTTTCTCTCTGTCAAAGTGTTCCTTTGCAGGGCACTGAGGTCTGTAATTTCCATCTGCTAGGGCGGGCCTTGCCAGCGGAGGCATCCGGTGTCCCTGGCGCTGGCTCAAAGGACTGCCTTCTCGCTGCGGAGGGAAGGAATCCTTTTGCTTGGCAACCTGTGTGCCATTTTCCACCTGGGTAGGTTTTAATCTTGCAGACAACAGATACCTAAGCAGCCCACCACCCTGGAGGAAGCAAAAGCTCCAAGTGCCCAGGAAGAAGGGGCTCCAGGCCATGCCCTATGTCTTGGCAAAAGGGGCAGCTGTCATGCTTAGGAGCCAAGGGACCAACAGAACACCCCACACAGAGCCTTGGGGGAAGGAGCAGTGGCAAAAGAGGCGGTTCTTGGTTCTGGTGTGGGTGCCCACTGGAAAAGGGAGTGGGGCATCCCTCGGCACCTGGGAGGACCCCCTGCCCACTTGCTTCCCACCGGGTCTGGGCCTGTCCTTCCTTGGCTCCGCTCTGAATCTCAGAGGCCTGACCCTGTGAGCTGCATCTCCTAGGCTCCTGGATCATCTGGATTCTGTCTGGACTCCACCAATGGGAAGCTCAGGCAGGTGACTCAAGGATGGGGACAAGGGAGGAGCCAGGGCCTTCCTCCCCTTCCTTCACCAGTTCGGGGGGGCGTGTCTGACAGTGCTGGACTCCTTAGAGGCATAAGTTTCCCCTGAATGAGCACACTGTTCCAGCTTTTGTCAGGTGTCCCCAGCCCCTGGGTACCAGTAACACCACCCCGACTCTGTTCCTCCAGCCCCTGCGGAGGGGGCAGCTTCTTGCTCTTGCTAATCTCTGGGGTGTCTGCCATCTTAGTTTGTGTTCACCTAAAGCAGATCCTGTAACAAAGACTTGAGTACGTGCAGTTTATTTGGGAGGCAACCCCAGAAAGAACAAGGAAGGGAGTTGGGGAAGTGTGATGGGAAAGGGAGAAAAGCTACTAAAGGGCTGTGACTTTGATGGACGACTGGGCTCAGTCCCAATGGGGTCCTTCTAAGAATCATTGGGAAACATGCCTCAGCGTCAACCTGCTGGAGGGATGAGAAGCTGTGTCTATTGTCTACTAAATTCCGTCTCCACTGTTGGAAGGTGGCCCCTGGGTGTTAAGTCTCGCATCTCCAGACTGTACCCGCAGGCTCCCAAGTCCAAGAAGAAGACCTCATGAAGAGAAGCAGAGTTGCGTGGGCTCCAGGTGGAGTTGAAAAGATCCTGCAGAAACGATATGCAAATGATATGCAAATAACCCCCAAGGGCATGAAAGGAGGTTCGCCAGCCTGAGTAACACAGAGAAAACCACAAGGAGATTAACACTTACATACCCATCAGAATGGTTGAAATTGAAAAGGCTGACAATACCAAGTGCTGAAGATGTGGAACAACCGAAAGTCTCATATACTCCTGATGGGAACTGTAAAATGGTACCACCACTTTGGAAAATTGTCTGGCTGTTTATCTTGTAAAACTAAACACTTTCTCAAGGCACAGGCATCTCTCTCCCAGGTATACACCCAAGAGAAATAAAAACACATGTTCACACAAAGGCTTGTACACAAATGTTTATAGCAGCTTTATTTACGATAGACAAAGCCTGGAGAATCCCAGATGTCCAGCAACGGATAAAGACATGGTGGTATATTCATACAATATAATGCTAGTCAACACTGAAAATGAACAGATGACTGATGCATATGCAACAACGTGGATGAATCTCAAAAACAAACCAAAAGCTCATGAAAGAAGCTGGACACCAACTATGTGATTCTATTTGTATGAAACTCTAGAGAAGACAAAACTAATTTATGATGCTGGAGAGCAGGGTTAGCCTTGTCTGGGAACAGAGGTGTATTGGCTGGAAAAGGAGAATGAAAGAAACTTCTAGAAGAATAGGAATGTTTCATATCTTGACCTGACTGGTTGATTACAGCATGTTCACAAAGCTAAAAATTCATAGAGCTAAACACTTAAGATTTTTGTACCTTTTATGTAAATTAAGGCACTTCTTTTTTGAAAAATAAAAACATAAGTGAAAAAAGAGCTCCATTCTTAAAAGCCCTTCCTTGGGTGCTCACCTGGTCACCAAGGATGACTCTGCAGTTGGCATCTCCAGCCTCATTAGAGGGAAATGAGGGAGAGTCCAGGCCGGGCTGAGCCTCGAGCTGCTGGTGCAGAAAAAAACACTTGCTCCCGTCAGTGAGTTATGATTAAGAATTTTCCTCCTGGCCTCCGAGTGTTTTACTGGCTCATCCATCAATCTGTCAGGCCAGCCGTCAAGATGAGAACAGCAGAAAACTAACAGCTCACACCCAAACAGCCTGAATAATTCAACACCCGCTACAGCCTCCGGACACTGGGAGCATGAAGCTAATTTTTTATTTATTTCTTGGGCTCTGCAGTTTATTTCCATGCCCCTGGAGTCTCAGAGAGTGGGCATGGGGCTTCCATGGGCCAAGATAGGACAGGCCAAAGTCACAGAGGCTGAGATGTCCCACCCTGATGTCTGGAGCAGGACAAGGAACCTCCAAACAGGAAGAGAATGGGCATTGGAGTTCCAAGATACTGGTTTAAGACCTGGTTGGCCACTTCTCAGCTGTGTGATCTTGAGCTAGTCATTTACTTCTGAGCCTCAGTTTCCCCAGCTGTGAGCTGGGCATGGTGATAGGACACTTACCTAGTGCTTACTGTGTGCCAGATCCTGTTATAATTACTTATATTAACTCATTTAATACTCAAATAATCCTATGTAGTACTTACAACATCCTCCTCATTACACAGATGAAAGAACTGAGGCCCACAGCTCACCCCCAAGTAATCAAAGCACCTGTCTCATAGGGTGAGGTTGAAAGGAAATAGAGCTTACAGATCTCTGGACAGTATGCCTGGCACACAGTAGGTGCTCAATAAAACATAGCCACTGCTGCTGTTATTAAGATGTCTTTCAGGGTCAATATCTTGCTTGAGTATAACAGCCAACATGTGAGGTTGATGGGCATTCTGTAACTGCAAATGGGGAAATAGAGAGTGAGGTAAATGGCTTGCCCAAGGCCACACACATTTACTCTAAGGACACTGCCCATCCTCAGATCCACCTAGGCTCCCCTTATGGAGCCATTGACACCAAGTCCCAAGTTCTACGGGCCAAACAGACCTTGCTTTCAAAAGAAAGACCTGGCTTCACATCCTGTGTCTGCCACTTCCCAGTGTTCAAGTAGAGCAGGGTCCTTCACTTCCACTGCCTTAGCTGTGAAACAGGATGAGACAGTCAGTTACAAGGGAATCAAGAGCTGACTTGGGCATGAGTGAGCTTGGTTTGGTCCCCAGCCCTGCCACTTGCCAGCTGCAGGAACCTGGACAAGCAGATTCCTCTGAGTCCCAGTCTCTTCATCTGAGCCCCAAGGGAGCAAGTCTTCCAAGTTGTTTTCTAGTTTCCCACCTGATTAAGGGAGAAGCTTCACAGAGCTTCTCAGTCAGGAGACACTTCCATTAACAATCCTCAGTTGGCAAAATGTCATTGTCCATATTGTCCTGGGCAGGGAGGGCCCCAGGTAAATGACACGTGCATCTCATAAGCTGCAGGTAAATGATATTCCATTGCAACACCGTCTTCTGTTGCAATGGCAAATCTGGGCTCTGGGTCTTGGTTTCCTTTTTGTACAAAAGAGGGCAGTTAGATTACCTGATCTTTAAGAATCTTCCAGTTCTGATGTATAATTCTATGTACAGCACTCGGAAATTGGGAACAGGGTTCCAAATGGGATAAAGAAAGGGGTTTGGACAAGCAGTAGGGACTGAGTGAAGGGGGTGGGTCTTCTTCAGCACCACAGACAGCGCCAAGCTGCTGGGTTTCTGGGGAGGAAACTGCTTGAAACTGTGTGAAGGCCCAGGTACACATAAGAGTAACATTCACACTGTAGTCTAAATCAGTGTTTTTCAACTTCAGCACTGTTGACATTCAGGGACAGATAATTGTTGTGAAGGGCTTTTCTGTGTATTGTAGGATGTTTAGAAGCATCTCTGGGCTCTACCCACCCCACCCCACCCCACTCCCAAGTCATAACAATCAAAAATACCTCCAGACATTGCCAGCTCTCTCCACTTGAGAACCATGGATCAAAGTGAATAGCACTCCCTGGAGTTGTGCACGTATGAGGTCACCCTCATGGTTCCAGTCCTAAAATTATCCTTCCAGACTTAAAGAGCCCAGGGGCAGGTCTCTAGTCTTCTCTCTTCTGGAAGGCAGTAGTGAACAGATTAAACAGTTAAACAAGTAAAGTAAATAAATAAAAGAAGTAAGGACTGTAATAAGTTCTGGGGGAAAATAAAATGGGGTGTGATAAAAAGATAATGGGAAAACATGTGCGCTAGACAAGGGAATCCTCGTGCACTGTTTGGTGGGGACATAAACTGGTGCAGCCACTATGGGAAACAGTATAGAGGTTCCTCAAAAAATTAAAAATAGAACTACCATATGGTCTAGTCATTTCACTTCTGGGTACTTATCCAAAGAAAATAAAAACACTAACTCAAAAAGACATATGCACTTCCGTGTTCATTGCAGCATTATCTACAATAGCCAAGATATGGAAACAACCTACATGTCCATTGATGGATGAATGGGTAAAGAAAACGTGGCATATATACATACAATGGAATATTATTCAGCCATAAAAAAAGAATGAAATCTTGCCATTTGCCACAACGTGGATGGATCCCAAGGGTGTTATGCTAAGTGAAATAAGTCCAATGGAAAAAGACAAATAGCATAGGATCTCACTTATATTTGGAATCTAAAAAGCAAACAAACGTAAGCTCACTGATACAGAGAACAGGTTGATGGTTGCCAGAAGCGGGGGATGGGAGAAGAGGAGAACTGAGTGAAGAGGGTCCAAAATTACAAACTTCCAGTTATAAGTAAGTCATGGGTAAGTAATGTGCAGCATGGTGACTATAGTTAAGAGAGTTGATCTTTACAGCTCTTATCACAAGAAAAAAAGATAACAGGAGAACATGGGTCATCTTAAACAAGGTGCTTGCGTAGGGCTTCTCTGAAGAGGTGACAGTTGAACTGACAACTAAAAGATGAGAAGAAACCGCTTGTAAGACAATGGTGGGAAGAACCTGTTATACTGGAAGAATCACACAGAGGCCAGTGTGGCTGGAGCAGAGTGAGAGATGGGGAGAAGGGCAGATGAGGCATGAACAAGAGACATGGGTCTGATCATTCAGGGTCTTGGCAAGCAGGTTGTATTTTAAACTAAATCCTAGGAGAAAACTGAAGGTGCTAGGGAGAGATTCCCCTCCTGCGTCCTCAAAATTCGCAGGCATAAGCCTCAGGCTTTCTCCCCTATGGGCAGCCGCCAATGTTGCAGGCTTGTCCCCCAACTGCAGCTGGAAGTGAGGCCAGTATCCGCTGGGCTACTGTCAAGGCTTTTACTGGCCCTCTGCTTTTCAGAAAACTCACAGATTTCCTGCAATTTATGAAAGGTTCCCATTTTTCTAGCCCAAGGTCAAGATCAAGGCGATGCAGCACATTTTACAGCATCCAGGGAACAGGGTTTGTTCTCCCTTAAGCGCATGTCTTGCCCTAGATCCTATGGTGTTATTAAGCTTTTGAGGACATCTTGTGACTTAGTAAGGTGGCAGGGTGTGGGGGAGGAGAGAGGAAATAGCAATTTTTCTGAGGATTTATGACCACGTAATTTAGTGTTCCTGCCTGAATTGTCTCTTTCTCCAAGTCAATGACTTCGGCGCTTTAAGAACTGGCCATGGTCCTAACCTGAAAATTGTGTTACCATTGTATCCTTGTGTCTTGTACATGTCACTATTGGCTGAGCTAATGATTTGATGAGTGAACGCATATGTGAATAAATGATAAAACAGAAGGTAGGGGGTGCTTGTTTCATAGAGACAGAGTTTAGCAACATTTTCACCTGCAACAACATGGAAATTGGATAATGTATATAGTTTATGTAGATAAGATTTCCAGGCAGAATATCGAAGATGACTCCTGGTCCTTCTCAGTGCCTGTGGCGATACGCAAGAGGAGTGATACAGGCTAAAGGAATGACCACAAACTTGATGGTTTTGAAAATTGCCCATGTCTCCAGATGGCAAATGGTGCTAAAAGTAAATGTCTTCAGACAGAGATCAAATCCAGGGCACTGTCAGGAAAAAAGGCATAGAGATGAAGTTGAAGTTGGGACCATAAAATGCTTTATTACAGCCTCAAAAATATCTAATTGCCACAAATAACCAATCAGTCAGACCATGCAGCTTTTAATAACCTTAAGGACACTGTGCCTCAGATACCCTGAGGCTTTCAGAAGCTCAGGGTAGAGAAGAGTTCAGTTCAGTGAGACTCTCAGCTGTGGTGGCTTTTTTCCTAATGGAGTGAATCCCCAGTGAGATTCTCAAGAAACCCACAAAACTTGTAGGAGAAATGTATTGGCAACACAGCCAGTTTGGATTGAAAGAGACGGAAAACTGCACAGATTTAAAAGAAGACTTTGGACCCCATCCCAACATTTCTACAGAAAGAAAGTCAGCTGAGAAAATACGTCATCTGCAAGTGTTTCATGCAGAAGGAAGGATGAGTCAGAGGGTAGAATCAAGAGTTCAAAGGGTGAAGCCAAGAGCTGTTGAGATTTATTCCCAGATCTTGGGTCCTAATTTTTTAAATTGCAAACTTGTGCCCTGATGTATTTCACAATTGCTCTGGACCAGTAACCTTTCTGTGCCTCCTTCTCTGCCCACCCCAACCTCGTCTGAACACAAGTCATCTATAGCAGTTGTCCCATGCCGGTCCCTCTGTTGCTCTCTCCTGGGTCATTCTTGAGGGAAGCCAGCCACCCTGATGTGAGGATACTGAAGCCAGCACCAACTTGCCAGGAACATGAATGAGGTATCTTGCATGTAGGTCCTCCAGCCCCAGTCAAGTCTTCAGATGACTGCAGCACCAGCCAACACCATGGCTGCAACCTTGCGAGAGACTCCAGTCCAGAACCACCTGCTAAGCTCTCTTACGTTCCTGACCCACAGATACTGTGAGAGAATAAATGTTTATTGTTGCCACCTTAAGCTATTAAGTGTTGGAATAAGTCATTGAGAGCAATAGATAACTAATACAGATTTCCCAGAGCATATAAACCATTTCTTGGAACAAACTAAGACTTAATAAATAGTATGTAAATACTATTATTTAATAGAAAATACTATTATTAATAGAAAGGCTTTGCCCTTGAACAATACAAGGCTAGAACAAACTCAAGACGAGTAAACAAAGATATTTGGGGGTGATATTTGAGAGAGGAGAAAAGGCTTAAGCTGAAGGTGGGGTTGAACGCATCCAGATTTCTGCTTCTCACCTGCAGATCTGGGTGACTTCCTTTAATGTCCCCTCCCATCAGTTCTCAGGTGGCAGGAGGAAGGTCATCATGAAGAAACCAAATGTAAAGAATCTAAGGCTGAAATTTTATTATTCCCCCCAAATTCCAGGAGCAAGAAATTAGGAAGGAACCCCATCCTGGAACAGTATTACTATCCAGATGCCCAGAAATGCCCCCACCCACCTTCAGACTGAGACATGTGGGTCACAGTCTGAGAGAGACGCCAGAATCCCCAGAGGAATCTTTCAAAATGCAGCTGCCTGCATTCCACCCCGTGGAGATCCTGATTCCTGTAACTTTCAGCCACTTAGCTCATATATGTTGAGTAATAAATAGCCAGATCATTGGCACATGAGCAGACATTTGTCTAGATAGGAATAGATATTTGACTCAAATTTGGGGGGGGGGTATTAGATTTATTTATTTTTAGAGGAGGTACTGGGGATCGAACCCAGGACCTTGTGCATGCTAAGCCTGTGCTCTGCCACTTGAGCTATACCCTCCTCCCCTCAAATTTTTTTAATGGTATACTTTTTTGTTGTTTTGGTGGAGGTGGGGGCTGTAATTAGGTTTATTTGTTTTAATTTTTTTAATGAAGTTACTGGGGGTTGAGCCCAGGACCTTGAGCACGCTAAGCATGTGCTCTACCACTGAGCTCTACCCTCCCCACTTCAAATTTTTTAAATCAATGAAAGTCACCTTTTAAATTTAGTTTCTTGAAATAGAAAATACAGTCACTGAAACCACATAGGGGACATTTGTTGGTAAGGTTTGGCCATCTCGAACTCCCGCTCCTGCTGTCAATCCAGAGGTGCTAATATGTGTATCTGAATGGAGTCCCGGTGCTCATACTTGGCCATTCTGCATTCCTGCATCCCTCTGGCCACGGTGTTGGTGCAGGATGGGAACATACGTGTCTTAGTTTGGGTTGCTATAGCAGAATACCATAGACAGGCAGCTTACAAACAACAGAAATTTATTTCTCACACTTCTGGAGGCTGGGAAGGCCAAGGTCAGGGTGCCAGCATCATGGTTGGGTTCTGGTCTAAGAGTGCTCTTCTGGATTGCCGATCGCCAACTTGTCAGAGAGCAAAGAGAGAAAGGATGCTTTCTTGTGACCTTTATAAGATAAACAATCCTGCTCATAAGGGCTCCACGTTCATGACCACATGGGATGCAAAGGCCCCACCCCCAAGACCACCACACTGCAGGTAGAGTTCCAACATACAAATCTGGGGAGGACGCAAACGTTCAATCCATAACAATATATCTCCATCACAGTCAATGAGATGGTAAGAAGGTCTGCAAAGACGTCTAGAACAGAGAGAAGCTCTCCTCCTCACTGTCCTCAAGCCTGAAGGGGCACAGAAGTAGGAGCCAAGATGACTTAAGCACAGAGGAAGAATGAGAAGTGGGAAGGACTCTCCCAGTGGAGGGGACATGGGCAGGGTGCTAGCTGTGGGAGGCTGTGAGCAGGTTCGGGGTCTTCTAATGCTGGAGGAGTATGGACAGGACCCCAGTAGCATTCAGTACAGATGCATGAACATTCCTTCACAGGGAAGGGAGAAAGGGAAAGTGGAGGGAGGGAGACAAGGAGGAAGCGAGGGGAGAATATAAAGGAATATTTACTGAGTACCTACTATGTCCCAGGCAATATAAAAAGAGTCTTTGTGTATCTGACCTAAAACTCACATGAGGGTCTGGTTGTCCTGTTTTCCAGATAAGAAGTGGAGGCTTAGATAAGCTAAGACAGGCAGCAAACAGAAGATCTCAAGTTCAAACTCAGGCAAATCCCATAGAATGTCCGTGATCCCGCTAGTCCCTTGGCATGATATGGGGTTTAGTGTATCCGGAAATGGAGGCCCCAGGCCACAGTCCTCTGATCATGTGACACTCGGTAGTGGTGGCAGGGGTGCCGTCACATCTGCTGGTTTTGCAGGAATCATTTATGCCCGAGGGTTTCTGTTTGTTTGGAAATCACTAGCTGATGGATAGTGGTCCATGAAGACTGTCTGCAGATGGGAATTGTTTAGAGGCTGCGGCATTACTCGGGTGCAGGGAATCTCACGGGTGCCCACAGCCAGGAGCCGGACCCACTCCCTTGTAGCCATCACGCCCCCACTGAAGAGTGGCAATGCCTTCAGGATGGCTTTGAAAGTGTCCCAGGAACAGCCCCACCCTCTCTGCATCTCCCACTGACGGCTTCCCAGCCTCTCTCATGATTACTAACAGATCCCCTGGAAGGAAATCAATTCCTAAAAGAGACTTTGGGAAAGGAAGGAATGCCACTTTCAAGATGTGTGGGCTTGGCAGATCATATTACCTCTCTGAGTCTCAGCTATAAAATAGGGATTGGATTAGGCAGGGTTCTGAGGAGAAACAGCACCAATAAAATAAAAAGAATACAGACAGAGATATGTAGGTAGAGACAGAGAGAGACAGAGAGCATTCACTCTGCCTCCACCGTTTTGTTCTATTCAGCCCACAGTGGATTGGATAATGCCCACTCACATGGGTGAGGGCGACCTCCTTTGCTCAGTCCACCCAGTTAAATGCTAATCTCTTCCAGAAACACTCAGAGACACATCCAGAAATGATGCTTAACCAGTTACCTGGGCATCCCTTGGCCCAGTCAGGTTGACACAAAAAAGGAACCATCACAAGGATCATACTAGAATTTACCTGAATAATCCAGCACCACCACCATCACCACCATCATCATTATTGCAGTTATTGGTCACTTTTATGGGCTTGACACTTTAAAGTATTTCTACCCCCTGCCACAACCCGGCCTCCAAGGACAACTGCTGCCATTTTACTGAGGAGGAGACTGAGAACCAGGTAAAGAAACATCCCCAGAGTCATCACAACCACAAAGTACCTGAAGTAGGTTCAAACCAGGTCCAACTGGTGTTGAAACCCAGGATCTTTCAACTGCCCCGTATGTTCATCCATTCATTCAAAAAAGGCATCAGTCTATTGAGCACCTACTATGTGTTGGCCATTTTACTTGTGTTATTTCCAATCTTCTGAACAGCCCTAAAAAAGTCACACAGAAATACTGAGACTCAGAGAGGTGAAAGGACTTGTCCAAAGTCACACAGCTGGTCAGTGCCAGAAGTAGATTTCAACTCAGGTCTGTCTGGACTTTTTCAACCTTACCCTGTGGTCTTTCATTCATTCATCCTTCCATTAACTAACTCATTAATTAGTTGATTAGACAACTGCCCATTTGTACAGTGTCCACTTTGTGCCTCCTCCTTGGACACGCCTTCTGGGGGGCCTCCCACGTGACAGGGGTAGGGAAGCAAGGACACGAGATGAAATAGATGGTTAGGGAGGCAGACACCGAAAGAGACCAGAGAATGTACTTTATGAGTTGAAAGATCACGTTTATTGGGGCAAATCTGGACAGACTTCCTGGAGGAGGTGGATATCTGGGCTGGGCCCTAAAGAATGAAGAGGAGTTTCCCATGTTGAAATAAGAGAGAAAAGCATTCTAGGCAAAGTATCAGCATGAGAAAAAACATAGGGGTGGGAAATTGGGGGAGCGGGGAAAGGGGCAAACAAAGAGTGGATTGGTTAGGCTGGAGGGTGAAGTAAATAAAGAGTGAGAAAGAAGGTTGGATGGGGAGTAGGAGCCAGCTTGTGGGGGGCTGGAGCCAGATCGGGCAGACTCTTTGGTGCCAGTCTCAAGGAGTGTCTGGACTTCATCCTGTTGGCAGAAAGCAGCCACTGAGGGCTGTTAAGATTGGAAATGTGAGAGCAGCTAAGGTTTCTGACTCCCCCGCAGTGGGCAGGGGATGGATTCCAGCAGGGAGATCTGTTATAGAACTCTTAGGAGGCTGTTCCAATCAACCACATGAGACACAGGGCCCGGACTGGGACAGTGAGATGGGAAAGAACTGTTGTAAGTAGAGAAGGTTCCTAGCCTGGAATGTGCCAGCACCAAGTAGAGTGCATCATAGTGGTGATTAATATGTACAAGGCGGGGCGGGGCTGGCTCTGTGAATTTCCTGCCTTTCCGTACCCCTGTGAGGTCCCTGCACTGGGTCACTCCACTTTTCTAAGCCTCATTCCCTTGACTGTAAAATGGGGCTGATAATACCCACCCTAGCTTCCCATCATAATCATCATCATCACCATCATCACCACCACCACCATCATCATCATCACCATCATCACCATCATCATCACCATCATCATCACCAACATCACCATCATCATCACCACCATCATCATCACCACCATCACCATCATCATCACCACCATCATCATCACCACCATCATCACCACCATCACCACCATCATCACCAACATCACCATCATCACCACCATCATCATCACCACCATCACCATCATCATCACCACCATCATCATCATCACCATCATCACCACCATCATCATCACCACCATCATCATCACCACCATCACCATCATCATCACCATCATCATCACCACCATCACCATCATCATCACCACCATCACCATCATCATTGCTGTCATCATCACCATCATCATCACGACCCTTTAGGGCCATACAATCCAAAACATCCATTTTTCAGATTCATTTTACTAATGTTTATTGATCACCCACTTAGTGCCAGGCACTGAGGATCTATGAATGAGTAAGACAGACTTGGTCCTTGACCCTGTAAAGTTAAAGTCAGAAAGAGGGGACAGGGCATTGAACAAGTAAGTGATCCAGTAATGTGTGATATGATGAGAGGGACCCTGGGGACATCAGGAAAACTTTCGGGTGAATTGATTTCATCCGGGCAAACAGGGGGCACAGTGTTCCTGGCGAAGGGAACAGCAGGTGCAAAAACCTGGAGGTGGCAGTGGACAGAGCTTAATCAAGAAAGTGAAGACATCCTATTTGCCTGAATCTTAAAACATAAGAAGCTGGAGCAAATATGGGAAAAGGGCAAGAATTGAGCTGGGTGCAGATCACCAACAGTCTTGTAGACCTTTATCAGAAGGCTCTTATCCAGGGCAATGGGGAGTCATGGAAGAATATAAACAGAGGAGGGATGGATGTGCACCTTAGGAAAATCACCCCGCCTGCAGGGTGGAGTATGAATTGCAGGGGGCCACAGCGCAGACAGCAGGACCAGTCAGCGATGATGAGCTTAGAGTGGTGAAGCGCTGGAAAGGTGGACAGAGGATCCCACCTTCAGCAGCCAGGCAAGGGAGAATCAATGAAATTCATGGTCATCATTGTATAAACTAAAGCATAGGGGAGATTGGTGCTGGAAACTTTGACCTCTTTCTTTTAATAATTGAAGTGTCATCAGTTACAATGTGTCAGTTTCTGGTGCACAGCCTGTTGTCCTAGTCCTGCGTGTATATACATATATTCCTTTTCAGAGTCTTTTTCATTTAAGATTGTTACACGATATTGAATATAGTTCCCTGTGCTATACAGAAGAAATCTGTTTTTTATCTCTTTTTATATATAGTGGCTAACATTTGCAAATCTCAAACTCCCAAATTTATCCCCTCCCACGCCCTTTCCCCAGTAACCATAAGATTGTTTACTATGTCTGCAAGTCTGTTTGGAGACTTTGGGCTTATGTTCATTTCTTGTGCCACCCGCCCCCTCCAACCCAGGGCTCTGCCGGGATAACCCAGGGGATAGGCTGGCCCAAGTCACGCCCCCTCTCCCTTCAGCCGTATCACTGGGAAATAACTGCATTTTCCTGGCTCCTTAAGGGAGCCAGCCCAGACTGGGGAGATCCAGAGGTGGTCGCTGAGGGTGCTCCTGGGTTAATCGGGAGCACTCAGGATGAGCTGCTGCTCTGTGTTCGTCTTGATGGATCTAATTAGATGAGCAGTGATGGGGCTAAATGGACTGGCCTGGCAGACCGAGGCCACTGCCAGATGCCTGGGGACCCAGGCACGAGGCAGAGCAGTCTCTGTTGAGGTAATTGTCTTTCTTAAAAGAGATCAGGGTCAGGGCAGAGGGGAGAGTGTGGCTGAGGCTTGTTGGACACATGTAAGCTGGAGAAATCAGATTTGCATGGACACAGTCGTGAAGTCATGCCAGTTCACCGAGATGAATTGGTCATTTCCAGAGCTCCTACCGTGGGCCAGGCACTGTGCTGCTCACTGGGGACACAGCCATGAGTGAGGCTGACTTGTCCCTGCCCTCCTGGAGATTACACTCGAGCAGAGTGACAGCCATTAGCCAAATGGTCACACAGGAGGAGAAATAACCATCACATCCGACCAGTGAGGGAGAGCTCCCAGGGCCACGAGAAGGAGTAATAACTGAGTGTTTCCCCCACACTTATATAACTCATTTAATCATTGCAACCACCCAACCCGGCAGGCTTTATTATTGTCAGTTCCATCTTGCGGATGAGAAAACTGAGGCCTAGAGAAGGGAAGTGACTCTCCCAAGGTCACCCAGCAGAGAAGCTATAGAAACTGGGATTGAAGCAGGTGCTCCAGCCCTAGCACCCAGGTGCCTATCCAGCAGGCAGAGGCCGTGCAAAGGCCCTGTGGAGGGAAGGACGGTGAGTGGTAGAGGAACTGCCCACAGGCAGGGGAGCTGGAGGCAGAGATGGAGGAGGTGGGGTCCAGGCTGATACTAGGAGGAGAGTGGGGGCCAGACCATGCAGGACGTGTCAGTCACATCAGGGACACATCTTTATTTTGAGGGCAATGGGGAGCTACAGAAGATTTTATGCAGAGGATGGATGTGATGAACTTTGATTCTTACCCCACCCAGTAGAAACAGCAGGTCAGAAGCAGGACACACATTTGACAGAAGAGCTGGGTGACCTTGGGCCAGCTCCTTGACCCCTCTGTACCTCTGCTTCTCCATCTGTAGAATGGGGACATAGGGTGATCGCCAAAGTTCGTCTTATCTCTGACCTGCTAAAATTGTTTTCTTTTTCTCTACCTCTTTTTTTTTTTTTTCTTTCTGAACTTCCTTCCATCCAATCACATATTAATTTCCCACCAAGCGCTAGGCTCTGGGCAGGTTCCAACCTCACCATGTGGAAGACCAGGAACCATCTCCTGCTTTTTTCAAACCCCTGCATCTTGCTGTGAATTCAGGGGGTACCCAGCACCTGCCAAACTCACCCAGGGCTCCCACCCAACGCCCGCCCTGGGCCAGCCGCTCCGACAGCTGGGGCCACAGCAGGCCTTCATCGCTACTCAGGATCATTTTCCCCTCTGATGAAGACAGATGGAGAGACTTGGAGGGAAACAGAGCCCCACCCCTGTCCTGGAGCTCACGGCTCTGGGATGGGAAGAGGGCCAGAGCTAATTCGGACACCAGCTGCCTCGCGTGGGCTCCAGGCTCTGAGGCCAAGCTCCCCAGAGACTTCCCCTGCCACTCTGCAGGCTGCTGGAAGCTCAGATTCTACCTACTTGAGCTCTGCTTGCTCTGAGCTCGGCTCTTCCTTCTACTGGCAGAGCTCTTGTCTCCTAGGCAGGTGCACAGAGCAGACCCCACTCTCTCCTCAAGACCCCACAGCCACCCCCCAGCTCCTGCAGACCTCCCTCACCCTGGGATGCTGGAGCCTGGCTTCCACTTCCATGGCAATCCCCGCTCAGAACTAACGTGCTCAGAGGACAATTGGGGATGGAAATTTACAAACAAGTTCTAAAGTTTTACGACGTACACGTTCCTCAACCCAGCAACGCCTTTCTGAGAAATCTATCTTCCAGAAATACTTGCCTAAGTTCAGAGTCGTATATTTACCTGTAATTTGAAAATCCAAGAGGCTTTGAAAACTGAACATGTTTTTGTATGTTAGGAGTCAACAATCCCGCTTGGCAGCAAGACCGGTCCTGTACGGACATGAGGCTGTTTATAAACTACATTTGTCCAACTTGTGGGAATATTTGTGTGTTTCATTGAAGAATTTATTAGTGTGTTTGAATATGGGGTGCTGCCCCAAACTCCCCAAGTGGTATTTACATAGTATGTGATGTATGTACCCAAAACCTCTCTAAAATCAAAGAACACTGAGTCCCAGAACAGAAGTGGCCCCAGAAAATGTGGATAAGGGATTACAGATATGTAGCAAAAAGTAGAAGCAACCTTGAAGTCCACCCATAGGGGACTAGTTAACGAATTAGGATCCATCCTTCATCATTTGGATGGGCCTGATTCCATCCATTGAAAGGCTTTAAGAGGAGAACTGAGGTTTCCCAGAAAAAGAAGTTCTGCCCATGGATGGTAGCTTCAGCCTATTCCCGAGAGTTCCAGCCTGTCCTTCCCCACAACCTGCTCTGTAGACTTCAGACTCGCCCCCACAATCACGCAACCAATTCCTTGCCATAAATCTCTTAGTATAGACCCCCCCACTGATTCTGCTTCTGCAGTCCAACAGATACTCTACGTAACCAAATATTTTTTTTTTGTCTCCTCTAGTTTCCCCGCCACCCCGTGGTGCATACTCTGCCCTTGGGGAATTACTGAGAGGGTGGGCACCCATCTGAGACTTACACATGACTACCTCTGAGTGGGCGCTCCGTGCGGGGCCCTGTGCCAAGGATTGTCTCAGTCGATTCTGATCATTACCCTGTAAGGTGGTTGCTATGATTAGTCCCACTTTGCAGATGAGGAAGCTGAGTCTCAGAGAGGTTAAGCAATTTTCTCAAGGACGCACAGACACCTATGACATTCTGTTCTGACTCCAACATGTGTGCTGTTAACCACCAGTTCACCAGCTGGGAAATAGCTCCCTGGACAGACAGGGAATACAAAGGAGGGGGGCTTGACTCCCCCCTCCAACCAGGCAGCTTACAGACAAGTAGAGAACAAGGCAGATACCCAGAGCTTGTATTTCAAAGTGGGGGCAGTAACTGCCTTCATCAGCTGAGTTTGTCTCCTGCCCTCTCAGTCTCCAAAGAGGGCCAGGCCAGGGGCCACGTGTCCAGACTCCTAAAACTGACCCCTCTGCTCAGTCAGCAGCAACAGCAGAACAACTGATTTGGCAACGCTGCATACAACACCAGACCCCAGATGCATCTATGAAGGTCCAGGAGTCCTTGTATGGGAGAAAAAAAAGCTAGGCAAGGACCCAAGACACCTGGCTTCTAGCCTGATTCCACCACAAAAGAGCTGTGTGACCTGGGGCATGTCACTGCACTCCTCAGAGGCCAAGACTGGGGAAAAGCAAGAACCAATCATTGTTATATTAGTGAAGTCCTAAGATGCTCCCTCCTCCATCACACAGATGAGGAAATGGGCTTGCTGTCATCTCAGAGCCGGTAACTGGCATAGCTGAAATGTACACCTCAGTCCTTTGACGTCCAGAGCCCGAGGTTCCGGGCGCCCCTTTGCAATTCCATGGGCCCTAGCGGGGCTTCGGGGCAGAGGGAACTCTGGGCCTATGGGAGCCAGCCTGGCTCACCTCCCTCTGAGTGGAGGGTTTTCTGATCTCATTGCAACTCCCGAACAGTTCACAGTTGGAGAATTACTAAACAAGAAAGCCCAGCAGCCTCTGATTTATGAGATGCAGGGAACCATGCCAGGCAAGCCAATCAACTGGCGGAAATTTGTATTTTAACAAAACCTCATAAATAATGCAGAGGATGACGAACAGCTGATGCTTGCCACCAGGCAGCAAACACCGGCCCTTTAAGCAAGGGGTCCCAAACCTGAGTACCAGAATCGCCTGCAGGACTTGCTACGATGCCCTCATAGGGTGTCCGTCCAGGATGTCCCAGGTGAGACCCAGGAGGTCACATTTCCAGTTCCCAGGTGGTGCTCATGCTGCTGGTGGTCCAGGGACCACATTTTGAGAACCACTGCTCTAACCCACTGACAGTGCCCGCCCTCTCCCTCCCCACCCTCCCACCACCACCAGGAAGGGAATCACCCCCAGCCCAGGATGCCAGGTGGAATTAAGATGCCCCCAGCTGCAACACACACCCAGAGTTGAATTTCTGGAGGTTAAATATATAGGTAACTCTACTATAAGCCTTGGGAACCGCTCCCTCTGGGCGTCAGGGAGTCTGTGGTGAGGTTTTTCTTCATTTTTGCCTTTTCTTTTCCCACAAAGACATGAATCCCATAAGCCACCTACTTTCCAGTTCTTAATCATCGTAAGAAACCTTCCTTGAGTACTTACTATATTGCCGAGCACTAGCTCAGTATAGGTGATCCTCGTTATTCATGGATTTGAGAATTCGCCTTCTTGCTAAAATGTGTTTGTAACCCCAGAAATCAATATTTGCAGCACCTCCGTGGGCATGCACATAGCAGCAAAGAAGTAGAGTCAGCCGACTTGCAAGTTCCCAGCCGAGGTTAAACAAGGCGATGCCCTGTCCTCTTATTTCAGCTCTCATACTGGAAACAAGTGTCTTTTTTTTTTTTTTTTTTTTTTTTTTTTTTGCAGTCTGCTTAATGAGATGCTTTTGTATTTTGCACTTTCTCTTTGGCGATTTCCCATTTAATATGGCCCCAAGCGCAACGGGGAAGCCTTGTCCAGGGTTCCTAAGCGCAAGATGTGCCTTAGGAAGAAAATACGTGGTTTAGATAAACTTCATTCAGGCGTGAGCTATAGTGCCGTTGGCCATGAGTTCAATGTTAATGAATCAACGATGCATATTCAGTAAGGTGTCATTCATCATTTATCATTCATATTTACTGAGTTCCTGGGTCGGGCCAGATACTAGGCAATCCCATTTTAAGCAGAGCAGGGATTTGGGACTTGGGTCTTTTTCAGCCCGCACCTCCTCGTGTACCTGTGCTTTGATTGATGACTCCCCAGAAGCTACCCAACGCTGCTCACGCAAGGAAAGGAGAGATGAAAATTTAATAAGATTCCAAATTGCCTTCCCTTGGATTCAAATTGCTTCATATATTATGTTCATGATAACTGCTGTAGTCTCTATTTTTCTCAAGGCCCCCCCCCCTTCCTTTCTAATACAAGACAAGTTCTTTGGTTAATGAATTCTAGATTTCATTTAATAAATGTTGCGTGGGAAGCTTCATTATTTGCAACTTCATCCCTCTAAAGCAGGCTCATAAATGCCCCCTTTCTAAGCACCTGGGATAAACAGAGCATGATTCTCACGTACCCGGGCCCCACGCACTGCCACCAAGAAGAATTCAGTAATTGAAAAGACCTTATGAATCAATACAGACAAATTGAAAACTCCAGGAGAACTCCACATCATTCACTGAGGTGCTTGTTAAGTCTTCTCTTTGCTTTTTTTTTTTTTTTTGGCTTTTTTTTTTTTCTCTTTAGTTTTAGAGGGAAAAAAAAATTAGGAAAATGTTGAAGAGAGGGGCCAAAGAAAACATATTTCTTTTTAATCTTAATCACTTGGCACAGCTGACTGAGCTTCTACTTAGCGTGTGGATCGAATTGAGTTTTGATTACTTGTCCTGATTAATTTTTTTTGGTCTCTCTGCTCCAGACCACATAGGGATGGTTTCTGAGTCTCCTCCAGGGAGGCGCTGAGAAAAAAGACAGAATTCCTATGTTCGCCCACCATAGAAGAGGTACGCAACAAATGTGGATTTCATTTGAATTGCAATGAACCGAGTGATGGCTATCTTGGAATCTTTGAAGAATGGAAATAAAGCAGAACCCCTTTTTTTTTCTGTCCGCCTACACACTTGCCTTGCCTGACAGTTCTTTGCAGGCGTTGAACAAAACTGATGTTGAGTGTCCACAATGCAGTTTGGGCTGTTTACTTTATTTCCTCCCTCCACAGCTTTGCTTCTCGACTTCAGTGAGAAAGTCAGCTTTAGCAATTGTAAGTTGCCCACCCTGCAGGGTGAGGCAACCTGTCAGTCGATGACAGTGCCTGGATGTTTGCATGTTTCAAAGATGCCTGGAACACATCCTGCACAAACCTAAACTGATCATGTGCATCCTCACTCCAGACTCCCCCACCCCCACCTATGTGTTTCCCTTCCTGTATCCATGTAGCCATCTATCCATGGAGCTGAACAATTCCCCTGCCTCCCTCTGCAACCAGTCCACAGCCAGGTCCCCATCTCCACTCTCCTCCCTAAATACCTCTGCGTTCTATCCACCTCGCCCCATCTCCTTTAGCACCACCCTACTGGGATGCCAGCTCCTGTATCCCTCCACTGGCTCTCCCACCTCCATTCTTGGCCCCGTCCCCCAGCCCAAGGGATCTTCCTAAACCTCATAGCCGATTATGTCGCTTGCCTGTTCTAAAGCACTTCAGTGGCTTTCCAATGATTTGGGGTTAAGGACAAATTCTTTACACTTTCTATAAAGTACAGAGAGGTCTGGCCCCTGCCCATCTTCCCCACCTTGCGTTGTTCCGGAATCCCATCCTCCCCGCACTCCCCCGATGCTCAAGGACACGCACACAACTTGCTCACTGCACTGCAGCCACACTGGCCTTCTTTCTGTTTCTCAGAGAGCTCCTTCCTCCCTCAGAGCCTTTGCACCTGCTGTTCCCCCTCCCTGGAAAGCCCTTCCTGCCACACTTCCACTTACTAAGTCCTATTCCTCCTTGGGTCTCTCCTTCATTGTCCCCTCCTCAGAATACTCTCCTCTGATCCCACTAAGAATCAGCTTGTAAGTTCACCCAGCTAAGGTTGGTGAACTTATATTCTCAAAGACTCTTTTCTTTTCTCTCTCTCTCTCTTTTTTTTTTTTTTTTTTTTTTTTTTGGCTTTGTAACACTTTTCACAAGCATAAGTAAGTAATTTTTGTGTAATTGTTTCAATAGTTTTTCTCCACAGGCCATCAGCATCACACGGCAAGGCCCCTGTGTCTCATGTTTAGAACCCAAAGCGTTTAGGATTCACAATACATATGACTTCAACACATAAGTGAACTTATTCCTGGCAAATTGGGAAGAAAGTTAATTATCAAAATAATAGTCATTATATGTTGTTAAATAGAAAAAAAAGCAAGAGGCAGGGAAATATGGGCAGAAAAAGACTGGAATAATTTATTCCCAAAAGGGTAGAAAATTATCTTAACTCTGGATAGTAGGATCCTGGATCATTTTAATATATTTTTGGTTGTTTCCGTTTTCTGATTTTCCAGTGATGGACATACATTACCTCCTTTTTTTAAATTGAAGTAGAGTCGATTTACAATGTTGTGTTAGTTTCTGGTGTACAGCATAGTGACCCAGTTTTTTTTAATATATTTTTATATATATATTCTTTTTCATATTCTTTTTCATCATAGGCCATTGCAGGGTATTGAATGCAATTCCCTGTGCTCTACAGTAGGACTTTGTTGTTTATCTATTCTATATATAGTAGTGTGTATCTGTTAATCCCAACCTCCCAATTTATCCCTCCCCACCCCCTTTCTTCTTTGGTAATTAAAAAAAAAAAAAAGGTTATTCTATTTCTTTAAAATGTTTTTTCTTATCTACCAGTGTGTGACGATGCGGCCAAGTAAATAAGGGGTCTGTGCTTATCTGCAAGGCTAGGAGAAATGTTTAACGAGAAAAATGTTGACCGTTAGGGATTTTGTTTTATTCAGATGTGAAGGGGTCAAAACAATGTTGCCGAATGCCAAGTTCATGTGCCCGATGTAGAGTGAGCCCAAACGAACCAAAACGTTGGAGTTTGGAGCAGAGAAAGTGGAATTGCAGGGCTGAGCAAGGAGAGCCAGTGGCTCGTGCTCAAAAAACCCAAACTCCCTGATGGTTTTCGGGGAAGAGTTTTCACAGGCAAAACATGGGGCCAGGGCTGCAGTGTGTGACTGTCTTCTGATTGGCTGGTGGGGAGGGAACAGGGCAGGGCTCCCAGACTCTTGTGCTCAGCCTGAAGTTACCATCCTCCACCTGGGTGGGGGGCCTTGGTTCCTGCAGAAGAACTCAGAGATACTGCTATGTATAGTCCTTGAGGAGGAACGGGGACCCTGCTATTGCTGCACTGTTGTTTCTATTTTGAAATTGAAGTCAACTTACAATGTCTCAGGTAAAGTGATTCAGTCATATATATATATATACACACATATATATGTATATATATATATATATACACACACACACACATATACATACACATATATATATTCTTTTTCAGGCTCTTTTCTGTTAAAGGTTATTACAAGATATTGAATATAGTTCTCTGTGCTATACAGTAGGTTCTTGTTTATTTTATATATAATAGTGTATATCTGTTAATCCCAACCTCCTAATTTATCGCTCTCTGCCCCTTTCCCCTTTGGTAACCAATAGTTAGTTTTCTATGTCTGTGAGTCTATTTCTGCTTTGTAAATAAGTTCATTTGTATCACTTTTCTAGATTCCACATGTAAGTGATATATTTGTCTTTCTCTGTCTGATTTACTTCACTTAGTGTGATAATCTCTAGGTCCATCCATGTTGCTACAAATGGCACTATTTCATTCTTTTTTATGGCTGAGTAGTATTCCGTTGTGTGTGTGTGTGTGTGTGTGTGTGTGTGTGTGTGTGTGTGTGTGTGTGTGTGTGTGTGTGTACAAACCACATTTTCTTTATCCAGTCATCTGTTGATGGACATTTAGGTTGCTTCCGTGTCCTGGCTATTGTAAATAGTGCTACTATGAACACTGAGATGCGTGTGTCTTTTCAAATTAGAGTTTTCATCTTCTCCAGATATATATGCCCAGGAGTGGGATTGCTGGATCAGATGGTAACTCTATTTTCAGTTTTTTAAGAAACCTCCAGACTGTTCTCCATAGTGGCTGCACCAAATTATATTCTCCACACCCTTTCCAGCATTTATTATTTGTAGATTTTTTGATCATGGCCATCCTGACTGGTGTGAGGTGATATCACGTTGTAGTTTTGGTTTGCATTTCTCTAATAATAATTATTAATAATGATTACTAGAGAAATGCACTGTTGTTTCTTGGCTGCTCCTCCTTTGTTTCTGCGTCCCCTCCCTTCCCTAATTATTAACCGTTTGAATCTGTCCTTTGCAACTCAAGGAAGGTCTAGGAGGCTGAAGCCTTTTTCTTACAAAGAAACAGAGGACACAGAAAGGCTTCTGTACCCGGGAGGGCCCCACTCGATTTCAATAACTGAGCTGGAAATTGAAGTCTGGGATCAAGCCCTAATTCCACCACTTCCTTTCCTGAGCCTCAGTTTCTTCCACTGTAAAATGGGTTTAGTAAACATAGATCACAGGCGGTCTATGCAAAATAAAGTAACGTAGGTCCAAGTGCATTGTCAGGCTACGCAGGGCTACTCAGATATGAACTTTGTTACCGAGCAAAAGCTCAGTGCCTGACGCACCTTGAGGCCAAGCTAACTGAAGTGTCAGAGTTTGGAGCAGAGAAAGTTTGATTACAGGGCCAAGCAGGGAGGAGTGGCTCATACTTAAAAACCCAAACTCCTCGATGGTTTTTGGGGAGAAGTTTTTAAGGCAAACCTTGGGGTGAGGGCTGCAGGGTGTGTGACTGTCTTCTGATTGGTTGGCGGGGAGGGAACAGGGAGGGGCTCCAGGAATCTGTGCTCAGCCTGAAGTTGCCATCCTCCACCTGGGTGGGGGCCTTAGTTCCTGCAGAAGAACTCAGAGATATTGTTCCCATATATTCCTTGAGAGGGAACCAGGACCCTGCCTCAAGGCTGCATCCCCTCCCTTCCCTGATTAGCAATTGTTTCAATCTGCCCTTTGGAACTCAGGGAGGGTCCAGGAGGCTGAATGAAGCCTATTTCCTACAAACAAGAAACAGGAGGGGGGGGGTGGGCCTGTAAAGAATTTGTACCAGGGACTGCCCCAGAGGATCCTGCTCTGTTTCAGACCTACACACCATTCTTTGGCCTCTGATTGCAAAACCACAGTCAACTTGGCATGTCCCTAGGGTTCCAGGAAACCTTCCCAATCCCTCAACATTTTTTCTTCATTCTCTAGGCAGCCAACACCCCAGGGGAATCACAAAGGTGAAGACCATTTGTATTATTTTTTAGATTTCACATATACGTGATATCATATTGTTTGTCTTTCTCTGTCTGAATGAATCAATTTACAAAACAGAAACAGACTCATAGAAATAGAAAACAAACTTAGGGTTACCAAAGGGGAAAGGGTGGGAGGGAGGGATGAATCAGGAGTATGGGATAAAGAGATGCCCACTACTTTATATAAAATAGATAAGCAACAAGGATTTACTGTTTAACACAGGGAATAATGTGCAATGTCTCATAATAACCTATGATGGGAAATAATGGGAATATAGATCTGAATCACTTTGCTGTACACCTGAAACTAATACAATATTGTAAATCAACTATACTTCCATAAAATAAAACACTACCCCTCCGAAAAGTGATCAAAGCCATCTTCCTAATTTCCTGAAATACAGCCCCGAAAGGAGGACTATTGGGTTAAAGCCACAGATTAGGCTGGTGTTCATTACACCCCTGGGGAACCCAGCCCTGAGTTCTCAGAGCATGAAAGGAATTCTTTCAGCCAAGCTCACCCCAGAATAAAAAGGACTGCGGTGTTGAGAGTCAGAGGGAGTGAGAAAGTGGGTGGAGCCAAGGAAAAGGAAATTGACTATTTACAAAAACAAAGGAAATTCAAATGAAAACCAAAAAAGATATCCTTTCTGCCAATCAGATCAGCAAAAACAAAGCAATGGAAACTGTCCTCCATCAACAGGGCAGTGGGTACCGAAGGCTGGAACTCAGTGTGATGAACCAGCCTGCCCTTCCCATGCAACAGCAGACTCCATCAAAATTCAGAACTCACGTAACCTCCTCCCCTCCCAACTCTATTTGTATCTTTTCTACAGAAACACGTGTTCACAAATACATATGGACAAGCATGTGCATGAAACAACACACACACACACACACACACACACACAAAGCTGGAGACAATTAACTGTCCATCAACAGGGAAATGGGTCCTATTTCATTAGAATATCAAGAATCTCCTGAGAAAATGAGCCAGATCTCCTTGTGCTCACAAGCCCTGCTTATAAGTGACCCAAAGCAAGTCGTAGATCTGTAAGTGTATCATGACAAGGATGATTACCAAGGAAAGAAATGCAAGACTGCTTATAGGTACACACACATACTCAGGTTTGCAAGTGCAGAGAAAAACCCTGCAAGGGTGCACTCCAAACTGTTAAAAAGTGGGTACCAATGAAGGAATAGGCAGGAGCACAGAGGATTTTTAGGGCAGTGAAACTATCCTGTATGACACTACAGTGGTGGACACACGTCATTATACACTTGTCCGAACACCAGGAGTGCACGGGGATGTAAACTATGAACTTTGGGTGATGATGTGTCAGTGTAGGTCCATCCATTGTAACAAATGTCCCCCTCTGGTGGGGGACGTTGATAGTGGGGGAGGCTCTGCATGTGTCGGGGCAGGGAAAATATGGGAAATCTCTGTACTTTCTTCTCAGTTTTGCTGTGAACCTAAAACTACTCTAGAAAATAAAGTTGGGTGGGGAGATGCAATTGCTCAGTGGTAGAGCACATCCTTAACATACACGAGGTCCTGGGTTCAATCCCCAGTGCCTCCATTAGAAAAGAAAGAGGAAGGGGGGAGGGGGAGAGAGGGAGGAAGGAAGAAACTCTATTTAAAATAAAATAAATATGAAAACAGTTCTAAAAAAGTGGATACCACTGGAAAGAGGGGGAGGAAGGACTTGTACTCTGCATGAGCAATGGACAGAGAGAAAGAAATTTCTGATGGTGTACCAGTTCCTTGGATCAAGCTGCTCCTGAAACCCAGCCAAGTTCTATTTTTAAAAAAAGAGCAAGATTTAAGAGAAAAAAATATAGAAATAAGAAAGGAAAAAAGTTTATCAAATGAAACACTTTTCCCTTCCAACACTATATCCCATAATAAAAAGGTAGACTTAGGTGCTAGTTTGAAATATTTGGAAGGCTTTCAAACATATACCTTGCTTTGTCTTCTCTGCCCACTCCCCAAGCCAGCATCTGCCTGGTCTGCAAGCCATTAAGGCCTCCTTGTGGGGCTGTGGTCTTCACCACAGGAGCTCTAAACACAGAGAAAGTCTAGGCAGAATTTACAAATGAGGCAGTCACAGTCTTACACAATTTCCCACTTGTGTCTTTTTGTAAACCTTGATTTAAATTTTGTTTCCCTTGGCACATTCTCTCCCCTCCCAGATATTTTTGCAATAGACATTGTACCCTTTAAGATGTTCTTAGTTGCAAGTAAGAGAAATGAAATTAGCCAAAGATGGAATTTATTACAAGCCTTCAGTAAAGTGTTGCTGTTGCTGCTGCCCCTGCTGTTGTTATTAAAGGCAGGACTTGGCTGGGTTTCAGGAACAGCTAGATCCAGGAACTGGTACAACATCAGAAATTTCTTTGTCCGTTGCTCATCTCTGCTTCTGATTCATTAGAGTCTCTTTCACTTGTACGTGAAACCTAAGACAACCAGCTTTAGCACAAAAAAAAGTAGGGTATGTGTGTATGTGTGTGTGGTAAGGGGGTGACCTATTGGTTCATAAAACAGTGGCTTTAAAAACTCCTTCATGTAGGTACAAAAACTATGTAAGTTATACGCTCACCCTGGAAGCTAGTGTGGAATCAGTCCTACCCAACCCACAGGAACTGAGAATGGGAAACAGGTGTTTCCTGCCAAGACAGTTCAGTGTGTTATCACCAAAAGAGGTGAAAGGGATACTAAGTAAGAAGAAATAACACACACTGACCACATCCCATCTCTCTCCTCGTTCTCCTCTATCTCTTACTCTCTCTAGCCTCACTTCTCCCTTGCTCTGAAGACTGGCTTCTTCAAACACTCTGATCTTCATGTTGGTAAATATGGCAGCCAACAGGTCCCAAATCCACTTGGCCTGACTCGATCTCAAACCCAAAAGTCCCAGTGAAGGGTCTTGTATCAGTTATCTACTGCTGCATAACAAACTAGCCCAAAGCTGAGTGGCTTAAAACAACATTTATTATCTCACGTGGTTTCTGTAGGTCAGGGATTTAGGGGCAGCTTAGCTGGGTGGGGATGGCCCAGGGTCTCACATATGCCAGAAATCATCTGCAGACTTGACTGAGGTTTGGAGAATCCATTTCTGAAATAGTTCACTCTAATGGCTGACAAGTTCGTGCTGTTTGTTGCAGATCCTCACTATGGGGGGGCCTCTCTTTGGGCTGCTTGGGCGTCCTGACAACATGGCTGTTGGCTTCCCCTAAAGTAAATGATCCAAGACAGAACATCCGGCAGAAACTTTCCTTTTTATGACAGTCTCAGAAGTCATATACAATCATTCTGTCCCTTAACAGCAAGGCACTAAGTCCAGCTCACATTCAAGGGGAGGGAAATCCTTCACCTTTTAAAAGAAGACGTATCAAAGAACCTGTGGATGTACGTTTAAACTAACCACACAATTTGTCCTTCTTGGGTCAAGTTTTCACCCAGTTTCATCAACCGTGATCGGAGGCAGGGTCATGTCATAACACGACTGCTCCCTCCACAATCTTTTTTGGACGTGGGTAGAAAAGACATTTCTAAAAAGGGAAGCTGCACAACCAGAGAAGAAAGGGCCCATTTCCTCCAGCTCCAGAGAGAAAAATCCCCGGGGAAGGACTCTGGCTCAGCTTGCATCACATGCCCCTCTCAAGAGCCATCAATCACAGTGGTCAGGGGGCAGGGACTGGCTAAAAAAGGAAGTGGACAAGGGGCCCCAGATGGTCACACATGATGGTATCTATACTGCATGACTCTAAACAAGTCTCTTAATCTATTTACGTCTTAGTTTTTGTTAAACAGGAATTAGAAGGCCTTCTGCGTTGAGTTGTTATGACTATTAAAATAGGTGATATCTGTAAAGCATAATGTTTAGCCACATGAAAGTCTATTGAGATCCTTACTGCCACAAATACATAAAATTCATCTCATACTGGCATTTTTAAAGAGTAATATGTAAGTGGAAGGTCTCAGGGCCCACTCTTAATTTCCAATTCTCTCAGCCCTTGGTTGACATCATCCACAAGAAGACTTTCCTCATGAAAGCAAAATAGTTGCAGCAGTTCCAGCCCTCATCTTTGAAACCCACACAGTCCACAAAGGAAGAATGTCTTCCCCCCAACATTGCAAGCAAGAGCTCTGACATTCACTTTGACTGGACTGACTCAGGTCACAGCCAATGTCCAGTCAAATGGAATGTGCTGATTGGCTTAAGCCAATCAAAATCCACCCCTGAAGGTTGGAGGTGGAGTCAGTCTCCCAGGAACATAAGGGAGATAGAATGAAAATCAGGTCCTGTAGGAAAGAGGGTGAAAGAAAACAAGACACTGTAGACCAAGGTCAGCCCACTGCCTGTTTTTGCAAATAAAGTTTTATTGGAACACAACCACAGTCATTGATCTACATATTGTCTGGCTGCTTTTGGGTTACAACACAACTCTTAATGTGCAATTGCCACAGACACTATACGGCCTTGCAAAGCCTACAATGTATCGTATCAGGGCCCTTACAAAAAAAATGTTCAGACCCCTGTGTATAAGCAAACATACGATTTCCACTGCAATAGTCCTCAAAAAAAGGTTCCTTTTACTGCCCTCAACACTCCTCTATTGAGAGACATCATGACAAACCAGCAGATCAGGCATTTGTAGGCGGGAGAACCCTCCCAGGATCCATCAACTCACACCCCATTGCCAATGACTAAATGCAGAAGCTGGTGAATTCACATCAGGCACGGGACTGGGTTGAGAAGAGCTTTGCCGGCTGCTGGAGCGTAAGGGTTCTGACTCCATTACCCATCCCAGAACTTCACCATTCAAAGATCAACGGCGTGCAGCCCCAATGGTGCCGGCAGCCCAGGGGCTGCGGATTCTGCTTTTTCCTCTGTGATAAATGAGGAGCAATCTCCGGGAGCTGTAGCCTGGAAGACAGCCCTAGTTAAATTACTTTATCGCTCAGCTGAGAGATGGCCAGCCTGGAGAAGATGTACTCGGGCAGCATGCTAATAGAGTCAGCAGCAGCCTCCAGGCCTTTCCTCAGAGCAACAGAATCCCCTCTTCCTCCTTCCCGACAAAAAGCAGAAGCACTCCCCGCTGGGACTGGCCCGTGGGAGCTGCTCTCCCAGCTATTTCCGCCGTAAAGAAGACTGGGAGTCCGCGTAGTGAACGCTCACCTTACACACACGTGTCCAGCGAGCTCACTGCCTTCAAGCTTGTTGAGTGGCAGAGAACTTGTCCATCGTGGCTCCCTTGCAGACACCCGGAATGCTGGTATACCAAGCTTAGGAGAAAGCTCTAGAACTACAACCAAGACCACAGGCATCAGAGAGAGACCACTCTGGGTTCAAATCCCAGCTCCTCAATTTACTACTTATCATGAACAAGTGTCTCACCTTGGGATCCCTCAGAAACTCCCTGTGAGACAAGGGTTCGAATGCAAGTAGCTGATTTGGAAGGTGGTCTCGTGAAACACGGTGGTGGTGGTGGTGGGGTTGCTGGGGAAGAGAAGGCGCCAGTGCAGGGTGTGTATCAAGGAAGCCATGAAGGTAGCTCAACCAAGGAGCGAGAGGGCTGCTGTGCCTGGGGACTCTGGGTGGTCCAGCGAGATCCTTCAGGCAAAGAGCTGCAGATGCTGGAGGTTGAAAGACCAGTCCATGAATCCTAGCAAGACCCAACAGGGAAAGTGTGGAGGGGCACCAGCAGGATATGCTACAGCAAGCCACCCAACCTCTCTGACACTCAGTTTCCTCATCTGTAAAATGTAACACAGTATCTAATATCACTGGCTTGCTTTGAGGGGTAAAGACAATACTGCACGTAGAAATATTCAGCACAGCACCTGGCACTAGTGAACAGTTCAGTAAGAGACAGCTATGTTTAAAAGACCCAGCCTGCAAAATCAAATGTACAGTGAATGCCATGCTCATTTTGCAATCAACTCTGAGCCTCATCCTGTGAAGCTGGCAGGAAATTCAGCCTCCGTATATTGGAGTGGTCCTTCCACCCCCTCCTAAGGTCACACTGGAATCTGAGATGCTTAACATGCTTAAGGCTCAGGAAACAAAGGACAGACCTCTGGTCTTCAGTCCCCCACGTGTCACTGATGGGCTGTCATCTGACTCTTCCAGAATCACTTAAGCGTGGCTAAAGGAATGAACAGCCCCAAGATCCAGGGCCCATCTTCCTTCAGGTACCCCAGCTGTTCCACACCTCTCCATCCCAGCCACCAGTAGGGCTCCAGCCGTCTCCCCAGGACCCTCTGTGGGATCACGGCACCTGCAGAACTCCAACCAACCCCCGTCTGGTGTTGAGGAATCCCCCACCCACTCTCACTGCTTCTGCCTTTTCCCCACACCTCAAAGTTACTCATCTCCTTATCTCCCTTTCTGAGACATCAGCCAAGAGCTGCCAACTGAGGGATGAACAGCATGGACCAAGCTCCCTCCCGGAGATAACAAGTACCTTCTTGGAACAGGGTTCTGCAGAGTCTGGGCTTCCAGCATCATCCGAGCTGCCCATCCTCGACCTTTACGTGGCGAAGGTCTGTGACAGGCAATGGAATCGGAGCCCTGGGCTCTCCTGCGGCTTCCCTGAAAGCTCTCATCCACCCAGTCCTCTGCCTGAGGTGGATTCTCAGACCTTGAATGTAGGTCATTGTCGACGGAGTGGGTTTTGCTGCTCTGAGACAGTTCTGCTCACAGATGCCTGCCCTTCCAGTTTGTCGGAAGGGGAGGGGTGAAGGAAATAAACCTTTATTGAGCACCAATAGCAGCGAACATTGCATGTCTGCCTACCTAACGCCCGTTCTCCTTTCCCCTTTCCTAACAGCATCCGGCACAGAGAAGAATTTACAAATAACTCTCATGATCCTTTTCCTGTAGCAAAACAAAACACAAATTAATATCTCAATGAATTATCCTGCCTCCTAAAATTTTGTGCTGAATCAACTATCATCTCATACAAAATTCTAATAGAAGCCAGTAACAAGAACCAGTGATCTAATGAGAAAAGGGTGGAAGAAAAAGCCAAAACATTCTGGTTATGATTGGGTTTTTTTCCCTGTGAATTGGAAATAAGTTAATTTTTATAGAGGTGAGTGTCTGGTATACAGTAAGTGCTCATACATGTTTGGCCCTGCAGAGGAGATAGGCCATTCTAAAGACACGTCCACACTTTGGGAAACAGAGTTGGGTTATTTATCTGGGAGCGGCCAGATGCGTGGCTTCTCAAAACAAACAAAAAAAAATAATTTCTTTTCCCAAGGGAATGGGAGAGTGATCTAGAAAAAGACCGCCTTACCTCATCCCCATCAAAGGCATCGAATGCATGAAAATTTAATAAGATAATTTGCATCTATTGGGCGCTTTTAGCATTTCAAAATGGTTTCGCTTCAGTTGCTACATTATGCAAGACTGCAAGTGTCAGAAGCCCAACTTAAAGTGATAGAGCCTAAAGGGGAATTTACTGGCTGGTATAACTTAGAAGTTCAAGTGTGGCTTGATCCAAGCACTCAGAAGACGAGTGTCAAGACTTGGTTCTTTTCTATTTGTTATTTTGAGGAGGTGTTCACCCCAGCATAACCAAACGACTGAGAGACACTCCTTGCTTGCAATCCCACCAGCTAGCACAAGCGGGTCCCTTTCATAAGGGACACTAATCTCATTCATGAGGGCCCCACCCTCATTCCCTAATCACCTCCCAAAGGCCCCCACCTGCTAATACCACCACATTGGGGATTAGAGTTTCAACATATGAATCTGGGGGGACACAAACATTCAGTCCATAACGTCTGTGTAACCAGCAGGCTATTGTGGAAGGGATGGAGTGGCTTCTGAGGCTAGATCATAAAAGACGTGGCATCTCCTGCCTTGCTCTCTCTTGGATCCCTTGTCCTGGGGGAAGTCAGCCTTCATGTCATAAGGACACTCAAGCAGCCTCATGGGGACTTCTGCACACTGAGAAACTGAGTTCTGCCAAGAGCCAGCAGAGACTTGCCGGCCGGCCGTGGAAATGGGTCCTCCAACCCCAGCCAAACTCTGACCCACCCCTTGACTGCACCTCATGGGAGAACCCCAGCCAGAACCAACCAGCTAAGACACCCTCTACTTCCTTACCCTCAAAAACTATGTGAGGCCAAAATTCATTGTTGTTTTAAGCCACTAAGTTCCAGGGAAATGTGTCATCTACTGCAGTAGACAGTTATTTGTACAGAGTGAGCCCAGGAATCTAGATTTTTTAAAGCCCCTCCTCCAGTAAATTAGATGCACGCTCGAGTCAAAGCCACGGCAGCCCAGGGATGTTCCTGCAGCAGTGGCATTGATGCTCCCTACAGAGTTAGGAAGCAAATTATAGTCCACCCCCAGGATGGACCGTGATGCAGAGTACACAGCTGCCTTATCTCTTGCAAAGGCCACCCAGTATTCTACCACATGTTGAATGAAAGAGTAGTTAACATATACTCTGCACGGCATAATCCTATTTTTTGGTTTACATGCAGAATTATTATATAAGCTCTCATGCCCCAGGGTTCGCTAACCTGTGAATACATAATAATAAAGTCTTTCATTCCTTAACCAAAAAAAAAGAAGTTCTTTTTACTCCCAATGATTAAGTTGCAAGCCTACAGCAGCTGAATTGCTTGGAATTAGTCTCAGCTGTTTCTAAGTGTTCCCCAGGAATCAGGTTGACCTGAGTTCAGGAGCGAGCCCGCTGGTCCTTCTGATCTTGGCATCATTGTGTTCTGCTGGGACAACTCCCACCCCTAGCCCAGGAGGCAGGATGCTGCTTTCCTGTCCAAGTCCACCACATGCCCCCCTCCAAAATATCCAAGTGAAACCAGGCTGTGGGGTTTTTTACCCCCATACACGTAAAGTAGTACATGAAAATAATCTCGCTGTAAAAATTAATTGCAAGTAAGGGTAGGGGAGTGGAGGCAACAGAGCATAGTGGCTCAAATCCTGACTCCACCTCTTGCTTAAATCAGCAGCTTTGCCTCATTTCTTCACTGCCCCCTGCACTGCACCATTCCAGGGTCACCGTTCCTATCATTTTCCATGTATATAGCGCCCCCTGGAGTTGTGCCTCTGTTTCCTCATGTGTAAAGTAGGGATTGTCATCAAAACTCAGAGGGCCATTATTAGGATGATAGTGAACACGTTAATTCATTCAGGTAAAGCTTTTTAACAGTGTCCCAGCCCAGCACGAGCACCCAACTGACGTCGCCTAGTGTTGCGATCGGCATGTGTATTATCCCGCGTAAAGTCCACACACATAATCCCACTGCTCCCCTCCCCCGTGGAAGAGCCCCAATTATTGTTGAAACAGGCACACTTACAGAGTTTTTCTGTGCATTTACATCCTCAGAGGAACATTTTTGCATTAATTTGGGTTTTTTTGCGCGCCGGATCTTTCTGTACCATTCCCCAATAATATGTGTCAGAGAAACGTTCGCGTCAGTGTGTTTAGATTTCCCTCACTCACATGCGTGTACCATGGTTGATCTAACAGTCCCCACTCGGTGGGCACTTGGCTGATTTCCAGTTTTAGGCTATTACAAGCAATCCTTTTTGTTTGATGCTGCAACAAATGTCAAATCCCTTCCGATGCTGCAGAGAACATCGATGCATGCCTGTTTGTTGATCACCCTAGTGTTTCTTCAAGAGAGATTCCTAGAAGCAGCATTTCTGGGCCAGAGGGAACCTGTATTTCCAGTGCTGATAGATCCTCAGTCTGTGAACTACTGCTACAGACAGCAAGATAAAAGGAGAGACATTCGTAACGTGCAAATTAAATTGTAACTATTGTTAAGGAAGTGTCCCCTGTCCCAGTTCTAAAGAACAGAAGCCACATCTGAAAGGCACCCCATTAACATAACAAAAGACACCTTCATCACTTAAGAAATCCCAAGGGTTCTATTTTAGGTGCTCTGTGCCAGAAACGAGGATAAAAACCAAATATATGTGTCGTCTTCTGTAAATCACAGTATCACAGGGTCCCCCTTACCATTCTTGACCTTTCACCTCCAGCGTCAGGTGGGGGTGGGAGTTCAAACCAGAAACTAACACAACATTGTAAATCAGATAAATAAATAAATGCTTTCTTAAAAATAGATGATCTTTCTCAAAGGTAGACTCCAGTCTCTTTCCCAGAAAGCAGAAAATGCATATAATATATTAAGTGAGGGTTCTCCGAGCTTTGATTTAAGGAAAATGTGCGAGTTGACTTTACTTCAGAATCCCTATTAAATATGCGCTTATATTTTTCATTTATTCAACAATATTTACTGAGTACCTACTACATGCCGGACATTCTTCAAGATGCTAAGGACGTCGGGGTGGAAGAAAGAAACCAAGATTCTACTGGGATCACATTCTAGTGTACATGTGCATAGAAAAAAAGCCAAAAACAATATTTTTAAAGTGAAAATGGTTATCCAGAGGATTGTAATATTAGCAGATTTTTAAAAAATATTTTGTGTTATTTAAAATATTTCCATTTGGAAAAAAATTATGGTTTGAAATAATACAGCTGTGGACGTATGCTCACAATATATCATTACAGGAAAGGGACAAACTACAGAAGAATTTGCAAAGTCTGCTATTTTTGATAAATATATACATATAGTATGTGTGTGTGTGTGTGTTGTTCGTGCAATTTTTGACTGGAAAAATTATAGAGGAATTTTGTATTTAATTTTCTTTTTGCCCTTCTGTGTTTTCCAAGTGTTATGCGTTGAGCACACACTTTTTATAAATGGGGGAAATATTATTTACCCATGGGAACCGCTACCTATCCCTAAGGTCTTCTATCTCTTGGTTTAATTAGAATACCTGTAATTTCTTTATTAGAGTTAGTTACTCGTTCGATTTAATGTTGTGTTCGCAGAGGCTCCTGTTAAAATACTTGGGAGGATAACACACTGGTTTCTCATCCTCTGTGAAATGGAAACATGAAATGGAACCTAAAAATGAGCTGTTGTTTTGGAGAGCGGGGGGTCCTCCCTGGCTCAGTGAGTTGCGGACAGACAGGGCAGGTGACGGGATGGCCTAGACCAGTGTGGGATCCCAGTGGTGAACAAGGGCTCTCCGCTCTGACGGGGAAGGAGGCGACTGGACAAGTGGTGGGAAGAGGCGAGACCCCACCCACACCCCTCCAACTACCCGCATCCTCTCAACACCTGACTGTCATTCCGGAGGCCAAGGCAGAGCTGATGAACAACCTGTTTGCTGAAGGAAAAGGAAACCTATTTGTAAGAGGGCTTGTCTGTCCGTAGTGAACAGCTCTGCCCAAATTTCAGAAGTTCTGTCTGGTAGTAAGATCAGTGTCCCCTGTTATGGCACCCAAAGCACGCACTCCCCCATCTCTCTCACTGCAGTGGGGGTGATTGTCAACCGGAGGATGGGTGAGGAAACTCGATGACCACTCCCCTCAAGCTCTCAGCTACAGTGAGAGCCTTGACCCAGACCCCCTGGAGCAAGGACACGCTAATGTGTTGGGACAAGGTGGTTGGTCAGACTATTTTATAATCAATACAAACCTCCGATAATGAGATACTCATTAATGACTGACTGCATCAAGGCTCCTATTTTTTTTTTAAACTTTTACAAACCATCCAAGAAAGGAGAGATTGAGCTAGAAATTTCACTCTTCCTTTTTCAATCATGCATCCAGTACCTTTTCCCAATCTCTTACTCAGAGACCAGGGACTGGAGTTCAGATACAAAATTCCTTCATGCTTTGACATACCTGAGAACATCTTGAACTTTCAAGAACATGCATTGGATTTTTTCATTGTGACTGTTAACACATGCTCATTGTAATGCTGCTAAAAGTTTAAAGAAAAATTCGATAGTCCCCCCTCTCAGCTCCATTCTCCAAGCCCACTTCCATAAAGTTACCATGTTAGCAGATTATTGTAGACTTCCCTTCTCCATGCCTGTTTCCCTCACCAAAAAAAAAAAAAAAAAAAAAAAAAAAAAAGGATCACACACTACACACATAATTGTACAACTTGCATTTTTCACTTCATTACGTATTAAGGACATTCCATTGGGGTGACACAGAGATTGACGTTGTCCTTTTTCTTAACTGTATAGTATTCCATAGTGCGGATGTGATATCATTTATTGGACAACTCCAGACTGTGAGGCAGTTAGAATGTCTCCAAATGAGAAGATTCATTAAACATCCTTGGACATAATCATGGATTCCCATCTGGGACAGCCAAGTCCCAGATGTACACATTTAACAGTGACAGAAAGTCCCTCATTACCTCAACTCATGGTAAATTTCCCAGGGGCTCTGGTCAATTCCCCCTAGTTGGGAACAAGATTACCCTTCTCTCCTTATCCCCACAAGGTTTCCAAGCCCCCTGTCCTCTCTTTGGGGGCTGGAGAGTTGCCAGAATAATTGTATGGCAAATTAGTCATGAAGGATGGGGCAGGTCAGTTCCATGCCCCCAGGACCGCTGACTACTCAGTCCCTGGCCCTCCTCTCCCTGGTCATCATGGTGGAAACCCTCCTCCCTTCCAGTGGCCCCCATGCAGTCCTTTGTGCTCAGAACAATCCTGTTCTTCCCCGTGTCCTCAGCCAGTCTTTGAGTCTGGAGATGGGAAGTGGGCAGAATGCTTCTGCATGTTTTCACCCATTGCCGCATTTTGACACCTGACAGGGGAGAAAAGTGTCCTCAGAACCACAGTGAGAAATCAGAAGGAAGGGAAGGGCCAGCCAGCACAGGGGTGCACACTTCCTGATACAATCCAACCACGTGCACTTCTTTTCTGGTGCTTTCTACACTCTGGAAGTTCATGGTGCCTGAACTCAAAGCCTCCCTCTGCCATGAGCATGCATATCTCACAAGGAAGACTCGGGGGGCTGAGGCAGGGGAAGAGGTTGTGATGGAGCCAACATCCTTCAACAAGTCGGTAGCAGAGACAGGGCGACAACCTAGACCTCTGTCATCACTTCACTCCGAGCCTCCACTACAGCCCTTTCCTCCTGCCCTCCCAGGAATCCGCAGCACAATAATATTAATCCTGATGGAAGGGCTAATGTTAAAATAGAATCGGGCCTAAATTAAGACAGACAAGTTCAAATCTATCACTGTTACCCCAATCCAATCCACCTGTCAGCAAGTCTTGTTGGCTCTTCCTTCAAAATATATTGGGGATCCAGCTCTTCCTTTTGACCGAGGCCACCCAGATGCACCGGGATTTCTGCAGCCACCTCCTCCCTGGTCTCCCAGCTCCCTCCCTTGCTCCTCCCCAGACCATTCCTTCAAGTCCCACATAGCAGCCAGAGTCATCCATTTAAGATATAAATTGGATCATGCGTGTCTCTCCCTAGCTAGGGGTCTCCAGCAAAAGACTTCTGGCCATACTTAAAACCCTCAATTCTCACCCTGGGCTGCAAGGTAGGACCCGATCTGTCTGCACATTGGACCGTCTCCTGCAGTACTCCCCTCGCTAACCCTGTGCTTCTCACTGTTGCTGGGAAACTCCAGCTCTCCCCCACCTCACCCCATGGTATTTGCACTTGCCCTTCCTTCTCCCTGGAATTCTTGGCCCCCAGGCGTCCGCACATCCGGCTCTTTCTCCCTCTTCAGGTTGCAATTCAGATGCCACCTCCTCCAAGAGGCCCTCCTTGATTCGTGTAAAATCCCTACCAGTCACTCACTCGCATCTCATCAGCTGGGTTCTGCCTTAATTGTCTTGACCCCAGGGCCTTAGGTTCTGGGGTACACAGGTGGCTGTATCACAGTGCGCTGGGGAGAGAGGGTCAGTCTGCCCTGTGTCAGAAACCTCTTCCCCCTCCTCTGCAAGGAGCGAAGACCCAAGTCAAACCAACCATGGCTGATTCTCCAAAATCCCACTTTATCCCTCAAGCAAAGAGAAAGCAATATTGATTCCTCAGGCTCCAGGAATGGTAAATTTGCCCCTGGCAGGCAGGCTCTGCCAGGCAGGGGAACAAACAAACCACTCCAGCCCCTAAATCTAATAAACCTGGGAGAGGTGGCAGGGAAGATTTTTGCTGGGAGGGCGGGGCAGGGACACAGAGAGATTTATGGGATGCCAGTGGAAGAGAAATAGGGGTGGTTTAGCTCATTCTTCTGCCAAACTCAAATTTATACACTCCAGACTTAGTTCACTTCTCCCCACGGGACCTCAGGGACCTTTCGGTCTCTCCTCCTAGCCTTGGGAAGATTAATTACACAGAGAGGAGGCGAATGTGGGTGTATTGTTGTGGGTGTGAGTGTGCTTGTGTGTGCCTGGAGGTGTGTGTGAACTGTTTGTCTTTGTGTGTCAGCCTCAGTGTGTTTGTGTATCTTTGGTTATGCATCATGCATTTGTGTTTCTGTCTTTGACTCCATTTTTCAAATATATGACACGAATATTGTTTTGGGGAGTTTGCTACAAGGTCCACAGTCCCCTCCCCTACTTAACGTCATGAAACCACCTCTTCCCTTCCTGTACGTCAAGGCACCGTCTCCCCTGCTAGCCAAGGAGCAAATCGTGGAGGTGGTCTTGGGTTATATTCAGGGATAAATGAAAACCTATGGTTGCAATATGCTAAGAAAAGGTGCTGGATGGTCCCAAGCCCCTAGCTGGTGAATATCCTCTTCCTTCCTTCCTGTAAATCAGTTGATGTTTAGAGCAAAGATGTTTAAATTCTGAGTCTAGAGTCATTTTTGCAGCATGTACAATCCTTTGGTTCTCTCTTCCCCTGCCTGAATGAACTGGGAGCTGTACAATGAAATGGCAGCATCACAAAAATCAAAGCAGCCTGAGTGCTTGAGCCATGGCATGGAGGACCACCATCCTGGAGGATCAGCAGACCCTCATCAGAATTTATGTAGGAAAAATAAAACGTTGTTGTGTTAAGCCACCAAAGTGTCTAGCTTTGCTTGTTACTGCAGCATTAGTGAGCTTATCCTGACTAGTGCAACACCAAAATCATCTTATATATCCCTGCTGATAGACACAAAAACACTTTGGGATACACTGGACTTGACTATTTCTAAGGTCCTGTTCATCTCTGATCCTTGAAGATGCTACCTATTATGATGACATGACCCTAATTCTTCCCCCACCAGGTCACACCGCTGGAGTCTCTGCAAAGATAAAAACCTCATTCTGACATAGCTACCCAACCTCTGGAATCTGAGTAGATAAGTTTAAAGATGCCATTAGGCCCTCCCAGAATGACAAAGCATGACTCTTGAGGTTTGTTTATTGTTTTTCTTTCTTTCTGTTACCACATGAGGACTCAGCCAACTACATGTCACCCTGTGTTGGGTAACTGTTCCAAAATGAACCCAACCCAAGCCCCCTCTTTCCAGATGCCTTTCTATGATCCAAAATCCTCCTGACTATGGAAACCACTTTGAAATTAATCACAGTAGAGCACTCAAAGAGCTACGAGAAGCTGCGTTTCTTGAAGGGTTTATCCTGGCTTCTTGTTCAGATAAACTGGACACTCATGTCCAACTGGAGTGTCTGTGACCTGGGTTCAAATCCCAGTTACAGCATTTGCTAGCAGTGTGAACTCTGACAAGTTACTTAGCCTCTCTGGATCTCATGTTCCTCAGCCGTAAAATGTGGATAATAATAGTACCTACCTCGTAGGGTTGTCCTGAGGACATATAGAACACAAAACTAGTTCTCCAAGGGTATGTGAATAAGAGCAGCCCTTCGTATACGAAAATTCTTTTCCTCCGCCATCTGGCAAAGGGGCAGTTCTTTTGCCCTTGGAGTCATCAGTTTAGATTAGGATACTGCCTCTAGAAATAAACTTGACCTGAGAGAACAGCCCTTCAATTTGTTGATGCTCTCTAGCTAAGATTGGCTTCTCAGATATGTCATTGTCATCAGTGATGAGAGAAAGCGGGATGGGGGACTAGTAGATTTAGATGCAGGAGGGAGATGGGCACTAAAGAGATAGCATGACGGTAGCGTATGTATCGCTTCTCCATGTGAGATCCCCGTTTCCTCCTGAGTAAAATCCATGAGATGTACATATTGAGGGTCTAAATTGACTGCCACAAATCTTAAAGTGTGACAGACTTGTGAGACATTATCATTCTATTGCCTTTATCATTATCATGTATCCTTCTCCCCATGAAGGTCCCTACAAAACCACCCCTCCTTCAGTGCTCCCCACACCTTCAGTTCCTGAGAGCCCCACACTGTGTGGCTCGATGAATCAAAACCCAACACTCTCCAATTTCCAGGATCCTCCTGCAATCGTTATTTGTTCTCCAAGAGGGTGGCTTTTAATTCCTCTGTAGTGAGAGCCTGGCTTTCATTTCCCCTTCTCTGCTGTCATGGAAACCAGCACCCTGGCAACTTGGTGTGGAAACAAGAACACGGTTTTCTTCTTTCACCACGCAGAGGAAAGGCTGCGACAACTTCAGGGCAGGAGGAGGAGACCTTTCCGTTGATTGGATCTCCTTTTGTGAAGGAACAGCCACCCAGAAGATGCCAACCGCGGAAATTAATGCAGAGCCCCAGACTAACTTCAGGACCACGGAAAGCTCCCTGGGGAGTTAAAGATTGAGTGGGAGGAGAAAAAAATCAGGTGAACAGCTTACCCTATCCTCAACTTCCACAGAAGATAAAGTCTTCTTAGAGGTGATGACTATCCTCTGTTTAAGTGTGCCAAACCACAGAGAGGAAACTTTATCATTTATTTCACAGTTCCTCAAAGTGTGTTTCGACGGCTGCATCAGAATCACCTGGAGCACCTTTCCTTCCAACATTGGAATCAGTCTCTGCAGAGCAGAGCCTTATGTTGTGTATTTTAACATAACCCCAAATAATTCTGATGTATATTAGGCTTGAGGCCAAGTGTTCAAGTGCCAGTCCCACATTTTTCAGGTGGGGAAATGGATTAGTCAAGGTGATGTACATGTCCCAAGTTTAAACGGCAAGTTGGAACCAGAACCAAATCCATGTCCCCCAACTCCCAGCCCTGCTTTGGGTCCTACCCCAAACCCTGCCCTAAGGACCTGTGTTGTAGCCCTGGAGAGCCTGTAAGATAGCCACACACACTCTCTCTCTCGGAGAGTTCTCATCTGTGATGCAAACTCCCTGTGCGAGGCAAATCCTCTCAGTACCATATTCACATCCTTGGATCCTAACACACACAAATATTCGATACATGTTGATGAATTAACTAATCAATTCACGGACTAATGAACAAATGAACCAGTGCTGCTCAGCAACGGAGGTTGATGTCTCTTAATGGAGCTATAATAATAACTCACATTTACTGAGCAATCCTGTACGTCAGTTACAGGGCCAAGAAACTGATGTTCATTGGCTCACTGAGTTTGCACAATAACCCGATGAGATAGAAACTATTGGCAGGGAGGGTATAGCTCAAGTGGTAGAGTGCATGCTTAGCATGCACAAGGTCCTGGGTTCCATACCCAGTACCTCCTCCAAAAATAAATAAACCTAATTTACCTCCACCTCTGCCAAAATAAAAAAAATAATAATAATCAAAGAAACTATTATTCAAAGATGAAGAAATGCAGCTTGGAGAAGTTGAGTAGTTCACCCAAAGGGCACATAGCAGAGTGCGGATTCAAACCCAGGTAGTCTGAGTCCAAAGTCTTGAATTCCAAGCCACATTCTCTGGACGCACCCAGGAAAAGGCACTTGTCCTTGTGAGGGGCCCCAGGATACCGGGAAGAAGGTTAAACATAAGAACATTCAGGCTTCTCTGATGTGTTTGGTCACTAGCCAGAGTCTCTGCTTGGGGTTTACCAAAGAGGGGTTAAATTCATTCATTCATTCATTCATTCATTCATTCATCTCTTCATTCTGCAGATTTTTTTAGTCACTTAGTATGTGCCAGGCTCTGTTCTAGGTACTGGTACAGAAGTGAGCAGGATAGACCAGGTCCCTGCTCTCATTAAGAGACATAATCATCACAATGAACTAACAAATAGGTATTGTAATATCAGGCAGTGATGAGTGCTAAGGAGAACACAGCCAGGCAAGGGGACGGAGAGCGATAGGGCGTGTAGGGAAACAGCAAAGAGAGCTACTGACACACAGCAGCTGTGTCCGCAGGAACCCCAAGCAACCAGCTGAAAAATAACATGTCAGGCAACCCCACTGTTTGGCATCGAAACGACCAGACCTTCTGAGTGATCTTCTCCCCCGGACTGATCTTATGTTGTCTTTTTTTTTTTTTTTTTTTTCTCTTTTAACAGAATTGTCCACGGAGTGATAGAAATAGAACTGGCGCGCTGGAGGCGACGGCGGATGCTCCGTTCCCTGGCCCAGCCTGAGGCTTTTTTCTGGAGGAGGCAGCACCGCTGTGAACAGTGAGGACTGGCGGGAAGGCCCGCTCAGGGCTCAGAAATAAGAACAGACGCCTGTGCACTGACAGCTGTGTGAGCTGGGGCTCTCTGGATGCAGGTGACAGAAGCCTTCTAGATCTAACAGTGGAATAAAGGGGCTTTAGGATAAGGACACAGAAGTGTTTCAAGGAACCCAGGGCGGGACCTGCCGGGACTCAGGAGAGACTGACGGAGAGGGAGAAGGCCCTCAGGATGTCCAGCCCTCGGGCTGCTTCTCTCTCGGCACCTGGGCCACACAGTTTATGTGATAGGAGATAAGACAGCTGCCTACATCTCCTGAGTTTTATAGTTTTGCTCCAAGGCCTCCCTCTGACACTAGATTTTCTTAGTCCCAATCCCAGAATCCCAGGGAGGAGGCTCTAACTGGCCCATTGGGAGCTAGGGGCTCCCCCTTTGGCTGGTCAGAACTTCACTGAGCAAATATGGCCAGTGGATACGCATCCCAGGGACCCTGGGCATCAGAGGAGCAGCGGGGGAGTAGTTTTCAGGAAAAAGGGAATTGGTGATATATGCAGAATCTCACACTTGCAATAATACATCCTGGACCCTAAAAACAAAGACAATATGTACTCTAAGGGTTGAGGGGTTTTGGTCAGGGATGAGTGTGGGATTCCTCCCACGTGGAAGCGTGCAATGGACGCGAGAGAGTTAAGCTAAACTCCTGAACTCTGAGAAGTACCCCCACTCCACTCAGTAGTCATTGAGATGGCCTCCATAAAGCTCCGAGGCAAAAATTATAGATCATCATTGTAATTGAGTGAAATTGGCTATGCATTAATATTCATGATTATTAGAGCAGCTGATTTTCCTCTTTATGGAAAATGAGTGGGGGAATCATCACAGCCGCTCCTTATTTTTCCCCCTTAGATTTCTGCGGGGGAGGAAAGACCCGGCACTCGGAACCAGCCGTCAGTTTCTGAACATTGGGTAATTATGAAGGATTTTTAATTACTTTGACCTCTCAGAGGGGGCTGGGGGAGAAGCACCTTATGAATATTAAAAACTCAGGCACCCATGAGCCTCTAAGACGGGCTCCTTTGTCCAGATAAAAGCAGATGGTCGAACTGAGAGAAGCACCCCGCCCATTCCACTGCCCCACCAACCTAGCAAGGATGAGCATTGCAAAACAACCGTAATGATAACGATCACCACAGGCCAAGCGGGATGAGGAGGGTACCGCACAGAGGGAGGGTGACAAGGGCGTCCATGCAAAGTCGGGGCAGCAGCCGTCACAGGACGACTGTTTCATTGATCAAATCATCAAATGTATTGAGGATAATGGCGGTCAGATTTCTCACCATCAGAGAAGGAAGTTACAGATATGGAAAGAGAGAAAACCAGAATGAGCTCTATGGTGAAGCACTAGAATCAGAGGTATCGATGTGACTTCACGGTTTTCAATACATAGAAGAAATATCTAGACATAAATATAAATGTAAACACACACATAGACATACACGCGCATGCATGTGCACACACGTGTGTACACGTACGCACATGTCCACTGAGAGGCCCTCAGAGCTGACATTCCAACAGCAGTAGACACATTAACACCAAGATGGTTATTTCTATATATTCTCCACTAAGATAAATCAGGGCTCCTTTGAGAAATGGTTGATTCCAGGGTTGCCTCAGGGAAAGAACAAAAGGAACTTGGAATGTTGTTTTGCCAGAAAGCAAAGAATTGCTCAAAGTGAAACGGAAGGCAGCTGGAAGGGGCTCTCTCGGGCCAAAATGAGGCCATTTGAGCATCAAAATAAATGACAACAGGGATGGATTTTACCCCACTAAATCAAATAGCAAAGATTTTGTTCATACTAATAGGAATGAGTGAGTGAATGAAGTATTTGATGACAATATTTATGTCGTTTCAAAGAAACTTCCCACAAAAATACATCCTAACAGCAAAGAGGGGAAGAGTGACATCGCAGCAGAGAAGCTGGACAGAAGCCCCGTTCGTCACATGGCCACGGTGGACCTCACCGGTGACGGGACACACGGAAGTCACGCGCCACCAGGTGGGATTCAGAGACACAGCATCGCTCCTGTGCCATTCCTGCCAAAGACCCATGACCTGAATCTAGTCCCGAGAGATCAACAGAAAAACCCAAACTGAGGGACATTCTACAAAATGATGGGACAGTCCCTTCAAAAGTATCCAGGTCATGAGAGTCAAAGAGAGATTAAAGAGTGTCCCAGACTGAAGGAGACTCGGGAGACAGGACAACTACGTGAAGCAGGCGATCCTGACCTGGGTCCTTTACTATGAAAGACCCTGTTGGGATAAACTGTGGACCCTGAAGGGGGTCTAAGGATTAGGTGGTAGTGATGGGTCAAGGTTAATGTCCTGACCCGAATAGTTTTCTTGTGATTATCTGGGAGCCTTCCTGTTTTAGGGAAATAGCCTCTTCAGCGGTAATGAGGCAGCAGGCTTGGCAGCTTTCTTTCAAATGGCTCAGAGAAAAAAAAAAGTTCCTTGTATTGGACTTGCAAGTTTTTTATAGGAGTAACTGCCAATTTGAGCACCTACAGTGCTATGCACTTTTCACAACTGTTTCCACCTTACAAATCATCTTAGCAAGTGATTTCTAGTTGATTCCCATTTTGTAGGTGAGGAAACTGAGGCTCAAAAGATGAGGGACTCCATTTTTCATTTGATTTTATTGTAACTGATTTGAATGCACATAGCCACCTATGGCTCTACACACTGGGACAAACGCTAGGGAACATACCGCTGGAATGGACGCCCTCAGACAGCTTCAGAACTCTCCAGAGAAGGGCAGCCAGTGGGACCAGCAAACCACACACCCAAGGCTGACCTGACCCTGACAACGTGACCCTTGCCCTCTGGTCCCCAAGATCACCCCCAGGGCTTCTCTCTCCTTCATCCTGTCAAAACAGTGATGCTCCTTTGCAAAGATGCCCAGCCATTTTAATAAGAGCATACAGTGCTAAATTGCATCTCTCTCTTTCTCGTCTTCTGACACAATTCTCCCTCTAATAAGATTTTCCCCAGCAAACCCATTTTCTCAGCAGCTGTTTTAAAAAGCCATCATCTGATGGCGCCGTGTCTTAGGCAAGGTGGGGAGGGTGGAGAGCGAGAGACACAAAGCCAGAGGGATTTAGCCCTATTTTCTCACCTCTTTGGGGACAGCCAGATGATATAATCAAGCCGAAGTCCATTTCCCTAACGCCCACTGCGAGGCCAACTGCCCGGCACCTGCCGTGTCCTGTCGTAATTGGTGATGCTTCCAGCAGACGGCATCTTGGCCGTGTGAGAGGCAGGCCTAGGTCCCTCACTCCTCTGGAGTGAACTTTCTTTTGTCTTTTATGAAAAGTGAAAAGGGACCCATTTCTTGAAAGATAAGCAGAATTTATTCTCTAAAATGAAATTGTAGGAGGTACTTTCAGCCCAATTCATGGTCTGGAAAACTCTTCAAGCAGAGACGCAAGTAAGCCTAGCAGAAGTAAGTCTTTCCTTTATTCCTAATATACCTTTGCAAGTCATGGTCTCTTTAGTTCCAACATGTAACAGACTCCATTTCTCTCCCCGCACCGCACACCGCTACTCCACCGGCTCTCACCTCCAGGAATGAAATAGCCTTCTCAAAAGTCTCCTTGCTTAGCATTCTGCCCCCTAACAGCTCCCTCCCACACCAGCCAGAGTAACCGTAGCAGGCAGGACACGCCACGTTACACTGCAGTAACAAGCAATCCCCCAAAGTTAGTTACTTATAACCACCAGGATTTATTTCTTGTTGGTGACCCATTCAGCTAAGACCTCGGCTCCACGTCCTCACTTGCAGGATTCAGCCACCACCTCAGATGTTGCTGGGTGTCATGGCCCAGGGCAGAGGGAAAGAGCCCTGAGGCATCAGCCACCAGCAATCAAATGCTCCAGCCCAGAGCTGACATCTGTCATTTCCGCTGGCAACCCATTGGCCAGAACTGGTCACATGACCCTGCCCAGTGCCGAGGGGGTGGAAAGTGAAGCCCTATCCTGTGCAGAGAATGTAGCACTGGGCGGCATCCTGGACATCATCACGTTCAATCTGCTTGTTCCCTAAGTGGGGAAAGTGAGGCACAGAGAGGAGAAGTGAGTTATCCACAATTGCAGGGCAGGCTAAAGCAGACAGGGACCTTCTGCTCCAAATCCAGGGTTGTCTCATCCATCATTAAATACTTATGAACAACCTACTACATGTTGAGCACTGCTGGACAGACGGAAATGAGGGAGATGGACGTAATCCCTACTCTCACCAAGCTCCCAGCCAAGCCAGGGAGGCAGATAAGTAAATGGTCCATTTTAGCCCCTTGGGATAGATGCTGCACATAGACACAGTGTTACAGCATTGCACAGAACTTTCCTGAGTGCTTCTGCAGAGAACCCTGCTTATCAAAACAATGTCATCATTTTTGCCAAGGGTCACATGCCAACTCTCAGGCGTTCTTCCAAAGACACACGGGTCAAACCAAGGAAAAACTACACAGTGGCCTCCGGAGTCCAAAAGGCTTATCTGGGGACACACATGAGCTCTCTGATCTCTTAATACCTAGAATAGGGGAAGGTCCCTTAGAACATCTCACCAGCCAGACAGGGCAGGGCCGAGCCAGCTTTCCCTTGATTTGCGAAAATGAAGAAATGAGACATTTTGTGTACCCTAGTGTCACAGGGCAAGTCCATTCTCATTTCCAAAGTTTGAGTGAATCACATTCCCCTCTGGGGTGAAAGAGGGTGTTGGGGTGCCGGAGCAGGGGAAGATCACATTGCACCCATCAGCATCCTTTGGTTGCTGGTAGTGGCTTGGCAGGGAACATAGTAGGTGCTCAGTAAATGCTGACGAATGAATAAAAACAGAACGGAAGGAAAAGCAGAAACTCCAGTCTCCAGAAGGGCAGCAACAGGGCAGCACGGGGAGGGGAAAGGGAGGAGTCAGAATGGCAGAAACTAAGACATGGAAACAGCCTAACTGTCCATCAACGGATGACTGGATAAAGAAGGTGTGGGGTGTACATATACACAATGAAACACTACTTGGCCATAAAAAAGAATAAAATAATGCCATTTGCAGCAACATAGATGGACCTGGAGATCATCATTCTAAGTAAGCCAGAAAGAGAGAGAAAAATGCCATATGATATCACTCATATGTGGAATCTAAAAAAAAACAAAAAAGAAGAAGACACAAATGAACTTATTTATAAAACAGAAACAGACTCACAGACATAGAAGACAAGCTCATGGTTACCAGTGGGGAGAGGGTGGGGTGGAGGGATAAACTGGGAGTTCAGGATTTGCAGATACTAATTACTATATATAAAATAGGTAAACAACAAGGTCCTACTGCGTAGCACAGGGAACTATACTCAGTATCTTGTAGTAACCTATAATGAAAAGGAATATATGTATGTACATGTATGACTGAAACATTCTGCTGTATACCAGAAACTGACACAAAATTATAAACTAACTATACTTCAATTTTAAAAAGTGGCAGAAACTAATGGGATAGCTTTGGGACATCTGCCTGGAGATGAATGAACTCCAGTTGGTTTTTTTGGTCTTTGCGTTCAAGCTCCAAATCCCAGGAAGACAGACTCTGACTGGCCCAGCCCGGAATCAGTACTAACCCTTGTCCTTAACTGATGGTGGTCCAAGACCCCGCTTCCAGCTGCCATCATCAGCCGGAGTTTCTTTGGCTCAGGGGCCTCTGGTCCACACTCAGCAGGCGGAAGTGCTGAGAAAGGAGCCCTCTGCCAGGGTCCTCCCACTAGAGACAGCCAATGGGCCCCCCCACGCCCCGCTGATGGTAGGCTTGGTCGTGTGACTTTGGTGCCAACAGGATGCTAGTGAACGTGGCCCACGCAAAGCCCTAAAATATGCTTCAGCCTTCGGCACAAGAAGCGAATGCCCCAGACAGCCTACTGGTCCCTACGCTGCAGCCTGGAGCCCATCCAGGTCACAACTGACTGGTCACACGACGACCGGCATGCGTGAGATGTGCACGGTGGGGCAGTGACCACTGCCCTCCAGCGTGGTTGCTCACGCAGCGTTGCTGTGGGTATCGCTGACTGATGCTTCGAGGCACCTGCAGCGACACATCCAGGCTTCCGGAAGATGGAGGCCTTCAACCTGGACGTCCAAACTCTGGCCTCGGGAGCTGGAGCAGCAGGAGTGATCTCTGGGCTGCAGTTCTGCCCGTTGCTAACACCCTGCGGTCCACCCGGTGTGGTGAGGGCACGTTTCTGGGGCAGCAGTGACCCCCTGTGCATCTTGGCAACGTTGCAGTGGGGTCTCCTCCTGCACCTGCTGGGAAGGAGTGGACAGGAGGCTGAGAAGGGGTCAGGGAGGAACTGGAGTGGAGGATCAGTGCTTCCCAGGACCCAGCGCTGTGGACCTGCTAAGCCCGAGAGGGAGGATGTGGGGACACTGCTCTCAGGAGGGCTCAAGGTTCTCCAAGTCCAGAAGGCAGGAGGCAGCCACGTGTGCCGGGTGTCATGTTGGGCTCTCAGGCGCAGTGATGAGCAAGACAGGGCTGGAACCACCCCTCCTGGAGCTTATAGTCTAGTGGGGAAGAGTAACAACAAGCAAGCAGACAGCAAATAAACATCCAGTTACAGATTTTGGCAGGAACAGCATCATTTTCAAGAGTATTCACTTGGGTTCAAACCCCAGCTCTACCTCTTATTATCACATGACCTTTCTGTGCCTCAGTTTTCCCGTCTGTAAAATGGAAACTTAACAACAACTAAAAAAAATAGCATTTTTCCCATAGGAGTGTTATGAAAATTAAATGAGCTAATACATGTAAAGCTATCAGAGTGCCTGGGACACAGGGCTGTATCAGTCTTAGCTATTCTCGTCACCATTGTTTTAAATGCCATAATGGGAACAAACTGATGAAGGGATAAAGAAGAGGGGAGGGGATGTAGTTAGGGTGGTCATGAAAGGCTTTACCAAAAATTTCCTTTCAGCTGAAACCTGAAGGATGAGAAGAAGCAGATGGGTGGAAAACCTGGAGGAAAGGGGGCACAGCAAGTGCAAAGGTCCTGAGGTGGGACGAACTTGATGCTTCTGAAGAATTGACAGGAGAGTGGCTGAGAGAGGCTGTCGGCAGAGCAAAGTCAGTTCCTCCCACCTCCTGCCTCAGTGCCTTCGCACATGCCGTTTCTTCATAAAACACTTCTCCCCTCTCTGTCTCCACCCTCACCTCCAGCCCAACCCTTTTGGCCAGCTGAACTCCTACTTGGGCTACATTGGCCAGCTGTAAAGTCACCTCCACGCAGAAGCCTTCCTTGATTTCCAAAATGAGGTCCTCATCTGTCATTACACTGTATTAGTTTGCATGGGCTACCATCACAAGTCACCACAAATTGGTGGCTTCAAACAACAGAAATGCACTCACCATTCAGGAGGGAAGAAGTCTGTGATCAAGGTGTCAGTAGGGCCCTGGTCCCTCTGGAGCCTCTAGGAAAGACTCTTCCTTGCCTGTTCCAGCTTCTGGTGGCTCCCAGTGTCCTTTGGCCTGCGCCTGCCTCACTCCACTGTCTGTCCCTAGCCTCACCTGTCCTTCTCCCCTTGTCTCTTGTAAGGACACTTGTTGTGGGATTTAGGGCTCACCTGGATGATTCCGAACAATCTTGTCTCAAGATCTTTAACTTAATTCCATCTGCAAAGACCCTTTTTTCCAAACAAGGTCACCTCCACAGCTTCCTGGACATGTCTCTGGCAGGCACCAGCCTTCAACCCACTCTGCCTCTCCATCTCATCTGGACCCTCTCCCCCCTCCCTTAACCACGCTTTGCACTTCTGTATTTATTTGTGAAATCACTGGGCCCTGCCTGTCTGCTTAGGAAGCTGCAGGCAACAAGAGGGCGGCTTCCACAATCTGTGCTGCCCACCACCAGCCCCCAGCACCCAGAACCCAGGAGGCACCTGCCAGGGGTTTGTCGAACCAATGGGCCACAGCCCCAGCTCCTGGAGGATGCTTCTTGTCAAGGACACAGGCTGGAAGCCATCTGAAAGGCCTCCAGCCTGCAACATGCTTCAGACCTTACAGCCTCATAAATTCCATGGCTGGCGGCCTGATTAGGACAGAAGTCAAAATGCAAGAAATTTAATTTCCCGGCTCTCAGCCTACAGGGCTTTGTCAGCCATCCCCCCTCCAAAAAAACCTCCCCCACCACCTAAGCCAATAGCCATAAGCGTTTGATCAAACACCATGCGGCTGCCTGTTTCCCGGAAGTGGCTTCTGGGCCCAGGGAAGAAGCCACATTCGGCCCCTGCTAGATGTGACCTGAATGTTTGATTAACGTTTGGTAGAGCTCTTCTCAGTGGCCTGGGCTCTTTGTGGCCAAATCAGTAACAGTGACAGTCCCCCAGCTGACTAAGCCAGGAACAACTGCAGACATCACCAGGTCAAGGAGCGTGACTGTGGGTTTTATGGCCCCTCAGGCTTCCAGCCTACATCCTCTTCATCTATCTCACCTGCCCCCTGCGGTGGGTCTCTGAAAAGAACAAAGCAAGAATTGCTGACTCCGCCTAATGGAAAGTGACACCCAGAAAGGGGACTTTCCCAACTCACACAGCTCATAAAAGCCCGGGGACCCAACACGGGGTGCCAGGACCCTCTCACGCCACTGGTGGCGATGGTGGGAAGGATAGTACCATGGTGACTGTGCGAAACAGCATCAGGAAGGAGGCAGGTCAGGTTCAAGGAAGACCTTCCTGACCAAGAGCGTCCCATGCATGCAACTGCCTTCAGGGTCCTCTTCTGCAAGGTTGTAAGAAAAGAGACTTCTGCATGGTCAGCTGGCATCCTGGCCAGATGCATCTCGCAGGCACTGGGAAACCTGCTGTCCCTGGTGTAGACCAGCCCTTATAATCATCCAGGGACCTTGTTCACATGCAGATCCCAATTAAGAAGGTTTGGGGGAAAGCCTGACGTTCTGCATCTCTACCCAGCTCTGGGAGATGCTGGTGCTGCTGATCTCTGGGCCACATTTGAGTGATAGGTGGTGGGGGACCTGTGCTAGGATGCTGCAGGCCTGGAAGGGTCGTTGTTGGGTAAGGATCCATCCCATGGGGCATGGGGTGTGGGCCACTCAGAGACAGAATAACTCGCACACTGGCCACACGCCCTCTGAGACAGAGGACTTGGGTGTCTCACACGCACTTTTGGGAAACAGACCTGTCTCCTCGAGCCTCAGTTTTCCCATCTGTGAAATGTAAATGGGAGGAAAGGGGTTGAGCTGAGCTTTCATCCAGCTCTGACATCCCAGAACTCCTGGAATGGAAAATGCACAGAAGCTTCTAAAGTTCCATCTGTAAGATCCCAGCCTGTCCCTGGACCTTGTCATCCATTGTTCAGGTCTGCTTAGCACCCATTCCCCAGTCTTCCAGCTTTAAGACCCCAATTTCCTAAGGGGAGCCCCTGCCTCTCTCACTTGGTAGTGTTTAGATGGAGTTGACCCTGACCTCAGCTCCAAGGTGAGCTCATGACCCAGATCTGGCCAATCAGGATGGTTTGGTGGTGGGCATGTGACTCAAGCTAAGCCAATGAAACCCAGCCATGAGACTTTTGTTAGAACATCTGAAGAAATGGCTTCCTCTTCTATCTGGGTTATTAAACTCTAAGATAAAGGTTTAATGATAATGGCAATCATCTTCACCACTGTGTGGGGAGAGCCTGCCTAAGAGCACAGACTAACCTAGGGGAAAGCAGAGATGAGAGATACGGAGACTGAGTCACAATACCTTCTGGTGGACACCTGGATCCAGCCATGCCTGAAGCCAGATTGGATTTTTCAGTCCCTTGAGCTTTGCTTCAGCCAAATTGAACTGAGTCTTTCAGTCAAAAGAATCCTGATTTGCAGACTGTGGATTCTATCCCCAAGACGAAGACAAGGAATTGGAGGAAAGTCCCCTCTCACACTCAGTCACACAGGCAAGGACATTACTGGCTTCAATAAATTCCAGAATGTTGGAGCTGGAAGAGCCACCTCATTATACAGAGGAAGAAATGGAGGTCAAGAGGGTGGACTTAACCCTCCCAAGGCCACACAATGCAGTGAGCAAACCAGGACGCATACCTGGTTCAGAGTTCCCTCCTTTACCTGCCGGCGGTGAAGGCATCCAGCCACATGAAACATTTGAGGAGGGTAAAAGGTCATTCCCCTAGCACAGGCCAAATCAAAATGACCTCAAACTTCCCATCACACTGCCTGAAATGCCACCAGAAACCCATTTCTCACTGTCTTCTGTCTTCAAGCTGCATCTTAAAAAAATGCATAAACCCAGGGAAGGAATTACGGCTGGGCTTACTTGTAGATACAGCGAGTGAGGCGGTGAACTGTTGTTGGGTAGCTTTACAGATGGGGAAACTGAGACCAGCAGTAGGATCAGGACTCTCCTTTCCACTTCCACAGAGGGATGAAGGCAGAGCTGACGTGTCTGGGAACGACACCCAAAGGGAAGAAGGTGGTAGGAAGAGCCAGGAGTCAGAGGGTGCCAACTTCCCCAGTTTGCCCTGAACTCAGTGGGCCACCTAGAAAGGTGAGGACCACAGTCAGACACAGGCTCTGGACCAGACCCCCATCTCCTTGAAGAGTCTGAAGAACTCAGCAAGCCCTAGTCACTCTTTCTCGGTGGTGAGAAGGGAGGAGAACCTGATATTTCGCCCTTAACAAATGGGTGTTGACATCTCTTTACGTTATTAGAAAAAAAAATGCCCCGCCAAGAAATAAACCATCACTTTTATTTACAGTATATTTCCTAGAACTCAGAGAAATGCGGTGCCTGTCTGCGTAGACCTCGGGCCAAAGAATCATTTATCACAACACATCATACTTTACAGTACATAAAACTCTCCCTACCTAACAAAAACATTCAAAAAATTGCTCACTCTTTACATAAATTGCTTAAGAACATCCTGGTTGAACACATTGTTTTGAAAGGATTTCAATTACTGGGAAGAGCTGTTCCCACCAGTGGTGGCCTTTGCAGTGGCTGAGGGAACAATCAAAATGGGGGGGAAAAAAGAATAAAATAATGCCATTTGCAGCAACATGGATGGACCTGGAGATTGTCACACTGAGTGAAGCAAGTCAGAAAGAGAAAGAAAAATATCATATGAGATCACTCATAGGTGGAATGTAAAAAAATGAGATAAATGAACTTATTTACAAAACAGAAACTGACTCACAGACACAGAAAACAAACTTGTGGTTAGCAGGGGACAGGCAGGTGTTGAGTACTGAGCCGGACCAGGCAGGAAACAGGGTGAACCAAAAACCACTCCCCTGGCTCCCTAGGGTCATCCCCTGCCACTCAGGCCAACAAAGGCCCCCCGAGGAATGCAGGGCAAGGGCTGCCAGCTCATCTAGTTACTTCGAGAAAAGTTGGAACTAGGCATTTTTAAGTGAAATCATATTTTCAAATTAGCCACTATTTTTTAAATTTTTAAGCATATTCTGGGCCCCTCCCCTCCCCCAAAAATACAGCCAGGAGGGAGACCACATTTGTAGGCTTGGGTGTAGCAACTCTGATTTCAAACACTGCATTTGGGGATCTTAAACCCAATCTTGATTTTATTGATTTTGCTTCACCGTGAGTGAAAGGTCAGAGATTTTCCAAGGATATGAAGGCAGGAAGTGTGTCTATCTTGTTGACCATTCTGTTCCACAGTTCAGAACAGGTCTGAGATGTAATACTGTAATATATATATTATATGTATATATATGATGGAATACTACTCAGCCATAAAGAAGAATGAAATAATGCCATTTGCAGCAACATGGATGGACCCAGAGATGATCATACTAAGTGAAGTAAATCAGACAGAGAAAGATAAATATCATATGATACCACTTACATGTGGAATCTAAAAAATGACACAAATGAACTTATTTACTGAAATAGAAACAGACACACAGACACAGGAAACAAACTTATGGTTACCAAAGGGGAAATGGGGGAGGTATAAATTAGGAGTTTGGGATTAGCAGATACATACTACTATGCATAAAATAGATAAACAACAAGGACCTACTGTATAGCACAGGGAATATTTGATAGCTTATAATAACCTATAATGAAAAAGAATATGTATGTGTGTAACTGAATCACCATGCTGTACATCAGAAACTAACACAACACTGTAAATCAACTACACTTCAATTTTTTAAAAAATCACCCCACCCCAAATGTCAAAAGCACCCCCATAGATGAACACTTATTTACTTCCAATCCCCATTTGACAGATGAAAAAATTGAGGTCCAGAGAGGGAAAGTGACTTCCCCAAGGCAGCACAGCAAAAAAAAAAAAAAAAAAGACACAAAGCTGGGGAATGGAATGCTGTTCTCTTCACAGCAGCTCTTGAGTCTTAATTCCTCCCCAAACCTAGAGGAGAACATTCCAAGCCCCAAGTGTAAAAACCCCTTCTGAAATTCTAGAGAAAGCAGACGATCAATCCCCGGTCCTCCCTGGGTGAAGTGAGGAGAAATGAAACTTTGAGACATGAGAGGCTAATGCCTAAAGCAGATGTGCAAACACAGATAAGGGAGACAGAGTTTTCACCAGACAAATTCGCGCCCTGCTCAGTTTAGACATTAAAATGAACTAACTTAATTTCATGCCATATGCAAATCCTTACCAGCTGTCGGCTCTGTAATCACAGGAGACTTAATGTAATAACTAAACAGGAACAAAAACGCAGCAAATACAGGCTCTGGGCAAGTCCACTGACAGCAGGTTTTATGTTCCTGGAAACTAAGCAAGTGCAGAGCATTTATGATGGACATCTGGAAGCAGCTACATGCCCAAACGCCTGCCATCTCCTTCACAAAAATGCTTGCAGCCATAATAAATGATGGCTAAGGACTGAGCCATCGTGTACCCTGAGCCCTCGTGGACCGTGAACATCTCCATCTAGATGCCGCAGCTTCTTCCCCATTGTCAAGGTTCTGCTCAGTCCAGCCATCTGGACCAAGTAATCAGAAGGAGCCAAAGGATGTCTCAGGTTCACTGGGTTTGAGTCCCCCGACCTGGAACTAAAGAGGCAGGAACATGTCTGCTGGGTCAGGGCAGGGCAGGTGGCCTTCCAACCTCCAGTTCCTCTGGCCACGCAAGCTAATAATCATGATAGCCAACATTTATCAAAGGCTCACGATGAGCCAGGAGCCAAGCATGCCTTCTCGGCATTATCTCAAAGTGCAGAGGATGATTTGAGGTCATTTGTTCATGCATTCATTGAACAAACGTTTATTAAGCACCTGTGATGTGTCAGGCACTGTGCTGGAGTTATAGCAGCAAGCAAAATACACACAGATTTCTGGCTTTGTTCAGAAGCTGAATTTCTGGTGGGACAAATATTTTTTGAGTACAGTTACGATGTGTGGTAGGAAAAAAACACTTTGCACCCATGATATCACCAGCATTACTGCCTTAGCATGAAGCTCTGTGTTTACAAGTTGATTTAAAGAAAAATGTTAAGAATGAAACAGGTGATTCACAGATGGCCGAAAAGCATGACGGGGTTTCTTTTCCCAAATAATCCTGATAGAGGTATTATTGTTAGTCCCACTAACAATAGGGAAACTGAGGCTCAGGGAGGCGGGGGCATTTGCCTGAGGTCACCTATCTGGGGCATAGTGGAGTCCAGATTTGAACCCAGGTCAGTCTTCAGAGCCAGTATTTTTTGGGGGGAGGGGGTGGGTAGTTAGGTTTTTATTTATTTATCTTAATGGAGGTGCTGGGAATGGAACCCAGGACCTCCTGCATGCTAAGCACGTGCTCTACCACTGAGCCAGTGTTTTCACCACCAGGCTGAGCCGAGGCGACACATCAGGTGGACTGCGTCACTCTCACACTCGGCTCTCTTCCGCCAGCTCCCAAAAATCACTTTGCACGTGACTTACATCCCTTCTACAAAAATCCTGCCAGGAGGTTATGCAATTTCCCCTCACTCATGTTTTCGGGTTGGGGAGGATTTAGGGCAGCCTGTTTCGCATCTTTCCTTAAGGGAGGGTGTAGCTCAGTGTAGGGGGGAGGGTATGGCTCAGTGGTAGAGCACATGCTTAGCGTGCATGAATTCCTGGGTTCCATCCCCACTACCTCCATTTAAAAAATAACTAAACCTAATTCTCCCCATCAAAAAAAAAAAAAAACAATTTAAAAAAACAACAAACAAAATTTATATTTTTTTAACTGAAGAAGAGTTTACAATGTTATCTCAAGTTTCTGGCGTACAGCGTAATGTTTCAGTCATACACACATATATATTCCTTTTCATATTCTTTTTCTTATAGATCGGTACAAGATGTTGGAACTTGTTATTTATCCATTTTGTATATAGTAGTATCTTCAAATCTCAAACTCCCAATTTAACCCTTCCCACCACCCCCCGCCACAGATTTAATTGTCATTTTTCTTCAATGTATTTCTATATGTAATAGTTCCAGAGTCTTTCCTTGCCTTTTATGATCTGGACACTTTTGATAGTTTGTAGAATTTTGTTCAATTTGGGTTGGTCTGATTTTGTCTTGTAACTAGACTGAACCATTGCACACCCAGTCAGCCACTGGTTGAGCTGTCTGCTTACCAAAACTAGCTGTTTGCCCCCAAATCTCCTTCTGCCAGTTACACTCACTATTGCAATTACATATTTTAGGTAAATAGTATGTAGCAGGTAGGATAAAATATAAGGGGAAAAGAAAATTGTTTCTATGAAAACTAAGTTGAGTATCTTTGGAAAACCCTGAGAAAGTCAAATTCCTAAATAGAAATTGATGAAAAATTAATTGCAGGCAGCTATCAAACATGGAGGTGGGGAGAGATGACAAAAGTCTGGGAGAGTTTTGTAGTCTGTTTTGCAAGTGTCTTGAAATTCTCATTATATTTAAAATACACCAAGTGGGGAGGGTATAACTTAAGTGGTAGAGCACATGCTTAGGATGCACAAGGTCCTGGGTTCAAACCCCAGAACTGCCTCTTACAAAAAAAAAAAAAAAAAAAAAAAAAAAAAAAAACCTAATTACCTCCCCTGCAAAAAAAAATAAATAAATAAAATACACCAAAATACACTGATGAGTGCAGGAAAGATGATATGAAACATCAATCAATTAACTCATTATCAATAATCAATTCACCCAATATTAATGACTTAATTAACAACCCAATTTAATAATGGAAAATTAAGGTACAGAAAACTTGTATGTGTAAGTTAAAATAAAATATAAGATAACATATTCTAGGATATAAAACTCTCTATTTCTCTGCTTTAACCAACTTTTTCAACTAAGCCACAAAAACCTGTCAATGGGAAAAGGGCATTGGGCTCCACGTCATATGTCCTCAGAGAAATGCAAATTAAAATAACGGTGAGATCCCACCACACCCATTAGAAGAGCCACAGTCTGGAACACTGACAGCATCAAACGCTGGAGAGGCTGTGGAGCAACAGGAACGCTCATTCATTGCTTGTGGAGATGCAAAATGGTACAGCCACTTTGGAAGACAGTTTGGTGATTTCTTACAAAACTAAACATGCTCTTACCGTATGACCCAGCCATCAAGCTTCTTGGTATTTACCCAGAGGAGTTGGAAGTCTATGTCTATGCATTTTACTGCAATAATAATAATAATAATAATAATAATTAATAAACACGTGAAGTGTCTAGACTAGCAGAAGGTGAAAAGTGAGGTTATTTCTTACGCATGTTTAATGGCTGAAAAAGAAAAAACTGACCCTGGTTGTAGGCTCAGCAAAATATCTGGATTAAGTAAAAGAGGGGGCTTTTAGGAGAATTCCATAAAAAGAAAAAAAAAAAAAAAAGATCTGTAGCAATGAGATGGACTTACCACACTGATGCCCCTAGTCAGCACATGCTGGTTGTAATTATAACTCCCCTAAAGAGGGAGTCATGGGAAGCCTGGCAGCTCAGGCCAGCTTGACACCTGGCCAGCCGAGCTCCAAAGGGACCACTTTCCCCACCACAGTCTCAGAGCAGCCAGGGAGGCTCAAGCAAGAACAGGAGGGTTGGTGGAGGAATCCACTAACCCTCCTGTTCATCTCCAGCCTGGGGATGGGGCAGGTGTTAATTTAGTAGCTGCACCCCCAAACCACGAATTGTTCTTAAAGAGGATGGAGACACCTTTGTCAGAGAAACTGTGGAAAACCTTAAGGAGGCAACGAATAAAAACGCTGAAAGAAGCCAGTCACAAGAGGCCACATATCACATGACTCCATTTTTAGGAAATGTGTCCAGAAGAGAGAAATTTATTCAGACAGAAGATAGATCACCAGGGGCTGAGGGAGGACCACGGGGTGGGGGGGGGAGAAATGGGGGTGACTGCTAAAAGGAATTAGGGAGGTACTTTTGGGGGTGATGAAAAGTTCTAAAATTGATTGTGGGGATGATGGTTTTCCAACTCTGTAAATATACTAAAAAAAAAATTGAACTGTACACTTTAAAGGGGCAAATTGTCTGCTGTGTGAATTGTATCTTAATAAAGCTGTTTTTTTCTTTTTTTAAAGTTACCTCGGCTCTAAACCGATTTCTCCAGTTCCTCTAAGAACTCCAAAGCCGCCGGCATCTCCCTGATTAGGGCTGAACTCACTTCACGATCATTTTTAAGGAGCGTTTCCTCAGTACCTGAAAAGGACCCTTTGATGTCCAGCCAAAGCCGTCCTAGGAATTCTAACCTATTTTAAAGAGAGGACTGCATATTAAAAGCTTGGCTTTCCTGGCTAGCTAGGCACCCATATTAACATCCATGTCTCTGTGTTACTATGGCAACAGAAAGCTTTCACTGAGCGCTTTTGGGGTGCATCCAAGGGGCCTGAAACCTGGGTCCTGGGGGTCTCCAGCCTTCTACCCAGCACACCCCAGGCACTGGCTGCCTCGCTGACGGACGCTGGAGGAAGGGCAGCCTGGAATCAGGTGAATCCGGGAAATCTGAGGCACATCAGGGTTCACACTCCCTGCTGGTCTGCTGGCCACCCTGAGTCACCAGCACCACGCAGGAAGAGGAGAGGGTGTTGGTCACATCTCTCAGAGGCTGCGATCTAAACCAGCAGCTCGAGCCCTTAAGCCAGTCTCCACGTCAACATGACCATATTTTCAGGCAGGTGTAGGCAGCTTCTTCAGCCCAAGAGAGTAACACGGCTCGAAAGCTTTCATTCAACAGCTAGGGGGAAAGGCTGCTGGTGACTGGTATTTCTTAGCTATTTTTCTATGCACATCTAGTTTTAAATTATGAAATATTTCAGGCATCCAGAGGGCACAGATAATACCATGGGTACCTGTGTGCCTGCTACCTCGTTGAAGAAATAACATAGCAAAATTTTTTTTAAGTTTCAGTGTTTTTTATGATCTCCAAAACATCAAAACATAAGACCTCCGCACAGAAAACTACAAAACTGCTACTGAAAAAAATTAAAGAAAACCTAAATAAATAACGGGCTCTCCCTTCTTTAGGGGTTAGAAACTCAGCACAATTGCGCACAGGTGGTTTTGTTTTTGTTTTTTTCCTTCTTGTTTATTTGTGCCTTCTGTTACATCGGTAATAATCCTGTCTCACTTTTTGGAAATAAAGTCATTGGTTATCGAACATGAAAAAAAGCAGTTAACTTTTTTTTTTAAGTAAGATATAGGGCTTCCCCTGTGACTGTTCTGAGAGCACTTATTTGCATGGCTGAGATCCATTCAATGGTGAAAATCAGTTTTACACAGATTGACATGAGACACATCCTGAATCCAGCGCATGAGACATCATCAGCCCAGGGACACCTACATACGGTCTCCAAACTCTGTCTCTTGGGGACACCACAAACTGAGCCTACCCCTACTGGGCCTGCATGGGAAGGATTAATCAGCCGTCAGGGAGAAGGAAAAAAAATCCAGGCAAAGAAATAGGAAGAACCTGTGAGTGAGGGGAGAGAGACCTGGTATGGGTATATTTGCTTTTAAATGCCGTTGAGTCATTCTGAAGCCGTCTCAATGTAGCCTCACGTTGGGGAGTTTTGTGTTTCCGTAGCAATAGAATTCGACTCAGCCAGGAGAAGGCACTTGACTGCTGTTTCTTAAAGATGCATAAGGGTTTTTTTTATTTTGTTTTGTTTTGCATAATGGACACATTTCCCACGCAGCCACTTTCCAGGGTCTTTGTCAAGTGTCAAGGTAAGCTTTTCGAAAACTCTTCCGTGGACCGCAGGGGAGGCAATTTCTACCCAATACAGAATGCTTAAGATGGAAAAAGCCAACTTTTGAATATCACTTCGGGGACATATTTTGTGCATTCAACACAGCTGAATGCAGACCAAGCAGAGGTAAGAAAATTGAGTGGAATCTCCTGACAAGGGGATTGAAGGAAGTGATGGGAGGTGAAGTGCTTCCCCCTGGTGTCCCCAGATGGTAGTGCAGTCATTTGCCGAGATGGTCTTCTGTGTGTTATTTCCCCGTGTTCCCTACCACCATCTCCCGCACATTTTAAAAGACTTCAATAGGGATGGCAACCTGGTAGCCCTCTGTAACCAGTGGGCAGACATGCCAACTGCTTTAAAATCTAGGCCTGACGTTTCTGGTGAAAAACTGGAAAAATCTGTCAACTTTTGGGCTGCACCCGGGCATAATAAAGGTAGGCTGGAGCAGAGAAGCTGCTGCCCACTCTGAACAAGGGTTCCCCCTTTCTCCACACTCCCCACCTCTCCCCAGTGTATCACACCCAGGCAGTCTTTCTCATTAAGGGTTCTTGTATCGCTTCTGGATTGGCTACCAGGGTCTAAGCTCGTGAGAGAATTTATACTTGGCGTTCCAAGAAGGACTGGACAGAGGATGGTGCCTTTTAAAGCAGATGATCACATCACCTTATTGCCTGGGAGAGGGCAGAGGTCCACAAGCTCCTTGATACCCAGCTTGGCGACGGACGGTAAGTGCCCAGCTCAAACTCCATGTTTGGTCCTGCTTCTAATCTTTCTTATTCAACTCGACAAAATTTCTCAAGCATCTGCTAAGGGCCGCACTCTGTGCCAAGAGCTGAGGGTTGTGGGGGAATGGGGCCAGTGATGAGGTATAAACGGGGGCCCAGCGGGCAAGGGCCAGAGCTGTGGGGTCCCTCACCTTGCCACGTCCCCTTCTCTGGCCTGGGCGCTTCCCTTCCTGCTCTGGGTCAATGACTTCCCTAAACCCAAATCAGACTGAGACCATGACAGGACACTGGGTTCTCTTTCCAGTGGTTGGAGCAGCCTGCAGCTTTGAAAGTTTCTCCCGCAGATAACTGCAGTGATGACTTGGCATCTTGTCTAGGAATAATGGCAACAGTGGATCGTTGGCAAGTGTTTGCTCTATGCCAGATGCCCTCACGCATGCCCCCGTGAGCAGGTGCTGTCATCACATTATCCTCATCTTACAGAAAAGCAAAGGGAGGGTCAGCGAGGCCAAGTCACTTGCTGCCTGTAACTCAGCGCACAGGTAGCAGAGCTGGGATTTGAACTCCATCGGTGACCCCTACAACCACCACCTGGTAGTGGCTCCCAGTGGGGACGGATGTCACAGAGGACGGAGGTCAGACCTGCAAGGGCCAGTCCTGCAAATCCCAAATGAGAGGGTGAAAGTTAGGAAGGCTGTTGGCCCCCATTTTACAGACGGAGAAACTGAGGCTCGGAGTCACTGGCGAGTCAAGGGCACACAGAGCAAAGGTGACAAAGTCTGAATTGGAACCTGGTCTCCCAGTCTCCGGCATCTGGACTGCTCCCAACCTAATGTCAGCATTTCTGGGCACGTCCTGGATGTTTAATTTCAATCTTTGTGAATTAAGAGGGAAGCTTCAGCTCTCTGCTTCAAGGGAAAAAAAAAAAAACTCTGTGGGAAGCAAGGGGACCAGCCAGGCTCTTCTTGAAAGGATGCAAATTACAAAGGCAGGAGGAATAGAGAGAGGTGAGAGACAGGGCAGGGAGGGCCACCTGGCAGCACAGAGAGGAGGCTGAGAACACGGGCTGTGAAGTCAGACCCACAGGCTGGAGACAGGAAGGCATCAGCATCCCCATTTGACACCCAAGGAAACTGAGGCCGGGGAGAGCGGCCCTGGCTGAAACCGAAGGCTAAATCCATTCCACCTGCCTCCACTAATCAAGGTTGTTTTAAGACTTGCACGTCCTCCGGGCAGCACGGAGCTTAAACAGTAAGATATTTGCCCGTATTGTTTTCTAGAAACTTGGAGTCAGCTGTGTCTGGTTTGAGCTAAGCGGGTGAAGATTGGCTAGGACCACCCATCCTTAAACTGGACATGCGCAAGGACCCCTGGGCGCCCTTTTGGAAGGTGCAGAGGGCTATGGTTCATTTACATCTGTGCTAAATTCTCACACCTTTTCCCAATCACCGTCCCCACCCTCTCCCTGCCTCCTATTGCCCCACTGCTTTGTTCTTCATCCCACAAACACCCTGGGCCTTTGGAGAGGAGACCTTAAGATTTGTTCTCCCGTCTCCTTGCTCGGCTGCCTTGCAAGATGTTGTGGAACCCAAGTTCGTGTGCCTGATACAAGGTGAGGCCAAACAGAGACGTCGAAATTTGGAGCAGAGAAAATTTTATTGCGGGGCTGTGCCAGGGAAACAGGCAACCTCGAAAGACCAGGACTCCTCAAGGGTTTTCAGGCAAGAGGTTTTTGTTGTTTTGTTTTTTAAGTTTTAAAGGTAACTTTTGGGGTGAGGGCTGCAGGGTGCACGACTTCCTTCTGATGGGTGGATGGTAAGGTAACGGGGGAGGGTGAGTGTTCCAGGAATCTTGGGCTCAGTCTGAAGTCCCCCCTCCTCCACCTGGTGGGGTGGGGGGGTTTCACCTTAGTTCCCATAGGAAAACTCATATATATCGGAAAGGTGCATTGCAGGGCCAGGCGAGGAGAACCAGTGACTCGAACTCCCGGAGGGTTTTGGGGAAGAAGTTCTTAAAGGCAAAATTTGGGGTGAGGGTTGCAGGGTGTATGATTTTCTTCTGATGGATGGGGTGGGGACTGAGGGAATGGGGAGGGGCTCCAGGAATCTGTGCTCAGCCTGAAATTACTATCCTCCACCTGGGTGGGGGCCTTAGTTCTGGCAGAAGAACTCAAAACACTGTTATGTCTTCTCCTTAAGAAGGAACCAGGACCCTGTCCCAAGGCTGCATTCCCTTGTCTCTGCCCCCCTTCCCTTCCCTGTTTGAATCTGCCCTTTGGAACTCAGGGAAGGTCAAGGAGGCTGAATGAAGCCTATTTCCTACAATAAAAGAAATGGGGATCACAGAAGGGACTTGTACCAGGGAGGGACCCACAGGGTCCTGCTCTTTTTCCAGAACTAGGACTCCGTTAGTGGCTTCACTATTGTTTTCTTGACTGTTCCTCCTTTGTTTCTGCCTCCCCTCACTCCTCTAATTAGTAATTGCTTGAATCCGCCCTTTGGAAATCAAGGAAGGTCTAGGAGGCTCATTTTCCTACTGAGACAGGAGAGGAGGGAAGAGGGCAGAGCACAACCATTAAAAGAAAGATACAGCAATTAGCACCAAGATAGCGGCAGACTCAGATCCCAGGAGAACTTGAGCTTCATCACAGGCTCATTGTAACCCATTAGCAGCTAAATGACACCCACAGGCGCCATGACACTTTGAAGGCTGACCGTAAAAGGTCAAAAAGTGGGGGATAGCCCAATTTCTAGGAATCCCAGCCCCTTTCCCAAAGTAGTTGGAATAATCCTCCCATTTGTCAGCATATGAAAGTTACCAGGCCCATAAAAACTAGAAACCCTGCTCCTCCTGGCCTTTTCTCTTGCCTTTTGAGATGGCCTTCACTCCATCTGTGGAGTGTGCTTTTCTCTGAATAAACCACTTTTACTCAACTATGGCTCACTGTTGAATTCTTTCCTGCACAAAGCCAAGGACCCTCACTTGGCGGGGGCGCATCCCAGGGACTCACCTGGGACTTGGGACATGGACATCCTCTCGTGCCCTGCCCTTTTCCTATATCAGGACCATATGCCAACTTACAGAGATGACCCAGGGAGAATGGAGAGGATTTTTCTATCAATCTTTGCAACCCACAACCCAGCCTGGGCAGATGTTCCAAGCTTACTAGACACCCTCCTTGATACAGGAAAAACGAATGTAGGGTGAGAGGAGGGCCATGTCCCAGTTCTCGGCTGGTTCCTGGGACGTGCCCCACCAAGTGTGGGTCCTTGGCTTCGCTCAGTAAAGAATTCAAGAGTGAGCCACAGTTGAGCAAAGATAGATTTATTTAGAGAGATACATACTACATAGAGTATAGGCTGTTTCAGGTGAGAGAAAGGCCATGAGGTTGGGAGTTGAGTGCTCAGGTTAAAGTAAAAGTAGGTACACACTCCATAGACAGAGTACGGGCCATCTCGAGGGCATGAGAGAGGCCACGAGGCATGGTGTTGCCAGTTTTTATGGGCTCAGTAGCTTCACATGCCAACAAGTGGAGGACCATTCCAACTACCCTGGGGAAGGGGCTGGGTTTCCCAGGAACTGGGCCACCGCCCACTTTGACCTTCTATGGTCAGTCTGGAAGCTTTCATGGCACCTGTGGGAGTGTCATTTACCATGTTAATATTACAATGAGCGTATAATGAAGCTCAAGGTCTACTAGAAGTCAAATCTCCCGCCACCTTGAGCCTGAAAGCCAACTGGGAGTTGAATCCTCCATCATTTTGGTGTTAATTGCTGTGTCATTCTTTGAATGGTTGTGCTCTGACCCCTTCCCTCCTGTCTCATCTTCACTTCAGATGAGACACACATAGGACGGGATGTCCCCATATAGGACGCCCTGCAGCTTTATCCTTCATTCCACAAATAGCCCAAGCCCTTTGCCTTCAGGGAGGTGGATTTGAGATTTGTTCTCCCATTTCCTGGCTTGGCTGCCTTGCGAATAAATCCTCTGTGTTGAAAACCTCAGTTTCTCAGCTTTTTGGCTTGCTGTGTATCAGGTAAGAGAAACTTGACTTGGAGTCAGGCCTTCTGCAAATCCCAATCTTGAGGGCAAAAGTGAGGTAGGCTGTTTGCCCCCATTTTACAGATGGGGAAACTGAGATTTTGCCCAGGTCACACAGAGTGAAGGTGACAAAGTTTGAATTTAAGCCAAGGTCTCCCTGACTCCAGAGTCTGTACTGCTAACATCTTAATGTCAGCACCCTGGGGCACTTTCAATATTTGTGGATTAAGATGAAAGCTTCAGCTCTCTGCTTGAAGGAAAAAACTTTTGCCAACTGGGAGGGAAAATGCACAGTCTTAAAGTTGAGAACGGTCTTATTCAGGGACATTACAAATTACGGAGGACTATGTAGCCTGGGATCCAGTCTCTCAGCTCTGAAGAATTGTTCCAAAGAGGTAAGAGAGGAGCCAGGATATGAGTTTTTGCTGGTGGGGAAAAATAAACAAGGATTCCCACTAATCCCAAAAACAGACATCTCAGGTTAACGATTTTTAAGTGCTTTTCTATGTATGAGAAGATGCAAGAATCTAGCCTTATTGAAAGTATTCCTTTTGATATGCATCTTATCTAGGGCTTTAGCCCCATCCTGAATTCCCCTAAGGGCACACCAACTATGCTGCTGGCATGGCTGAGGGCAGGCCATTATTTGTTTACGGGAATGGCAGGTTAACATTCTTTATCCACACTTGGAAGCAAGAGAACCAGCCTGGCCCTTGTCGAGAGGGTGCAGATTACGAAGAGTGAAAGAGGTGAGTGACGGGAAACAGGGCGACACTGGTCGCACAGAGCCGCGGCTGACAGCGGAGGCTGTGAAGTCAGACTAACGTGGTGGAGAGGGGTAAACCATCAGCATCCACATTTTAAACCTAAGGAAACTAAGGCCAGGAGAGGGGCCACGTGGACAAGGAAATCTAAGGGAAAGGGGAGTGGAACCTCCAATTCCAGGCCCGCACTCAGCGCGCCCCAAAACATCTCTGGGAGTTTTCAGCACCGGCTGCTCCCGCTTGACGCCCAGGCCCCGCCCCTCCCGCTGCTTATTGGCTCCTGCGGGCACGAGACCAACACAGAAAGGAACCAATGGGAGTGGCCCACGGCGCGTCTTTCCCGGGAAAGGGGAGGTGGGCGCGGGAACCCGGAAATGCGAGCGATAGACAAATTGAGAAAGCCAATCTGCAGCGGCGAGGATGGTGGGCTGGCCAATGGCGAGTCGCCGAGGGCGGGGTCACGGGCCGGCAGTGGAGGTGGGCCCCGGGAGCCCGCGACCAGGGAGACTTCCAGCGCCGGTCAGACCGCGGCGGGGTCCGGCAGCGGCGCGCGGTGAGGAGGGAGCCAGCCCGGGAGGGTGCGGCGGGGCAGCAAGCCTTGGGTGGGGTTCGGGAAGGGGTGGCTCCTCAGAATGACCTTAGTCCAGGCTCCTCGCCTCTCCTGGCCTCAATTTCCCCCTTCCTAGCTAGTAATGGGTGAGATTCGAGCCTCAGGGAACACAGATCCTCCCTGGCCAACGTCAGCCCCGCCGAGGAGCCCGTCCCCACCACTTGGAGGAAGCAGTGACCCACACCCTCTTCTGTACCCCCGTTAGAGCGCGTACCAAGCCTCCTGAGATGTTCTGTTATCAACGAGCCAGCACCCTCATTAGACTGTAACCTTGAGCGTTCGGAACCCTTATCAGTCATTTCTGAGTCTTGGTCCAGAACCAAGAGCAGGTGCTTGGGCCCTGGTTATGAATAAGGTAGAGTGAGGTGAAGATCTGGGCCCTCTGTCCCCAGATGCACTGGCGAGTCCTTCCCCATTCCTCTGTTTACATGTGGGCCCTCTGGGAATTGACTTACTCTGGGCCTTAGTTTCCTCATTAGTAAAGTGGAGCCTACGGCTTTCCTTTGTGGGGTAGTGAGGATTAAGTGAGATAAAGCATGGCCAGCACTCAGATCAATGCCCAGCACACCACAGTTGCCTAATAAATGCTTATTGTTTGCATGATGGTGCTTGCATCCCTGACCTCTCCACTGCCCCTGCCAGCCCCAAGCACCTGCTCCTTGTCCCAGAAGGCAAGCAGTCACCCAGTCTGGCCCACAGCCTGAATTTTTTTTTTTTTTTTTTTCCTGAGATGCTCAGACTGCCCAAACTCTAGGTGGGATCCCAGCTGAACAGACCAGGAAAGAAAGGCCGGAGGGGGAAACAGCATTGAGTTGGTATCGGACACCTGGGTGGCAATAAATCAGGCCTCCAAACGGTTGTGCTCATCAACAAATGGGCCTCAGCACTGCCTTAGCCAATCGAGATGTGTGTGTGGTGTCCAGGACCCCCAGTGCTTGGGGTCCAAGGCTACAGATTTGTGGTTAAGGGGGAGACTTTAAGAGCTGTGGGTTTCTGAACTCAAGTCCTAAGGCCATCACTCACTCACTGGCGAAGGGACATGACCTCTCTGAGCCTGTCCCAGCTGTAGAGTGAGGTGATGATGAAGATGGTAGGATACAGTATACTTGAGGTCCTTAGGATTTAGCAAAGGGCCTGGCCTACATTAAGTGCTTAATAAATACTGGGCTGTGGCATTACTTTCTGCAGAGCCACACCACCTTGGAGGAAGCACCAATCCTCCCAGGTTGACCCCCCCATCCTATTACTCCTCCTTGTCTTGTCCCCACCCTCTCATCATAGTAACTTCAGAGGCACGTAGGTCTCCAAGCCTCAGCTGTAGCCAGAAACATATCCTGAAGGTGTTGGCTCCCCTGCTTTATCGCCTACAACTCCTGTCTCCATGCAGATCCTGCTTCTCTCTGAGTAACTGTGGATATGTGCAGGGGGTCCCCCCTGAGTCCAGATGACACTCACGCCGATGGCTTCAGTGATGGCGGTGACTGAACCCAAATGGGTGTCAGTCTGGAGCCGCTTCCTGTGGGTGGCGCTGCTGAGCATGGTGCTGGGGTCCCTGCTGGCCCTGCTGCTGCCGCTGGGGGCCGTGGAGGAGCAGTGTCTGGCTGTGCTCAAAGGCTTCTACCTGCTCAGGACCAAGCTGGACAGGGGGCAGCATGCCAGCACCAAGTGCACCAGCCCCTCCACGGAGCTCAGTGTCACCTCCCGGGATGCAGCGCTGCTGGTGAGCAAGACCAAGGCCTCTCCAGGTAAGAGTGGCCGTCTCTCAATGCTCATTCACCCCGTGGGTATTACTGTGGCCTGTGTGCAGGGCGCAGGGTCAGCTCTGAGCTCCCAGCCAGACAAGGTGAGAGGTGGCTGAGATGCGGCGCCATCAGTGTGGTGATGGGGAAGCAGAGGGAGCCATAGGAGCACGCCAGGAAGGCTCTCTGGAGGAGGGGATACCTGGGCTGAGATGTGAGTGCAAGGAGAGGTGACCCAAGGGACAAAGCATGAGTGGAAAGTGTTCCAGGCTGAGGCCAGAAGGTAATTAACAGAGCCCTGGGCACTTAAGGAACTAAAAGGCAGGTGTGGCCGGCACTGGGGGTGGGACGGCCAGTGGGAAAAGGCCAGCTGTAGAGCAGGGTGGTCTAGCTGGAGCCCACTAGGTTTAGGAATTTTTTAAAAGGCCCAGGGATAGGAGGAGCCCTTCACAGCCTGGGCCTTAAAGGGGCAGAGGCAGGAACGAGCACCTCCAGAAACTGACAATGGCTGGGAGCTGGAAAAGATGCAGGGGGTGGGGTGAGGGAGCTGCAGAGGAACAGCCACTGAGGATGGCTGGTCAGAGGAGGGGGCCGGGGGGCCCAGGTATCGTCCCCACAGTACAGAGAACGGCCCTGGGCCAGATGGACAGTGCACAGCACCCAGCCCCACTGGGCTGCGGGAATGATGCACCCACATGTACAGTGGGCTGGATCGAGCCCCTGAGGCCCTGGCAAAACCCAGCAGCCCCCCGGCCATCCTCTGCCCCTCCGTGCCCTCCCTGACCGTGCTTCTTGGGCTCTTCTCTAGCCGGTAAGTTGGAAGCCAAAGCCGCTCTGAACCAAGCCCTGGAGATGAAACGCCAGGGCAAGCGGGAGAAGGCCCACCGGCTCTTCCTGCACGCGCTCATGATGGACCCGGGCTTCGTGGACGCACTCAATGAGCTGGGCATCTTCTCGGAGGAGGACAAGGACATCATCCAGGCAGACTACCTGTACACCAGAGCGCTGATCATCGCGCCCCACCACAAGAAGGCGCTGGTCAACCGGGACCGGACGCTGCCACTGGTGGAGGAGATCGATCAGAGGTATTTCAGCATCATTGACAGCAAAGTGAAGAAGGTCATGTCCATCCCCAAGGGCAACTCAGCACTGCGCAGGGTCATGGAGGAAACATACTACCACCACATCTACCACACGGTCGCCATTGAGGGCAACACCCTCACGCTCTCGGAGATCCGGCACATCCTGGAGACCCGCTACGCCGTGCCGGGGAAGAGCCTGGAGGAGCAGAATGAGGTCATCGGCATGCACGCGGCCATGAAGTACGTCAACGCCACGCTGGTCTCCCGCCTCGGCTCCGTCAGCATCAGCGACGTGCTTGAGATCCACCGGCGGGTGCTGGGCTACGTGGACCCGGTGGAAGCCGGCCGCTTCCGCACAACACAGGTCCTCGTGGGCCACCACGTCCCGCCCCACCCTCAGGATGTGGAGAAGCAGATGCAGGAGTTCACTCAGTGGCTCAACTCCGAGGACGCCATGAGCCTGCACCCGGTGGAGTTCGCGGCCCTGGCGCACTACAAACTCGTGTACATCCACCCCTTCATCGACGGCAATGGCAGGACCTCGCGCCTGCTGATGAACCTCATCCTGATGCAGGCGGGCTACCCGCCCATCACCGTCCGCAAGGAGCAGAGGTCCGAGTACTACCACGTCCTGGAGGTCGCCAACGAGGGCGACGTGAGGCCGTTCATCCGCTTCATTGCCAAGTGCACAGAGACCACCCTAGACACCCTGCTCTTCGCCACCACAGAGTACCCGGTGGCACTGCCAGAGGCCACACCCAACCACTCTGGGTTCAAGGAGACGCTGCCCGTGAAGCCCTAATGCTGTCAGTACCCCCCTGATGACAAAGGATGTCCCCAGAGGGGATAAAAATCAAATTTAGCATTCTTAGAAACCTCCTCATCTCCTTGAGCAAAAGGAGATGGATAAGGAACTTAAAACATTCTTGACCTCCAGATGTTTCTTTATAGAAGAAAACTAAATTATTAAGCCTTGTCCCTAAGATAACTTATAATTCAGCCAAGTTATTTATTTCCTTTGGAGCTGGTAACTGTGTGGTATCAGCTGTCTGTGCTGGTGGCCCCCAGTCTGGTAGGGGGAGGGTGCCAGCAGGCTTGGGGGGCAACAGTGTCCATGGTGTGACCAGAACACAGGTTCTGGAGCAGAATTTGCACTAAGGGGAGGAGAGGTGGGGAAGCTGTGGGATGAGGTACAGAGCCAGAGGAAGAACTCCCAGCCTTTCTGAAACTGGCTGAGGGTCTGGGACTCCCTGGAAAGTCGGCTCGTCTGAGGAGAACCTGATTGCCATCCTTTCAGGTGTCGGCTCCCCCACCCAGCGGTGAGTGCTGTGGCCAGCCCTCGCTGCTAGAGCAAGTGCGAGGTAAGACAGGAATGCTGACGATACTGCTGGTCTGGTACCTTGTTTCGAGGATTCTTTTGAGCCATGGTTGGCAAACTCCAGGCCCAGAGGCTGGCATTTTTCCACATCAAGACTGTTTTTCTATTTAAGAACAGGGACGGGGCTCACCTGGTTTCTTTCTATCAATCAGTGTTTCTCATGCTGGCAGCAACTCAGATCAGATGTTTGAGTCTAGAAGTTCTCTGGGTTTGTCACCCAACAATTAAATCCTGCTGCAAATCAAGTATTAGAAGACAGATGCCATGTCAGTGCCAAACAAGCGTCTGTGATAAGTGTGCCTGTTCTTAGGAACTAAGAAAAAGCTGACCACAGCCCCGACGTGTCCGCTTTAATCCACTTACTCACCTGCCCCACGGCCAGTGTACGGCCCGGCATCCCCTCGGGGAGGCAGACTAGAGTGCCTCAGAGGAGTGGCCTTACTTCCCTAGCAACTTGTAAAAAGAGGAAACATTACGTGTCACACAGCCAAGGTCCCAAATTGTCATCATGGAAGGAGACTGTCCAATCACACGTGGCCCAAGTGCCAACACGACTGCTGCTATCCAGAGTCTGCAGGGCTGGAAACGAGGGGCCCCTTATGCGGGCACCAAGCCAGTGCTGTCTGACGCTGTGCGCACTTTGCGTCTGAATGATGGTGACTGTCCACCAAGGGCCGTCTGACTTGAGAAGTCACAGCCTCACAGGGATGAGGTCACTGTTCTGACGTAGCAAGTGGTCAGCTGACGGTATACTAAGCACAGAGTAGTTCTGAAAGGTTAAGTGAGACGATGGATGAGATGGCCCCAAATGGTACTCAAACCTTTATAAAAAGTACTTTTGTATGTGTGTGCTGCCGCGAGGTATTTCTTAAACCTTAACTCCTCTCATCTTGCTTTTGTAAGTGCACTGCGGAAGCCTGACAGACGTGTTTGCTCTGTACCATGGGGAGAGATTTGCACTTTATTAGCAAACGTGAAAGATATTATTTTAACAGATTACTGATAATAAAGTATTTTGTTACATAAGTGCCTGAGACTCTGCTGTCTTGTTCAGGAGCTGTTCCTATTTATCCTAAGGAGGGATGCTTTCAGAACCTTTTGCCCTATTTAAATTGTTCTAGGAGAAAAACAGGTGCAAGGTGATGTAATTCAACAAGAAAACGAGACAGAGCTGGCTGGATAAGCTGTCTGCCGAGGTTGACAGGGATGAATTAGTGGTCTTGCACTAAGGAGCAGGCAACTGAAATGGCTCTTCATGTATCTGTTTACGGGGAAACAGACCCACTTCTATGTCCCCAAAAATCCATTTCTAGAACAGTCAACTCCCTGAACCTAAATCAGGTCCCACTCAAGTCCGAAAGGTCCACTGCTGTTAATGAGCCCCTGTGGACATCTGAGCAGATGACGTGAGGTTGGAGGACTGGCAACAAACAGCAAGAGGACAAAATGGCTCACCTGGACACGGCGCGGCGCGGCCCAGCGCCACAGCGACCTGGACCAGTAAGGAGATGCCTGTGGCTCTTGGGTCCCCGACTGACCCACACCCCCGGGACAGGGAAGTGGATGGCCACTGCAGTGAGCACAGGTTCCTATGACTGAGTCACAGCTGCTGCTTGAATTCAAAAGTAACACCTAACAAAAAAGTGTTCTGTGCAAGAGAGAAAGACGAGGTAGAAGGAACCTACAGATTAAAAGACTTACCCAGGAAACTGGAAGTTTGCCTGGATAGTTGATGACATTAAGGTATTACTGCTAATGTTTGTAGAAATAATGATCAAGGCCACGGTCTCAAGTCCTTAGAGACACGTGCTACGGTACCATCGGGTGAACGCTGTGTCGTCTGGGATGGCCCTCCTTACAGGGGACCTCAGAGGGGAAGGAGGTGGGCTACAAGCGGACAAACACAAAAGCTCAAGGCCAGGCACGTGGGTGTTTGGTTGACTCTTCTACTTACTTGTTTCACGTTTTCCATTAAAAATGTTAAAAAAAAAAAAAATTAGGTGGAGGGTATAGCTCAGTGGTAGAGTGCATGCTTAGCATGCACAAGGTCCTGGGTTCAATCCCCACTGCCTCCAACTAAAAATAAATAATTTTTAAGGTTTAAAAAAATAGTAAAGCCTGATTGATGTATAAGAAACAGATAAATGAGCTGATTCCCATCACAGGAAAGAATCCCGATTTTTTTTCCCCCAGAGTGCCTTTACAAAGTCAGCTTCCCTACTGACCCTCCTGGAAATGTCACCCTCAAAGCAGTAAATATTTGATGAAAGATAAGGGGCAGACAGGTCAGAAGCTGTTAAGCGTCAAATTGCTGTAAACTGAGGCTGAAAACTAAAGATACCACAGCTGAAAGGATTTCAAAGTGACAATCGGATTTGACTTACAAAAGTTCTATTTACACACCTAGTAGGTAAAGCAAGGGACACTCATTTCAAAATACATATTTGAATCCACATCTGAGTACCATCCGGCGAGTTTTTAAGAGAACTTCAGTTTAATAAACAAAGCTAAATGGGGAGAATTTAAGTTTGCACTTGACATGGTATTTAAACAAAACCAAAGGGCTGAAACTCAATACTTAGACAAAGAACACAGGTCACTAATCACTAGGCAAAGAAAGTGGTCCGTAGCGGACGGCGCACAGAACTCCTACACAAAACAAATGTCACAAATATTCGGCTTTTAGGAAACAAAACAATGGGGTTGACGTGTCGTTTACAAATATGTAATAGAAAAACGCACAGCCCCCTGGAACAAAAATCCATCAGATGTTCTTCATGTGACGTCCCCTCTCCCCACCCCTTTACTAAAATAGGCCATTCTGGTGAGTTACTAGCATCTGCCATTTTGTCTTCTAAAAATTAAAAGAGTGATGGGCACATGTGCTGTGCCAGGTGCAAGAGAGTGTCTTATAAAAAGGGACCAGAGTTGGCCGAAAATATTTGGACAAGTGGGTCTCAAAACTGTGTGTTCGAGTTTCACTTCTGCTTCTCACTCTTGAAACACAAAAAGATCTCGGCAGACTAGACCCTGTGCCCAGCCTGTGGGTGACCGCTACGTCCTCTAGCCCTCAATGTGAGGGAGCACTAAAGCCTCTCTCCTTGGACACCCTCTCCCATCCCACCTAAACCAGAGGAAGGGTGTGGGAGTGGGCAGCACTGGGCCCCGCACACCCAGGGCACAGCCGGGCGTCCTCCTGGCCAGCATGAAGTAAGGCATTTCCCTCCTCTCAGTCCACTCACTTTCTCAGGAGCAACTTGGCGAAATCGGCATTCGACATCTTGGGTGCCTCAGCCGCTGGGGTGACACCAGCTGGCGGCGGGGCGGGGCCGTTCTCGGCCTGGGTCCCCGCGGCGCTGGGGAGTTGCAGGGCACGAGGCAGCAGAGAGAGCTGGGTCCTCCCCTTCCCCCGCCTGGAAGAGCAAACACTGAATGTACCTTCCGTTCATGAAAATAAGCCAGGACAGTCTTAAATTACCCCCAAATAAAAGGTGAAACACAAAACATCGAGAAGGATGAGACAAGCCCTGTCTCCCTGACTTTGGCTTGTAGGTAAAAATCATTGTAACAAGCTGCCTTTTCCACAGTTTTGGCAAGGGCCAACGCCTTTGCAACGCAGTCACGTGTGGTGGATAAAAATGGCTGTGACCTTACAGACCTCACCAAATGAACGCAGTTTTGCTGCCTCAGCTCTGTCAGGTGAGGACATACCTTCTGTCCACATCACAGCTGGGGCTGTGGATCGGCCCACACAGATGGGTTCTCGCTAAAGGGGCTTTAATCACTGTCTTAGAAAAACCTGACCTTAAATAAGTCACCAGCATACAGTGGCAAACACCAGGGAGGGCCCCACTTCCAGGCTGGCACTCGGTGTAGACTGGCTGCAGACCCCGGTCCCCCGGGGAACGACTGAGCACCGCCAGGAACGGCAGGCCCTGGCCTTGTGCCTGAAGTCGCGGCACTAACGGGAACCGCGTTCACCGGGGCACCGGCCGGGACCCAGCCTGCGCCCGCGCGCTCGCCACACTTACGCTCCGTATATCTGCCGCGGCACCAGGGGGCCCCCTGGGGCTTTCCTAGCCTCTGGCTTCTCCGGAACTCTCCTCTGAGGAGGATTGCTGATGGCCACTTTGATGACGTTCTCTTTGATGGTCATGCCGTCCATCTTCATGACGGCCTGCGACGCCTGGGATTCGTTTTCGTACTCCACGTAGGCCAGGCCCTGGAAGTGCATGAGCCCGAGCCCGGTCGGTGCTGCAGAGCCAGGACACGGCTTCCTCCCTCCCGTCCGCAGGCTGTCGGGGCAGACACCCCACCCTCGGGTTCCCGCCCCCACCACCGGCACCCTTGTCTGTAGGTTCGTGCCCCTGCCCTAGTCTTCCTCCCTTTTTCTGCAACTGACTGTAATCCACAGAACTTTTTAAGGTCAGTGCATCTTATGCTGGCTCCAGTGAAAAAAAAGGAGAGAGGCCAGCATAAACCTAGCACATGGACAAGGTGGCCGGAACACAAACGAGCCCCGATGTCTCTGTCCCCTCGGGCCGCCCTTACTTCATAGTCCTCAACTCCCAATTAGCCTGGATACACGGGAGCTGGGGTGAGAGGTCAACCAAGCTCTTAAACAGCTACTCAAAATGTGGTCAAAGCTTTCACGAGAGGTTGAGGGGACCACAGGGGGCCAGATGAGGGGAACACCAGCAGCGGGAGACTCGTGACTAGAGGGGTTTGGGCAGGAGAGAGGAGACCACAGAGGGGGCGCCTCACCCCAAGGCCCACAGCCTGGGGGCCACACTGGAGCCCCTGCTAATTCGTGGCAGTTTTTCTTCAAACGCCTTATTCTTTTTAGTACAATGAGTCACAAATGGGTGAACCCGACTCTGAATGTAAGTAGAGCCTAGCGCACCTAGCCTCGCGTGAACTTCTCATCTGCTCCTTAGCAGACAAACCAGAACCCGCTATGGAACCAAACCATCTTTGAAGATGGAGAATGGGGCTCCTGGGCGCCAGGAGATGCACGCCGTCCGCAGAGACGCTGACCTTGGGCTTGCCGGCCCGGTTGGTCACCAGCCGGATGTCCTTCACAGTGCCGTGAGCCTTACAGATCTCCTCGAGCTCCTCTTTCGTGCAGGAGAACGGCAGGCCCGAGACAAACAGCTTGTGCTTCTCCAGGGCGGTGCTGTACCTGAACACCTGTGGGAGGAGGGAGAGGGAACCGTGACTCGGGCCCAACCCAGCTCCCCATGCTGTAGGCCACGGCCTCGTCCACGGGGCTCGCTCACCCCGCCAGAGCCCAGGGTCGGCCCCAGGTGCTGGAATTGTTAATCCAGTTACCCTGCTCAAGTCACTCAAATTCTCGAAGCCTCCACTTCCTCCTCTATAAAATGGCCAGCATGAAAGTCGCTATTCTTAAGAGTTTGGATGAGGGTCCACTGAGGTAATATGTGACACTTCGCGCAGCCCCCGGGCACTCCTAACCATTCAGCAGCAAGTACCCAGCATACAGTTCCTAATTTTACTGTCATTTATGAACAGTGCAAGCTCAAAGTACCCCAGGCCTAAGTGAGACCTCAGTTACCAGCTCAGAACGGACCCCGGAAGTTTCGCTCTAAACAGAAGACGGACGGTCCGCATTTGCTCCGCATCCCCACCGCCGTCCGTGCTACAGCGACCCCGCGTAGAGGCACTGCCTCCCCCACGACAAACCTTGAAGTCGGGGTGCTTGCTCTTGTCCACGCAGGGGGAGACAAACATCGGCCTCCCCTCCACACTCTTGCGGTCCAGCTCCAGTGCCCGCAGGGCCGCCGCCTCTTCTTTGAACTCCACGTAGCAGTAGCCCCGGAAATCGCCGCGGTTGCTGAAGATGGGGCGGATCTCGACCACGTCCCCGCAGGCCTCGAAGAGCGGCCGGAGCGCAGCTTCTGGCGCCCCCAGGCTGTAGGGCAGGTTGCTGACGAAGACGGTGACCCCGTCCTTGCTGCTGTCGTGAAGCACCTTGGGCATGTCCCTCTTCGGGGCGGCCGCCCGCGCCTTCTGCTTGGAGGGGGGCTCCACGTCCACAGGGCCCGTGTCTTCTTCCAGGTCAAGTCCGACTTTCCCGGCGGCAGGAGGGACGCTGTTCTCCACCCTCCTGCGCTTGGAAGGCTGCTCTGCAGTGTCGGGAGGACAGCGGCAGCGGCTGAGGAGCTGTCCAGGGTCAGCCCCTCCCAGCACTAAGGGCTGGCCGGGACACACCCGCGCACACACCCCGCCCTCCCGGCCCACCCGATAATCCTGCTCCTTCCTGGGTCCCAGATCCCCGGGTGTAAGCGGACTAACTCAGGTGGAAGCGGTAAGACAAGTTCTCATCGTCCACTCTTAATTATAGGAAAGGTCAGAGGGTCTCAAGTCGGGCTGGCAAATTCCAAGTGCAGGGCTGGAGCATGGAGACCAGCACCCCAGGTGACGCTGGAGTCGCACTCCCTGGCCACACGTTGGGAAAGTCGAAGTGCTATGGTTCCTAAAAACATCCAGTCTTGTCTGTGTCCTTCAACAGAGTTTAACAACATTTCACTCCACCCCATTCTCCCCACTGCCTCCAGGGGGACAGTACTGACACCCAACTGGTTTTGGGCCCTCTGCTTCCAGACTTTTCCATCAATTCCCTACCACTCTCCTGGCAGAGTCAACCACTGCTGGTGTCCCTGATGGGGCGGCCGGGCCACCTGCTGCTCCAGCCTCACTGACCCCGGCACCTGGCCCTCTGTTGCGCATCAGGGCCCAAACTCAGTTCTTTGCTGCTCAGAGAAAATGCCAGACTATTCTGTGCCCTGTGCTTGGCTGACGCTGGCCAAGCAGCCAGTCCCTTCCCTTCTTTTCCATTTGACAGTCCCCAAGGTGCACATGTTACTCCCGCACCAAGTCTCCCGCAGGCAGCGGACCCCTAGTGCCTTCCTTGGCCTCCTCCACTGTACGCACCTACGTCTCCCCCAGGCCCGATTATGCACCACTGCGGTCACAGGTCCCGTCTGCCTTACGCTGCTCCCCCGGGAGCCCTAAAGGGCAGTGAGCTACCCACCAGCACTCCTGAAGGCCCCAAAAAGATGTGCAAGAAAGGTCAACTGGATGATGTTACTACTTCCCTCTGGCTGACAACTTTGTACTAGATGTTTCACATCCTTCAGCATCTACACAATTTTTTACCTTGACTGACTTTGCTGAAATAAATCTGACCCACACCTGCCCACACCTGAAATGGCAATGGTGACAGAAACACTGGCTAGAAAATTCTACAAGTCAAAACCAGTGGATGGGGCAGGTAGGCTGCCGCAGTGGTGGATGAGGGGTGTCCACGCACGGGCAGTGATGGGACAGGGTGGGTGTGGGGGCTGGAGGCACCCACAGGAGGAGGGTGGCGGTGTCCCGCACACTGCTGGGAGTGGAGCGCGAGTGGCCCTGGGCGGGGGTGTCTGTGCGGGGAGGCGCCGGGCACCCACATAGAGGGTAGGCAGGGATGGGGAGGCCGGTGGCACCTCGCAAGCAACTTTTTCTCCAATGGCTCGAGCAGAACGCTCCCCGCGCTGCTCTGCATTGTCTGCAGGGCTGGGGCGTCCCCAGGCAGAGTCCCCCCGACTTTACCTTCCTCATCGTCTCCCCACTCTTTCTCGTCATCCTCGTCCACTTCATGCTTGTCCGCGCCTCTGGTCTTTTTCTTCTTTCTCAGAGATTTCTTCTCGGCCCGAGCCCTCTTCCGCTGTTCAGCCTTTTCTTCTTCTTGCTGGACGAGGGCTGCTTCCTTCTCCGCAGCCTGGAAAACCGGGATGTGACACCTCAGTGGATGCAGCGAAGAGGTGAAGTCTGGCTGGTGATGAGGGGAGGAGGGAGGGGACCAGGAGGACGGCGAGGAGGGGGCCTGCCCTCCCCTGGTCAGGGCTCCTCAGGCTTCCCAGGAGCTGCATCTCAAGTCTGCAAGGAGTCTCACAAGATCCCCGGGAATTACCAAAAGGAAAAACCTATAAAACCGGGGCCCTGACTCATTCAGGCATGTTCCTGTCGCAATCACTAGGCTAAACAAGGCTCTTTTTTTTTTTTAAATCTTTTTCATCTATTTTAATAGACTTTAGAGCCAAAATTCCCTCACTACGTAAAGTATTTACTGTTGGGGCTTAAATTTTAAGACAATCTGGAAAGATGATTTTAAGACAATCTGGAAAATTTTAAATATGGATTCCAACATCTCATAAGTAATACTGTGGGTAAAAGACACTTCTAAGGAAGACCTCAAAGGCTCTGACAAGCATCAGTCATGCCAGTCAAAACAGCTGCCAGAGGCTCCAGATACTTGAAATCAAGAGCACCATTACCTTAAGTCTCTGCTCATTAACACGAGCTAACCGAGTTTCTGTTTTCTGAACAGCTACGTCCCAGTCTTCTAACGTACCTTCAGAGAAAGAGAAACACTTTCACTTTTTAGGATTTCAAAGGATATAAGATAAAATGCTCTTAATTTCCCCGCACCTCCAGAAGAGATCTGTCCCAACAAACAGAACTACAGAATCAGCTCCCCACTTTCAGAAGATTTTGTTAGTGCAGGTTTCAAGTTTCAGAACTTAAACAGTCCTCCCAGGTGCGCCGAGAACACCCCTTCTCTTTCAGAAGAGAGATCTGGAAACCAGAATACAATCTATTATGGGCTCTCTATGGCAAAGATTATGAGAACATTCTAAAGCTAAACGTACAAGACACCTGGACTAAGACCGAAAGATTTCAAGGACTCCTCAAATGATAGTTTTTTGAGGGGAGGAGGGTGGTAATTGGGTTTACTCACTTACTTTAGAGGAGGTACTAGGGATTGAACCCAGAACCTTGTGTATGCTAAGCATGCGCTCTACCACTTGAGCTATACCCTCCCGGCTTCAAATGATAAATGTTGAGGTGTTTTTCTTTCTTACTTGTAGTTGCTGTCTGGGTGTTTGTTTCCAGTTCTGAAGGGTTCATACCCAAAATCCAGACTAACGCCATGGATAAACTTACTATTTCCTTGGGAAACCAACACTGAGGCTCTGAAATTCAAAAGGGAAGTACACATGGCCAAAGACCACGTTTCACCGTTTGCCTCTAGGCACTGCTTCGGTGTGCATGATGCTGGGTGAGCACACGGGTTCTCCTGACCTCCAGGGACCCTCCAGCAATGTCCAGAGACGGTTCCAGCTGTCAGGACCGGGGACAAGGAGTGCTACTGATACCCAGCGGGGAGAGGGAGGCCAGGGATGCGGCTAAAGGCCCCACAAGGCGCATGATGGCCCCACCAGCGTCACGAGGGGTCTGTGCTGGAGCATCGCCACAGAGCATCCTCGCACATGGACAAAAGCTGCAGGACGACCCCTCCACTGGGAGCACCACTTGGGGGGCGGAGCCATGAACACAGACTGTCCTTAAGCCTAGAGTCTTGAGACCAAATGGCCCCCAGGACAGACCCCAAGCCAGGGGCAGAGAGCTGAGGGTCCCCACCTTCTGTCCTCTCCATGGTGAGCAACACCTCACAGACGTGCTCTGGGTAGTCACTGGTGCACTGGACGGCCCTGTGCAGAGCCTTCCTGCAGTGCTGGGTGTCACCGTGGGCCCTAGGGCAGAAAACACACAGATGGGGCCACCAGGATACCAGGTGGAAGGCACGCGGAGGTGGGGGGGGGGGCAGTCTTCTCACCTATGAACGCCACGGCCCGGAGCTCGGCGCCCCACCACCCCCTAGCTCCCGACAAGATGCGAGCTCTCAGAAACAGCCACGGCTATTCACGTTACCACTTTCAGTGTTTCCTCCTTTTTTCCAGAGAGGCCCCTACTCAAAATGAAGGCTTTCTCCTAAACTACTCCTGCCCTTAGCAAGCAGGTGCCAGTGGAAAAGGCACCTGGGACAGTGGTCAGCGAGCAGCTGTTCTGCCCTCACTGCAGTCACGTGTGCAGCACGTGTCGGGGGTGCCAAGAGCTGGAGGTAACTTGATAAAGCCCCTAGAGAAATTCTAGTCTCACTGTTACAGGGGACTGTCACATTTTGAGCCACATCTATCTGCTCCAACACGGAAAGATACACTGCTTATCACAATAGTTATAAAAAAATTCTTTTAATCGCAACAGTTATGAAACACTACTTTCTCGTTTCTGTTTTTAAGAAATTCTATAAATATACTCGAACACTGTAAATATGTACTAGGACAGTAAGAAAAATGTGAAAGAGCGGTGGTTCTCCAAGCGTGATCCGCAGACCCCAGAGGGTCTCCAAGACCCTTGCAGGAGGTCTGCAAGGTCAAAAGTGCTTTCACAACGACACCGAAACATTTATTTGACTTTTTCACCGTGTTGACACTTGCACTGATGCGGTGCAAAAGCTACAGCGGCTCTCAGCGCAAATCAAGACAGTGCACATCTTGTTACTGTTCCGCGTGACAAACGGGACGCACACAAAGCAGCTCCTCACACGCACCTAAGTACGAGGGCTGGGGCAAAGAAATAATCCCTTCCTGTCTGAGCTGCAAGCTGCACTACTTCCTTTCTTCATGGAAGATCATTTTCACTTGAGAGAACAGCTATGTGATAAAAACTATGGTTATGCAGATCTGGGTGTATCGCAGACGTTTTCAGAAATTAATGACGTAAGGCTGTCACTTTAAAGAAGACCACCGACGTGTTTTGTTGCTAGTGATAAAAGTGGAGCTTTCAAGTGAAAATGAGAACTTTGGAAAACTTGAATCTGCTGCTGTGAGTCTGAGAGCTTCCTACTTGGAAGACTCTTCTGCTAAGATCAGTACAGACAGGAACAAATGCCGTGTCTTTATACCGGATAATATTTGGAAGCGCTGCGGGACTGAATGTCCGCATGTCCCACACACACGTGCATGTCACAGAGAGCAAAACAGACCAATGGATATTAACGTAACAGACTGAAAAGTTCACTGATGTGGTTTCAGATTTCACAGTGCAACCGACTACAACGCGCTGAATTCTGCTGTACCATGAAAGAATATCCACAATTATCTGAAAAATACCCTCTTCTCTCTTCTAACCTCCTCTATGTGTGAGGCTGAATTTTCCTTCATTTTCTTCAGTGAAAACATCACAACAGTAGGAATACAGAAGCAGACGTGAGAATCCAGAAGTCTGCTACTAAGCCAGGCTAAAGACACTTGCCGAAGTATAAAGTCATGCCGCTTCCTCACTTCATTATTTTGGGGTTTGGAAAGCAGTCATTTTTCATAAAAATGTTATTTGTGTTCAGTGTAATGGATCTACTGTTGTGAATTTTAAGTGAATAATTTCTTAATCAGGTTTATTTTCTAATATGGTAAATCTTAATAGGTACACTTCACACAAACAAAGCTTTTGAGGGGTCCTCAAATTTTACGAGTATAAAGAGGGCCTGAGACCAAAACGTTTGAGAACTGCCGATCCAGAGGAATAGTCAACGAGCTTTGATGGCGGTCAGCTCTGGGAGTGGGAGTTTTAAAGAAACTTTCACTTTTCTATCTCACATTTTTGTAAATCTTCCAGCTATTTTAAGTCGAGTACACATTATTTTTTAAATCGGGGGGAAATATTCAAAACAGAAAAAGAAATGTATTTATTGACATGCAATGTCCAAGATACACTGAATTAAAAAGCTGGTCATATTCTTTGTACCTTCCCCACGTCATAAACACTATTGAAAACACGCCTTTGTAACGTGTGCACTGTGATACCGCACTGCCATTTCCCCTTTACGTGAAGCAGGAAAGTCTCCAAGAATATACCCAAGCCATTAACGGTGGTGGTTTTAAGTAGGTTTGCTGCTGCAGATAAGTTGGGGTTTTCTTCCTCTGCTTTTTAGTGTTTTCTACTTTTACTGACAGAGCAAATATAAAAAATAAACAGCTTCCCCCAAAAGTCAAATAAAACATTCGTGTCCAAAAACCAAAACCAACCAGAGTCATAAATTAAAGTAAAGCAAGGGTGTAAGAAGAGCCCAGGCAGAGCACCTCTGGCTCTCTGCGGCCCCGCCCGGTAAAGCCCCAGCCACCAGCGGAGCGGCGGGAGGTGCAGGGAAGCGGCGTGCTGTGACGAGCATGCCCAGGCCCGCAGTCAGGACAGAAGCCTGCCCACAGCGGCCCCCTGCCGCTCACCTTTCCAGGTTGTAGTACTCGAGCCACATGTTGGCGTACTTGGCGTTCCCTTTGGTCATGATGCTGTCCCAGAGCTCCCGGGCTTTCTGCATGTTGTTGCACAGTCGAGCCTACAAGGCAGCAGCAGGCGGAGTCGGGACAGAGCTCAGACAGACCCCCAGACGTCAGCGCCCATGACCAAAGACGCCTGCGACGATCACAGCTAAAACCCTCCCACCCAAAAACTATCAGCGTCAGACAGCTCTCTGACGCTCCCAGGCCGCCCCGTGTGGTGACAGGCCCAGCCCAAGCACGTGACCCTTCCTGCAGCGACAAGCCTCAAGCTGGCTGCCCACATTCGCCCCGAGACAAGAGCACAGGAGCCCACAGGCACTTATGACAGTACTGGCCAGGCGTTTGTTTTTGTTTTTGTTTAGGCGTTTTTTGTTTTGTTTTTTCCATCATGCTTAACAATGAGGGTTTAATCTGAAGGGCAAGGCAGAGAAAGACAGACTGATCCAGGAGCAGACGCCAGCTCTCATCCTCTCTGAGCTCACAAACATCCCATCCCCAAACTACCTGGTATGTGTCTCCGTGACCCAACTTTGTCTCAAGAAGAAAATACTAGAATCTGACAATCCTATGAGCTGATCAAGGGCAGTGTCCATGTCTTACTCACCGTGAGGTCCTTGGTCCGGGAATAACCCTGAACTCATTATATCTCCTAATCATCTGTCTTCCAGACTACACTAAAGCCTCACCGGCACAGGGACAGGGTCTATCTCACGTCCCCAGCACACAGCGGATCGTCTGACAAACAGCTCTCCCGGGTACGCGCTCATCAGTGAGGCTCTGAGCAGGAGGGGACGAATAGAGGGTGTGCCTGGCGTTCAGACACCTGCTGCACAACTTCAAACTGGGAGCCAGTGTCCTCCCTCAGACACAGACGAGTGTGCCTCAAGCTAGGGAAATAACATGAGTCCGTGCAGAGCATAGACCATCACCTTGGACAAAGGTCCTTCAAAGGTGCATAAAACTGACAGATATGTCAGAAACACGCACCTCAATCCGAGCCCAGTTCTGCATAATCAGGCAGCTTGGATCCCCGCTCTCGTTGAAACCTTAAAGAACAGGAGGAGACAAAATCAGAAGGTACCTCAAGAGATGAACAGCCCTGGGCTGAAAAGGCACAGCAAAGAGGCAAAGAGGCAACACTGACTGGACAAGGCGGGGGGCCGCACTTACGCTCGTCCACCTCCTGTTTCAGGTACTCCAGAGCGCGGGCGAACGCGGCCCGCAGCTCTTCCAGCTCTTTACTGGAGTCTGCGAGAAGATGCAGGAGGCAGAGCTCGGTGAAACCATATGCTATGTCCTTTGTTTTTTTTTTTTTTTTACCCTACACTGAAACTCCCAGGAGCCTGAGATGCACCTGGCACCATGCTGGGGACACAGAAAGAAAACTGCCAGTCTCCCCCACCCCTACCCCGCCCTCATCACACAGCAGGGGAAGAAGACCCAGAGCACATGGTAATGTAAGGACAAGGTGGCAAGGGCGCCGAGGGTGGGACCGCTGCAGAGGGGGCCCCTCAAGCCAGCAGAATGGCTGACGGCCACCTGCACGAGTGGGCAAATACCTGACTAGGGATTTTGGCTGTTCTGGGGTTTTTTTTTTTTCTTTTTTTGAGGGAGGCAGGCAGGGGATCCTATGGAGGCTCAAAGATGTAAAAGAACACAGCACTCCTATGTTCGGAACTATTTATGACATACAGAAGGGAGAGAAGAGAGAAATGAGACTATGGAGGCTGGCAAGAGCCCGTGTAGAATGTAAGGACCACTCTCTTCCTTTACAATCTACCTGTTAGACTTAAATCGCTACAGATTCTGAGAAAACAAGTTACCCATGGCTGGTCTCCATCATTTGCCCCATCAGGTGGTATTTGGGCAACTGGGACATCCCACCGAAAGACACGTTAAGAAAAAGCTCAGTTCTGACATGAAATTTCACATGAATTTCAATACCTTGTTTGAAATCAACCCTTCTCCTCAGGTAATCAAGGTACGCCTGCCAGATCTCCACATAATCAGTGGCTTGAATGAAGCCAGCACTCAGAGCTTTCTCGAAGGTCACTGGAGTTAGAGAAGAAGCCAGGATATGTTGCCAATTCAAAAAGAAGCTAATACAAAGTTACCAAGATTACTGCAGAAACCACTACTGACTATAAAATACCGTATGGTGTTAATAACAACAGGATGCAACAAAGTGAAACGAGCCAGAGAAAAATGTTCAAAAGAAAGGCTGCTACAGTGGGGCACAAACTGGGTTCTAGAAAGGGCACAGCCCACGAGGTGTCCTGCATTCGACTGCTCCAAGTCGAGTTAGCTGGAGAAAAGACCGGGACTTCCTGGATTATCACAATGCATATTAAGACACAAAAATTCCTAAGAAGCCAAAAGGACCACCGGTTTACCTCCCACTTACAGCCCCTTCCGTCACTAATATTCAATATTCCAGAGTAGCCCCTGGGGACACTGATTTAATGACTGTCACAGCTCAGTGTTTCTGACTCGGACAGAAAGTTTAGATGTGTTCCCACAAAAACATTCGCACCTGAAATCACTCGATGATCAACTCCGTGTCTTTCCATGGCCAACAGGTACCGACTCCACAGGGCAACTGTCCAGGGGCAGTTTCTAACAGCGCGACTGTGCACAGATAAAACCAAATCCTTCACTTTCAGCTGCCGATCCTATGATAGAGAATGCCAGGGTCAGGAGATAAAATTTTATTGTTAAGACTTCACCATCTACAAGACATTTCCAGCACAGCCAACTGATGAAAGAGATGTCCTTAATGATGTCTCCTGTGACTGGTTTCTTCAACAAAGAAATCGCAAGGGAGCCTGGGGGGAGAAGAGGAAGAGAGAAGGAGAGGGGACCTACAGATCGAAGAGCTATCAGCCAATCCTGAAGTCCGGATCTTGTTCAGATCCCAATTCAAATCTTTTATACATATGTACTGAAATATTTACCATCGAAATGGGATCTCTGGATTTGCTTCACAATAACATGGAAGGAGGGGACTAGGTAAGGAAACAGATGAAACTAGTAAGATATAGATGAAACTAGACTAGTGCCATTCGTCACTTGAAGCTGGGTGATTAATTACGTATCGTTTCATTTCACAAACCTGTCTACATTTATGTGTTTACATTTTTCTGTAATAAAAAGTTACAAGAAAAAATTAATCTGTTATAAAGCCATCAATAGTAAGATTGTGCCCTTTTTTTTTTTTTTTTAACAGTTGGTTATCAGTTTAAAATAAGTTAAAACACTAGGAGACTTCCTAAGTGAGTCAAGCAGAGGAGCAGCATGCAGCTAACTCCTGGCACTCCTGATTTTTTCCTTAATAAGAACCTAAATTGGTAAAAATAAAATGAGATCAGAACAGGCAGGTGATCTTACTAGGTACTGACTGTAGCGGGTCCACAAGTCTGGGACGAGGCAGTTCTCCACCAGCGCGCGCTCGAAGATGAGCTGAATACGGGCGGGATCGCCTACTTTCATCTCAAAGTCGATGTATGCTTGATACTCGGCCAGCCTGGGCGCTTCTGCTTGCAGCTGGGGCAGAGGAGAATCGCAAAGAAGTTGAAATGAGCTATGTGACACTGCGGAAAGCACACACCTTCACACTAAATGCTGGCGAGAATGGATACACCCAGGTGAGAATCGCCCATCCCCACTCTCAGACCTCTGCACACCAGCTCTATGAATTTGAGGGGCAGAATGAGAATCCAAAGTGCGTCTTCATGGCAATAGTTACAAAGGCTCCATAAACCCTTTTCTAAATCCATCCCTAGTCCACAGGGAATTTAAATCTCCCATCAATCAGGAACCTGAATGAAGGAGAAACATCTTTGCCAATGACCACCATTACCATCCGTCCAAAACAGATGTCACTTTCTTGACCTACTGAGTGGGCCACAACCACACGGGAGCAACTCAGTGCCTTGTGCCATTTCGGGTTTGTCATTCCAAGTATCAGCTCCTGCCCGAGTACAGGTACATGGAGGGGATGGAAGAGGCTAGACTGAATGTTTACCGATCCAAAGACAATCAAAACTCTCTTTAGACAAAATCCTGTTATTCAACTGGTATCCTCCTCAGCCACTCTGCCGATGGCCAAAACAAAATTCAACTGACTGAGGAGTTCACTAATAAGGCTTTGTGAAGTAAAACGAAATACCAATCATTCACACGTGAAAGGAGCGTGAGCACACACAGGCCAGCAAGACAGTGCTCTGAACTCAATGATGATGCCGCAGAGGCTGCTTCTAGTGATAATGACAAATCAGGTACCCAGACACACTGTGCCACTGAAAACAACTAAAACTGCTAAATTAAATTTTTTTAAAAATCTTCTTGCAAATCAACAACCGGCAAATAAACACTTCAGACAAAATCTAAGTGGAGGCTAGCTAAGTTAAGGGAAGGTTAAGCTTTTACTGGCTTAAGAGATATTAAGAATTCAATCTTCACAACAATCCTAGGAGGCAGATGTCATTTTTATCCCCATCTTTCATTCGAGATAACTGAGTCACAAGGAGGCTAAGCGCTAGCCCAGGGCTAAAATTCAGACTTGAGGCAGCCTGGCTCTCAAAGTCTGTGTTCTCACTCACAATGCCGTGAAAGATACCAAAAACAGAGCCGAGAAGCCAAACAAACCTCGAGTAGGATAAATACAAAGATGTCCACAACTGGACTTACTGGAATGAAACTGCAGGTCATCAAACCAAACCAACGAGATCTTAAAACTGACCAGAGAAAAAACAAGGATTACCTTCAAAGAAGCAACCATTAGACAGACAGCTAACTCCTCAGCAGCAACAACAGAAGCCGCAAGACAGAAAGACACATTTAACCTCTAAGAGAACAGAACTGTCAAGTCTAGAGCTCCATATCCTGAGAAATTAACTCTCAAGAAGGAGAGCAAAATAAAGACCTTTTCAAACAAACAAAAGCTGAGAAAATCTGTTACCAGCAAATATCCAGTGCAGGAGACCCTAAAGGGTGAACTGTGAGCAAAAGAAAAGTGAATTCCAGAAGAAAGATCTAGGATGTGAGAAAGAAGGACAGGAAAGAAAAGAGAGAAATAGACGCAGTAAATGTTACCAGAGTGGGACAGGAGAATGCAGCACCCACAGTGACACCTGGTGGGGATGGGGAGAAAACAAAAGCTTAAGTCTGAGGAGTAGTAAGTGAAAAGTATTCTAAGACCAAAAGAGGGAAATAAATGCCATTTACAAATAACATTGTGTGTGTGTGTGTGTGTGTGTGTGTGTATACATTATTGTCAACACAAAATCCCCCAAATCTGTTATTAATAAAAAGTACTAATAGTAATAAGGATTTAGCAAGTTTGATTTAAAAATTATTTAAAAATTGCATTTTGTATACCAGAAACAAACTAGAAAAGAAAATCTTTAAAAATATATCACTTACAACAGCACCAAAATACTTAAAAATACATCTAAAAATGTGTTGAAAACACTGGATAAAGTTATAAATTTATAAAACTTTACAGAAAAATAAGACCTAAATAGCAGAGGTCTATACCATGTTCATGGGTTGGAAGATTCAATATTTCAAAGACGTAAATTCTTCCCCAAACTGATCTACAGATTCAATGCAATTCTAATCAAAAATTCAACAATTTCAGTAGAATCTGAAAAGCTGATTCTAAATGTCATGGCAATATTAAGAGCTAAAGAAAGCCAGGACCCTCTTGAAGAGGAAAGATCAAAACTTAATTATACAACCACCATCGTTACGACAGTGTGATATAAACCAGTGGGGCAGGACAGAGAGCCCAGAAACAGTCCCACACAGAAATGGGACAGCTAATCCATGACAGGTGTGGGACAGCACACAAGTGCGGGGAGGAGGGAACTGTCAAAACCAGTGCTGGAGCAACTGCTTCTCCATGTGCAGAAAGGAAACTGGACCCTGCCTCAGCCCAGATCCGAAGATCAATTCCAGATGAAAACCTAAGGAGGAACTACAAAACATCAACTTTCAGAAGAAAAATAGAGCCAAGTATGTTAGTGACCTTGGAGTATGGAGAGATTTCTTAAGCATAAACTGTAAGGGAAAGAATGTGATAAATCCAATTAGATTAAAATCAAGAACTGGCCATCAAAAGATACGACTGAAAAAACTGAAACACCACAAGCTTGGGAGGAAAAGTCTGCAATACACACAACCAAAGGTAAGGATTCCCACAAATCAGTTAGAAAAAAGACAAACCAAAAGAAAAACGAGTCTAAGACTTAATAGGCACTTAAAAAAAAGGGGTGGGGGGATCTGAATGGCCAATAGATGTGAAAAGATGCTCAATTTCATTAGTAATCAGGGAAATGCAAACTGAAACTACAATTTCAGATCCATCAGACTGGCTAAAACGTAAGTACGTCAACATCCCAGGTTGGCAAGAGCTAAGAGAACTCTCAGGCAGCGTTGGCAGGAGGGGCACGTGGTAAGGGGCACTGATAAGCTGGAAGGCAGTTCGGCACCGCCCTGTGAGCCAGAATTCCACTCCCAGGGGTGCACCTACACAAACTCCCTTTCACGTGCACCGAGGGGTTCGGATGAGAACGGTCGGAGCGACACCAGCCCTCCCAGCAAAACGCTGGGAACAACCCAGCTGTCCGAGAACACGGCCACACGAGCTGTTTCCACACAGGCAACCTCACAGCAGGGAAAACAAGCGGACTGGAACTACACTTATCAGCACGAGGAAAGCCCACAAACACGCTGCATGAAGGGAGACATGCAGCGCAATTCCATTACAGGAAAGTTCAAAACCCAGCTAAACTAAATGGTACGTCAATTAAGGATACGTTCATCTCAGTGTCAGGAAAGCGATTCCCTCTTGGGAGAGGGAAGGGGAGGCAATGGGAGAGGGGCACGCAGGAGACTAAGTACTGGCAACTCTGTTCCTTCACCTGCGTGGTGGGTTCACAGACGCTCACTTTATTATTAGCATGTAAACTGGATGCACACATTTACACACGCTACAGATTTCAAAATACAGCAAATGTTAAAGACGTGGTTTTACTTGCAACTATCGATCAGGGAAAAGCTCGCAGAGACGTTTACAGTAGGAGAGGCCAACACTTACCAGCGCTTCCTCGTAGGGCTTGTATTTTTCCAGCTGCTGCAGTGCTTTGTTATAGCTCTGAATTACTGACTCTGGTATTGGGTCTTCCGACCATTCTTCATACTCTGCAAACGTTGCCTCCATATCTATTGAAAGACGGATTCAGCCCCGTGGGTCTTGCCCCTGGGTTTTATCCCCCCCAAACACAGATAAACCCTGAGACGCAGGTGCTGCTGGCCCCTCCCACATCTGTGACTGCAGAGCTCTTACTAACCGCACCCTGAGCTCTCTGCTGAGCCTGACTTGCCTTAGACTGCCTCAAAGCACCGTCCCAGGCCGCCTTGCAACTGATCAATCAATCAGAGTAAATGAAACTAACAGCCACGCACTAACAAACTCACCTACTGTTTCCTATGTTCTAACACTTCACGTCCATTAACTCATTCGCTCCTAACAACTCTATGACGGAGGTTTTACTGAGATCCCCATTTTGCAGTTGAGGAAACACAGCAGCATCCACAGTTAACGGCAGAGCAAGGCTTTGAACCCAGGCAGTCTGCTCGAGTTCACGCTCCACTCACCATGCGGTACCGCCTCACACTGCTGTGTGAGGTGAGAGCTACAGGCCAGCTCAGTTCTAGCCTGTTTCGTGTGTCACCCAAGGATGCAACTGGAGAGCCACTTTATAACTGACTGCATCAAATCCAAGTAAACCATAAAGTAAAAAGAGAAATAATACCTGGGCTCAGGTAAAGTTGCCCAGAGGTTCAGAGGGCATGTGATGCATGACCCTGCCCGGGGACCAAGCCAGACAGCGGCACCCACCTCCTCCTGGGCCCAGAAAACCCTCCTGGCGCTGCTTATGCTGACGCTCAAAGGCTGGGCTTGCCAAAATATGTTCACCCCAAAGGAGAATCCCTCCCCAAGCTCAAGAAACTCAGACAGGAATACTCCGATCGCCCAGGCTCCTGAACCAAATCACCCACGGACGACTGGCGAGAGCCCACGTAAAACCCCCACTCTACTAGGGAGGTCACTCTCCGTGAGAGAAGATGCTCCTAATGGAACTCTTGTTCAATCACGTTTCCCCAGAAAATACAGGGGTCAGTTTGCTTCCCAAGACCTCATCTCTGCCTCCCCCACAACATCTTAACACAGGAAACTGGAAGTCAGGGAGTCGGCTTCCAGTCCTGCCTCTGACCCTCACAACCCTCCAGAGCGTTAACAATTCAAGATACGCCTTGTCCAGGGCGGCACTGCCCAGCGAGGACAAGGAAAGCAGCCCCATTGGCCTCCCTGAGATGCAGGGGAAAGCCCAGCCCCTGACGTGCCCCAGCGCGTGTGGGAGCCACGAGGGGCTGGTGCCGGGTCAGCGTCTCTTACCATAGAGTGGGATCGCCAGCTGTCGCCGGAAAAGACTGTGCACTTTCTCCAGCTGTGAATCAAAGGTTTGTTCCCGGTCAAAAGGGGAAAGGAAGCCAGCTATGGGCTAAAGAAGCAAATTCGGAGTAAATGACAAACTTTGGTTCTTCCTACTTCAAAAAACATTTCAACAAATATTTAGTTCACAATAAAAAAACTCAAAGGACCTCTTATGCATAAGATGTTGTGCCAAATGCCGCAAGGGGTTCAAAAGTAAATTTCATCACTCTACTAACTGTTGATGAAGAGGGGAAAGCAAGACACAGTCTAAGAAACGTAGCCAAAAGACTAGCACCAGGTAGAACCAGAGCATCAGGAAAGCAAAGCATTCCAAGTATTGAAGTATCGTGGCTTGCGTGGGTGGGTTCTAAGGGCTCAGTTACCATTACGGAAGGAGGGACTCAGAAAACACTCCTGGAGGAGCTGGCATCTGGGATGCACCTGCAGGCTCCCCGGCTAGTGAGAGAAGGAACTCTGGGTCGAAGGAACAGCATGAGTAAAAGCGCAGCGGCAGGAAGTGCAAGAATGCTGAGCGGAGCTCGGGGGCAGAGGACACGGGGGTCCACGCCTGACAGAGAGCGCCTCGCATGTCGGCCCTGGCTCAGCCCGATGCCTCCGTCAGGGTGCGGGGAGGGCACTGCCACCCACTGTCCAACAGGGACACAGTCAAGAAGGGACTGGGCTACGTTAATAACAATGACCTCACCAGCAGAGGGCCCGCCTCATACCAACAACTGTGCGGTCACGCGCAGAGGAGGAGGGACACTGGGGAGGGGACTGTAAAATTCTACAAATCATAGTCTAGTGTAAAAAATGCAATTATAGCAGGGTCAAATCTCTCACAGTTACTAAGGGACATGGTATCTGTACATATATACACACACATAGATATACATACACACATATACACATGTACATACACAAGTAAGATTTTCTCTCTTAGTGACTTGGTTATCCTCACCTGGAACCAGTAACCAACAACAGGAGTATTTTTAAGTATCAGGAAAAAACTGTACGGTCATCTGCTTTTTAGTCAAAGAGGTCTTTCCTGCCACTCCACAAAGACTCATGGTTTGACCGACGTTACCGCCCACCCACGAAGGGACCGGCAAAGACCTCTTTGTTAACCACGTTCTTCCGAGGCCACTTACAGACAGCCCCGACCAGACAAAGGTGAGCACGGGCCACAGAGACGGGCACTCACCCGGGCGGCTTCCACGATGGCGCTTTCGAACTCCCGGTAAGCCTCCCAGATGGCGAGCCCTTTGGTCATGTGCAATCCGACGGACGAGAGAGCCCTTTCAAACACAGAGCGGACTTTCTCAAGGCCGCCTTTCTGACCGATCCCGCCGACTGAGTACTGGCCGTACTCCAGCCAAATGTTAGGACCTTAAATGAGAGGTGTTCTATTAGTTCAGGGTATGAGACACCCCAACAGCAAAACATCTGATGCATAACAAAAGAAACAAGCCCATCGAGAAAACACTCATTCGTGCAGAAAGGGAAGAGCACGACCAACGAGCAGCCCAGTTTACCTGCACCCACACCGCAGCCTGGAGAGAACGTCTGTCTTAACCCGCATCCCTACCAGGGATCATCGGTGAGATGTGACTGCACAGACAGTACATGCCAGGCGGTAGTATGTAATATGGCTGTGATTACAAAGCTTATTCATTAAAATTGAAGGAAATCAGTGACAGAGTTCAATGAAACTAGTTATGAATCTGAGTCAACCTCCAGAAAGATTTTAAAGCCTAGGATTTTTCAACTTTTGAATCTTGATTCATTTCTAAGTCTTCTGGCCAAAATGAAACAACAAAATTTAAAGCACCAATCCTGTTACTAGAAATCTATATTTTAAAACTTCAACAACAACAAAGACCTGGTTGCCTTGTTTTTTTCACTTTCTTTTCAAACTTTTTACATACTCACTCCCGCGGCTTTAGATCAGACTAGTGAACTAAACTCTCTGTGAATGCATCGATTATGCTTACTGTACATATTTTGCCTAAGTCACTTTTCAGAGACCTGAAAATAATTTCAGATGCCCATACACTAACCTTGCTCAAATAAAAATACTAAAAAGACAAAACCAATGTGAGAATTACTGTTTTCCTGAGGCTTGTTTTTCAATAAAATAATTCTCTTTCAAAGAACGAAACTAAAGTTAGCTACTTTGTTTTCGCTCAGCAGTCTAAAAACTGCCGTATGGGCTGCAAAATAAAAATGGAAATGAACTAGCTTGAAGCCCTTGGTGAGGGTTAGCCAAGTTCACGGAGGGTCTGTGAAACAGCTCCTCCTGACAGATTACATCATGGCTCCTCCCTATATTTAAATTATCTACAGAGGGGCAAATACTATGAACAGTATTATAATTCAGAAAACCCAAGGGTGCAGAGTCCACAATGACTATGAGAGGTAAACAACAGAATGTGTCACCAGGTCCCAGGTTCCAAAACTGGCACGAAGCCCCTGCATGAGGCTGCCCCAGAGACGAAGGAACCTGACTTTCAAAATCTTTAAAGAGCCAAAGGGCCACAACCAGAACTTATCAATGGTGTATTTTTCGCCCCCCAGGTGGCCTGAAATCACTGAGTGCGCGCTGAGGAATAAAGGAGGTCTATACTTGGCATCTTCACACGTGCAGAACATAGTTAAAGACAGAAGCAAGCAAAACAAGTGACACCACTCCCATACACTAAAGTTCCAACAGTAACACCACCACCCCTCAGGCCCCCATCCACAACTACATGATCTAAGAGGCGGGGTTATCTGGCTTCCTGGCCCAAGCAGCCCCGAGGCCCTAGGGGAAGGTGATGGGACACTGACAGTAACACTAAGTGACAGCGGAGGCCTGATCAGCAGAGGTGACTGCAGGACCATTAAGGATGGAGAAACATCGCTGTCCAGGGAGGGACAAAAGGTCCTTGGACACAGAGAACTGGTGCTGTTAACGATGGCTCTGTGACATCAGGAAGGGGTGACGGGATCATCAGAAACCCGAGAACAGCACTCAGAACTCTGTCAGAGACCCTGTCGCTGCTTCTCCCAAGGGACATGCCCACAGCGGGAGTGAGGAAAGTCAGGGAAAGAGACTTAAAGAAGGGAAATTTTTTTAATATTCTTAAAAACATTTCACCCATAGCACTGTCTGATGTAGTCTGCAATGTAATGTGGAGAAACTATTTAGAGACTTATACCATCAACAGGAGAGGGTGACGGGATTTAACGGAGTAAGTCGTCCACACTTCACTCGCCCTGGTTAAATACCAAGGCCAGCGGCCAAGGGGATCTCCGTGGTGATGCAGACTCCGTGCCTCGATGCAGCAGTGGGATAAAACGTCACAGAACCACACACACGGCACCAGGGTCCCCTTCCTGGTGCTGGTTTTGTACTATAGTTATAAGATACTGGAGGAAACTGAATGAAGTAAATATACAGGACTTCTCTGTACTATGTCTGCAGGTACCTATAAATCTACAATTATTTCAAACTATAAAGTTTAAAGTTTTTTAACATTGGGGGGAAAAAAAGCATTCTGTCCATAACTTCTAAAAATCCACTCAATGTGTAAAAGGGAACCCTTAGCCACCTGGAAATACCATGTAAGCGTTCCTGGCCAGATAAATGCCAGGGGCAGCTATACTTACCCACTTCCTCCAAGTGTGTCTTCTACTTGTATTTTAAAACCAAATACCCTCAACTGAAAACCACAGACAGGGATAATAAGAACCAAGTCCACATCTTTCTCACCGCTGGACGGAGGCTCTTTTCTGGGTGGCAACATCTCACAACACAGAGATGCCCACGACAGCAGAGAAGGGTGGCCCAGTGACGCCCCCCAGACTCCCCCAGAGAAGCCCATGGGGACTCACAGATGTAGTCCTGCACCGCTCGCTCGAAGAGGTCGTACACGCGCTCCCTGTCCAGGCCGTCCAGGGCCATGCTGACCTCGTCCTGCAGCCACTCCAGCCAGAGCTCTGCAAGACAACGGGCCCCTGGCGTGAGCGCCCCGTGCCAGAGGGCGGACTGGGAGGCCTCCTCACGCAGACGCTCCATCCACTTACACAGCCGGGCACAGTCCACAGGAATCCCATCCCTAAAACCCACACCCAGCACACAGGAGGTTTATGCTTCCAAGTAAGATCAAATCTCTAAAGTCATAATAGTCTATACCTGCTGGGCATCTTCTATTTTGCAAAGTACTTATAGATATATTTTCTCTTTCAGTCTTTGTCTAGATCCTGCGTGGTGGGTGACAGTAACATCAGTAACAGTGGCATCAATCAAAGAATTTACAACATGCCAAGTGCGTGGTAAGTGTTGCACACAGGAAGCCTCGTCCAACCCATGTGCTACGAGGCAGAAACTACTGTTAGCCCCACTTTACTGCTAGGAAAACTGAGCCTTAGCATGTTTATATAATTTGCTTTCTATCACACAGCTAGAAAGACATAGAGCGAGGCAATCAGATTTCCACTTCTACATTCAGAGTTACATTCCGGAGTCCTCATGAGAAGGAGCAGGGCCAGAGCTGAACCTAGGACCTGTGCTTCCCAACTTGTTCCCAGAAGATCAATCAGGGACATTCACGGAGAGTCAGCCACAAAGATGCCCAGTGTAACTGTGTTTCAAATAAGCAAGTAAGTAGGCGTAACCTCAATGTCCAACTACTGTGGAACAAATAAGGTAGAAAACACTTAAAAGCTGTCTATCAAAGTTTAGTTATAACACATTTACAATGATCTGTTTCTGAGAGAATGGATTAAATACATAAGTACCAGAATGGGAAACAGAAAGGGAACAGGGGGAGTTTAATCACACAGGGACACTTTATCATAAAAGGTTGGGTTAAAGACATCAGGGCTCAGAGTACTGCACAATCGCAACTATGTTTTGCCAAAAACTGCAAGATGATAAGCTAAGAATCGCTGACTCTGGGTGATGGATTTTCTTCCTTCCAGCTAGACTCATATGCTCCACATTTTCTAGAAGGAGCGCGCCCCACTCTCAGCACTGAACAAAACGTACTCCCTTCGATTCTGCGTATGCGTGACAGCCGCGCGCGCGGGACGTTACCTTCGGTCAGGGGGAAGATCTCGCTCATCTTCTGGCGGGCCGTCCGCACCTTGGCAAGCTCCCCCTCCAGCCGGAGCAGCCGGATCAGGTCCACGTGGCAGTTGTAGTCGTAGACGTTGATGGACAGCTAAAAGGACAAGGAACAGAAGCTGACGTGGAAAACGCCATCAAGCAAAATAATTCAGCTTTTTTCACCGCTGGTGACGACACACGTGTCTGCCACCAACACAAAACATGTGCTGCCTGGGGGAGCCACAAAAGCAGCAATGTGTAACGTGTACCCTCAGGAAGAGGGAGGAAAGTCAATGAAAGAGGCTTCTTATCATAAACATAAAGGTCCCTCAAATCTGCTACAGCTCCTGTCAGAACACACTTGGGCTCTCTCTGAGATACAGGAGACAGTTCTAATGAAACATAAATAAACACAAAGTGTGACCTGAGGCAAGTTATTAACTTTTCTAAGCCTCCATTTCCTCATCTGTAAAATGGGATACACTACTAGCATCTAGCTCATAGGTTCTCGTGAGAGATTTTGAAAGTCAATTTAGTAACACGCATTAGCACCTGCCAGGTACACGAGAGCGCTTTTCTTGTATTAAACAAACAAAAAAATGGAAATCCCTATTGGGAGAAACAAGAATGGCAACAGACTGGTACCTGACGAGGCTGAGATCACTACATAAAGGCTTAATTTTATATTGCAAATTTTTCAAACTGAAAGTTAATAAACTAAGATAATTGCTTCAAAAGCTATCATACATCTGAGACAAAGGAAAACTAAAAGAATCTGTCACTAGCAGACTTACTCTTAAAGACCAGCTAGAGGAATTTCTTCAAACAGAACAGAAATCTTAGAGCACCAGGAAGGAAAGAAGGGAGAGCAGAGATGTGTTAAGTACAGGAGATGATCCTTCCCTTCATGAGTTTTCTAAATTGTGTGCGATAACTGAAATAAAAGTCCTGAGACTATCTGATACCCAAAACAAGGGCATTTAAAAGGAGGAGTGGTAAAGGGGCCTCCATGGGGAAAAGATTTCCACACTTCACTCAGCAGTAAGAAATAGATACCATGTGAGTCAAATATACTGCAACACTCAAAGCGACCACTGAGCGACTATATAAAGCAACGCTTCAAAATCACTATAAATAAATCAAGATGGAATCCTAAAGAATGTTCAAGTAACCCATAGAAAGGAAGGAAAAGAGAAGCAGAAGAACAAGAAATACAGAAAACAGAAAATAATAAAATGTCAGGCTTTAGACCTAACATAATAATCACCTTAAAAGTATACAGTCTAAATATACTAATTAAAAGGCAGAGAATGGCAGAGTGCATAAAAACACAACCCAGCTGTATGCCGATTACAAGAAACTCAAATTCAAGGGTGTACGCAGATTCAAAGTGAAAGGATAAGGAAAGATACAGCATGCAAACATTCATCACAAAGAAGCATTAGTGCCTATATCAGTATCACATAAAGCAGACTTCACAGCAAAGAAAATTATCATGAGATAAGGTGGGACAGGACAGGACATAATGATAAAAGGATCAACCCACCAGGAAGACAAAACAACCCTAACTGTGTATGCACCAGCCAAGAGAATCTCAAAATAGATGCAACAAAAACTGATGGAGCTAAAAGAAGAAACAGACTCATCCACAATAATACTGGGGATTACGGCATCCCCCATTTCAGCAACTAAAGGAACTACCAGATAATCATCCAGGACACAGAAGAATTCAACACCATTAACCTGCATTGTCTAATTGATGTACATAGACAACTCCACCCGACAGTAACAAAATACACATTTTTCTCGAGTGTCCAAAGAACACTCACTGAGACCATATCCTCAGCCCTAAAACTAATCTCAACAAACTTAGAAGAAATTAAATCACACAGATCATGTTTTCTGATAACAAGAGAATCAACCTAGAAATCAGTAACAGTAGGAAAATCTCGAAACACTTGGAAATTAAATAATACACTTGTAAGTAATGTATGGGTCAAAGAGAGAGTCTCAAAGACAATTTTAAATCCATACAGCTGAATGAAAATGAAAATACAGCAAATCAAAATAAGTGGACTGCAGCTAGCACAGGGTGGAGAGGAAAACTTACAGAACGAAATTCATGCACAGAAAGAACGATACCCCACGCCTACAGGTCTGCAAGGCTAGTTCAGTCTCTGAAAATCAGTCACCATATTCCACTGCATCACAGACTAAAGCACAAAAACCATGCTGTCAATTGATAGATAAAGTGCATCTGACAAAATCCAACGACCATTCACAGTAAAACTCTCAGCAAATTAGGACTTTACCAAAATTACAACTTTTTGCTCCGTAAAAGATTCTGCCAAGAGGCTGCAAAGACAAACTACATATCTGACCAAGGACTAATATCTAAACGATGTAACTCCAAACTCAACAGTAAAAAACAAACCAATTAAAAAGCAGGCAAAAGACAAGAACCAACATGTACATTCAAAGAGGACACCGACGGCAAGCTCAGTGCACAGGAACAGCGTTCTGCATCTGTAGCTCCAAGGGAAATACCAGCTAAGACCACGAGTTATCATTACACACCTCGCAGAGTGGCCAAAATGAAAAACAGTGACACCACCAAATGCCAGAGAAGATGATACTGAAAACCTGGATCGCTCCTACATTGCTGATGAGAACGCAAAATGGTACAGCAGCTCCAGGAAGACAGTTTGGCAGTTTCTTGTAAAATTCAACACACAACCATCGTGTCACCCAGCAAGTGCACCCTTGGGCATTTTTCCAGAGAAATAAAACCTATGTTCACACAAACCCCTCTACAGGAATGGGCGCAATAGCTGCTCCTGACAGCCAAACCTGGTAACTAACCAGACTTCCTTCCGTGGCTGAATGGTTGGACTAACCGTGGGACACCCACACCACAGATACTCCTCAGCCCTGATAAGGAACATTGAATAAGCACATGACTCAGATGAATCTTGAGGGAATTATGCTGAATGAGGAAGGCTGATCCCAAACGGTTACATGCCATATGATTCCACTTACGTAACATTTTTGAAATGATAAAATCATGGAAGTGGAGAACAGACTAGGGGTTGCTAGAGGTCAGGAACTGTGAAAGGACTTGAGGACGATCCCTTGTGATGACAGAACTGATCTGTGTTGGCTATATTAACATCAACATGTGGTTTGTAATACCTACTACAGTTTTACAAAAGGTTACCTTTGGAGGACACTGGGTAAAGGGTACACAGGATCTGTCTATATTATTTCTTACAACTGCAGGGAAATCTACCATTATCTCAAAATGAAACTTTTTTTTTAAACTTTCAAAAAAAAAAACGGGGGTATGGAGGTTACATTAAGTCTATACACCAAGATCAGACCAGTATCCACTCTTCTAACATCTGCCATGGCATTTCAGCAGTATTTCCCTCTCCAGAGATGACAGAGTGCCTGTACATCACTCAATTAACACTCCGCCGCCTGACAACAGACCCTCAGTATTCTAGACACTAGCTGCCGCACTGAAGCACACACAGGAGGATTTATCTTTGCAGGTCGCAAGTCTCAGCAATGAGTTAGACCATGGAACTGACACAGGACAGACAAACGGACCACAAGAACGATGCAGAGTGCCCGGAAACAGACCCCCGCACACAGAAAATACAGCGCGGGCACACATACATCCACCAAATACAGAGGTGGCGCCGGTTACATCCACTGAATAGAATTCATGACCCCAGTTTGAAAAACACTGACTGAGGGAAACTCTCATACAGGTTCAAGGGCAGCAGTTTAATAGGAACAATGTTCCTTGTAGCTTGTTTGTAATAGGGAAAAAAACTGTACACAATTCAAACCCTGGAACAACTGACAGACTCTGGGCTCCTCACACGCTGGGGTTCCAAATATTCAGCACGCAACACGGCTGGATCTTGGGGAAACACTGCTGAGTGAGCAGAACCAGCAAATGACATATCGTACGATACGCTTTTTTAAAAGGTTCAGAAATGTGAAATAGGTAAACAAGGACCTACTGCATTGCACAGCGAACCACATTCAATTTCTTATAAGCTACAACGGAAAACAATCTGAAAATATATGTAAACATATGTATGTATATGTACAACTGAATCGCTTTGCTGTACACCTGAAACTAACAGTATAATTCAATTACACTTCAATAAAAAATAAAATTTAAATTTAAAAAAAAGCTCAAGGCGGGGAGTAGGTAGAGCTTAGTGGTAGAGCGCCTGCAAAGCATGCACGAGGTCCTGGGTTCAATACCCAGTGCCCTCATTAAAAAAAATAATAGATGAATAAACCTAATTACCCACTCCAAAAAAAGTGGACAATATAGTGCTGAGGGATGCAAACTTAGGTGATACAGTTATCCAGAAGGAAGCACACACGATTCAAGGGAGCAGTCACCTGGGCTGTAGGAGAGGGGCAGGGGGAGGGTCGGGGCAGGGGGAGGGTCAAGGCAGGGCCATGCAACAGGGGAGAGGCCGTGGGCACAGCGACAGAGGTGATGCAGCTCTCACTCTCGGACCGGCCGGAAGAGTAAGGGGTGTTCCTTTCATCACCAGCCTTTACAACTGACAGATGTGAGCTGCTCTGTATGTGTCAAATTACATGCAAAGAGATAACAGATAAGCCCACGATCTGTTAATTTTTTTTTTAATTTTAAGACCTTCAGCAATGTTGTCCTGCTCATGATTTATAAACATGAAGGCAGAGCCCACCATGATTATATGATGGGCTGAAGAGGACGGGACCAGGTCGGGACACGCGTGTTCCAACGTCCACTGGTTCTGTTTCCCCGTCTGTACCCGGCGCTGGAGTTCTCCTCTGGACCCCAAGTGGCCTGCCGTGACGCACTGATGTCTCAAAATCGACTATCAAGTGCATCACACAAGTAACAACAGTGAGGTAAGTGAAGACGGTAAGGTGTCCTCTTCTCATGAAGGAACAGGCTCGGTCCCCCGTCTCCCCACCACTCACAACTCGCCTGGGTCCGAATGTGTTTTCTGAGCACAAAGAGGGTGGGGGGAGTCCCTCCAAGCCAGCATGAGTGATGTCTGTGCAAGTGCCCTTCATGTGAACACCATACGTATGAAGGTCACCAGAGTACAGGAACTGTCTCTAAGATGGTTTTTGGTCTAAATTTCTGATTTTTAGGCCCAAATAATGAAGATATTACAGATGGAGAGATGCTCCAAGAGTATGGACACTGAATGTACACTGAGATGTGCTTAAGGGACCTTCCCAGAGAGGTCGATCAGGGCTGACAGATGAGAACACGCGCTGGTCTATTCTGGTCTCAGAGCATTGTTAACGACAAAGAATGTTTTCAAGAAAGAGGCAGCTCAGCCAGTGTGCAAAGTGATCTGGGAACTGATTTCCTAACTCTGTAACAGCACAACGTGGCCCTGGCCTGGGGGTGGAAAAGCAGTAGAGAGGCCTGGGGGAAAAGACACAGGGCTGCAATCACGGGAAAGAGGGGGAGGGAGGAGGGAGCAGGTCCTGACAGAGGACCTACTATGCGCTGAACTGTGCCCAGAGCTTTACACACATCGTGTCACTTAAGCTCCACAACAGCCCTGGGAGGGAAGCACTGTCACAACCCTCCTTTTACCACCTGGGACACCAGGCTCAGAGCGTGGACATAACCTGGAAGGCACTTTCGGTTTCAGGCCACACATACAAAATAGTGGGAAATCTCTGCTTTTGGTACACGGGCAGATACCATAACTAATTGCGAGCTTTCGTAAAATACACTCAGGGGTGAGAACTGGAACTCAAAAACACCATGAGGCCGAGCTTTGCACAGGCCTACCTGGAAGCTATCCATCCTCATGCTCCACCGTAAGACAAGTTACAGCAGGGACCAGAGGCTGTGGGATTCGGATGAAGTGGGAGGAAGTTTTGGAGAAATTGGAAAAGTCCATTTCTGGACCCTAAGACAAAGAGGATAAAGCCAGGCACTCTTCAATTCACCACCACTTGCCACACCCCATCCTATGTGGTCCCACCTTCGATGGCCTGAGGCAGGGAACAGCCAGCCGACCTCTGCCCTGACCCACCCTCCTCTCTAGCAAGCTGGGTACCCTCATCAAGGACTTGACCTCTCTGCTTCCGAGCATCCTCTACCACAAAAACAGGTAATCCTATTTCCTCTACAGAGTAAGTTCATGGCCAGAAGTCTGAAGAACAGATTTCCCTCAGGACAGGGACACTGTCAGCCTGGCACCTCAAATTACACTGCATTTGCTGATTGAACTTCAGCACGCTTATTCATAAAAAGCAGAAATCTAACCACCTCTGTACCCCCAACTGGTTCCCCTGACACTCAGATGGGATGACAGGTGGGACAGGTACACCAATCGATGATATCACTGTTGCACAACGTAAGAATATCCCCACCGCAGAGGACGTTACAAGGAACCTCACACCCAGCAAGTTAAGTGAGAACCCCCAGCTAACAACTTCACATCACTAAGTGACTTCACATCCACTGTGGCGTTTGGTCCGCAGACAAAACCTGGAAAAGTGCCTATCTCCTTATGAGTGACTTTGAGCAAATCATTTCATCATTCATTCTGAGCCTCGGTTTCCTCATCTGTAAAATGAGAATATGTTCAAGTTTTCTGTTTGCCCCTCTAAATCCACTCCACCCTCTCTCCCCGCTGTCCTGTGCCCCACTGTGTGGACCACATGGATGGGGTCTCTGGTTCTCTTGCTTCCGGTAGTTTACCCAACAGAAGGCACCAGAGGATGCTTGGAGGGAGGAAGAGAGGTAGGTGAGCGTATTTCTTCCCCAACCCCAATCCCTGATGGGAACCTGGGGCTGCACCCTTGACCCAAGCTCTCCACTCCTCTCAGATGCCCTCTCCACAAAAACTATTCAGAAAACGGGTCACTCCTCTCAGCTCTTCAAGCCTAAAGGTGGACACAAGACCCTGCTGTTACTGGCCCTGGAATACTGAACCTTCACTCCTGCTATCCCTGCCCTGGACACAGTAGTCCCTTTACTTACGTTTCCTCAAACTAGCCTAATTTAAACGTGTCTAAATTTCCTGCTGGGATCCTTGATGACATGGGAGATACCACCACCTGTATCTCATAAGGTTACAGATTAGAAATCACAATATTAGTGCCAGGCACTAGGCTCTAATCACCGTTATGATAATTCCACGTGCGGGAACTGTTTTTCTCAATCTACAGGTGAGGAAGCCGAGGCTCAGAGAAGTTAAGAAATTCGCCCAAGCACAAGCAGGTGTGGAAAAGCTAAAACTGGGGACTTAGCCTCCAGACGCTGAAATCTTGACCTCTGTATTTCTATTATCATCGTCATGGTCAATATTTTTCCAACCACTCCATTTCTCATCATCGCCGTCATTCCTACAGGCAAGTAACTCTTACCAATAGAATTTAATTTCTAGTGCTGGGCACAGTTTAATGGCGTGGCTAAGAGCGGGAGGCCTGGAGTCGGTTCAAAGTTCCAGGCCTGACTCGCTACTCGCAGGAAGTGTAAATCGTGAGCAAGAGTATTTCCTCCACCGGGAGCCTGTTTCCTCCCCTAAAGCGGGAAATACACTCTTTCCTTTACTGGGTCCTTGCGAGGATTCAAGGGACCGTTATCAATAGGATAATGGTTACAAAAGCACCGGGCCTCGGCGGTAATAAAGCCGCCGAGGCCCGGGGAGGCGGGCCGGGGCCTGGGAACCTGAGGGAAGGATCCCGCTGCCCGCCCGGGACCCACCTGCTCCTCCAGCCGCTCTATCTCCAGCTGGTTCTTCTCCTCCTCTTCGTCGTACTCCCATTCGTACTCCCCGGGGGAGCTCTCCGCCGAGGAAGCCATGGCGTACTCCTCATCTCCATCGCTCTCACTCACGCCTTCCTCCTGCTGGTCCCACCCTGGCCCCATGGTCTTGTACGTTGCAGCGGCCACAGCCCGCGATAATACTTTCCTCCTGGTCCTAGCCGCCTTAGCCTCATCTTCCTCTCCCTCGGCCTGGGGCCCGGCCTTGGACTCAGCCTCCGCTTCTGAAGCCGATGCTGCGGCCGCCGTCGCCATCTTAAGCTTCCAGCGACTCTTGGGTCCTCAGTCGGCCGCCGAAGACCCGCTGAAATAGGAGCTGCCCGCGGCACGCGCCTGATCAAAAACCCCGCTCTCTTGCCATCTAAGGAAAAACTACGAGCCTCACATGGCGAAGAAATCTCGCAGTACACGAAATTCATGTTACTTCATGTACTTTTAATAGTTCTCGTCGGAGAAAAAAGCTCACTAACAGGGCATTTATTCCATCACAAGTTTGGACAGAAGTTGGGTCCTTAGACCGGAAGTGGAAGCCATAGAGGAAGTCATGGAGTAAGCGTGATGATTGTCGTTAAGGATTTGGCGCCATCTTGAGAAGGTCGTAATGATTCTTGCAATAAATGTATTACTTACTAGTCTGACCTGGCGCTTGGTTCAGTCTCCCCAGCAACTAAGCCTCACAAGCAGAGAAAAGCCCAAGTCCTCGAAGAAGAATCGACTGCACCATTCATGAGAAAAAGTCGTTTTCCAAAGAGATTCCTCCCCTTTACGTAATGCCTGGTGCCTAGTAGTTAAATACACATGTGAGTTTTCTGGTTTTATAGGATCATATTCTACAAACCAATGTTAATAAATTACACTACTAAACGTTTACTTAGAAGCTCTTCATTGCCCGGCATTGCCACATAAATTGTGACAATTTGCTCTTTTAAAAATAGAGATCGAGACATTAAACATACATTTTTTAAAATCAGGGAGAAGTATTCGCTTCTTTAAGCTTCCCATTTTCTGAGGAAGGAAAGTCTTGGTCTGTTTATTTATTGCCTTTCTACCTCATTAACAAGCTTAATTATGTCAGAAATTATGTCTGTTTTCCTTTCCGTTGGAGCACCCTGACAAAACCTCAACACATATTTGGTCAAAGGATGAAAGAATTGTCCTTGAATGAGTATAGAAGAGAAGATCGAGGTTTAGAAAGACGATGTGGTTCAACTAGGATCACACAGCCAATTAGGAGCAGAACTGGAATTCTAACTCAGGGTTTTCCAAGTTTTAATCAGTCCCAACTGCGTCTAACTCTCTGGGCAACCTCGGACAAGTTACTAAGCCGCTCTGATCCTCAACTTCCTAAGCTGCAAAGTGGGGCTAAGAAAGATAGACTGGTTGATCCTCTGCGTCGCATTCTGGCTGTGAGCCCTGTCAAGGTACACTTGGGTCCCACACTTCAGCCTGAGGTTCCCCAGATCCAGAACCCAGCACGCTGGACAAACTCTCCTGCGACTGCAGACCTCTGGGATCCGCGCCCCGCCCGCCGCGGAGGGGCGTGGTCAAATCGGGGCCAGAGCGCAGACACGTGCACGGAGCGGAAAGGCGCAGGCGCCAAGTCGCCGGGACGTTAGAGGGCGCACGCGCCCCGCCCCTCGGCCTCACACTCGGCTGCGCAGGCGCAAGCCCGCAAGATGGCGGCGGCTGGAGTTGGCCGTCTGAGGCGGGCGGCGTCGGTTCTGCTGCTCCCGGCCCCCCGTCTGCCCGCCCGGGAGCTGTCAGCTCCGGCTCGGCTCTATCACAAGAAGGTAGGGGCGGGCGAGGGCGTGCGCGGGGCCCGTCCTGGGCAGGGGGGCAGGAGTGCGAGGACCGCTCAGAGGACTTGGGCGTCCTAGCGGAGGCCGGGCCCAAAGAGGAGTGGCCGCCGGGCTCTGCGCTGCCCAGGTAGGGCCGTCCGCGGCCGTGGATGGAGGGGCCGCCCCTCGCACGAGTCCTCCTCGACTGACTTTCTTGTCGCTGTTCAGGGGCACTAAGAATGACAGCTCAAGCCCCTCTAGCGGCCATTGCCCGTGGGCCCCGCCGCTGGCTGCGATCTCGCGCATCCAGCCTTTAAACTTCCCAACTGCCCAGGAAGGAGGGTCCTGCTCTGACCTGCCAGCCAGACTCCAAGGACAGACACACACAGCAGCGCGGGCTCCGGCTTCAGCCAAGGCCACTGCCCTGGCCAAGTGACCTTGGGCAAGTCACTGCCCCGCGCTTAACCTGTTTCCCCACTTGTCTAGTGGGGTCTTAGCAGTCCCCCTCCCTGAGACCATGCCTTTGGGGTCCTCGGCCCGGTGCCTGACACACGGAGGCCACTTAGGGTGCTGCTGCTGTCATTGTCGTAGGAGCTCAGAGCCTTCAAGTGGAGCCAGACACGTAACCAACGGTCATAACGTTTTTATTTTTGTTTCTTCTCGGGGGGGGGGCAGCTACGAGTACAAATAGGTGCCTAGTTTGCAGCCCTGACCTTCCTGGGGCGTGAAGTCCCTAAACGAGATTCTCTCACTTGGGAAATGGTTAACTAAAGAATGCAGTCAGTCAACACAGGGCAGAAAGTCCATACTGGGGGCACAGGTATGCTCAGTGGTCCTGGATTCAATCCTCAATACTTCCATTTAAAAAAGAAAGAAAGAAAAAGAAAATCCACATTGGACATTACTTTGTAGGTCCTGGGCTTACAAGTCAAATTCCGTGGTCTGATAGGTGGTGGGGTAGGGGACTGGAAGTTTGGGAAACTTAAGGGCTGACTGGTAAACAAACCTCAAGACTTTTAAAGCTCTCAGTGTGCCAGTTTAAATAAATGCTTATCTGTTCTGGCTTCAGTGCGTTTGCCCAAGGACTTCACTCCTCCTCCATCCAGGGGTGTGTGTTGTTGACAGTACACGCGGAATTAATTTGGCGCTAAGCAGCCTTTCAGCCACCAGGGTGCTCTGCTGCACCAGCGAGATTTCAGGGCCCTGAAACACAGAAACGGGACCGTTGTCATTTATTAATCGCACACAAATGGACAGACGCCACAGCATTGTTCTTCCTGTAAGAATCTCCTTGAGGCTTCTGGGAAATCCTTCCATTTCTGGACTCTACTTATTTTTAGATTTCTGAGTAGTAATCATTATCCTTTGACAATGTATTTTATTTGGAAATTACAAAGATGATGTTTGAGCCCAAATCTGGTGACGGATGGTTAAAGGTCAAGTAATTATTTGTGGCTCAAAACCCTATGGAATTAAGACATGATTTTGCTGATTTTTCTCCACTATCTTGCATCTCTGAAGGTGGCTAGAGAGGAGATACAAAAAGACTTTGGGTCACAAGTGGTTCTCACTGACATGAATGTAAGCCTTCCTCCCAGAGTTAAATTTGGTCCTGAGTGATTGCCTGCCAGGTTCGGGTTGCTAACTTCCCGGAGCTTGCCATCAAAGTCAGGGAGAGCAATACCCCAAAAAAGAGTGATTGTGATTTCTCTTAACTGTCTCTTTGCAGGTTGTTGATCATTATGAAAATCCTCGAAATGTGGGGTCCCTTGACAAGACATCTAAAAATGTTGGAACCGGACTGGTGGGGGCTCCAGCATGTGGCGATGTGATGAAATTACAGGTAGCTCTGGTCTCCATCTTTCCTGGTGGTAATGGTGATCCCTTTGTTGTACAGTGCTTCGTAGTTGATGGAGCACAGCACAATGCTTTTGGTCCCCATCTTGATTCCTGTGACACGGGATGCGTCATCATTATAAGTGATTCAAGCCAGGGCTGAATCCTGGTCCTACTGATCCACTACACTGACCCTTCCTGACACAGTAAACTGACCTCACTTTTGTACTTACTGTATCAGCTTAAATTCCAACTTCAGCTAAGTAAAAGCTGTTGTGACTTTCACCGATCAAAGGAAAACCACAGCCATTCAGTTAGCAATAAATCAAACCTCCCGCAAGTGGGAGACAGCGCGCTGCCTGGCACTTTCGGGTAAACCGGAGCTCTCTCCACATCTACTTCATCATGGTGGGTGGGCAGCTCGCCAGGTGGCTTCATGCCTATCTTGGGAAACAGAAACAAGGCAGGAGGGAACCACTAAATGCAATTTGGTGCCGAAGGAAAAAAAGCATTCACCAGAGGCATTTATTGCAGGCTCCCTCAGTGTTTAAAAATGCAGGTCCACCCAGCAGCTGGGAGTAGAAGTTCACATCCAAAACTCAGGCTAGGGTTCGGGGGAAAGAAAACAGGAGGAGGCGTATTTTTTTCAGCTGATCTTACCAGCTAGGCCTGTATAATTCGGTGTGGTTGTTCCTACTATTCACCTTTCATCACCCAGCTCTTTGAAACAAAGGCAACTCTGTAACTAATGCCAAAACCTTAAGCGTGGAGAACAGGACCAGAGCTCTCGGAGTGCCCCAGGGGCCCTCCGTGAGTGCCAGGTTCTACAGGGCGGCACCAGAGTCGCTGCTGACTCCTGCCTCTTTTCTAGATTCAAGTGGATGAAAAGGGCAAGATCGTGGATGCCAGGTTTAAAACGTTTGGCTGTGGTTCTGCAATTGCCTCCAGCTCGTTGGCCACGGAATGGGTAAAAGGGAAGACGGTACGTTTCTGCCAACTGGACAAAATCGAATCATTCCCCACAAACCTGGCTCTCAGTTAAGGGAAGGGTCCAGTTATATTGAAAAAAAAAAAGTAACTATGATTTTTTTTTTCCTAAATAAATTCTTCTTCACATTGGGAATTGTGGATAATTCTGTGAAGTGTTTTTTAGTTTGAAGCCGGGGGGTTGTTGATCATTTTTGTTTGGAGGTTTTGGAGGTATTTTGGTTTTTATTATATAGAAAATAGATCCTCACCTCCCCCTCGAAGAAAAAAGAAGTGAAAAGAACTCCTTGGCTTTCTCCAAGGTCACTGGTGATGTTATCATTTCTTAGACGTCTGAGTCTGCTCCGGCTGTTGTCGGGTAGCAGTTTGTTTAGTTTATTTCCTCCCATCGTGTTTCAGGAAGGACTGCAGGTGGCTTATGAGGATTTGTGAAATAACAAACTAGCCTTTCTAAAATCCTGCTGTCATTAAAACCTCTCAGAAAAGCCAAACTGCAGGTGTGTGTCTTTGCAGCCCCAAGGGGCCGAGTTCAGGGAGCTGAGTGCTGGCGGCGTGTGCTGGGGGAGCTGGGAAGCCCTGGAGCAGAGCCCTCCGCCAGGCCCCGTGCTGCTGCTTCCTGCAGCTCAGGGCCTTCTGGCTCGCAAGCCTCTCTGAGCCACAGAACTAGAGACCTAACCGGTTCTGGCTGAAGGTGGCTCTGGAGTGATTTGTCCAGAACTATCCTCAGGGAAAGGAAGTGAGGAGACAGGGCACCTGTGCTCCCAGGACCCGGCCCTGTAGGTGCTGTGAGTGTGACCAGAAAGGGGGGTGGGGAGGGCTTTCTCTGACCTTGAGATCCTCCCATTAGATCAGGAACAGAATTTGAACCGTAACTGAGTGAGATTGGGAAATCGGGGGGCAGGTGGGGAAATCTGGCTTTCCTAAAGGCAGCGGGGCTCTCTTCCACATAGGGCTGCCACACATTATGCCCTCGGGCTCTCGACCAAACCCCAGGCGTCCTTTCCAGTCCATCTAGAGGAGAAAGATTCTCTCATAGGCAGGGGACGAGCCCAAAGAGCTCTCAGCCCAAGAGCTGTCTGTGCGCCACCTCACCCCCCGCTTCCATGATGCCACGTAGCATTAAGAGTTGAAGGGATTTATCCTGAACACTGGGTAAGACTTGAGTTGCTGGCCTCAAGCAGATCCCTAAGAGACTTCTTACAGGTTCTGCTCCTGACTCGCAGCAGTGTCTGGCAGCCTTGCCCACCCCAACCATCCAGTGCTGGGGTGTATACTTCACCCTGAGAATCCCAGCTGCAGCCTGGACTTGGAAGTGGGGGTCCTTTGTTTGAGGTTACTATGTGGAAACCATCCCCCACCACCCTGTCGCAAGGGCCTCTTCGGCCCCTTTTATTTTCCGTCCCACTGCGTAGAGCATCACTAAAACTGCCCGTCTTTCCCGTCTGCCTCCCAGGTGGAGGAAGCCTTGACCATCAAAAACACAGACATCGCCAAGGAGCTCTGCCTGCCGCCTGTGAAACTGCACTGCTCCAGTGAGTCTCCCCTCCCCAGAGTGCCAGCGGGCCCGGACAGCGGGGCATCACTTTTGTGACAGAGTAGTGGCGAGTCCTTTTTGGTCCCGGAGTCCACCTTGACAACCCTCTGAGGGTTGGAGCTCGTGGGGTCTGCTTGTAACCTCCAGGTTAGTGCCCAGGGTCTCACCGCCCTCTCCAGGAGGGTCTTCCAGGAGGCGGGCGGTGAGCCAGGCATTGTGCTGAGCACATCATGGCCTCACTTCTGAACCTCAGAAACGTCCTCTGGTCCACAGAAGGCGTCACTGCCTCCCCCCGGCACGGATGAGGGAACGAGGACTCAGCTGAAAGCACCCGTCACACAGCCCCTGAGCAGGAGAGCCAGCATCCAAACCCAGTCACTGATCCCAGAGTCCGTGTCATTCCCACCCCTCTGTGGTGAAGTGAGGTCACTTAGGGAGAAAGCGCAGCGCTCACCGTAATCCTGTTTGCTGTGCGCTGTATCACTTCCTTTCCAGGTGCGCCCACTGCCGGGGTCTGCATCTGCTGTATATGGATGACTAAGCCGGGTTGTGCAATATCCCCCTCTTCACTGTCCTAAGAGAAAGCCCAGATGCCTTAAGATTTACACTTGGCTTTCCAGTTCAGACTCTGTCTTAAACCTAAAGCTTTTCCATCTTCTCTCAAGCTTCTGGGGAAGGGGGAATGGGAAACAACAGCCTTAAGTTACTGGTAGACATTTACTGACCAAATTCATTAAAAATCAGCAGAGAGGCAGGCCTCTTGCCAGGGTAAGACTCACAGGAGAAGTGAGCGCCAGGGCAGGGACCAGCTAACGCTGTCTTCAGGAAGTCTGCTAAGACCCGAGTTCTTTCCACTTGAGCTGGAATTTCAGATACCCGTGAATAAAGGCCCTGGCTTGTAAGCATTTTCACATGGTTTCAGAGAAACCCCAGCCTTTTCACTAGGCTGTCCTGGGTACTGAAACCTCTAGCCAGTGCTCTCTGCTGTCATCCCAGCTCTCTCCATTTTTATTTTCCCCATTGCTTCCCTTTTAACATCAACTCCAAAATAAAAGTTTCAAACTTAGGGTCACTGAAGAGTGACAGCAAACACCATGCCGTCAACAGACTGGCATGACCCACGTTACAGCAGCCACAGTCACCAGCATCCCCCGCATTTGTCCTGACTCCTGTGTGGGCAGCTGAGAACTCACGGTCGTTGTGTCCCTCCTGTGTATAAAGTCCTCGAGGACACCATCCCAGCAGGAAAAGCATGACTGTCCCAGTTTTACAGAAGAGAGTGTAGATTCCAAGAGGCTAAGGAACCCACCTAAAATCCTGGGTGTCTGACCCCAAGTCTGTCCTCAGAGCCACCCTGCGGGAGTAATCCTGCTCAGAAAGCAGCTGTCGGCTGGCCGAGAGCTTGTTCCTCACCCCCAGCACCCTGGCAGGGGACTCTCTTAAGCCTGTCCCAGCACCACTGCCTCCAACTCTTAAAGATTCTCTGCCTAAGACCATCTCTGCAGATTCTGGACACTTAGGCTCACTTTCCTTCTCTTACTTCCAGTGCTGGCCGAGGATGCCATCAAGGCTGCCCTGGCTGATTACAAACTGAAACAAGAACCCAAGAAAGAAGAGGCCGAGAAGAAATGAGCCGTCGGCGAAGCCGCCCACAGGTCACACCTGCTTCTTGCCCACCCGCCGTGCAGTCACGCAGAAGCCCTCGCACTACAATTAAAGAGCTACGAGATCCGCACATTTGCTCTTCACGTTGTGACTCCAATGCAAGCAAAATACAGTCGAATTGTTCTGAATCCTGTGGTTTCTTTCAGTTCGCTTTTATCGCCTTAACCCAGTTCATGTCTGTTTGAATTGTGTGTGTGGCCTCCAAACTGAAATCGATGGTGAAGTCTCGCATTCGGGGAGGCACGAAGTGCACAAATGTCTGATTTTACCTGAATCTATTTTGGGGAAGATTACCGATAGAATGCCTTGGTAAGATTATTTGCTAGAACCAAGTATTGTACATAAAATAGATTTGCATATATAATAAATAAAAGAATGGAAGACGATGTTTTTCTCTGGTAAGCCTTGTCTCTTGGGTCCCTCACTCACCTGAAGGTGCTGCCCACAGCCCCTTGGGTTTTGCAGACTCTGGACCACGACTATGCCTGCACCTTTCCCAGCAAACTGGGCAGTAAACACCACACACGGAGATTTTTACAGAGCCGAATGTCGGTAATGTTTTATGAAACAGGAGGGAAGGTGAAAGGAGAGGTTGCAAATGAGTCCAGGCAATTTCTTTTTGTAATTTCACTGGTTTGTGAAATCCTGAGATCTGAGGAACGCTGCCTTGGACGCTCCCCTAAAACTGTGGATCAAACACACAAAGAGGTCTGGGGGGTGAGTTTAAAATGTTGATTTCTAGACCCAGGACCCTGCTTGCTGTAGGTCTGAGCCCGCAGTTCCAATACCTGACTTCGGAGAGCCTCTGGGGAGGTTTTGTGCGCTGGCAGCTGAGCCCAGCCATCGGGGAGAAACTTCCTTTGCCCACTTGCTGTCTTGCAGGAGTGTGACACTTAAGTAGTCTTCTGAACTGTCTGTGCACGAGCAGTGACCTAAAGTTTAAAAACATCCACGTCTGGTAACAGACGCTCTAATCTCTGTCCCCCCTCCCCCGACCTGCCCCCAGGGCTGACGGGGAGGCGGGCAGGGTGTCCCATGCAGAGCGGCCCTCGGTTGGGCACCAGCTAAAAGCCCCACTAGAGGAGGCCCAATTTTCTAATGAAAATGTGATCTCGAAATGCCAGCTAGGAGCCTCAAATCTCCAGCGTCAAAAGGAAGATGCTTTTGTTTTTCCTGATGCTCAGGCATAGGCTGGCTGCCTCTTCTCTTTAATATACCTCCTTTGTTTTAAAGAAAAAAAATCAAAACAAAAACTCCTCTGGGTTCTGGGGAAGGGCACAGAACTTCAAAGGCCATCCCTCTGCAGCCTGCAGGGCAGGCCACAGAGCAGGCCTTCATCAGAGTCTCAAATTAGAGTCGCCGAGTGGAACCATGTCACCCTGGCCCCGGGGGCATGTTCTACTGTTTAATCCACAGTCTCTCTGGCTGTGCGTGTCCTTTTCCTTTCTTATACGTGGCCACACCACCACTCTTCTTTGGGAGTTTTGAAAATGAGACATTTGTGTCCCAGTGACATCCTCTGAGAGCTGAGGCTAAATTCCACACATCAGAAACTGCTCATAAACAGCACGGCAGTGTTCCCAGAATAGCCCAGACCTCAAAAGACATGGTCTTGCAGCTAAAAGAAAAGAATATTTCACTTTAACGTCCCCTAGACTCTCCTTCTCCCAGATACAACCAGTTTGAACCACATGAGGGCACCGTGTACCTTTTGGTGAGCTCTTCGTATCTGGCGGATCTCAGCATCCCTGCGTGGGCTTTTCCCCAGGAGATGGAGATGCGCGAGTTAAAAACAGCCTATCGCGCACCCGCGCCCCGTGCCAGGCTCCGACATCTGTGATACCCTTCGTTCCCAGGGCAGCCCTCTGAGGTGGGCATTATTTCAAACAAGGAAACCAGCGTGGGGGTCAGCTGACTCCCAAGCCACTAGCCTGGACTTGGGATGGGTGACTCCAAGGCCCACACTTCCCTGCCTCCTTTCCCTCTGGCAGAACTCGACACCAAGAAGTCTTACCACACGGCGGGGCCTCACTCGTGCCCTGAGCACCAGCGGGAAGGTGAACCCCAACACAGGATGAGCCCCAGTCCATTCATTGGCCAACTCGCCACCAAGCCCCACGGCCCTGGCCCTGGCTATGCCTGTTACTCATCAGGGGCCCAATTTAACCGCAATGCCCAATGACATCAGACGCCATGTGGGTGGGGCCCGGGCACTAGTGTTTTTCAAAGCCCCGAGGGGTTCCCAGTGTGCAGCCAGGAGTGAGAACCACTCTGAGGTTCTCTCCCCTTTGCAAAGCAGGTTTGCTAAAATTACTTCCGTGGAGGCTCACGGTCCTGTGAGAAGGTGTCACTTCCCATCTCCAGCCTCCCTCTCTGCCCCTCCCACCCCCTGCATCTGCCCTAGTCTAGGCCTCCATCATCTCTCTCCTGGCCTCCCCACTGGCCTCCCTGCCTCCAGACTCACTATTGGGATCCATTCCCCACTCTGACCCTGACACTCCTCCTTCCCTACCACATCGATCTATCTCTTTGCTCTGCCCCACTGAACCTTACCTTCAGGCCCTATGCTGCTCCCTGCCGCCGGGAAAGCCCTTGCCAGGCTTCTCCATTTAACCTCCACTCAGCCTGGGAGCCTCACCTCAGGCATCACCTCCCCTGAGAAGCCTCCCTTGATTCCCCCAGGCTGAGCTAGGTGCCCTGCTCGGCTCCCACAGTCCCCTGTACCTCCCTAATCACATACGTATCACGGATGGTTTTGTAATTTTTTCTTGTCTTTCTGTATGTATCATTACTCAGAGACTGAGTTTTTTTTTAATAATTTTTTTCAATTCTAAACAAGTAATACACTATTTTTAAAACCTCAAACAGCAGGGAGGGATAAATTAGGAGTTTGGGACTAATATGTATACACTCCTCTATATAAAATAAACAACAAGGACCCACTACTGTATAGCACAGGGGACTATATTCAATATCTTGTAACAACCTGTAATGGAAAAGAATCTGAAAAAGAATATATATATAAAACTGAATCACTGTGCTGTATGCCTGAAACTAACAAAACACTGTAAATCAACTATACTTCAATAAAAAAAAATTTTAATTCAAACAGCCTGAAAAGGAACAAACTAATATATAAGGTTCCTTGCCACAGAAATTTTCTAGGCATATCCAAGTCTATATGTGTTTAAATAGAGTGTTTTTTTCTTTTTTTTTTTCACAAATGGTAGCATACTACACATACTTCTGTATCTTTTTATTTTCCTCTTTACCATACTTTTCCACATCAATTCCTATAGACCTGCCTCATTCTTATTAACAGCTACCCAGCATTCCATGCACGATGGTCTGTAATTGACTCTTCTAGTGATGACCATGTAGGTTGTTTTGACGGCAATGTCAGTTATGAGACCCAGTATCTGGTACAGCTCTTGACTTACTAGGGGCTCCATGAATGCTTATTGAGTGGGTGAGTGGATGGATGGATGGATGGTCAGATGGCTGGGTGGATGGATGGCTGGGTGGATGGGTAGAAGGGTGAACGGCTGGACGGAGGAGTGTGTGAGTGGGTGGGTGGATGGATGGATGGGTGGATAGAGAGGTGGAGGGGTGAAGGGGTAGACGGATGGATGTGTAAGTGGATGAGTGGGTGGTTGGGTGGGTGGGTGGATGGGTGGAGGGAGGGAGGGAGGGGTGTGTGAGTGGATGAGTGGGTAGGTGAGTAGATGGATGGACGGAGAAACACAGGCTCAGAGAGGTGAAACAACTTGCCTCAGATGACACAGTGAAGAAGAGCTCTAGCTGAGGTCCCCTGCCCACCTCCCACCCCCTTCAAAGCACCCCACCAGGGCTATGAACACATCTCTAATTTAACCTTTCCTAGATGTTATTCCTGGATTCTGGCAACTTGGGACCACATCAAAATGCACACTTCTACAATTTCCCATTAAGCATGGTCCTGTCAATGAACTGTCTCGATCTTGGCATCTTCTTAAAAAGCAAATGAGGGCTGCCTGTTGATGATGACAGCTCCTTGAACTTGAGACAAGAGGGCAGACTCTGTGTCCATCCTTGTGATGGGACAGAAGACTTCCCACTGATCTTGGGAGAGTTAGGGGGACCTTGCAATGAGCTCCAGCCCCAGCCAGAAGATGGATGTGGAGCACACTTCTCACAGGTGGCTCTTTGTGACCTGTCCGTTTGCTTCCTCCTCTCCTCGAGATGACATCAGTCAACCCCTCAAACCGCCACCTCCGCAGAGACCATCTCTGCACAGGCAGGTAGCCACAGGGCAGAGCAGAGTGAGCTCCGAGGGCTGGAGTCAGACAGGGTGGGTTCAAACACTGGCTCCCACCCTGTGACCCTGAACAAGAGACTTCAAACATCACAAGTCTCTGTTTACTCATCTGCAAAATGGGGATAACAGTACATATCTGGTTGGGTTGATGTGACCCTTAAATGACAATTAAATGCAGCATGTAGTAAATAAAGCACGTGGCACATAAAAATGTTCATTATTGCTACGGTGACTGTTAGGATCCCGTGTGACTCTTCAGCCCTGGCTCCATACCATGCGCAGCTGCTGGGTGTTTCATATACAGACTAGTTCATTTACTCTACGCAGAAATCCTAAAATTCTAGGATTATCCCATTTTCCAGATGAAGAACTAAAAGGTAAAGAGATGTGTCCAAGATCACACAGCCAGAGAGTGGCCGAGGCAGGATTCCAGCCCACGCTCTCAGCTTGTTACCCCTCTCCTTCGTTCTCTCTACTATGATCATTATTACTATTAACACTGGGCTTCTTATTACGAAGACTCGTAGTAACTGTTACTATTACTACTATTGTTACTACTACTCCTCCTATTACTATTTTTAAAATACCATAAACCTCCAGGCTTCCAACCAATGGTGTCTTTGCCTTGGGATGAGTCTTCACAGCAAGGCCTCCAAAATTACACAAAGCCGTGGTCTGGCTGTGCCTGTGCAGGGGACACACAGACGTGACTTCTGGCACACGTGGCTTGACGGGCAAGCTCACTCCCCAGTGCTTGGTCAACCACAGGGCACAGCTATTCCCCAAGCCCAGCCTCAAATGCCACTGCTGCCCTCCCCACCCAGCTATCTTTGGAACTGTCATGTTAGACAGTCCAGTCCCTGGCCTCACAACAGAGAAGCCCAGCTCCCAGAATAACTCCAGAAGTACCCCCGGGTGAGGACAACTCTTATTGCCCGGGAGAAGTTAATGCAAAAGATATTTCAGGGGCCTCCATCCTGCCCCCTGAAGCCTCAGGCTGATGGATCAAATGAAGCCCCAGTGGGGAAATTGGGCTGGACCACCCTCTCCCCAAATGCCTCCCCACCACACAGCCCCTTTGAGCAGCCCCACGGGATATGAGGGAACAACCTTAGATGGGGACTTAGGGACTTGGGTTCTAATCCCAGCTCTGCCATGATCTCTCTATGTGATTTTAAGCACGTACTTAACTTCTTTGAGCTTTGCTTCCCTTTCTGAAAAACCAGTAGAATACTAGCTCCTAAGTCATAGGTTTGTTGTAAGGATTAAAAGAATTATCACACATAAAGTAAAAAAAAAAAAAAGGTGCCAGGCATATAATAAGCACTCAATAAATGTTAGCTATCATCACCACCATCGTCATCCCCATCATTATTACCATCACCACCATCATCACTTCCATCATCACCATCATTATCACCATCACCTCCATCATCATCATCATCATCACCTCCATCATCATTATCATCACCTCCATCATCACCATCATTATCACCATCACCTCCATCATCATCATCATCATCACCTCCATCATCATTATCATCACCTCCATCATCACCATCATTATCACCATCACCTCCATCATCATCATCATCATCATCATCACCTCCCTCATCACTGTCATTATGACCATCACCTCCATCACCATCACCACCATCATCCTCAATACTATCTTGGTTGTCATTGTCATTATCACACCACCACCATCATTAGCAACATCATCATCACCAACATCAGCAGCAGCAATACTGTCACCATCATAGTCACTGCCATCATCATTGTGACCATCGTCATTGCTATGGACTACCCTCCCCAAATTCATATACTGAAACCCTAACCCTCAGTGTGACTCTATTTGAAGACAGGGTCTCCTATTTTTCAAGATAGGTAATTAAAGTTAAGTGAAGTCATATGGGTGGAACCTTACAAGCAGAGGTCTCCCCACACATGCTCAGAGGAAAGGCCAAGTGAGGACAAAGCGGCCATCTACGAGTCAGGAGGAGAGGCTCACTGGAAACTGAGCCCTGTCGGTATCTTGATCTTGGACTTTCCAGCCTCTAGAACTGTGAGAAAAGAAATGTCTATTGTTTAAGTCATGGAGTCTGTGGTATTTGTTATGGCCTGAGCAGACTGCTACATCCAACACCACCACCACCACCATCATCAGCATCATCACTATCACCATCATCACCATCATCACTATCTACATTATCATCACCATCATCAACACCACCATCATCACCATCATCAGCATCATCACCTCCACTGTTCTGGGTCAGACTCCCCAGAAAGCCAACTCTGAGATGGAAGTTAGCCTGCAGGGTGTTCATTCAGGAGTGTTGCTGGGATCGACACCTGTGGAAAACTGCATAAGAAAGCAGGACTGGGCAGAGGGAGAAGATGGGCCACAGGGTAGCCCCAACAGACATCTCCACTGACCCCGTGGGGAGCTCTACATCTGATGGCCCCTCAAAGCTGGCCAGCCTCCAAGCCCCAGTCACTTACAGTCTCTAACACGCATCATAATAGTGGGTCTGAGACTTGATTGTCTCACTCTTTTCCCAAGGGAGATTTGCGTTTTACAAGAGGAGGAGCCAAGAGCAATGTTTACCACCCAGGAGTGAATCATCAGTGGTGGAATTCCAGGCATCTGCTGGGCTCACTATCGGGGGCAAAGGAGGTTTGTGGGAGCTTCTCACACTGTCCCGTTTGCCCTTCGGCCCCAGATTCTCCTTTGCTTTCCCACCACAGCAGCGCCCCAGGGGACCATCTCCTTTCGAGTGGATGCTCATCCATCCCAACCCCAAAGGTTTGGACCAGTGTGACCCTGCTTCCCGGCAAGCCTTTTTGGGCGGCCGCAGGGATCTGCGTCCCCTCTCAACCTTTCCCACTCTTTTTCCAAAGGAGCACAAGCAAAGGACAATCTGCTCGTGCGGGCGAGTCATTTTCTAGTCAAGCTAACCCAGCTGAGGGCCTCAAGGGACAAAGCCTGGGTTCGGGACGCATGCAAGGAGTGGCCACAGGCAAGCGTGGACCTCTCCCGTTTGTTCTCCTCCGATGGTTGCAGCATGAAATGAGATCATGTGGACAAGGTGCCCAGGACAGCTGGGCACACAGCAGGCGCTTACTAAATGCTCGTTCGTCCACAGGACAGGCCCTGAGCAGGCACCACAGAGCAGGAGACAGAGTCATGAGGGTTGGGGTGGGGGGTCAGGCCTCTGATTAATGCCAAACAACAGCTTCCCATTAAAACTCTCTCTGGCCTCCAAGGCCCTGCCTGTCCCTCTTCTGCCTCACTCAGCCCACTCCAGGCCCACTGGCTACCCTGCCGTCCCTCAAACTCATGAAACTCACTCCTCCCACAGGACCTTTGCACTTGCTGGCCCCTCTGCCTACAGCCCTCTTCCCAGAGCTTCCCAGAGCTTCCTCCTGCATCCGGGTCTCACTTCAAATGCCATCTCCCCAGACAGGCCTCCCCCATCCACCCTGGCATCACGCTGTTCATATTTTCCACAGAACATAACCCTCCGGATGCAGCTTTTTCGGGGAGAGCGGGTCTGAGGATTCACCATGAAATCTCGGATGCCTACAACAGTAACTGTGTACAATACAGGACATAGTGCCAAAGGCTCGTTCTGGCCACAGTCCCTGGAAAAAAGCTGGGAGGCAAGAGACCCGTTCCTTACTCTCTGGGCAAACCTTCCTTCCTCTCTGTATTTGCAGTTTTTCTGTCTGCAAAAACGAGGGGACTGGACTCGATGAATCCTTATTCCCTTCCAGCTCAAACAAAAAGATTCCACATCCTTGGATAACTTCTCATTTTAGCCCATAACCAGCTCATGCCAGAACATGACTCATCTCTGCCGATTTTACCTAGCAACCAGCCCTTCTCCCCACACCCCGGACCAACTCCCCCCACCCCCAAGAAAAATTCCTCCCCCACCACACACCCACCCAGCCTCTCCCCCAAACCCCAACACCACCCGGAATCCCAGAGAGGAATGCAAGGCTTCAAGATCCTCCCCCGTCTGTCTGCCACCAGCATTTTCACGTAACCTCAGAATGTCTCGGGCTATGTCTGGAACGAGATGGGGGGAGCCGGTCCCCTCCGGGGATTAGTACAGGAAACAGCAGCAGAAGTCAGGCAAGCAGAAGGCGCTGACCCAGCACGGAGAGATCATTTCTGTTCTGATGCCTCACCCGCCTCTAGTGTCCAGCTCCTCAGGCCTGGAAAAGTGTCTGTACTTTAGGGAGAGAGGAAGTAGGGACAGGGAAAGTAGACAAGAGAGAGAAAGAGGTTCCACGTCTGAGACAGAAATCAGTTCTCATTTGGATTGTCCAAGGGATGTCTTCATCCAGTGCCCCACAGGGAGGAAAAGAACTGTCTCATCTTAGTAGATACTGGAAAGCATTTAATAAACTTCAGTACTCATTTGTGACACAAAATCTTGGCAATCTAAGAACGGAAAGGAATTTCCTTAACTAAAAAAAGGACACTTACCAGAAAACAAGAGCAAACTTCATGCCCACGGGAAAATGCTGGAAACACTCCCACGAAGATCAGAAAAAAGGCAAGGATGTCCAACATTACCACCACCTCCATCATCACCTCCACCATCACTTCCACCATCACCACCTCCACCATCACCTCCACCACCACCAGCATCATGACCACCTTGTCACCACCATCATCACCCCAGTTCTGCCTCCACCATCATTACTGCCTCTATCATCAGCACCTCCACCACCACCACCTCTACCAATCAACATTGAATTTGATGGAAAATATACATGCATCACAATGTTCATTTACAATAGCCAAGATATGGAAATAACCTAAGTGTTCATCAACAGATGACTACATAAAGAAGATGTGGTATGTATGTATGTATGTATTTATACAGTGGAATACTACTTGGCCATAAAAAAGAATGAAATAATGCCATTTGCAGCAACATGGATGGAACAAGAGATGATCATACTCAGTGAAGTCAGAGAAAGACAAATATCATATGATACCCCTTACATGTGCAATCTGAAAAAAAAAATGAGACAAATGAACTTATTTACAAAACAGAAACAGACTCACAGACACAGAAAACAAACTTACGGTTACCAAAGGGGAAGGGGGGCAGATAAATTAGGAGTTTGGAATTAGCAGATACGAACTACTCTATATAAAGTAAACAACAAGGTCCTATACAGGGAACGCATTCAATATATTGTAATAACCTATAATGAAAAAGAATATGAAAAAGTATACATAACTGACAAATATGTATCACTGAATCACTATGCTGTACACCAGAAACTAAATCAACTCTACTTCACTAAAAAGGAATATTGAATTAGAATTCTCAGCCACTGCAATAAGACACACCGAAAAACAAGTCACTTATGGATGCTTCAAATCTCTACCTAGAGATCCTTCCTGAATGAGCACTGAGATTCAGGTGACCTGGGATGGAGACCTCCCTCAGTCATTACCTTTCTGGGTGACTTTGGGTCTCAGTTTCCCCATTTGTAGCTGGAGGGGCAGGATTATACCAATTATTTGCAAACTACACTCCACTGAGCCCAAGGGGCCCCTGCAGTCAGGAGAGAGGGGCAAACAGGTACCCTCTGGATATCCCAGCCCCCCTCCCAGGATAAGCTCTACTTTCCTTCAACTTATGTTAACATCCTTAGGAAGAGTTTATTCGAACCAAGGATGCTGTGGCTGAAAAAAGTTGGACATCAGTGGATCCCCAACCAATACATGTGTAAACTAAGGATAGAAACCAGCAGTTCATCAGAGAGGAACTCCAGAAGGTTAAAAGCCCCCCTCTCACCAGTAATCAGAGATCCACAATTAAAACAACAATGGAACACCACTTATGTACTCGATTGACAAGTAGTGATGCTGTCAAGGATGTGGGGAAACGGAACCACTCTTAGACCAAGATGGGAATGGAAATTGGTGATGCATTTTGGAAAAGTCACTTGGCAGCACCTCTGAAAACGCTATGCTTGTCCCCTTGGCCAGTGGCAATCTCCCTGGGAGGACCTGGCTGGCAGGAGCGCACCACGTGTCTGCAACGACATATAAATGCAGGCTGTCCTAGGAAACGTGTGATGACACCAGGACACTCCAGCTCTGCCGCCTGTGATCCCCATTCCTGAGCTCACCCGGGGCCCACTTGGCCCCACACCTGACCCAGAGGAGCCCTGAACCGGCTCCATTCTGGAGACGCCTGAAGCTCGGGTGAGCAGACATCTGGGCTCACACCTCAAACAGGTGACGCCCAGGTGTGAGTCCACCATGCCAGGGCTGCCCTCGGAGCTCAGAGCTCTTTCCCCCCACGGCAGGTAGACCACAGACCACAGACCACAGGGAGGTTGAGCTGCCAGGCCAGACCTAGGACCTGAGCCTTCTGTCCCACTCAACAGCTGTGCGACAAGTCACCTCGCATCTGTGGGACCGCATCCATCAACAATTCACTGAGCAGGGATGGTTTCCTCCTCGGCTCAGTGAAGTGGATCGAACCAACTTCGTACTGATTTTTCACACGAAATCATTTATGCGAAAAGCAAATTGGGAAATAGTGATGATAGTATTTCTGCCCAGACCCTTCCCCCAAAGCGAAAGCTCTCTGAATCATCCTCTCACTTAACAGAACCATCGCCTCCTTAACCACCTCCCGCACTGATGGGCATGTAAGAAATTTCCTTTTTTTTTTCACTTATTTTAAACAACACTGGCACGGACAGTCATCCTGCCGGCCCATCTCAGGGACCACACACAGGTCTTTCGGTGGGCAGGTTCCAGAAAAGAATTTTTGGGACAAAGGACAAAGACATGGACAACTTTGGTAGATGCCGCCCTATCACCCTCCAGAAGGGCCCTCCCTCCTTCACTGCAGTTCTGCTCAAAATCGGACAGTGCGAGGACCAGATCCAGACAAAGACAAAATGTTCTTATCTTGGGAGAGGTCATGGGAAAAATTCAAAACTGGTTCTAACTGGCTCCCCAAAGGCTGGCCCAGTCCTTCCAGCCAGAGCTGTGCTGCAGGCCAGGCTGCGGGGACATTGGCCCTTGGGCCCAGGCTGGCCACTTACCTTTGACAGGAGGAAGGACTTCCCAATAGTGAGGGTGGGTTCAGATGCAGGAGAGACAATCAAAGGAGCTGGGAGAATTCTTCCCGGGGTCTTTCAATGTGGCGGGAGGTGATTCTCTGGGATGGATTCGAGGGGGTAAAAGAAGCCAGGCTCTTTCAAGACATTTTGTCCAAGACTTGAGTGATTCTTTTTACTTCAGGAAAAATGGCTCCCTGCCACCCTTTTCCCCAGCTGCTCACCCAGGCACGGAGACTGAGGCCTATCACTTGGCTGGAATCCAGAGCAAGCCTCCCTCCTTTTTTGTGGGAGAGGCGGCTGAGGCCCAGAGAGGGTGAGCGACTTTCCTCAGGCGGCACAGCCAGGGAGGGGACTGCAGGCTCAGAGCCACCTCCAAGTTCTCGCCTCCAGAGAGCCCAGGGCTGTGGGCTTGACTTTCGGCCTTGGCGTCCCCATGAAGCATCTGGGGCAGGAGCGAAGCGTTGGGGTCCAACAGACGGGCTTGGTCATTCACGGGCCAGGAGACCTCGCAGGCCCCCTGAGCGCGCTCTGTACCCCCAGGGAGCCTGGCCGCCTGCTCAGTGGCGGCGCGAGGGGCCAGGATGCTCGCTCCCCCAGCGGAGTTCCCTCCCCGCCCCGCGCAAGGTGAGCGCAGGCGCAGTTTGTGAGTGGGCGGGGCCTGACCCCACGCAAACCACAAGGATGCAGCACCCCGCAGCTGTAGTGATGCCCCTGCCGCCCACTGAGCTGTGGGACCACGTGGCAGTTTGGACACATTGGCCTCGGGCCCCCTCCCCCAACCCTGTTATCCTGCATTCATTCATTCATTCTTTCTTTCTTTCATGAATAGGCTTGCAGGCAGCGTGGCACTGCAGTTAGAGCCCTGGCTATGAGATCCAACAAGCCCAGGAGACTCCAAGCCCAGCTCAGGCTCTTTCTGGCTGTGTGACCTTGGGCAAGTCACTTTACCTCTCTGAGCTTCCAGGGCTCCCTCTGTAGAAGGCGGCTGACATCCGTGCCTCCCTGACTTTGTAAGGACGCAATGTCCAGAAAGTGCTTGTGCCGGGCTTGCCACATAGAGGGGACTGAAGAAGTGATAGAAACAGACCCTCCTGGTGGGATTAAACCTGGAGGAAGGGCGGAGGTGAGAGATTTGGGAGCTCAGGGGGTTTCCCATGTGGGCCAGTGCTCAAGGAGCATTTTCTCATGGGAGCCTCACAGCAGGGCAGGACCTGTGATTTCACAGGTGAAGCACTGAGGCTCAGAGAGGGGACAGAAGCTCCAAGGTCACACAGTGGGATTCTGGTGCTGGGATTTGAGCCCCAGTCTTCCAAGATGCAGATCCCTTCTGCCCCATCCCCCACGGTGATGCTTCTGGCCAGCCTCAGCATTTGGTTTCTTTTATTCATGGAAACACAGCGGAGAGGGGGCAGGAGATGTTCCAGGTCACCCGGCAGTTAATCCCACTGGGTCCTCCTCATCTTCCCAACCCCCTAGAAACAGCCCCAGCACCTGCCCCAGTCCCTGGGCTCCCAGCCTGTGTTGCCGGTCACATCTCCGGCCATGCTCTCTAGACAAAGTCCGAGCGCTGGCCGGGATCACCACACCCCAGAGGGAGACGAGGAACAGCTGTGGCATGACCCCTGGCCCGCACTGGGCGCCAAACCCCTGCAGAGGGGCGCACGAGGTGGGGGAGACTTTCACCACCCTAAGGGCCACAGCAGACTGTCTCTGGCCTCATCTGTCACCCATCCCGGGAGTTCACGGGACTTCCCTGGCTGCTGGCCCTACTCTGGTTTCACCAGTACTTCTAGAACCCTCTGCCCTACCCCACACAAATAGATGTTTACACTCTGAAGTTCCAATAAGAATCACTGATCTGATGATTCTGAGGCTTCTAAACCTAGAACTGGAAAGAAGGGCCTCACACAACAGCCAGACATTTAGAGACAGAAGTTTCCCTCTTTTCTCTTTGTGGGGCACAGCACTTCACAGTTTACCGCAAGCAAAAGCTCACATTTATTGAGCACCCAGGGGCGGCGGGTGGGGGGCCTGTTCTAAGCACTTAAAGTGAATGAACTCAACTCCCACCAACCCTCCAAGGTAGGTACCATCATTATCCCCATTTCCCAGACAAGGAAACTCAGGCCCAGAGAGGTTAAGTGATTTGCCCAAGGTCACACAGCTGGGAGGTAGCAGAGTTGAGATTCCAACCCAGATCATCTGAACCCCTAGCCATCACACTATCTGGCCCTACACACTATTAAAGTTCATTCACATCTATTAACCTCGCAGCACTCTGGAGACAGGGCAAGGGCTGTGGTCGCAGCTTTGCAAGTAAGGAGCCCATAGTTCAACAAAGGAAGCTGACATGCCCAAGTCACACAGCTAGGAAGGGCCTCATTGGGTCTCCTGGCTCCTTATTTCCATGTCCACTACATCCCCCCTCCCTTACTGTCCCCAGTCATTGACTCCTGTGCATCCCCAGTCCCATTTTCCCCTCTCCACACCCTCCAGCTCTCCAAACCCTAAGGGAGAGGCCACAGGTATTCACCCCAGACCCAGACCCTCTGGCCTTCCAGGGCACCCTCAGGTACCCCTGCAGGGCCCCAGCGGATGGTGGGATGCGGTACTGAGCATCACAGAGGCCTCTGGCATCAGGGACCCTGACAAGAGCGGGTTTACGAGCCAGGCTATTTTATACTTTGCAGCTGCCGCCATAAAACCTACCCCCGCCTGGGGACGGGGAGCAGCTGCAGGGGAACCTCTTCGGCCCTGGAGCCAGCACCAAATCCTTCCTGCTATTTCTGAGCAGCCAGAGGAATCCTGAAATTAAAACCTTCTGAAAGAAAGTGGCAAATCCCTGTCCCACTCGACAGACCTTTCCCCCAGACCAGGGGAAGAACCAGGACAGAGCACAGCAGAACAGAGCCGGATGCGGCGCAAGACTGCCCACCGGAGACCCGGATTCTCACCTAGCTCTGAATGAGTCCAGCCCCTGTCTGGTCTTCAGATGTCCAAGTATCAAACATGGGGCTTGTCAGAGACCCTCTGAACTTCAGAGGTTCCCTAAAGCCACTTAGCTCAAACATTCCCACTATTTCAGATTCTATGATCCAACTATTGGCTGTGTGACCTTGGACAAGTTACTTGACCTCTCTGGGCCTCCATTCTTCTCATCTGTCAAATGGGGTGAAATCACAACCATCTCATTAAGAAGGTTGTGAGGGAGAGATCAGATAACGTCAGTGGTTCATATCCACTTTACATGTAATAGCCAAACCCTGGCAACCATCCAAACACCCAACAGCCAGTGAACAGATAAAAAAAATTGTCATCCACCCCTACCAGGGAATACTACTCAGCAGTACAAAGGAGTGAAATATTGATAGATTTAATAACAGGAATAAATCTCATAATATTTATGCTGAGTTAAAGAAGCCAGACCGAAAAAGAGTACACACTGTAGGGTTCCATTTATATAAAAGTCCAGAAAATAAAAGTGATTCCGAGTGACAGAAGGCAGATCAATGGTTGCCTGGGGGTTGGGAGCGGGGGATGGAGAGGGACAGAAAGGAGCGATTACAGAGGGGTGATGGGTAGGTCCTCTATCTTAATTGTGGTGATGGCTTTATACACATATGCCAAAATTACCAAATTGTACACTTTAAATATGTGCATCTTATTGTGTGTCGATTATAACTTCGGCAAAGCTGAAAAAAATAATACAGACAAAGTGCCAGGCACATGCATAATAGTGTATTTACAAATGATGGTGATTCCTGTGGTTGCAGCTGGATGTTTCTTTAAGTTGCATCTCCTCCGCTAGACTATAGCCTCAGATCTGTTTTGCTAACAGTTTCTCCCGAAAACCTGGCAACAAATAGTAGGTGCTCATTAAACAGTTCTGGTCTGAACACGGAGTGTCTAGGACCCTGCTACTTGCTCCTGGGCCACTTCGGAACCCAGAGGGTTCATTAATCCCACCCGGGGCAGACTGGATGATTCCAGGTGTCTATGAATGAGAACAAAACAGCTCTGGGCAGTCCCTGTCATCACCCTGGGAGGCAGAGTGGGGTCAGAACAAGGAAGGGGGACCTGAGATGAAATGCAGTGGACGCAAAATGCACGTCCCCCCACCCCGCCATCAGTGGAAGGGCTCTACCTTCGGGCCACAAAGTTCTTAAGATGAGGTGGGAGGCTCAGCACTGAAGAGTCCAGGCTGAGGAGACAGACGGTCCTGGGTTCAAATCCCAGCTACGACCAGCTGTGTGACTCAGGCAAGTCACTACACCTTTCTGAGCCTCAGTTTTCTCATCTGTAAAATGGGGTAATGATATTCTGCCTCTGTCTGTGGAGAGTGTGGTGAGGGTTGAATGTGGTCATATATGTGCAGTACAGACGCCTTCCTTCAGCCTTACATGTGTGCACATGCACACCCAGCACCTGCTCTGTGCCAAGCACCCCCCAGGACCCTCTCCTCGTGGACTTTGCATCTTGGCAGTGACAAGTGCCCAGCCACACCCTCGGACACTCTGATTTCATTGGCGAAGGAGTCAGGATTTTTAAAGGCTCCCAGGTAATCCCGCTGTGCAGGCGGAGAGCTCTGCTAGGTGGGGTATGATCGTCTTCTCTTTCCACACAGGGAAAAAAAAGCCCAGAGAGGTGAGGCGATTCACCCGAGGCCACACAGCCAGGAAAGGGTAGAGCTGGCATTGACCCAGGTGGTCTCTCCCCAGAGCCCAAACCACTCTGAGCATCATGGGAGGGTTAACGATGATGTGCCCAGCACAGAGCGGCGGGGGAGCTGTGAGCTCAGCCCCTCCTGCTCTTGCCCTGGATGTGACCCCAGCCAGAGTCCGCCCAGCCTGTCAAGTGATCGGAGCAGGGCAGGGCACGGGAAAGGGGGCTCTTCGGTACCCCCATCCCCCACACGACACTGTCCTGAGCTGAGGTTCCTGTCTTGGGCTGGGTTTCCTTGCCCTCCCCCTCCTCATCTACAACAGCAGCAGACCTGGCCCCGGGACAGACTCCCAGGCTGGGGACAGCTGTATGCTTTTACAGGCCCTGGGACAGTGGGGGCCTGTTCATGCCCTGGCAGACTCCCAGATCCCTGGGAACACTGGAACCCCTCACCCCACCCTTAAGCCCTGTTCTCCCCCTTGCTTGGCCCCAGCCACACATGCCCCCACCGTGGTCTCCCTCCAGGGCTCGCTGCCCGCTGGTGCCAGCCAGATGTGTGCCCATAAATGGGCCCTCCTGCGTAACTCCATTGCAGACATGGGAGCAAACTGGGGGGACCCTAAGCCTTAGCGGTAGTGGAGCCCTGCTGTCCCCTCCCCCAAGGGTTACCTTCATTCAATCACTCATTCATTCATCAAAAAAGCAGTAGCGCCCAGTGGAGAACTCAAAAGACTCTGGAATCAGATGGCAGGGATGGAATCCTGGCTGTGTGACCTGGGCCACAGACTTCACCTCTCTGGACCTCAGTTTCCCCATCTGTGACATGGGAATAATAACGGTGCCCACCTGGGAAGACTCCGAGGAGGAGGGGACATCTAAGCCACAAACTAAAAGATGAGAGAGAGTTAACAAGGCAAGGAGGGGGGTGGAAGAGCGTCACAGGCAGAGGGAACAGTAGCTGTAAAAGCTCAGAGGTGAGGGAGAGTTTGACTCCTGACCTGGGGCTCAGACCACCTCCTTAATCCCCCACACTGGTCCCTGGGGACACAGGCTATGGCTGAGGCACACACTCCACGTCCTCTGGAGGGCCCAGTTGGGCGCTAATGGGGCACCACTGACCAGGCTGTTGCCGATTGGGAAAATCACCCTGCCTGCTCCTCAGGGATCTCCAATGTCTGCCTCCGTCTTACCTGGTTTTTGCCTGTCATGGGGTAGTTTAATGTACGTCCCAGCCACACCCCAGTGCCTAGGACCTCGCAGGAGCTCGGGGAGCAAGGAGAGAGTCTGTCACATCCGGAGAGGGTGAGTGACTTGGTCCCAGTCACAAAGCATCTGGGTATTCAGTGTTTGTATTCGATTCTCCCTATATTCTTGGGCGGGAGCCTGTCTGGGCTGAGCAAGGGAGGGCTCTTCCCCACTGAGCAAGACAGAGGCCATTGTGTGTTATGAAACCCAAACCCTGGCCCTCTCCGGATGGAGGTGGGGTCAGGGGAGGAGAGGGGCTGCCGGGGCTGGGGGGGTGGCCTCCCTGCCCCCATCACCCCGGAGATCCAGCACGTGCTCCCAGCCCAGCCACATCTGGATTCCAGCTGGCAGCTCCGGGACGGAGGGGGAGCAGGGGCCGCCGGAACTCGCCATCAGAGGCAAGGAGGAGCCTGGTGGGTGAGCAAACAAAGGCCAGGACTGCCTCCGACCCCAGGGCACCATCGGCCAAGTGTGTGGTGAGTGTGGCGTTGTCCCTGAGACCCATGCCAGTCCTCCGCCACTCTGCAGGGGGAGGGGACCCTGAAACCCCAGCCTGGAGCCCCTCCACGGTGCATGCTTCCTCGGGGAAACGAAGAGGTGGGGGGCTCTCCTGTGGCCACAGTAAGTAGCAACACCACGCGTGGAGCTGGCTCAGTGTGGCCGCGAGCCCAGGGCTGGTGGCGCCCAAGCTCCCACCCCTGTACCCATGGGACACCCACCCCTTCCTCCTACCTTTCCCACACCAACTGCCATTCAACCCCTAGGGCCTGGCTGATGTGTCCCCCAAGAAATCTGCCCCCCATGGAACAGCCCAGAGAAAATGTCCCCATCTCCCAACAGCCTCATCCCCCAAACCCCAGAAAATCAATGACACCCGGGCCAGAATAAAGGTTTATTGGGCTGGTTTGTTACATCTCAGCACCTGGACAGTTGTGCAGAGGTTGGCGGGGCCCAGATGGAGGGATGGGGAGGAGGACCCTCCCCGCCAGCCGCAGAGCCTCCCCAAATCAGGACGGAGCTCAGGCTCCCTTGTCGAAGACTAAAGAAGACTGTGGGCACAGGCTACCAGGCATCTGTGTGTGTGTGAAGGGCCAGGGCCCCCCTGCTCTGGGATGGGTGTCAGAAACCCTCTCCCATCCCCTCAGACTTCCCCTGAGTGGGGTCCCCTCTCACACACAGCCCCCCTCCCGGCTTCTAAGCTGCTTTGGGGCCCTGGCAAGAAAGGTTCAATTCATTTGCCCCACCCCCGCAGCAGTAACGGGATGAGAGGCAGCTCCTGGGAGCGCTGAACCCCCACCCCCACCCCCCTAACCCTGGACCAACCAGAAACTGAGGAGGGGGTGCCTTCGGGAACATTTAGAGCAGTAACTTCTGTAGCTGTTAAAAAGAAAGAAAGAAAAAAAAAGAGCACTCCACGGACAAAAGCAGTTTGGAAAAGACTAAGCAAAAACAAACCAGAGTCCACGGGCGCCTTTACTGCAGGGCTTGTCAGAGCCCCGGGGCGCTGCAAGGAGTCTGGGGCGACCGGAGCAGAGAAGCAGCACCTCCTCTGCTCCCTGGACCTCACAAGCTTTCTTCCAGGGAACCCAGTTTGGGAAATGTCCATATAGGGACCTGTCATGACGCGTGCAGGAGCCGCCCTCCTGACCGACCTTCAGCGGTGCCTCGAACTGCTCCAACCCCAGGTCTTTCCGCATCTCCAGCTCAGTCTCTTCCAACACTAGTATTTCTTTTCCTACCTCGATGGCAAGCAGCGATGTTTGCACTGTCACAAGGGACCTGAGACATGTTTCCCAATGGACATGGCTGTGACGGAGACACGTCCCCAGCCCTGTCTCCCCAGAGGAGCTGGGCTTTGGGATAGAGCCCCCCGGGGGCTGCAGGGACAAACGTTCTGGAAGTTGGTGAGATTCCTGAGATGGGACAGAGACCAGCAGCTCTGCCCGCTGTTGTAGGATCAGACACACTGGGATTTGCAGTGGAGAGTGGCCAAGGAGGGGGTGACAGAGAGCAGGAAGGACCAAGTGTCTTTCTGTGCCCAAGGAGGTGACCTCCAGGGGTCCGACAGTCAGGGCCGGCAGCCTGAGAGGCCTGTTAGATGCTGGGGGAGACGCTGCCGCAAGCACAGGGGCTTTCGGGGGGACCAGCTGGGCCGCCAGTTTCCTGGGCTAATGAGGAAGCTGCTTCTGGCCCCTGACTTTCACCAGCCTCCAGGGCCCCGTCTGCCTCCTCTGGGCAGGCCTCCTCCGGTGGGGGCACCTCTGGTTTCTCTGCTGGGACCCCGCATCCCTGGGCTTCCTGGTCCTCCTCCTGGCTGCCTGGCTCCTCTTCCTCCGACTTGCCCTCCATCACCCTGGCTCCATCTCCACTGCCAGGGGCAGCCCTGGCCGGAGACTTGAGGTTCTGGGTGGCGGCAAGGATGTCAGCCTGGAGCTGCTGGGAGGAGTCCCGGGCCTCCTCCGGCCGGCCGTCGGGAGCCCTGTCGGGGACCTCGCTGAAGGCCCGGGGGCCCCCAGCCCTGTCACTCTGGTCCACGTACTTCTTCTTGGGGAAAGATGAGGGGTAGTAGGCGGAGGCCTTGTGCTTCTGGCGGGTGATGACAGCGGCGCAGACGATGAACATCAGCAGGAACGCCAGGGACCCCACCACGGTGATGAGCATCACGTACTGGCGGAAGAAGTCCACGATGCCATCCAGGAAGTTGGTGGGGGGCTTGGGGCCCTCCGGGGGCGTGGGCCCCACTGACGTGGGGCTAAGGGCCGGGGTCCGGGGCGGCGGGAGACTGGGGGAGGAAGCCGATGGGCCCTCAGCCTCCCCGCTGCCCCCTGTGTCCTCCAGGAAGGCAGCCTGCAGGGACACGGAGTAGGGCGCCGTGGGCAGGGCCCGCAGGAGCAGCAGCAGAGACATGGCCAGGCTGGGGGCCACCGCGGAAACCATGTTGCCAGGAGCTGTGGGGGAAGCGAGGCAGGAGGGACATCAGGGCAGGAGCCCAGGGTCTCAGGGGACCCCAAGAAAGCGCAGGGAACACAGAACATTCTCTAGCAACTCACCTCCCTTCCCCAGGCTGGAGCCTCCCCATCAAATGTTTGTACTTGGGGTTCATACCCGCCCCCCACACACACTTCACTCTGAGCTTCTGGAGGGCAGGGACTGAATCTTATTTATCTTGGCACCCTCAGGGTTTTGCATCGTATCTGGTATACAGCAAGCACTCAATAAATGTATCTTGACGGACTTGGCTGAATGAATACCAAAAACTCACCCTTTCATTGCTTGCCATGTGCCAGGTATTCTTTTAAGTTTCTCACATAGACTTTCTCACTGAATCCTGAGATCCGCCTGTTCAGGGAGGTAGTACATTCTCCCCATTTTCCAGGTGAGGAAACTGAGGCTCAGAGGGCTTAAGTGCCTTGCTAAGGAAGAGCTGCCTGGGGTTTGGATGCAGGCACCAAGGGAGAGATGCTGGGAGGGCTCAGTGAGGATCTGAGTGAGTAACTGAGAGAGCTGGCCCCCCTCCTCCGGGGGGCCCTCCCCAGCAGCCCCCTGCCCTCCTGTGGTCCCATTCCCGTCCTCAGAAGATTCATTGGTTACAAAGTGTCCACAATCTTTGAGCTCAGCAGAGGCCTGTGTGAGCATAGGCCCCAAACCCATGGCGAACCCCCACCTCAAGGCTCAAAGCAGGGCCTGGAGGCCCCGGGGGAACCCTCGTACCTGAAACAAAGCTGGAGACTGAGTCCCGTGGCCACTACTGGATGGCATCCAGATGCACCCCGTGCCTCCCTCCCTCTGTTGGAAAGCTGCTCCCCACGTGAACCCCCAGACCCTCTCTGGCCCAGACGGCCCAGCTGACTAATAAATTCCTTATGGCTCAGCTTCACGGAGGAGCCTGGCTTCTAAAACACTGATTCTCCCAGCCTGTGTGAGTCGGCCTGGGCTCTCAGACAAATCCAGGGACCCCTTCCTGTGCCCCTCATTCTGCCCCATGAGAGCCCCATCCCGGCCCAGCAGAGGGCCCAGGACCCTGACGCTGGGTGGGCCTGGAAGTTCCAAGACTGAAAAGCCTTCAGGTCCCCTGTCTGAGGTGCTTGCGCTCAGGGGATGGAGATGGGGTGACAGAGGCCCAGAGAAGGCAAGGGGCAGGCTCCAGGCCACACAGCAAGTCCTTGGGCTGGAGGAGGAGGCCCAGCACCTTGACTGCAGGTCCCCTTAATTTCCCAGACCTCAGGGCCTGCTCTGTAAAACAGGTGACAGTACCAACCTCATGGTGACACAAGGATTCAGATGAGGTAGGGATGACGAGGGACCACTGAGTGGCTTGTTCCAAGTGACCTGAGGCCTCCCGTAAAGTGTCATTAATTGAAATCAATTGCACTGACATGAATTTGGACAAACTGGCTCAGATGGCAAAAAACATGTAAGTCCAAGGACATTAACCGAGGCAACGCCGCCCAGGGGTTCATTTTAAATGAGCCGGTCACCGTGTACTTTCATCACCAGTTACTCATCTGAGCCCCTCTCGTGGCTGCAAGCCCAGAGAAGCCCGGGACGCCAGCACTGTCTCCGTTTTTTTAGATGAGGAAACAGGTTCAGAGACAGACAGTGACCTGCCCAAGGACACACAGATGGTGTCAGAGCTGGGATTTGACCCTTCTTCTTTGGGACTCTGAGTCCACACACTCACTCACACACACCCCTCACACTCTCACGTGCCCGGGGCTGGCCCAGGAGTGGGCTCGCACCCCTCTGGCTGGAACCCCACTTGTCAGCTGGAACCAGGATTTGAGATGTTCCCTGAATTTCAGGAGACTTCCTGGGCCCTCTCCTCTCTGGGACTTATTAGCAACAGTTCTGCAGACAGCTTTGATGTTTGGGGCTTTTGTCTCTCGCCAACCACCTCCCTGCCTTCTGCCTCCAGTCAAGCCTGGGAGAGAGCCTTCACGGTGGAGGCTAAAACTTCTCACCACAGACACCTCTGACAGTGGTGTCCCCAGGGGCCTTCCCTGGGGGGGACGGCTGTGAAGTTTCTGCACTGAGGCTCTGCAGGCAGCCAAATGATGAGCTCGGTAAGGCCAGGATTAACATCCTGGCTCCATCTGGGTCTGGCTCTGCTGCTAGGCCTCTCTGGGCCTCACTGTCCCCATCTGTAAACTGGGGGTGGGGTGGGGAGGTGCGCTGTTAGGGCCGGATGGGACCAAGTGCCTGGCGCAGCCCTCCCCCAGGGAAGGTGAATTTTAGGAGAGGCGGAATTGCTACCCCGGCACACATCCAGGTCCAGCCAACGTGTGGCCACCCCAAGTCAACAAATAATGATTATCCTTGCCTGATGTGTAAATTGGCTCCCGGTCTCCCCTCATTCTCCAGGAAAGACCAACTTTTTTTTACCTTGTTGAGTGAAATCTCCTGAGTTCTGGCCAATGAGAGATCCAGGACCAGACACACACACACGCACGCACGCACGCACGCACGCATGCGGTACAGTGAGTTGGACAGAAAAAAGGGCTCCTTTCCTTTGGGGACTTGGGGTCAGGGGCATGGGATAAGTAAAGAGGCCACACAAACCACCTCTGGCTCTTAAAGATTGAGACCCTTAACTCTTAGAGTCCCCCTCACCCCCCAAAACCCCTTGGGTCTCCCCGGGAAAGGTGCGGCATCGTGTGAGCAGCCAGCCAGGCTTCGCAGGAGATGGCTATGTGACCCTGCTTGACAAGCCCCCCGACTTCTCTGGGCCTCAGTTTCCCATCTGTAGAATGGGCACCCTGGCCAGGGCAGCTCTGAAATGATTATTCTACCCTTCAGCTGCCCCCACCTCCTCCCTGGGTCCTCATTTTTGCCAGGACTCAGAAACTCACAGCCCATTAGGAGGTGGGGTCAGGCCAACTCCTCTCATTTTTACCCAAGAGGAAACCCAGGCCCGAGACTGGGAAAGCCCTGCCTAGTGACACACAGTCAGTCAGGGCAGAGGCTGACTGGAGAGGCGGCTCAGAATACCCCGGGGGAGGTCACTTCCCAGCTGTGTGTCCTGAGGCTGGGCATATCACTTCTCAGAGCCTCGGTTTCCACATCTGTACAATGGGGATAAGGCCACCTCCCTGGACCATTGTTAGGTCAAGAAATAGCGGGGCCGGCACATTGTAGATGTCAGTCAGTGGCATCACGTGATAGGCCAGGGCGCCCAGCTTGGAGCAGGACCTCTTTTTGGAGCCAGTCTCACTCAGGGTTTATTGTTTTAAAATGTGAGGGCTCCGCTTGGGGTCAGGAACGTGCAGCTCCATCCCTAGGGCCAAGGCACCCCAAGACCTGAGGCTGAGGGGCCTGAGCAGCTGCCCCACCCCCACCCAGAGACTGGTGGCCAGAGGGGGAGGGGAGGCCCACAAAAACCTGGCTTCAATTAGTGGCCTTTGGAGGAGGGGTTCTGGCTGAAGCACTGCACCCCTGCTCCGGGGCACCGGAGGACAGGGACCTGGCCCCTCGGAGGGGAGGCCTGGGGAGGGACGGGGGTCCCGAGGGCTCGAAATCCACACACACACAGAGGGCAGCAGCAGAAGGGACACAAAACACAGGCACAAAATACCCAGACACACAACAAACCGGTACCCCGGAGGGCTACGAGGCCCTTGGGCACAGAGAACACACAGATACACAACGAGCTGGTTGTGTGACAACGTGAGCACATCGCACCCCCTGACACTCCGTGGACCCCCACAGACCAGACCACCCCCAGCCACACCACCCTCCCGAGGACCCTGGGACCATCCACCCCAGCACCCACCTTCCAGGAACAACACATCCCCGACATCAAGGCCTCTACCACATATACACAACCACACACACACACCACACTCCAGCCAATCCAGCTCCATACTCAGGTCGCGTCCCAGGCACACACACGTCCCGCCACTCACCACCTTAGCACAGATCACATCAGTACACAGCATCCAACACACACTCAGTGCTCACACATACTTAGAGAAGTTCCCCAAAGCACTCACACTGACCCCCTAAATTCCAAGACTCCCCCCTAGCTCCCTGGAGAAAGGAGCGTCTCCCAAGACTTACCAGTCCCTCCGCACACAGGGTGCTCCAGCCAGGTGGAGCCGAGAGGGTCTGTGGCAGTGCCCGGTGGCTGCAGCTCTGGGCTGCCGCCCTCCCGCCTCCCTCCCGCCCGCCCGCCTCCTTCTTCCCTCCCAGCTCCGCGGGGCCAGCTTGATTTCATTAAGTGGGTTTGGGGTGGGGACAGGGGGAGGGGCGGGGCCTCGCTCGGCCACACACAATCCCCCCCTCACTCACGCCCTGCAGGCGCCCCCTCCACGCCGCGGGGTACACTCAGTGGGGCATTTCCCCATTGACCGCAGGTCCCTGGGGCAGGCTGAGGCCGGCAGGCACATTGACAGGGCTGTCCTGCCACATACCCAGGCCCCGTGAGCTGGGGTCCTGCCCCCCGCTTCCAAAAGGGACGAGGTCGGGGAGGTTCCGAGACCCTTGGAAGTGAAGAGGAAAATTCCCTGCGCTCAGTTCCAGCTGTGACTCAGGTTTTCCTAGGCTCAGGGAGCAGAGTGGGAGCCGGGCTGTGTTTCAGGGATCTCATGGAGGGTCAGGCCTAAGGCAGAGAGTGAGTTCTGGTGTCTGCTTTCTGGCCCTAGTCAGGCCCTTCCCTTCTCCAGGCCTCAGATTCCCCAATGGCAGGGGTGGGTGGGAAGCTTTCTGAGTTCCCTCTGGCTCTGACGTGCTGAGATCTGTGGCCTTGCAAGACCCCAGATGGAAAGGCCAGAGCAGGAGTTGTGGCCCCATTTCACAGATGGGGAAAGTGAGGCAGGATGAATTCAAGAGGTTCAACCAGGGGACTGAGAACCGGGCTCTGGATGACCTGCGGAATCCCATGGGTCAGTAGCCCTTTGCATTCATTCATTCATTCATCACATGCTTAATGAACACCTCTAGTGCCCCAGGCACTACACAAGGCTGGTTGCAGAGGTGAATCAGACACAGCCCAGCCCTCAAGGAGGTTGCAGACTTCCAAGGAGAAGTAATTTACACATGTGTAAATTACCTTTTTACAAAACAGAAACAGGTCTGTGGCAGGAGAGAGGCCAGGCCAAGGGCTGGGGGAACCCCCAGGATGGAGAGGGGTCCACTGAGAGAAAGAGGCAGGGGAGTCATGCTAGAGGACGTGGCTGTAGATGAGCAGAGTCCCAACAAGAGGAGACCCAGGAAAGGCATCCCAGAGGAAGGACCAGCGTGGTTAGTAAAGGCAGGGTGGCTGGGAATGCCACACACGGACAAGCGGCTGTAATTAAACTGGGCTGGAGCACGAGGTGGACAAGAAGGAGGAGCAGATGATGAAGATGGGAAAGGTCATGGGAGCCAGGCTAAAGTCTCAGAATGGCATTCATCCAGAAGGCCATAGGGAGCCAGTGAAGGTTCAGAGCAGGGGGAGTGCACAAAGGACCAGACCATACCCCACCTTTAGGGACCAGGGCCTTAGGTTGTAGCTGTTCCCTTCAATGGTCCCAGCAGTCCCTACTCATCTCCCAAAAGAGGGGGCAGCTTGGAAAATAAAACCAGAGGATTTCCCCTCTTCTCCTGAGATCACCCCAAACCTTGCATCCTAAGGGAACAGGGGACCATCTACCAATGGACACACACACACTTATGCACACACATGCCCCCAGGAGCAAGTGGCCCCCCACAGACATATTGTAGCAGAAGAGCCCACTTCAAGATGGCCAGGGGGTGTCCCAGCCCCACCTACCCTGCCTCGGACCAGACAGCAGGCGGCAGGAGCGGCCAGACCTGCCCCAGAGCCCGCCGCTGGGGCAGAAACCCCTGCCCCAACAGTCTGAAGGCTTTGGGGAATCAAGGAGCAGGGGCACAGCCAACCTGAACAGGGACTTCTCCCAGCACGGTGGCCCAGAGGTCCCAGCCTAAGGTGGGGTTCTGTTCTGTGTTCCTCCTTTGGGGCCAGAGCAACCCCCACAAGGAGCCCCAGACCTAGAGGCAGACAGACCTGGGTTCAAATCCCAGCTTCACCAGGTCCTGCCCCCAACGGAGCCTCTGCTTCATGACCTGTAAAACAAGGACAGAATTTCTTCTGTTCATCAGGCTGCTGGGGAGAATCAGTGGAGCCAGGGCAGGTGACCGTGCTGGTCAATATAAAAGCAGTGGCCAGATGCCAAAGTATGAGTTTCCGCCTGCTGCTGTAACAAAGTACTGAAAACTTAGTGGCTTAAAACAACACACAGGGGTAGGGTGGGGTGGGGTGGGAGGGGCATAGCTCAGTGGTAGAGCACGTGCTTGGCATGGTTCAATGCCCAGTACCTCCATTAACAAAACAAAACAAAACAAAACCCTTATCATCTTATAGTTTTTATCATCGCTGCCTTTTCAAGCTTCTAGAAGCTGCCTGCATTCCTCAGCTCACAGGCCTCTTCTTGCACCTTCAGAGCCAGCTGCAGGGGCTGAGTCCTTCCACGATGCCATCTCTCTGGTTCACTCTTCTAATCCCTCTTCCACTTTTAAGGACCCTTGGCATGGCATTGGGCTCACCTGGATAATCTGGGACCAGCTCCCCACCTGAGAGCCTTAACTTAATCACACCTGCAAATCCCTTCTGCCAGGTAAGGTGATGTATTCATAGTTCCAGGGATTAGGACGTGGGCATCTTTGGGAGAGGGGTCATTCTGTCTCGCACACCGCGGTTGAATATTATTATTTGTTCCTCGTAGATCTGGCTGGAATCCTCCACCCTCCAAAGCACTGGGTTTTCCTCCCAACATAGAGCCTGTCTCGGATCCTCAAACCCAGTGGGGTTCCATAAGTGCTTGGGGAGAAAGAAGTGAATGGGTGAGCAAAGCCCATTTGACAGATGTGAAAACTGAGGTTCACGGCAGCGTGACCTACTCAGGATCCAACAGGGTGTTGGGGATCAGAAGCCTCCGGCCCCTGTGTCTGATCTGGAAATGAAATTGCCAGGCCAGTGGCCCTGTTAAAGGTTTTCAGACCATGTCTTACACACACACACACACACACACACACACACACACACACACACACACACACACACACAGAGAGAGAGTCTCCTGAGGCCAAACACCCCAACCCACAATCTGAGCACAGAACAACAAAAATATCTGTTATAGATGGGAGAAAAAAGGGTCCTTGAGTTCCAGCCCCCATTCACACATCAACAGTGGGTGGCTGGGCAAATCTCTGCCCCTCTCTGGGCTGCAGCTAAATATGGGGTTGGTCTAAATGCCCACCACAAGCCTGCCAGCACTAATATTCCAATGCTCCAACATTCTAAATTTTATTCATTTTACAAACATTTCTGGAGCATTTACTTTACACCCAGCCCAGGTTCAGGTCCTGGGAGACAGTGATGAGCAAACACTGGCACAGAGAGAGGAGGCCTGCAATAAGCAAGTAAACAAAGAAATGAATATCTAACTGCAAACTGGGCTAAGAGTTGGGATGAGGCATTTCCCAGGCTGTGGGAGGCCAGTCTGGGAGATTAGTCTGGTCCCGGAGCTCATGAGGGCCTCCACAAGGAAGGGAAAGTGGAGTTCCTCATGAAGATAAGGAGGAGGTATTTAGGAAGGCAAGGATGTAAGAGGATTCCTAGCAGTGAGAACAGTACGTGCAAAGGCCCTGAGGTAGACAGGACCCCAGCACCTTCAGAGCAGTTCCTGAAGATTATTACTGAGTAAAAGTCGATAAACCAGGTTTGCGGGGAACTTGGCCTGTTTTGTGCTCTGCTGCAGCTCCAGCATCTCGGACAGTGCCTGGAGCACCGTAGGGGCTCCGTAAATGCTTGTTGCCATGTCAATGACTACTCTGCCCTCCACTCTCTCATTCCCAGGCTCCAGCCACTCATCATCCGTCCTGAGGGCCTCCCATTCCACATTCTCCAGCTCCAGGACATGCTGTGGGGCTTGGCCCAGGGTGATCCCCACGGCCCACACCGCCACGGCTCTGAGGGGCACGGGCAGGCCTGTGGTATGGAGCAGGCCCGGCCACTCGCTAGCAACCTGTAATTTCAGAGGCAGAGAGCAATGGGTCCTCTGCACCGACTCGAAGTGATTTAGAGACCCCACCCTGTGCCCACCATGCAATTAGTAGCTGTGACCTCCGCCCTGCTGGGTAGCCTTGGCCAAGGAGGCAGGGAGATGGGGAGGAAAACCTGACCCTGACTTGAGTCTCTGCCAGGGTCCTCCCCGGTTGGGCCTGGAATGGGCTGCCTGGCCCACCGCAGCCCCCAGCTCCAGTCTCTCGTGGGCTCAGAACCACTTCTAATTACACAACCCCTGAGGCCACTGGGGCCTGTCCTCTGGGCAAAAATATCCCAAGCCTTTCATGTGGCTGGAGAGGCCTGGGCCGCGGCCCCAGCCCAGCGCAGGCCTGGCCGGCAGAGGGACACCGCGGACAGAGGGACACCGTGGAGCAGACGCCCCAAGGCGGCAGAGTGGGCATCTCTGGGCAGGCGGGGCCCAGATGTGCCATGAAACCAACCTCCCCGACTTTACTGAGCCCCTCCCTGTGCCCGGAACTATGCAGGGTCCCGAGAGCTGTGAATGACACAGATACTAACACACCTTCGCTCGGGCTCTTCCGTCCACTGGAAGTACTGTCCTCCAAGTGCCCCCTTGCCTGACCACCTGCTTGCATCTCTTATCATCACCACCTCCAGGAAGCCCTCCCTGAACCCCAACCTTTGCTGAGAGAGAATAGCAGTATCCCTCATATTCCTGCACCCCCGGCTCCCCACCCAGAGTGCTGATTACGCTAGCCTGTAGGTCCTGTTCCCACGTGTCTCTAGACTGTCAGCTTCTCAGGTCTGGAATGAGGGCTTTTTCTGTCACTGCATCCCCAGCACCAGTGCCTGGAACATGGCAGGTGCTCAGGAAATGCCTCTCTACTGGCTGAATGACGCTAGTCCAATCTGCCCATATCACAGATGGGGAGACTGAGGCCCAGCGAGGGGAGTCACTGACATGATTTTCCTCTGCACCAGCACTTACCTAGGAAGAAGACAGACCTCAGCCCCAGGGAGCTCCTAGCAGGGGAGACAGATGAGAAGCAAGTCACCTGGCAATGCAGGAAAACAACCCAACCCTGTAAAATGCTACCAGGGAGATAAAAAGGCTGAGGGGACAGGAAGCTTGGAAAGGGGCAGGGGCAGCTATTTTAGCCACTGTGGTCAGAGACGGCCTTCCGGAAGAGGTGGCAGGTCTGACATCTGCAGGATAAGAGGAACCAGGCACTCAAGGAGCAGGACGAACAGCTTCCTGGGCCAAGGAAACAGACAGCAAGTGCAAAGGCCCTGCAGTGGGAAAGGGCTTGACATGAAGCCTCTTCCAGGGAAAGCAGACGGTGTGTTGATGCATTCTCCCCAGGGAGTCATTAGAGCTTGGAAACCAGGAAACCTGCCTTAGCTCCTGGCTCTGTGCCTCACAAGGTGTGACCCGAGCCTCAGTTTCCCTTCCTGCTTTAGGAAGGGCCAGAGGAGTCTCCTCTGAGCTCTGCCGCTCTGTGCTTCTAAGTGAATTTTCCAGCCAACAGCCCCTCATGGAGGGGAGAGAAAAATAGCGCAACCACTTTAGAAAACAGTCTGGCAGGCTCAGTGAGTTAACCATGCGCTTCCTGGATGAGACAGCAGTCTCTCCCCGCGGTGTTTCCCCAGGAGAAATGAAAACAGACTTCCCCACAGGACAGAAATGTCCACAGTCACTTTATCCATCACAGCAGAAACACCGGCAACCACCCCAAGGGCCACCAGCAGAAGCATATATGAACAGACTGCGGTACGTCCACGCAGCGGACGCGTCCCCACCCCGTCCAGAAGGAAGGGCTGGGAGGCGGACGATTTGGATGAATCTCACAGACACGCTGCCGAGCAAAAGAAATAGACCCAGCAGAACCTAGGCTGGATGATTCCATTTATAGGAAGTTCTAGACCAAAGGCAAAAATTAAGCTCTGGCGCCAGAAGTCAGAAAAGCAGTTACCCTTGTGGGGTATCGGCTGGAAGGGGTCACAAGGGAGACTTCTGGGGCGGGAGATGTACGCTCTCTGGGGGGGCGGTCACGTGGGTGTGTGCGTAGAGAAAAGTCAGGCTGCACGCTTTAAAGTGGTTGTGCTTTACGTGGGTTGTGATGCAACTAAAAGTTTTCTTAAGAAATTAAGAACCCCGGAGGCGAGGACAGAGCTTAATGGCAGAGCACGTGCTTAGCGTGCATGAGGTCCTGGGCTCAATCCCCAGCCCCTCCGTTAAAATACATAAGTAAATAACCTAATTACCTATGTCTCCTAAAAAAATATTAAGAACCCTGCATTCCTCTTTTTACGGGAGGGGGGCACCAGAACCGGTAGGACCCCTGGCTTCCTGTGGCCGTGGTGGCCGGGCCAGCTGCATGCTGCCTTGTAAACATTTACAGTACATTACGTTAAGGCCCCGTGCACCCCAAGTGGAAGCCATCTCCGAGGGCAGGAATGTAAACACGCACCGCGCTGCAGACCTGGCCCTGCTCTCCCGCTCCGCCAGCTGCCCACCAGTGTCCTCGGGGCCAGCCGCTGCCCAGGAGCCCCCACTGCCTACCCCGCGGCCCCCACCATCATGAGAAGGAGTTGAGATGATGCTTCTGAACTTCCTTTGCAGCACGGTTGGAAATGGAGGGGGGCCCCGCCTGTCTGAGCAGAGGGGGGAAGTGGGGAGGGCTTGGAGCTGGACTTCAGGGCCCCTGAGTCACCCAGACATTCAGTACATCATCTCATGTGTCTCCTGCTCTCCGCCCCCTCACTTTACACTAGGACCCTCTGTCCCATCTTCCCTCCCTCTCCCATCTTTCCTCTTCTCCCCTCCCTCCTGCCTTTCTCCCTTCCCACCCTTCCCTTCCCACCCTTCCCTTCCCTTTCACCCTTCTCTCTGGCAACAAATACTTATTGAACACATACCATGTGCCAGACACCTTCTAAGCACGGGGGCGACAGAAGAGAACAACATGGATGAAAAACCCTGTCCTCCTGGAGCTTTCATTCTAGTGGGACAGGAAGATGATTAAGACGATAACTTAGTAATTATATACAGTACGGCAGATGGTGGCAAGGAGTCCGAAGGAAAATAAAGCAGGGTTAGGGTGACGTTCAAGCAAAGACCTGAAGGATGTGAGAGACAGAGTCAGGCAGATGATCAGATAAAGAGCGGTCCAGGCAGAGGGAAGAGCACGTGCAAAGGTCCTGAGGTGGGCGGTGGGGGGGGGGTTGCCTGGCACTTTCAAGTCGTAGAAAATTGTCTGGTGTGGCTGGAGCAGAGAGAGCAAGGGGGCTAGTGGGGGGAAGTGAGGTCAGGGGCACCAGGACCACATCATGCTGGGCCTCTGCAGACATTTGCCAGGGATTTGGTTCTCACAATGAGCAAAGGCCAACCATGATCCCTGTAGGTCAAAACCCTTCCCCATTCTTCTTCTCTCCCTGCATCAAGCCCCTCTACCCTTTATCCCCGATGCCATACACACACGTACCCTTTCTGTCAAGGACCCTCACCAAGAGAGGGCTCAGGGTCCCGTCTCTGGGGAGTGGAAGGGGCTGCACGTAAGGGCCCCTCGAAGCCCACACAGATCCCCAGTGCTCCCCTGGCCACTGGCTTCCGGCTCAGCTGGGACCAGAAGCTTGCCTCCCAGAGGCACCTGAAGACCCACCTTTTCCTGGCACCTGCCATGAGTCAGCCTTCTGCACCTGGGCCCAGGGACAGCCTCACGAGAGGGTCTTCCACAACCCCCAGATCCACCCACCAGGGGGGAAAGGGCCATGTAGGGGTGACAGAGAGGAGGCAAAACCCACCCCAAGGGAGCGAGGACCACCTGCCCTTCAGGGACCTCTGGCTTCTGCTGCTTTCAACCTTGGGCTAAATTACTCCCTGACTCTGAGCCTTGGTTTCCTTGTCTGTAAAATGGGGGCAATAGTAACACCTGCTTCCCTGGGTTATTGTGAAAATGTAATGAGTCTTGCTACCTGGCACTAAATACACACGCTAACAATAACCACAGAGACACACATGGCACCTCGGACTGAGAATTTTTCTCATACCATCTGGACATGGGTGAACACAGAGGCCTGGCATACAGTAGGCACTCCATAAAGCTACTGGACAGAAAAGAGCTGAGCAGTTACCCACCCCAGCCCCCACCCGCCAGCAGGTCAGCCAGCAAGGGCCCCTCATCCTTGGAGGGGTGATCCTGCAGGCCCAAGCTCGCTTCCCCAGCACCCACCCCGCCGCCGGGGCCCCCCAAGTGCCTGTAGCAGATTGACATCCCCTGGGCTCAGACCTCCCCGGGACACACGCAGGCTCTGGCCAGGGGGATGGGCCCCAACAGCTGGAAACATCTGGTTTGAATTGTCGGTTGGAAGCACCGGCCAGGCAGCCAAGGAATTTGTGAGCTAATTTTAGGCCAAAAGACGGTGAGCTTAGCAGGGTGGGGGTTTGCTCCCCAAACCACAGAGGCAACGCTTCCAGGCTTGGGGGGGACAAGGGGGCCCCCACCCCACAGTGCCCCTCATAGGGTCCACACCTGCCCGGTGGCCAGGGACTATCTAGCTGGGCGCCTGCCATGTGTCAGGCATGTCACAGCGATCCTGAACAGCAAGGACTTCTCTCCCCATTTCACAGGGGTGGCAGCTGGGCCTCCCAGAGATCAGAGCTGCCCAATGTCTTGCAACTAGTAAGCAGGAGAGCGGGGATTCGAACCAGGTCCGCCTGACTCTAAGCCTTAAACCTGAGGCTCCCTTGATCTCTGCCTTTGGCACTTAGATTTTTGCCAGTCCCATCGCTTTGCCTGCATCCTCACGCCCTTGCCAACCTCCCTTGCGAGTTTCTTCATTCAGTAAATATTTCCTGAACCCCTACTCTGCGCCGGGCGCTGTGTAGTGAAAGGAGAGATTGAATGCCAGGGACAGAGGCCCCGCCCTCACACAGTGAAAGTCCTATATCAACAGCATCACTCCAGATGGTCACCAGTCCTTGACCAGGAAAAGGAAACTGTCCTAAAGAAAAACTGGGGGCAGGGCTGCAGAGAGGGGCCCTCTGAGGAGGTGACATTCAAGCTGAGATGTAAAGGATGAGAAGATGCCAGCCGCGCAAACATCTGGGAAGCAGAGACCAGGCAGAGGAACAGCAAGTGCAAAGGTCCCGAGGCAGGCGCATGTGAGGAAGAAAGAGCACGAAGGCTCATGGGGCCCGAGCAGAGCGAGAGTGAGAGGTCACAGGAGCTGTCCTGCACTCATCCAACCAACACGTTTGTCAAGAGGTGGGATGGGGGTCTAAGCAAGGCAGGGGTTCCAGAAGCTTCAGCTGGCTGGATTAGGGGACCCCACTGTCCTGCATTTGTATTCAGCGATTTGCTGAGGGGCCACTGAAACTCTGGGGGAAATCACTTGACGCCTGTCCCTCTAGGGGGCCCAGAGGCCAGACATGAGGCAGAAGAACAAGGTCTCTTGGAAGGACTGCCCCCGGGGAGGGGTCAGCCCAGAAGCAGTGCTGAGGCAGACGGGGACCGTGCTCCCCCGGCAGGGTTCACGTGCCTGGAAAAAGAACTGTGTCTTTGCCCCTTTGATGTCCCATCTCCTGCCCGGAGCCCATTCCTCTCTCCTTTGCTGGGAAAAGCAGCTCCAGGGCTGTCCCCCTGCACACTCGGGGACAGCAGCCTTATTCTGCCAAGCGCTGGGGCGCCAGCCCTGCAGGCCCCCTGGGGGCAAAAGGCAGGGCAGCTATGGCTTTAGCCTTCCAGCCCCCAGCAGGACGCTTGACAACCAAGTTCACACCACACAGAGGCCCCACTGCGTTTCCAAACACCTCTAGGAAGGGGAGCTCCATGGCTCTCTCACTGCTGACGGGGAAAAGCAAGGTTTCTCCATCTCGGCACCACAGATGTTTGGACCAGACACTTCTTTGCTGGGGTTGGCGGGGAGGATGGGGGCTGTCCTGTTCTCTGCAGGATGGTTAGCAGGGTTCCTGACCACCTGCCAGATGCCAGCCATGCTCCCTTAAGCACTGACAATCAAAAGTACCTCCTGACATTGCCAGATGTCCCCTGGGGGGCAAAGTCACCCCCAGGTGACTGGCTCAGAGTCTTCCTGTGTGGATGTTAGCAGCTAAAGGACAGTGTTTTACTCACCACCTGCAAAGGCCTGGGACTTCCTAACACTTACGGTTTTGTTCTGTCCACTGAAAAATACTAGTTAAACACAGGAAATTTGAAGGAAGCAAATAAAATTCACCTATAATTCCATACTCAGTGGCTAATCTCTCTGAACAATCTGGTGTACGTCCCGCCATTTTTTTTTTTTTTCTACATTTGACAATCCCACAGCTACGATTCCACTAAGCACTAACCCTGGGCCAGGCACGGGGCTCTGTGCTTTCTGTACCTTGTCTCCTGAAGCCTTCCGCCACCCCCATGATGTGATGCGACCATTATCCCATTCCGCAGAGGAGGAAACTGAGGCTCAGCGTCCACTGAACATTACATCATGGGCATCTTCCCACGTTCCTGCTCAAAAACATCATCTTCAGGTGCTGAATAACATTCTGTTGATCAGACAACTGGGGCCACCTTACTCTTCTTTACCTATTTCCAGATGGTGGAATATTCCGCAAGCATTTCCCAGTCACCTGCTCCGTGCCAGGAGCCAGGATCGGACTAGGGGCCAAGCCATAATTCCTGCCTGTGAGCACGCACCCTCCCATGTGTGGGGACCGCGTGTGGAATGAGTACAGAGGGAGAGACTGAGCTGAGCAGACGGTGCCCTCAAGAGCCCAGCAGTGGGGACACTGCCCATCTCTACCGCTGGGGGAGGGCAGAGCAGGTGGGCAGCACTCATGGCCTCCAAACCCATCACGTTTGGACCCTGAAATCACCCGACACGTCCCCCACAGGGGTCTGATCCTTTGTTAACTGTCTCTAGATGCAGCTGAACTACATCTGGTGAAATGCACTGGAAAGGACCGCTCACACAGGACCCGTTTGTCATGTCTTCTCCCCCCACGGGTGTGAAGACGCCCACCTTTTGGGGACTGAGAGCATCTTTGCCTCCACATTGGAAATCACTCGCACGCCCTCTTCTGGTAAGTCCCATCCCTACCCAGGGCTTCAGTCCCACCTCTGAGCAGACGTCCCCACAGCCCCAGACCTTCTCTCTCTCCCAAGCTGCCGTCTTATGGTGCCTGGTGGGTGCCTCACTGCCCACCACGTCATCCGCGAGCCTCCCCACCTTAGATCTGCTTTCTTCCCTTTGGAGCTATCCCTACAGCAGGGAGTTAATACAGATATTCCCACTTTACAGAAGGGAAAATCAGGACCTGGGAGAGAGGTCCCACAGTTGAGTCCAGAGATTAGGTGATACCCTGCCCCCACGGCACCCTCTAGTACCACCTCCTCCCCAGCCTCCAGCACTATATGGGCATCAAGGATGGGCAGGGCCCAGGGGCTGCCTCCCATCCAGTGAGGGATGGCATGGACACAGAGCAGCCTCCAGGAAAGACTCTATTGCTAATAGGAAGTCAGGCCAAGGGTGTGGCTCTGAGTCTTGGAAATCTGGGGAGTTCCCAGCCCCTCCTCAAGGAGCCAGTCTCTGGTGGCTGGTGTCCCTAGAAAGCCGAGTTTAAAAGTCCCAGATCTGTGATTTTTCAAGCTGTGTGGCCTTAGGCAAGTCACTGAACCTCTCTGAGCCTCAATGTGCTCATCTGTAAAATGGGGTTACAAATGGGACCTATGTCACGGCGTGAGAATAAATGGGAAAATGCAGGCAGCGAGCTTAGCAGAGGGTGAAGGCATGGTCAGTACACAGGACAGGGCTGCCACTATTCTCTTGCTCTCATTAAGGTGAATGGCCCTCTTGTTGGTCCTCAGTGCCTGGGCAATATGCAACGCACCCCCCGCACTTCGTTCTCCACGCTGTTCTCAATGGCTGGGGCATTTTTTCTCTCTACACCCACCCTCTCAAGTCAATAGATTCATCTTTCAAGTCTCAGACACTTTCCTGACTCCTCCCCATCCCACCCCCACAGCCTGGCCGCGCTCTGCATGCTCAGAGCCTGCCCTCCCCAACCCCAGAGCACCGCTCCTCTGGGGCTCTGGGCCCAGCCATAATCTGATATTTTTCTGCATGATCATTTGATTCACCTCTCTCTCCCTCTAGACCATGAGCCCCAAAGGGCATCACCAGGCCTGTCCAGCTCAGGTGGATTTCCAGGACCTAGCACGCCACCCGGCACGGAGTTATATGGTTTGGCAGAGGGGCAGATGGGGGTGGAACATAGAGGGGGAGGGTTTGGGGAGCCTGTGCCCAGATCAGCTGCCGGATGAAACACCCGCAAGGCTGGCGGCCCACCTCCAAACGGACAAGGGGCTAGGGTAAACTTAGCATGCCACCCCCTGCCCCCCATTTCCTGTCTACCCTCCTTCCTTCCCTGCCGCCAGAGCTGAAGTCAGCAGAGTCTGGTTTCTTAGCAGTGCGACCTGCTGGAGACGCCAGTCCAGCTTTCCAAACGTCAGTGTCCCCAGCAGTAAAATGGGATAATCAATGTCCCCACATCCGTTGTCATGAGGCTGGAATGAGATTAGGCAGATAAAGTGTTTGGCAGGGGGCTGAGCACGCACTGAGCACCCAGTAAATGCCAGCTCCTTGTTCTCAGCCATCCCTGTCTGTCCTGGGCCCCAGCTCTGCTGTGTCCCACTCTCTGCAAGGAGGGAGCTGGGTTCGACTTTCTCACCCTCTCAAGTGCCAATGCCTTCCCTCAGCAACCAGAAGCCACAAAGGGTGGCTGATGGGGGACTTCCAAACACCAGGGCAGGTCAGCAGTGGTGGGAATTAGGGGCATGGGGTTCCCCTAGAACCCCGCTGTGATCTCAAGGACAGCGTGACCTATTAGTAAGAACGTGGCTTTCAGATTCAGGCCTGGGTTCCAATCTCAGATCCTCAGGCCTGACCCAGGACAAGTGACTTCTGAACCTCAGTTTCCTCTTCTGTAAAATGGGGAGAGTCCTAGTTCCTCCTTCCTAGGCCATTTGAGGGGTTCCATGGAGACGTGGCAGGTGTTCGTGCCCAGTGGAGACGGGCCATCCAGGGGGTGATGCTCGCGGGCGAGGGGAGGTCCATGCAGGGGCAGGGCACAGTGGGATGCAGGAACCAGCCTACACCAGCCTCCGAGAGCCAACTGTCAAATTTTCAGAAAGTTGTGAGTCAATTGTTCCATAAAGTTAAATTATGTTATATTAAAAACCAAGGCCCTCGATACTCAAAACTCAACAGTTCCTTGTGATTTCACTACATCCTACTATTAACTACGCTGTTGGCATTATTTGCATTTCTGGAACATCTACAGATAAGTGGTTGGTTGCTCAAAATCGGCCATGGGAATATTTACAGCAGGGAAATTGGCAAGCTATACAAATCACCCCTTGGGCACTAGTCCACGCAAGAGGCCAGTTGTCAACTATACACCAGCACCGCTGTGGGCTTGGGGAGCAATCGTGGCTGAACGGTCCCTCCCTCATCCCCAGACTGGACGGATGGAAGCGCCAGGCTGCCAGCTGCTCCAAGAGCTGGTGGCGGGCGCCCCCTGGTGGCTGCTTCGAGCACCCACCATCCCGGCTGCTGACTTGAATCCTGCACTTTGGAGAGAGGGCTACAGAGGGGTAGCCCACTTCCATTAGAGAGCTGTGCCCACACACACAGCATCCTGGAGCAGAGGGGCTCTGCAGGCCCTCGGGGGAGTGCGGAGACCTGATCCCTGCCCATACAGAGAGGGTAACAAGACCCTGGAGGGACGGCTCAAATGTCCTCCAAGTCCTTCAGCCCTTGGCTCCCTAACCCAGTGATAAGCTCCCCAGCTGGCTTTTCTGATCATTGCCAAAGAGGAAGTGAACCCCTGTTGCTCCCCCAGGAGCTGGCCTTCTCCAGGGTCCGCTGCTCCAGCCCACGGCGTATGCCCTGCTCCCACCAGCGCCCCCACCAAAACACCCTGAACACATCTTCCTGGGTGTCACCCTTGTTCTAGAGGGTCAGGGGGAAGGAGGAGACGTTCCTGCACTTCTCCCTGGCTCTGTCCCCACGACCCTGCTGCCTGTCCCGACCCCTCTTGCATTGCCCCAATCTCTCCTCTGAAGAAATGCCCTGAAGGATTTACTCAGCCATCATCTGTGCCCCGAATATTTATTGAGGATCTATGCTGTTCCCGGCCCCGGGGCTGGGCCGGGGCAGATGTCCATGAAAGATAGAGGCCATCCTGAAACGTGGCCATAGGGGAAATCGAGGGAGGGCAGGATGGGGGTAACTCTGGCACCAGATGGAAGCTCTCCTCCCCAAAATGCCCCCTTCCTGTGAGGTGATCATGGCAACCAGAAGAGAATGGTGGTGGGGTTGGGGACAGGGAACTCTGAGTCTTCCTGGGTTGGGGGAGGGGAAGGACAGGCGTGGGAGGCCATCAGAGGGAGGCCATCAGAGGGATTCCAGAACAGACAGGAGACAGAGAGGTGGAGGGGCATCTCCACTCTCCACTGGAGGTTCTGTTTGCCAGTCTCACTTGGATTCCTGGACTTTGGCTGCTCTCAGGCCTGCGGAGGGCGGCCAGGGTTCCCTGCCCTAAAGATCCCCACCTCCAGGATTGGGGTAGGAGGGGAACATGGAGCCCAGGCAGCTAAGGGAGGAAGCTGTGGAGGGTGAGGTCATCCCCCTCGCGGTCCTCCCCAGTCTCCGCCTTCAGGCCCTGGCTCTTGGCCTTGGACAGGCCCCCATTGGCCGTGGCAGTGGACCCCTCGGCCCCCTCAGGCAGCAGGGACGAGATGCAGACCATCTCGGTAGGGGAGTAGTTGCGTACAGGGTATGTGTGGTTCTTGCGGGAGAGGCGGATGGCCAGCACCACGGTGCACACAAGGAAGACGGTGGCCACCAGGGCCAGGATGAGGATGGCCAGCAGGCACTGCTTCACTGGGTTGTGGTCCAGCGGGCCCTCTGTGGGACTGGGGCTCACAGTTGGTGCTCTGGACGGAGACTTTACAATTATGTGTTCTGTGGTCAGGGCCTCAGTGGAAGTGGATTCTGTGGACAGGGCCTCCGTGGACTGGGCATCGGTGGCTGCAGGTTCTGTGGTTGGTGCCACCATACTTGCCAGCCCCGTGGTCAGAGCTTCAGTGGCTGCAGGTTCTGTGGTCAGTGCCACTGTACTTGCCGTCCCCGTGGACAGAGCCTCAGTGGCTGCAGGTTCTGTGGTCAGTGCCACCATACTTGCTGGCCCTGTGGTCAGAGCCTCGGTGGCTGCAGGTTCTGTGGTCGGTGCCACCATACTTGCTGGCCCTGTGGTCAGAGCCTCGGTGGCTGCAGGTTCTGTGGTCAGTGCCACCACACTTGCCAGACCCGTGGACAGAGCCTCGGTGGCTGCAGGTTCTGTGGTTGGTGCCAATGTGCCTGCTGGCCCTGTGGACAGGGCCTGCACTGTGGCCAACTCTGTGGATGGCACTCCTTCTGTGGATGGACCCTCTGTGATGGGAGGGGTTACAGTGAGGGGTTCTGTGGTCAGAGGGCCCCGTGTGATGAAAATTCCCTGCGTGGCCAGTTCTGTGCTCAGAATCCCAGTGGCTGCCGCACCTGCATACAGGACAGCAGAGTCCCTTGTGGCCACCCCCAGAGTGGCAGACTCAGATGTTTCAGGCCCTGCAAAATCTCTCTGTCCTGATGTTCCCGTCACATTCAGAAGCTTGAGGCTCAGGGATGGGTCCTCAGTCCTGGTTTCAAGCACTCCTGGAAAGTCTGTGCCATGTGAATAATAGTCAGACCCATCGTAGTCCCACACGACCTCTGAGTGGGTGATTAGCTGCAGGCTGCTCCCAGGGCCCAGCAGGGTCAGCAGCAGGAGGAGTTGCAGAAACATGGCACCTGGAGGGGGACATGGACAGAGCGACATCAGGACGGCTGCACCCCTGCGCCTGCCAAGCACCCTCGACCATGACCCTGGATGGCCACACTGGGAGCACATCTGGTCCAGGGTACCCTCCTGACCCAGTACATGCCCAGTGCACAGTGGACTCCTCAGCAAACAGCAGCTAATATTACTTATCAATATCACGGAATCCATCGGGGGGGGGCTTCAACTCCTTCTATATAGCGTGTAGAAACTATATTTGCCTCCTTATCCTTTCTGATTAAAATCTTTCATTTGTGGGCAAGACCATCTACTGGAATGTAGAAAGAAAATGTTAGATCGTCTCATTGTATTAACTTTCATGTCATTGCTTCTTAATTTCTACTGTTGTATATGTGTATAATATGCCATGAGAACAGTGGCACCTGTAGACAAGTCATAAACAGATGGGTCTACATATATTATCCACTGGTGAGGTCCACGAGCAAGAGTTGGGAGGCTGCAGGGCCACAGGATAAAGCTGTTCATTGGGACCTTCGAGGCCTCTTAGAGCCAAAGCTGAGTCCTCCCTCCATGTCCCTCTGTTGCACGTTCCCTGTCTTTGCTCCCACCCCACACAGCCCCAGCCTGTCCCCCAGATTCTCAGTTCTCTAATCCTTTCTTGGTGTTTCCGCTTGGTCCAGTTCCCTTTGGCTGGGTCCCTGCTTGCCCCATGGGGATGACAGCACCTATCTTGAGGCTCTTGTGAGGATAAAAAGAGGTGATACCCTTAGCACTCTGCTCCCACCTCAAGCTCCAGCAAAGAGCAGCGACGTTGGTTCTTTCAGTAAACGTATCCCGTAAGTCCTCAAGGGCCCAGAGCCATCAACCACACTATCTGGGGCCAGGAGAAAACTCAGATCTTTTCCGAACAGCCCTGCTCTCAGCAAGCTGACAGTCATCTCGTTTGCCTGTGGGCAGGAGGGCCACTGTCCAGCCTCATATTACCTCTCAGCCTCCCAACCAGGAGGCCGGAAAGGGCAGTGCCTCTCCCTTTGCTGGCCCATTTCTTCTTGGCCTTGCGAACATTCGTGCCTTCTGGTTCTCTCTCTCTCTTTACACTCCGCACCCCCCCGACCCCACCCTGGCACTGGCTGGTGTTTGTGGAATTTGAAACCTTGCATCTGAGAATCGTGTGGTAGACAATGGCCATGTTCTGAGGCAGGATTCAGGTATTCCTGGATTCCCAGGACATAGTTCCCTTCGGTATGCGATTCCAGGCACAGTGTCTGGGGCAGAGCCTGGATAATCTCCTGTACCTTCCCTTGTATTTCATGTAATTAGGAGCAGAGGGCAGTTGCCCATCATCCCTTGACTGACTGTAACCCCCTCACAGACCCCTCAGCTTCCAAACTCAATCTAACCTTTCACATGTTAGCTAGAATTATGATGGTTTCTGAAATGCCAGTCTGATCACATTTAAAAGTGCTCTCTTAAACCAAACTTTTTATTTGCACCAGATCCATCCAGCTCTCACAGTTATTCTCATTTTACAGAGGAGGGATGAAGCTCAGAAAGGTGGAGCAACTTGCCCCAAGACACACAGCTGCTGAATGGCAGAGATGGGATTCGAAGCCAGTGAGGACTCAGGAAGGCTTTGCAGAGAGGCCTGACCTAGCTGAGGAGGCAGAAGGAGGAAAGGCTTAGAAGAGAGCTTCACTTGCTGGGTTTGTGGCTGTGGTTGGGGAGAGCAAGGGCAGAGTAAGAGTAAGGAGGACCCTGAAGGCCACATCACCCAGAAAGGTCAGCCCCCTCTGCTATGTGGGGCACAGGGTGGAGAGCACAGATTGCGGGGGCTAACAAAAGGATGTTCGAGTCCCAGCTCCGTCCCTTACAAGTGGGATGACCTTGACCCAGATCTTTGCCTTTCAGAGCCTCTGTTTTCTCATCTGTAAAATGGGAACAACAAATAGCACCTATCTCATAGGGCTGTGGGGAGAATGTAATGAGATGATGGATTCAAAAGTTCCAGGCTCACAGTAGGTGCTTAATAAATGTGTCACACACACACGCATGCACACACACAAACACACTCTGTCTCTGAACCTGCCTTCAGGAGGCAGACCTGTGCACAGGGGGTGGTGTTCCTACTTGGGGGAACCTTGGCCCCACTTTCCTAGGGGTGGTAAATTTAGGAAGAAGTCACCAGCTCAAGGAAATATTGCATAATTGTGAAAGGACTCACACCCACCACCCGAACTTGGGCAGTTCTCGGTTTTTGGAAGGCAGATCCCTCAGCCACTTCCTGGAAGTAGAGAGGGAGGAACAGAAACAGAAGACCCAGTGCACCAGTTCCTGGGTCTGGGAGGCATCTGGGCGAGTCAGGGGCTGGCTTTCTGCTGCTGGGAGGCTGGGAAGGTACTGTGGAGGGGGCCAGGTTGTGTTCCCCAAGGTGGGCCCTCCCCCTGCGCCCATCCCCATGGTCCCCTGCACACAGAGGCAGCCTGGGATGGAGGAGAGACCACTTAGCTGCCACGTAACCCAAGCGGGTCCCTTCACCTTCTCTGAGCCTCAGTTTCCTCATCTGTGAAATGGGCCATACTGTCTCAAAGATGAGACCGGATGGAGATGCTGCAGGGAAGGTCCCTGAGCCTGGCATCCAGCAGGAGGCTGTGGGCAGAGAAGAAGAGAGGGAGGTCTCTGACTCACCGAGAGCCTACAGAGATGGTGAGTTCCCTACCTTCCCCGTGGGAGGTTAGGAAAGCTGCAGGGACCTGTGTGAGAACAGAGACCTCCCTGCCTTTTTGGGAGATGATAACAGGGTCCACTGGAAAAGCCCAGATCTCCCTGCCTGGGCCTGTCTAGGGCGACCAGCTCAGCCTGGACAGCCAGTGTCAGCACATGAAATCCTCATCCCCGTCAGTCTAAGGCAATCCGCGTGCCTGGTGCCTGCATTATCATGGGGCTTCGAGGGGAAGGGACCAGGGACCCGGCAGCCTCCAGCCAGGCTGCGGCTAGGCAGGCATCAGCCCACGTGACAGGGAGAAACCAGGCTCGTGGCTCCAAGGAGCCAGACAGGTAACGAGGAGCAGAGCGGAGGGCGAGCGCTGGGTGGGGCAGGTAGATTACAACTTTAATGTCTGCTGCAACAAACGTGTTGCACCGCAACGAACGATGCATTATAGAGCCCCTGCTGGGGGTGGATTATTTCATTATCTCCCCATCGTAGGGGGAGGACTGCTTCGTCTCCACTCCAGCACTGGCTGGGACGGTTCCCGTTATACTGATGAGGGAAGCAAGGCTCAGAGAGGTGAAGTCATCCTCCGGGCCCCGCCTTTCACCTCCTCCCTCCTCCAGGAAAAGAGTTACCACAGCAGCGGAGTGGGTGGGGCTGAGAAGGAGGGGCCTAACCGAGTAGGTCAGCATTTCCTGTCTGTCACCGCAAACCCGGGCAGAGGTGTGAGCAGCCCGAGGCCACACCCTAGCTCCGCAGACGGTGCGGTGGCGGCTGCCCCCGGGATACAGAGGAAGGATGCCCAGGGAAGATTCCACAAAGCTTGGGACCTCCCATTCGGAACCTGGAATCTCAGGAGTCCCAGTGTGCAAGAGCTTAGAATCAGGATCCGAAAGACCGAGAATCTCAGGGTGGGGCTTGGACAGCCTCCAGAGAGGGGAAGGCTCCAAGTCGATGAGCAGATCCATCGGAGGCCCAGATGTCCTCCCAGATCCCAGTGCAGGTCTGAGTCCTGGTGGACTGGACATGGAACCGAGCAGGACCCTGTGCAGCCTTCCCCGGACAGACCTCTCCCCCGACACCCTCTGCTGTAGCTCCTCCCTCTCTGAAGTACCCAGATAACGGTAGCACATTTCCTGAGTTGATTTCCAGATGCTAAAACCCTACCAGATTCAAGAAAGATGGGTAATGTTAACCCCTGTGGCATTGCCCCGGGTAACTTACCATCAACCAATCAAAGAATTGTGTACACGCTGATCACAGGCCCTGGGATGCCCCTGGCTCAACCAGCCGTTAAAAATGCTTTGCTGAAATTCACCAGGGAGTTCGGGCCTTTTGAGCACTAGCTGCCCTGGACTCCTCGTCCGGTGCCTGAAAATACAGGCCGCACTTTCCTCCACCACCACCAAGCCGTGTCAGTAGATCGGCTTTACTGTGCACGGGCGAGGGGACCGAAAGAGACAGGCCCTGCCTGCCCAACTCAGGATCAAATCCAGTATCAAACCAGATCCAGTCCCAGCTCTGTCACTTACCAGCTGGGTGACCTTGGGCAACTGAATACACCTCTCTGAGCCACCGGTTCCTGGCCTAGAACACAAGACCCTAGTAGTGCCCACCCTTCCTGGGGTTGTTGAGGGTTGAAGGGAGCTGGTCCAGGTTGCGTGTTCAGCACATAGGAAGTGCTCGGTAAAAGCCAGCTGTTGTCACTGTCATTCTGCATGTAGGGCCACGTCCCTGAAAAATTGCCAACCCTGGGACAACTTTGACACACCTCTGGCCTTGTTGGTCAGAGAGAGCTGGGGCTGGGAGAAACCAAGCCCTGGGCACTATACACAGCCTGGGCCTCCCCTGGTTTGGGAATCACGTGTCTCAAGTGTAGACGACGTGCTGGGCACAGTTCTAAGAGCTACGCATGAGGTTCTAGCTCACTCGGGCCCCACAACCTCCTCGTATTAATCCCACGTGAAAGATGGAGAAACTGAAGCTCACTTGGCACCGGGAGTTACACAGCCGGTAAGAGAGGAAGCAGGAACCTGAACTTGGGTGATCTGGCTCCAGAGCCCACCTCACAGTCACAGCTCCCTATCACCAGTGAACAAGGCCAGGCCATTCTCTGGAGCCAGAGCAAACACTGCCTCCTCCAGGAAGCCTTCCCAGATTGCCCAGGCATGATTAGCTGTTCCAGTTGGTTAAACCTTTTTTTTTTTAAGTGTTAATGTTCTAAACATTCATTTCCTTCCATGAAGACTAAAAGGACAGAAACCACAGAAGTCTTGTGGCTCACGCTACACGTCCGGGGCTGAGCAGACAGGCAGGCACTTAGTGGGTGTCTGTCGCGATACTGGTCCACTGAGGCGCAGGCACTGTGGCTGTCCCATGGCCCCCACCAGACCACACGCTTTTGGAGGGCAGAGTCTCCACTGGATCCTCAGCCCCCACAGGCCTGCTATCCTGGGGGACTCATTATAGGCCCGTCTCAGGAGTGGACACACGAGCGAGGCAGGGCAGCCAGCACATGACCGCACAGCACGCGCCGTCTGCAGGCTCCCGGCCTCACGTTTGTCATCCTGTACTTCCCAGCCTCTTCTCATCAGTTACCCCAGACCCCATCAAGGAGCCTGTTCAGACTTTACTTTCCTAATTACCACCCGCCCCATGAAATTTTAACACTGCAGATAATCCGTGTTTAATGTTCTGTGGCCCTTTTACACGGACACAAACCATAGTGACATCTAAGTTGTTTTGTTTTGTTTTGTTTTGTTTGCCTCCCCTTCTGAAAAAACCCAGCTCTCACTTATCCTACCTGATGTTGCTGGCCTGGTACAGAGGAGGTGAGGCACTCTCACAAACGCATTCATGGAGCCTCGCACCTGGTTTTAGTTTCACAACTGATGGTTTTCTGAGGATACCTGCGTAGACAGACAGATGGACCAGCATACACACGCGCGCACGCGCACACAGATGTACCCGGCCATCCTGTAACAGAGAACAAGCCTGACTCTGTCCTGACTCTATGCCTCGGCTCTGTCGTCTGGGCTTGGTCCTGCTGGCTCTGCACCTTTGTCAAAGAATGTCGCCTAGAGCCTGAAATGCACACAATGCCCTTTCTCAAGGCTCTGCCTCCAGGCCAGACCTTTAAAGGTGTAACACTTCTCCATCCATAGAGACAGAAAACGGTGCAGGACAGAAGGCAACACTGGTCTTGTTGGAGGCTTATAGGAACGTGGTGACCAGACCAACGCCGACAGCTGAGAGAACAAAGGATTTGGCACCAAGAAGTTTGCAACGACCAGCCACACCCCCTCCCCTTTCAGTGTAACAATCTGAGTTCTAACTCGGGTAAGATGGGTCTTTGGGACAACAGTGGGCCATCTTCACAGTCTGCTGGCTCTCTGAATCAAGTCACTATTCCTTGCCCCAACACCTCATCTTTCCCTTGTCCTGAGGCGAGCAGTGTGACCTATAAAATCCTACTTCCTTCCAGCCAGAGGCCACCCCCGCCGTCTCCCTGCTCCAGCTCAGAAAGGCAACAGAGGGACCGAGGCCTGAGTTCTCTGTGGGTTCCACGAGGGTCCTGCGGCCAGATGGGACCACCGCAATCCAGGCCCAGCCACCTCCCAGCCGTGCGGCCAGGGGCAGCTGCTTCTCCCCTCTGAGTCTTGGTTTTCTCATCTGTAAAAAGGGGTTGCAGGGTTCCCGGATGATTCCCCGGCCTTCTGAAGGCTCAAGTTCCCAGGGGGCGCTCAGCCTGGCCCCCCCACCCCGAGCCTTCTGCTGTCTCAGTCTCCCTGTCTGCCCTCCAAGCCTGGTGAGGGAGTGTCTGCCCTTAGGGTGCGGCCTGCCCAGGCCCAGGGAACCACCTCCTGAGAAAAGAGAATTTCAGGTGACAGGAGCCCCTCCTGGTCCTTGCCTATGGCGGTGGGTGTGTGTGTGCGTGCGTGCGTGCGTGCGTGCGTGCGTATGGGTGTGGGTGTGGGTGTGGGCGTGAACAGTGGCACTGCTTTGCCACCGGCCCCTCACCGTTCTCCTTTACACCCCTAAAGCACCCCAGATACAACTTAATAAGAGTATCCTAATTACTATTATTATTATTTCCTCTTTTGCTAGCAATAGTATATTTTAATAATTTGCTATGGACAAGTGTCGCTCTCCATCTCCTAAAAATGTGGGGAAAAAAAGTAACTTTGGAAATGACAGACTTCTGGATTCACAGCCTGAGCAAATCCCTTCACCTCTCTGGGCCTTGGTTTCCCACCCATGAAAGAAGGGAGTAGGGTGATTTTGAGGGAAACACTGCTGATTTCTCCAGTTTTTTAAATTCAGAATAATCCCCAAGCCGGCAGCCGCTGGCCAGCCTGACAGGAAGGGCGGGATGGAAGCTGAGGGAAGCAGGATGCGGAAGAGGCAGTGGATAAGGCCACAAACTCCAGGCAGACCCCATCCCGAGAGCCCAGAGCCTTGGGGTGCCCTTTCTAGAAGCTGCAGCTCAGGTCCTGCCCAGGAGCTGCCCCCAGCCTGCCCTCGGCTGTCAGGCAGGCCCGCTGGTCCCTTGAGACTCCTCCACTCCAACCCAGCCTCTCCCTTCGGTTTTGCAAGCTGGTACTCACCGTGTTCAGCAGAGCATGCGACAGCTGCCCCGCAGGCCCAGGAGAAGCACTGCTCTGCTTTAGCGACAGTGACCCAGCCTGGGCAGCACCCGTGCCCTGGGCTCAGACTGCATCAACCCCCAACTGCTGTGTGTCAAAGAAGGAAGCGAGAATGTGGTTACTCAGACGGCCACGTGATAGGCCACACCGCCTTGTTTGTGACAGCTTCGGGGACAACATTGATTAAGACTGGGTGGGTAGTGAGAGACAGAGTCCCGCAGAGCCTAAGGTCACTCTTGAGTTCCTGTAACTACAAGAACACCTAGAACCACATGGATGGTCTCTGGGGAGGGGGGGTTGAGGGCCCCAAGCCTGGAAAGACCACAGAGAGTCGGGGTGAGAGGGGACCCCACCCTGGAAGGGATGGAGTGACCAGATGCGAAGGAGGAGGGTTCTTGATTCTTGGCCAAGAAGGAAGTGGCTGAGGGGTGGGGTGGGGGTCACAAAACACAGACCTTCATGAGCTTTGCAAATCCAGTGGAGCAACTCTTTTGTGATCTAAACAGTTTCTCTAGGGTGCACAAGTGATCCTTTTCGCTGCCTTCCAGAACCCTCTCTGGGGAGGCAGACTTCAAATTCCACGAGGGCGAGTCCTGCTTGTCTTATTTCTCCCTCATTTAGCCGACTCTGACCCCCCAGCTCTGAGATTCTAAGGCAGGTAATTCCTGTAGCTCCTCACCTGGTGGGGAAGCCAGCAAGTAATGTAAACACATAAAAAGGACAATAGGACAGAGCCTGGGAGGGGCCCCTAACCCTGGGCCCTGGGTTGGGGAGGGAGCTGTCAGGAGACTCTGCCACGGGAAAGTGGTATTTCAGAAGAGCAGGGTGGGCAGGGCAGCAGGAAGACATCCCGGGAACAAGGCGAGAGGCCTGGCGGTGCACAGATTCTCCATGAATTCAAGGGGCATCTCCCAGGGTCTGGCCTGTGGCTTTGCACAAGGTGGGGCTCAGGACACAGGCAAATAGAGGTTCACATCCTGCCGTGCACACAGGTTGTTTAAAACTGAAATCAGAGCCCCAGCGGGTGTTCACATGACAGCACCTGGGTCACCTTACGAAGCTGCAGCTGGAGGGGGCCCTGAACTCATCCAGTCTGTACACACAGGGACACTGAAGTCCCCAGAGAGGAAGAGAGACTCAGAGCTTCCCGCTCCTCCCCAGCAGGTGTGGGGATAGCCAGCCCTCAGGGCCAGTGGGGCGGGGGGTGGGGGGAACTGAGAAACTCTCAAGGACTGACCCAGGGAAGAGCGCCACTCCCCATCAGAATCATTCCAGATAAGTTGCTTCTAGCCTGGGGTCACAAGCACACTAAATGAAGGGCTGTCCCTCTGCTAGGATCTGCCCCGGTGAGCACCCCGGAACCCAGCTCACCCTGAACCAGAACCCATCACCAGCCCACAGGTGTGAGGCTGACACAGGTGAAGATGCAGAGGACAAGGGTAGAGGGCTTGGCCAGGGGTCAGGGACCTGTGTGACCCTGGGGCGCCTTCCCCAATCCAGGCCTTGGTTCTCTACCTGTAGAACAGGAAGTCTCCAAAGATGGAAGGTTCTCCAAGAACTGGGGAGGATGCTGGTGGTCAAGTCAGAGAGACACAGGGTGCCATCGCCCACCTGTCGGGGTGGGGAGGGGAGCAGCCCTGACTTTGCAGCAGGAAAGACCCAGTGAGAGTCCAGCTCTGGACAGACAATTTACACCGAGGGCGACCTAGCATCCCAGCCTGCGTGGGACAGGCCTTCCTGGGATGCGGGACACTTCAGGACTAAAACTGGGTCAGCTCTGGGTAAATCGGCATGAGTTGGTCGCCCTCCAGTGGAGACCAGCCCCTTCCAGGTCATAGGGCCAGGCAAGCTGCTTATTTGTTCAATTCTGAATGGGGTTTTGGAGGCTGTGAGCCTCAACTGCAGCTCTGGGATGAGGGTACCGGCCAGGGGAGTTCGGAGCAAGCAGAAGCAGAGCCCGGCATCCCCCAGATGCCTCTTTTCCTCCCTGGCCCCGATGCAGCCACAAGCTGCTTCTCAGGAGACGGGTGCAGCCCGGGAAAAAGGTAATTCTGCCACAGACCCACCTCCAGCCCCTTATATCTCTGTGAGCTTTGAAAACCCTCCAGGAGCAGTGCCCTGGGGTGGGGGACAACTCACAAGACCAGGGACCCGATAAGTGACCTTTTACAACCTATGTGACCTTAGGCAAGTCACTTCTTGGGAGCCTCAGATTCCCTGCCTGCAAAGCCTTGCGATACACTTAACATCTCCTTGGGCTCTGCTAGGCGCCAGACCCCCGCATCTATCAGCTCCTGGGCTCAGAGCAGCCTGTGTGGAGGGGAGGACCCTGGTGCTCAGGGAACTATATTCAAAATCTTGTAGTAGCTTGTGGTGAAAAAGAATAGGAAAACAAATGTATGTTGTGTTCCTATATGACTGAAGCACTGTGCTGTACACCAGAAATTGACACAACATTGTAAACTGACTATACTTCAATAAAAATATATTTTAAAAAAAAAAGGAATAAAGACTCAAATCTCCAACATGGCCGGCAATGCCCTGACTTCCTCCTCTCCCTTTCCAGCCTCATCTCATTCTCATGCCTCCTGGTTTTCTGCTCCAGCTCCTTCTTTTGTCTCCTCTTATGTTTCCTCCCGATACAGGGCCTTTGGATGTGCGGTTCCGTCAGCCCCAGGGTAGCCCCTCCTCACTCTTTCGACCCAGTTCATATGCCACTTCCTCAGGAAAAGCCCATCCTGACCACCCCTGCCCCGTTCTGTGATCTCAGAACACTGTGCTCTTCTCCAACGTGCATGTGGTTGTCTGATAAAAGCCTAGTTCCCTGGAAGCTGCCGGAGAACACCACGTCTGTTTTGTTCACAGTGCCATCTCCTGGGCCAAGCACAACCTGGCTCATAGGAATAAAAACTGCTAATGTTTATCAGGTGCTTCTTTGTGCCAGGCCACATCCTAGGCTCTTGATATATTCGAATCTGTCTAATCATCACAGTTGCCCCAAGAGGTACGTACTATTCATATTCCCATTTTATAGATGAAAAAACCAAGGCCCGGAGAAACTAAGTAACTTGCCTAAGGTCACACAGCTAGTAAGTGGCAGAGCGAGGGTTAAAACACAGGCTGTCTGATGACAGAGCTTGCATTCAACCACAATATATATTTGTTGAATAAATGTAAGTTATCCCAGCTTCTCTTGGCTGCCCCTGTCTGCTCTGATTGGTCCCAGCGGATGCCATGCTCGCCACCACTCTCCAACTCCACATGCGTGGCTGCGGTGTAGAGCGGGAGTTGCAATCAGCAAAGCCAAAGGTGTTCATTTCCTCCCTATATCCAAGTCCAGTGGTGGGCTAGCCCGGAAACCAAACCCCATTTATGGGCCTTTTGGGGAAAATGTGGTCCTGGGTTTTCACTAAAGCCTGTTATAGCTGGGCAGCCCCATCTTAAAGTGAATGGCGAGGCTCCTTGGGCTCCAACGAAATAAAGATTTGATATCCAGACCTCTTTGACCTGCTTGTGCACGAACACTCCTATGTGATCGTCTGTGAGCCAAATGCAGTCTCCTTTCCATCAGCGATGGGGGAAGTGCTAGCAGCCACCACGTGGTGGGGCTCACACAGCTGCACGGTGGGCACCGGGTCCCAGCCACCTCACCACTGCTTGTTAAGCTCTGCTGTGCGCGAAACCTATTTGGTTACGCTCGCTTCCTTAGTTGTTTCTGGGTGGGGAGTGGGGTGGGAACTGTTCTTATGAGGTGGGAAGCCCCATGAAAAAGACCAGCAGGACCCCAAGGCAGGGTCACTACTCTTTTGCCGGCACCATCCGGTTCCCTGGCCTGGTGGCATTATCTCACTTTTTAAACTCTGAAATGGCTTACTTCTAGGAAAGCAAAACTTACCCCTAAGATTCTATTGGTTCCCTGAGCTAACTCCTGATTGGTCCATTTGTAGTGCTTTATTTGCATGGAGCTCACTCCTGATTGGTCCGTTTCTACAAAGCTTGTTCCTAATTAGTCACCTTTGTTATACCTTATTTGCATATGATGTTACAAAATGTTGCAAAGTCTAGACTGGTATCCTGTAAAAGCCTGTGTAAACCTACAGAGGGGATCCAGAGCTTGGAGTGTTAACTCCTCTGGTCTGGCTGGCTTAATAAATAAACCTGAATTCTCCGACCCTCCGAGTGCTGCTTGGTCTCTTGCCTGGATCCAGGTTGCTGTCACAACTGAGCTATAACACTGAGCTGTAACACACTTTGCTGCAACACTTAGGACACTTACTACCAAAGAGACAAAGAGAGGAAGAATAAGGTGGCCAAAGCCAAGTTTCGAGCTGGTATTTACCAGGCATAAGCTGGTCAGGTATTGAGGAAAACGATGAAAGAGAGGAAGAGAGAAAGAGGAAGGGAAGGGAAGGGAAGGGAAGGGAAGGGAAGGGAAGGGAAGGGAAGGGAAGGGAAGGGCGGGAAGAGATGCTTGTGAAATTCTGGAAATACGTGGATGGGCAAGGGCTATAGCTGACAGGCGGAGTGTGGCTGAGACATGAGCATCTCTATAATCTGCTGGGGACTCACTGCTGCCCCTCCCCAACTAGATGTCCACTTCCTGTGTGACCCTCTGCCCATTCCCCTGAAAATGGGAAAAACTGCAGGAAATTGGGGGTGACACCTCCCTCCGAAAGTGACTGTTGTGCCTCCTAGGAAGCTGGGGCTCAGGAAGGGCCCAGTGGGTCTGAGCCCAGGTCTGTCAGACCGCAAAGCCTGTGGCTTCCTGTCTAACAAACAGGAGTCCAGCTGAGGGTGTAGCCGGTTCTACAAGGCAGTGGGGTTTTTTAATTTACCTGCCACAGGGCCTCTTCAAAAGAAAGCAGAGATCTCAGAAAACAGAGAACAGAGATAATCTCACAAAAGGACCAGCCCTGGAGAGGAGGAGGGGGGAACCACACCCAAATGTCTGTCCTCCCCTTTCCCCTCCCCACCCCCCACATCCTCTCTGCTCCAGGAAGGCCTGCAGCTTGCTGATTTGAGTATCTGGAGGGAAAATGACCACTGTGGGGCCCGCCAGACCCAGGACATCCTTCCCCTTCTCAAACAGGAACAGAACTTTGGGGAGTTCACATTCAGCCCCCAGTTCTAGGGTGGGAGCCTACTGAGGGAGCCGTTCCTCTGGAGCCAACAAGGGCTCCCCCGGGCTGACTGGGTCAGCTTAGGCTGGACCACGATCTGGGCAGGAGCTGGTCCCAGACCTGGAAGGCCGGATGGCAATCCAATCTAGAAAGGTTCTCCAGACTCCGTGATTTTCCCAAGGAGCGTAGCTGCTGAAGGAATCAGTGCCTCCCACGGGCCACTCCAAGCACCGGGCCTGGGCTTGGCCCTGAAGGTACACAGATAGAGAATTCCGTACCTTGGACCGCAAGGGGCTCTGATAGCAGAGACAGAGCTGCACAAGGAACGAGTCTTGGCTGCAGAGAAACTCAACTCAAACCGGCTTTGGTGGCTATCGGATTCCTGGGGAATCTTGTGGAATTAAAGTCGGAAATGCAGCTGGATCTCAGGCACAGCCTTAGGGAGCAGATGGCAACCCAGGGCCCTTTCTCCATCACTTTGCACCTGCCCTGCCTACTTGCTCCCTGCATCCCCAAATCCCAGGCCTTGTAAAGGGAAACTCAGATCTGATGCCACTGAAGGTGGTTCCAGGGGGCTCATTGGCCCAGCCTGGGGTGGACTGTGGCCATGGGAAGGTCATAATCTGAAAGCAAAGCACTGTTGCAGATGATCCAGTAGGTACTCGCATCCCAGAAAATGGCTATATTTTCAGTTCACTCATTCGACAAATATTTATGAATACAATTATGCCAGACCCTAGGGATACCATGGCCAACTTCTGGTCCTGTTCTCATTCAATCTGGGGGAGACAGAAACTCAATGAGTTGGCAGATCTGGTGAAAATAGGTGTTATGAGCCCTGCAGATATTTGGGGTCAGGGGTTGGGGGGAGGATGGGTGGGCCAGAGGGAACAGCACATGTGAAAGCTCAGAGGTATGAGGTCTTGTGACAAAGGGATGTCAGGAGAGGTCAGGAAGGTGATGGGGCCAGCATCGACCTATAGTGGGGATCTTAGCTTTTATTCTTAGTGGGATGAAAAGCCATGGCGGGTTTTGAGCCTAAATGCAGGGGTCAACAAACTTTTTCTTAGAGGGCCAGACTGTAACTATTCTAGGTTTTGTGGCCGTGGGGTCTCACCTCTGACTACTCACCTCTGGAGGTGCAGAGTGAGAGCAGCTATGGATGCTGCTTAAACAAATGCGCGTGGCTGTGTTCCAGGAAAATCTATGGACAGTAAAACTTGAATTTTATGTTATTTTCACTTGTCACTGCTCTTTGAGGGTTTTCTCCAACCATTTAAAAATGAAAACCACTCTTCTTAGCTTGGGGGTTGTACAGAAACTTCCAGAGGGCTGGATTCGGCCTGTGGGCCTTAGCTTGCCCACCCCTGCCTTAATACCTGAAAAGGTTACTCTGGCTGCTATGCTGAGAACAGATGAAAGCAGAGGACAACAGGAAGCTTGGTTTGGAAGACGTGGTAGTTAACTTTTACAGTCAACTTGACTGCACCATGGGGTACCTAGGTATTTGGCCAAGTATTATTCTGAATGTGTCTGTGAGGGTGTTTCTGGGTGAGATTAACATTTGAATTGGTGGACTGAGGAAAGCAGATTGCCCTCCCCCATGTGGGTGGGCCTCGCCCAATCAGTTGAAGACCAGAGGAGAACAGAGAAGTTAGTAACCTGGCTGCCTCTGAGCATAGGTTTTTTGGTTTTTTGTTTTGTTTTGTTTTGGCTGCCTTTAGACTGAAACTGAAACACTGGTCCTCCTGGGTGTCCAGTTTGCTGACTGGGGATAGTGGGACATGGCTTCCATAATCGTTATGAGCCCGTTCCTCACACTGACTCTCTCACTACATATGTGCACACATCATATCAGTTCCATTTTCCTGGAGAAGACAATACAGAAGCTCTGTCCACATCAGAGATGACGGGGGAATGAACTGGCAGGGTTACTGTGGCAGTATGAGAAGTAGCTGGAATATGGATGGATTTCAAAGCCGTGACTTGAAGTGGCTGAGAGCCCGCTTATGGGAGAGGAATCAGGTGGGGTGGGAGCAGCGACAAGTCAAGGGGGCGCCCACATGGGAGGCTGAAGAGCTGGACCCAAGAGGGGAACCACCTGTGTCTCCTTCACAGAGATTTTGACAGATTCTGTTCCAGGAAACATCACTTTGGAAACAAAAAAGGGAAGAGACGGGCAGAGGAGGAGGAACCAGCTACAAGGCTGTTCAAACCATGGTCTGGTCGCTCCACAAGGAGGAGGGGCTTCTGGCAGGTGCCCAGGTGCTCACTTGGGAGTCTCTACCTTGCAATCTTTTGTGACATTTTAATCCATTGCCCTGGAAAAGCTGGCCAGGGTGGTAAAAACTCACTGATCGCTTTGGGAACTGTAGCTGAGGGTGGCAGCTTGTTAACCTTGAGGTGCTTTGTGTGATTTCTACAACGCAGATACCATCTTGGCACAGAAGTGAACCTGCAACTTCCTGTTATCCCTGGGGCAACTTCCCAGTTCTCAGACCTCGCCCCAAAGCTTGGATTTTTGCTGCTGAAACCCTGAGGGGTGATTTCGCAGCCCAGCACCTTTACTGGCTGGACCATTTGGGCATTTGCTCCACTGCATTTCCCCCCAGGTCCCTTAACATCTCACTGTGAAAATATGAATTCACCCAGCGAGCACCGAGATGAATGGAATGGGGGTGGGGAAGGGAGGTCACAGATGAGGGCTGAGCAGACCGCAGGGCTATGATGAAGGTGAGGGCTGCCCTGCCCCTCAGCCTCGGCAGCTCCCTTCACACTGGGATGACGTATCTGCATCACCTGGACCAGCTGGCCGTGAATGTGGGGAAGGCATCTTATTTGTACGTGAAGCCTGGCGCACACAGCACCTGACACCAGGCAGGCTCCTCACTCTTCCCGTTTCAGGCCCCGTGACTGCCCGTCTCTTTCGACCCAGAATTTTCCCTACACCCGCAACCATCTGTTGGGCCTCCGTCTAAATCATTTCTCCCCGGTGCAGCTCCAAACCCACCACGTCATCCTTTCCAAAAATACTCAGTCTTTCAGATCAGCGTGAGGAAGCCTCCATTAAAAAAAAATTTAAAAACCTCAGCACCTAGCGGTTTGGGTAACAGACCTGTCCACTTGCTTTTTAACTGCCTCCCAGCCTCTGGAGTTGAGCGCTTTAATGGATTAACTTCTGGTCCTCTGGCCCCGGCCCCCTAGGCAATGGGACTAAACTGCTCTCCTGCCACGGGAGCTAGGTTCCTCACCCAAACGCACCCCACCCCATTCATGAACTCAGGCTCCGAAAATCAGCGTTCTCACCCAGTTTCGTTTCTACGCAATAACATGAAACTACACTCCATCTCAGAGATCCCACCAGCCTCTCTCAACTCACCCTGCTCAACACTGCAACCCCTCTCCCAAACTTGGCAGCCACCTAACCCGTATCTTTGGATCTAGAGAAATTTCTTTGGCCACTTCTCATCCCGCCTTTTCCAGACACTTGCACCAAGCACACTATGACTAGTGTCTCCTAGCAAACTCCTTCCGTTTCTAAGTTTGTGTTACAACGCTTGCTGGTGGACTGAATTCCTGGGGGCAGGATGAGGAATGTTGCCGTCTGCACCTCAAGACTCTCTGGGACTTAAAATTGGACACACCCCACCCAGGTGATACCACCCGCATTCAAATAGAGGCAGCAGCTGAAACTGAGGTTAAGCATATTAAAATGTGCTATCCCATAGCACTTTTGGCTGAAAATATATTTCCCGGTTTCCATGGCCTTCATTTTTCGGACATACTGAATACGTAATTGGACTTTTACGTAGCCAACCTACCTCTTCCCTTGTGATTCATTGCTTTGGGATTTAAAATCTTTTCCCCAGTCTGAATTAGAGATAAAAAGGGGCTTATTTTTTTCTGCTAAATTTGAAAACTGAAGTTTCCTTTGACTACTGGCTCCATTAAGCACAAGCACTGGTGTCGCTGGGAGGTGCTAAGGAGCTCCTGCCTCCAGAGCTACTTAATGTCATCCCGCCACTTCCTTCCCCACCGCCGATTATGATGCCTGCTTTAATGCGGTATCAATTTATCACTCATCCATCAAGTTTAGTTAAGTTCTTCCTGGGAATAAAGACATTTACAGGAAGGTTAGACATTCAGAAAAATCCGATTAATTAAACATTACCCACGACTGCTACCTCCACATAGCAACATCTGTGGCCTTTATCTTACATGTAAATATACATTGTATACGCATATATCCCTATTCTGGGGTGGCTGATAATTAACCAGCCCTGCTGGGCTCATTGTTAACCTTCTAATTCCCAAATATGCCTCCCACTCGCGTCCTTAGGCCAAAATTCCTGGAGGTGAAAATCCTGAGCTAAAAGGTAAGAATGTTGAAATCTTCTGATACACCCTGCCACCCTGCCCTCTGCAAGGGGAACTGATTTGCATACACTCCCTCCTTTCCTGCAGGAAAGGGCCTCTTTTTTAATTTAAAAAAGAAAAAGTGGAGGGGTGGGTATACCTCAGTGGTAGAGCATGTGATTAGCATGCATGAGGTCCTGGGTTCAACTCCCAGTACCTCTGTTAAAAAGAAAAACAAAACAACAACAAACAAAATTAGCCAATGGATATGTACGGAAAATGTGCAACATGGCAGCAGCATACGGATCACGTATGGGACTGAACAGACCAAATAAATCACTTTTAACATTAAAAAAAGGAAAAAGGAAGACGGCCCTGCGCAGCTGCCCATGTGCAGGAGGAAAGGTGTGTGTCCCCATGCTGGCCTCAGGACACATGGAGGTGCTGACAGAAAGAAAAGGGCCAGAGTTAACAGGGTCTTAAGAGGCAACAGACGTTCTTTTGGACAAACACCACCAAGTCCAGCGAGGAAGTAGCCTTCCCTCGCCAGGGCCTGGCTGACCGCTTGGGGCTAACACAGTGATCTCGGGTCTCCTGGCAAAGCAGCCAGGCGGCAGAGGTGAGAAAACCAGTCAGTCGAAAACACCCCAGGGCCACGCACCCGCCCCCTGACCGGCGGCGCTGAGGGGCAGCCCTGCACAGGGCATCTGCCAACTTCCACTTCCTGAAGCCTAGGGCAGGCTGACTGTGAACCCAGCCGCCGGGCTGCTCAGACCCCAGCAACTTCAGGAGAGGGTATCTGAGGATGGGAAGCTCTGGGCTGACTACTTGTCATCATTACAAACACTTAGAGAAACCGAGTGGAGGGAAGTTCTCGGCTGTGATCTCTGAAATGTCATGGGACGAGGTTTCAGTGCAAAGAGGGAAGCTGAGAGAGGACCGTGAAATTCAGATGACCCCAGAAACCTTCTGCTGGAATAAAAATTTCAGCCAAGCCAAGAGAACTGCGCTCCTACTGAAGAAAGAGATGCTTTCCAAGGCCCCGAGTCCCAGGCTATCAGCTCGTCGTAGGAAACACGGTGGCCGCGCAGTGAGGGCTCCGTGTGTGGCTGGGCTGAACTCTATGAAAGTCTTGTCCCTCCTTCAAAATGTGGGGAGGGACTCATCAAGACGAGGCCACCTGCCCCAGATCCATCCCTGGCGAAGACTGGAGGCAGGGCAGACCCCTCTCCATCTCCCTCCCACGAGTGCCCCCGCCTCCGTACTTACCCAAGGGGGGAGGCTTCTGGGGGTCAAAGAGGCCTTACTGGGCCGAGGGGTGCCGCCCAGACAGCCAAGGTGTGAAATAAACACAGACACTGTTTTGTAATCAATGATTTTTTTTTATCTTTGAAAAATGGAAGCAAGTGTTTTGACAGAACACGACGGCTGCTCTATAAGAGCCGATCTAGGAGTAATTCGCTGGTTCTCCTCCGGGATAGCACGGCTTAAAAAAAAAAAAATACAAAACAGGAACGATAATCCACAGAGCGCCAACTCTGTGCCTGGCGGGGCACCCGTTCATTAAATAAGCCCTAAGCTCCACACTAAGATCAGGGTAGCTCTCCCTTGACCACCTCTTGTCTCTGAACCACAATCCCTCTGGTGTTTTACCACCATCAACAACAATTTTGTTTACTTAATTAACTGGATATCAGAACCTTAAAATATTTCTGAATCTTAAAAATGAAGGTCCTCAGCAGATTTACGTTGATAAAGAAATACATACACATTTGAATATAAATCACTGTAATTACTGTTTTCTTTACATCTCATTATCCACTTTAATATTTAAAACACACACACACACACACACACACACACACACACACAAAACCACATTCAGACGCCCTGAAACTGTGGAGACGGCAATCCCAGGATTGGTTAAGAACACGGTACCTTTTGTACGTGGACGTCACCCCCAGTGCACCCCAGCCCACCCACCGTCACCACACTCAGCCTCATCCTGGCTCCCGCACACAGTCGCGCCCAGCCAGGCCCGACCCGTCCCCACACCAGCACAAGCGTGTGCAAGCGTCCCTGCCGTGGTCCCAATGGCATGACATGATTCCCATCCTGTTAGACACTCAGCCCTTCCAAAGCAGAGGCTCCCTTAGTTCTGGTTTCTCGAGCATGCACTCTGAGGAAATGGATATGGAGAGAAGTTCTAGCTGACCCGGGAGCGGGACAGGCCGTCGGGGCTCAGTGTTGAGCCCCAGTCCAGGGAACCACTGTGCTTGGACCCAGCACGGTGCAGCTGCGGGGCGAGTGGGTGGGTTTGTGTGGAGGCCACACAGGGACAAGCTGCACCACGAAAGCCACAGCAGACATCTGCCCTCCTGGTCCTGCCTCCTACTTGACCCTTCTCCGTAGACTCAGCATTCAGTAGCACCCGCTGGCCTCGTTTAAGCAGAATGCAGCTAGAACTGAAAGGCAGGAGGAGGGAGGGACGGCCAGGGGGAGCCCTGAGAGATGGGGCTGCACACTGAGGGGAGGGAAGGAAGGGCGGGAGCTCCAGCGGTGCAGGGGTGGGGGTAGGGGTGGGGTTCTGCCCCCAGCACAGCTCGGGGACAGTGTGGGTACAGCACGGGATACGCTGGAAAGCAGAGGGGCCAACGCTCCCCTCCAAGCCCTAGTCCGCAGCCCCCCAGTTACTCGGGGGCCAGGCAAGCTGCTGAAACGGACAAGAAGGCACACTCCAAGCACGGGTGGCTTCTTGTCCTGGGCACCCCTGTCAAGTATTGACCAAAACCTGAAACATGACCTTAAAGTGATGAATGCCATAGATTCTACGTGTGTAACAAAACCGCAGAGAAACACATGCTAGTTTAGGTTAGATTATAATCATCTGAAGCACAGGATAAAACCAAGAGGCAAAATTCCATTCTGGTACAACCACCCAATTTCTAGAAAAGAGAAAGGAAACAATTCGATGTGAGCTTTTTTTGATCAGAAGACTCAACGAAAGGAGAGAGGTGGTGACACAAATCCACGTGATTTTTCAAGTCTTCCTTTTGCGCAGTCATTCTGATGACCAGGTTTGTGCTGCAAAGAAGCCCGCACGACATGGCGACTGCTCTGATTGTTCTCAGATGAATGTTTATACAAAATAATATCTTATCTTCATTTAGTTTATAAACATACACAGTGCTGTCCCTTTCAAATTAAGAAAAAAAAACTCCACGCACAAATACTGCAAAGTAGCAAAATACAAAGGGGAAAAAAAAGCTACTTTTGGTTTTGGCAACGTTAAAAAAAAAAGAAATGTAAAAAAGCAATGTGGCATTGGTCCCTGTTTGTTTGGGAAAAAAAGGTACTCGGGCAGGACACTGCATCAGGATCGACTGGTTTTCTAAAATTCAGAATATCTGGGATTTCCAAAGTAGCACTTTTGTCTTTTAAAGTTTCGATAAGTCACAGAACACTTAAAACATCAAAAAAGCTTTCTGGTAAAAAGCTCAGCTTTTAAATCACATTTTGTTTCTGCAAATTTGGGAGACGAATTGAGTCTTACTGGAATGTGGCCTATGGCTGGCAGCCAGCCTGAACGGCAGTGCCTCCCTCTCGCCCTCCCTGGGACCACACCGACCGCCAGCCAGCGCCGTCCTGCTCCCCTGGGGCGGGGGCGCACCTTCAGGCTGCTATCTTCGCCATCTGCTGTTCTAACTTGGAAATGCGCTCGTCTTGATTGCAGATTGTGTCTTTTATGGATTTGATCTCTTTTAAAATCTCATCCAACTTGGCTTCATTTTGCTGAGGAAACAAAGGGGGAGAGGGGGAAGAGGGTGACTAAAAAGCAGCAGAGCTCAGCCCAGGTACGAGGTGTGAGTGCAACTTTCTAGCCTGGAAGCGGCAGGCCGCGGCCGCAGGTGGGGCCCTGTACCAACACCACGTGTGCGGGCCCGCCCACCTGACACCGGAGCAGAGCGGCCGGGCACCAGGCGCAGCTTCTGGCCCCGCGCCTGTGCACTTGCCTGGACAGGGACCCCCGGGATACAACTGAGCTGCAGGAGAAGACTGGCTCCTGCAGGGCCGCCCAGCCCACAGCCCCATCACCTCCATCCGGAGTCACCTCTATGACCAGGGTGAGGGCTACAGCGTTCTTATCGGCTCCTAGAGAGGGTCCTTCTTGGGAGCCAAGTCCCTAGCCCTGTCTGCTCCTCTAAAGAGCCTGAGCTTCTCCCTCCAGAGCTGATTCATCCACAAACGTCGCAGACCCAAGGTCATGGTGCCTCACACGGCTTCCACGGTCATGGCCAAAACACCAGCTCCTGAGGGCACAGTGCCTTTTCTTTCCACTCCCTCCTCATTCACAGACCCCTGGCGCCCAAACTCCACTCCACAGCCTGCCGACGCTCCTCCCCTGTCTTCCCTGTCTTGACCCCACTCTCCCAGCAGCTGCTCCCTCCTGTGGCCACACGGGTTTTCAATGTCAGACCCTGGTCTCCTTCAAGCCACGGAAAGAATTCTTGCCAAGATGCCCAAGATCATCTCACCACCCCCGCCTCTTAACAGAGGTGCTGGGGATGGAACCCAGGACCTCGAGCGCACCATGTACACGCTCTACCACTGAACTGTACCTGTCCCGGATCATCTGTGCCGCCAGGTCCCACTCACTGCCAGCTCCTTATGCTGCTCGAACACTCAGCAACTTCTAAAGCTTCTCCTTCCCAAGGCCTCCTCTTCCCAGTACCTGGGACCCCATGCCCTCATGTTTCGTTTCTACCCAAATCAGAGATGGGTGTAAAAAGTTTGGGGAAAGATAGTTTAAAAAAAAAAAATCCCCAAGAGGCTCCTGTTCACTCTTGGAGACGGTGACAGACTGACTTCTATCCTGGTCATCATAAAAAACAGAGCTAATGGGGCCAAAGTCATAAACGCTGCGTGACAGGGAGGCTTCCGTAAATAGTGCCTGTTACCACTGACTGAACCCTGTCTGTCCGGTTGGGACAGTGCTCACAGACGCCTGGGCTGGAAGGCACTTCCAAGAGGACCAGGCCCAGGGCACCCTGGGGTCCTGCGGCCCTTACCACGCCGGCTGCGTCTGCGGTTTTCTTGGGGGCAGTGATCAGGTCACACTTCTTGTTTGCCGTGGGCTTGCTGTCCAGAATGTTCTTCTTGACCACCTTGAGATCCCTGTTTTTGCCTGGAATATACCCGTGCTTCAAGGAGATGAGGATGGGGTCTGCATTCCTCCCCTCGAACCACTCCTCGGCCTCCAGTGCTGCCTCGGGCCCCGCCGTGTCAGGGTACAGGTCATCTTGGAAAAGGTCAGACTGCACGAGACATTGTGGAGAAACCCTCAGGTAAGGAAGGAGAAAGGCCTCGGGTTTTAAGATCTTTTTTAAACATGGACTGCCTAGAAAACCGGGCGCTTACCTTCCTGGGGACAGTCATGATAATAGGCTCACACTTTCTCTCATGGAGCTTGAAGAATCTTCAAGGGAGAAAAAAGGCAAAGTTGCATTCATTAAGTGAAACAGGAGGTCAAGCAACAGGCTTGACGACGACCACTCCTGGGCGCGCTGCGTTCCCCGGGGCCTCACCCCACGCACCCTGGGCAGTGCGCAGAGCTCAGCGCTCCCATGTCACAGATGAAAAGGCGAAAGCCCAGAGTAGCTATGCCAGGAAATGGCAGATGGGAGACAGGAACCAGGAGTGGAGGTCTCTGCATTACAGTGACAGTCAAATTCCAGTTATCTGGGGGCAGATCAACTGTGGGGAGACGATGACCGACAAGGATGCGCTGGTGAGAAAATCACCAAGTCAACAGCCAGGAGACGACAGACACCCACGTATCAGCTCGCATCTGCGGCCTGGGGGCCAGGCCTTCTGCCAATCTGAGCTGGCTGAACATCTGTCAGTACAAAGAGGATTTTAAAAAGGAAACGAAAACAATGCTCTGAATTAAATGTTGGCATCTAAGCAAACCACATCATGCATTAACACTCGAGAAAAAGTTGCAATTATCCAAAACATGGAAACACAAAGCACAAAACCCTGCAGTTGGCAGAGTGGCGGAGAGACTGGCCCACCAGGCCTGGGTGCGTGCCCACCTCACCCAGCCCGGGTTCCTCATCCACGGGGTAGGTAAAACCAGCCCCCACCTCACAGCGTGGTCAGGAGCGGGAGAGGTGGTCCGAGCCGCGTGGTCAGCGCAGTGCCCAACACGTGGCGCAGCTGCGGGAACACTGAGTCAACAGGGAGCGCCCTGAAGGCCTGCTTCCACTCGGTACCCGCAGGGGGCTGGTTCACAGACACAGAGGCGCGTGGAGGCGCAAGTCCCTTGTATAATAAAGTGGCCCGGCATTTCGGACTCTAAATCACCTCTGGGTTACCTACAACGCCCAGGTACGACGTGACGTAAATGCCACGTAAACAGCTGCACATGCCACGTAAGTAGTTTCCCATGGGCCGCAAATTCAAGTTCTGCTTTTTGGAACCTTCTGGAATTTTTATTTCTGAATTATTTTCAATCCCATGGATTTGGAACTTGCAAATACAAAGTGCCGACTTCAGTCTTTCAAACTTTTAGATGACAGTAGGACAAATGTGTTCCCAAATACTCAATGTTATTTTTAAGTTCAGGTTCCATCTCTTCTGAACCACATTTTGATTAGCTTGGTTTAAACCACAGTTTACAATGATCTGTGACAGCTTTCCTTCTTTATTCTAGCTATAGAGTTGAATGTATTTTTCAAGAAAAATCCCTGGAGTGATTAATATAAAAAAGGGCTCATAAAAATGTCTTACCTACTTATTTTTAAAGATGTCAAGTGTCAATGATTTGCGTGACCAGCACAGCATATTTAGACAAATGTCCATATAAATGTAGTGTTATAAGAATGTGTGGTGTGATTTGATGCCTGACTACGTAATACTAAGTTATTCTGTTGTTTAAAATGGCCAGCAGTCAGCAAATCTCACTGATTATCTTTTGCTGACTAGTATTGAGAAAAAAGCCTGCCCCTTAGGAAGGCCACTGGCATTACACAACATAAATTTTTTAAAATTCCAGAGCAGTACGGAGAGGCAGAAGTTCTATAACCCGGCTCGGCGCCCTCAGTCAGGCTAACCTAACACCCGCCACAGAGCTTTGCTCCTCTAGTTTTGGATCCGTGGGGTCCACAGCCCAGTTTGGAACCTGGCTGGTCCCTACACAGGGCAGGAAACCCATCCCTCATTTCCCTCCCAGGGCCAGGCTCGCCCCTGGCTGCCTCCCTGGGGACACTGGCCCAGCTGCAGCCTGAAGACAAGAGATGAAGGTTTCACTACTTAAATCAGCGTGTGATACACCCCAGCTAAGCCACTTAAACTGCTGCATTTCAAGTTTATAATCTGAAGAACGGGGAGGGCAAAGTTGGTTTGAATGATTTTGAATGGTTCCTTCCTGCTCTAAAATTCCACATTTCTAAGAACGGGCAGGAAAGGAGAGAGGAATTCTACACCTCGACGGCGCGCTCACAGGGAGAGCCACGTGGGGAACTCGCGCGGGGACAGCAACCTGAGCACTTTACACACCAACTCTTTACCTGGCGATCTCGCACTTGTTAACGTCAAGCCCCCTCTTGGGCATGTACCCCATCCCTCTCTGAGGCTCCTTGCTGCTGAAGGTGTTGAGGTAGTGGACGTATGGGGATTCATCCGTGATCTCAAAATAGCGAATGCTGCTGTCGCCCTGCGAGAAATCGGAGACTAGTTAGTGCTTAACGTGAATCGAAACACCCAGCTTGGGTGGGTGTCTCTCCCCTCTTGTGTAAACCCGGGACTGACTGGGACTCCACCCCGTGACTGAGCTCTTCTTCCCCCAAGAGGCTTGCCGAAAGCACACGACGGTCTCTCTTCCTGGCAGAGCAAGTCCTCACTTACGAAATGAGAGCACACCTCCCCCCCCTTTTTAAACCATATTTTTTGTTTTTATTTTAATTTTATTTTATAGATATATTTTTTATTGAAGTACAGTCAGTTACAACGTGTCTATCTCTGGTGCACAGCACAATATCCCAGTCATGTATGTACATACATATATTTGTTATATTATTTTTTTTCTATTAAAGGTTATTACAAGATATAGAACATAGTTCCCTGTGCTTTACAGATTAAACTTTCTTTTAAATCTATTTTTATATACAATGGCTAACACATGTAAATCTCAAAGTCCTGAATTTATCCCCTCCCTCTCCCTTTCCCCAGTAACCATGATTGTTTACTAAGTCTGCAAGTCTGGTTCTGTTCTGTAGATGAGTTCATAGTGTCGCTTTTTTTTTTTAGATACCACATATGAGCGATATCATATGGTATTTTTCTTTCTCACACCTTTTAAAAACAGCACTGTATGCCCCTTCCTGAAGGCCCCTGATTTTACTGCACTGGGTCTCAACAACCAAGTCAGAGTCAGGGCAGAAAGATTAACACCTCTGCCCAACAACTGCTCCACAACTCAGCTTTAACCAACCAACCAACAAAACAAAAGCCCAGGAGGACCTAGAGGGCAATTGCTGATTTCAGCATCCCTTCACTGGCGCACAGCAGTGTTCACAGACCTGAGGACACTCACCCGGACTATCAGATGATAAGAAGTAAGATTTTTCTAATTAGGAAACATTAGTTTTAGCAAGTACCCTTTAACTCCAGACAGTAACGCCATCCCACTGCAATGTGTCCAGTTCTGTGATAATTTTGCTTAGAATGGTCAGAGTTTTTTTTGAAGACCTGCAGCATACGCTAGTCCCTCTTGAGAGTAAATAACCACCACACAGTTTCAGGACCCTGAACAACGAAGGGAGTCCTGCCCGGCAGAGGGGAGAGGCACACGTGTAAGAAGAAGTGACAAGCAGCAAGGCGGGCCTCTGCCCTAACAACCCTCTCCTTTCTCATCATTTCCATGTGTTCAGTGATGTAACCATCTAATCCAGCGAAGAGAAGCTAATCACACACTATTTGTATCTACATGCTCACAATAACCTTCCACCCAGTGCCTAACATCTGGGTAAGGATGCAGTCTGCGGCAGCTATTAACATCTCAAGTGAAATAATGTTCAAGGAAACAGATAAGATCTCAGTTTCTCAGAAGCTGACCGATAAAAATGTCAGGCAGGCCTGCAGTTCGCTCCAGCAGCTTGAACAAAAGTGAAGCAGCCGCTGCTTTACCCAGCGAGGGACTAACAGGTTTGGGGAAGGGAACACATAACGCACAACAGCTCCAGTGTTACTCATGCATTTATTTCAACCACAAACATTCTAAGGAAGATTGAGCCTACAAAAGAATCAGGAATACTGGAGTCACCACCTCCTAAAATGAAGGAATAGCACGTAATAAAGCTACCATCCCTGCGGCCAGGCAGAGGTCATCAGGCAGGAGGAGGGTTTTCGGAGCTCAGTGTGGGGTCTTCCTATAATAACTGTCACCTTCTACACTTGGGTCTGACCACATGACCTCAAGGCCTGGGCCTGAGCACTGGGCTCCAGGAAGGAGAACCTCTGGGGGGTCTCTGAGGCCCTCAAGAGCTCGGACCCACGAAGCCCTGTTCTCTACACAACTGCCCACTGACTAAGTCTCTGAAGGATAAACTCTTCCTACAGGATTACATTTAATATCAAACAGCAAAATTACTGCTTACCTTCCCACATAAGTAAATGATACTGGTGTCGGGGTCATAGAAAGGCAGCAACACCCCATTGCTAGTGTCCATTTCATGAAGAGCAATTGGTTCCTCCATATTTTTCTGAAAAGGAAAAAAAATACATACATATACACACACACACATTTTTAAAAGATAAACTTTTTAAGAGCATACATTCTTTCTTCCCTAATTAAGTTAGCTACTTCCCTGAAATAATGAAAGTTTAAACAATGCATGTATAATGCCCATACGTGTAATTGCCAATAGGAGCACTAAATGGAATCCAACCCCCCTGGAAACCGTGTTGGTCTGACATGATTACCGCACACGTCAGTGTGCGTCCACAACAAAGACGAGAAGCCCTTTTCCTCTGTGACTACTTGCTTTTTTTGAAGTACTTTTTTTTATTATTAAAAAATAAACTTATGGTCTTTACAAAGTTAAAAGGTACAAGGAAAAAAGCATTAGAAAAATCCTCCCATACCCCATAATCCCACAGCCCAGTGGGTGGCAGAAACAATGACCGCTTCGGCCTATTTCCTTCCAACACACAGACGCACAGAGTGGGGTCATGGCGTACCTGCAGCTCAGCACGTATTTCCCACTTGTGCTGTTAGGAACACTTTCCCAAGCAGGACTTTTTTGACTTAGACATCAGATCATGTTCTTACAAAATATTTTAACTAAGTTTAGAACTTTATTTCCCAAGTCTAAAACACTGGATTCTTCATGCATTCTTTCTAAAAAACACAGTCAACACAGACTCTTTGGGAGTCTCAAGAACGCATTTTTAAAATACATTTAGCAGTAAGTCTCCAGTGAGGATGAGAATTTCACATCCAATTTAAGACAAGCGGGAGGTCAGCAACCGACAGGAAGAATCCTAGGATCCACTGACCAACCCAAACCCCGGCTCAGCAGCGAGAATGCGCAGGCCTGCAGGCCTGCGCAGGTAGGGGCGAGGCTGGGGACGGGCTGGGGAGGGCCGTACCGGATTCCAGAGGGCCAGCTGCCGCTCGCTCATGCGGCTGAAACCAGTGGTGAAGACGTTGCCGTCGGCCAGAAAGATGGCTCTCATGGGACGTGCTCCTTCATGCGCTCTCTCCTTCTCCTGGGGAGAGAGCAGACGGGCACCTCACACACATGCAGACTGAAGAAGGAAAAATGGGTGGGAGGGTGGGGGCTCAGACAGTGAACCTAACCACACCCCACATGCAATTCACATCAAAGGGGTGTGCTCACGTGCGTGTGTCCGTATTAACCACCTCCCCTTCCTGAAGGAGGACAAAACACAGTGACACGAAGCCCTCTGGCCAAGGTCCCTCAGCAAGTTGCCAAGTAAGAGTGCCAGGATTGGACTGAAAAGCCTTGGTCCTTCCCCATGCCCTGCTGCCAACCCAAGTCCATGCACCGCAAAATAAAACACACAAAAAGGCTCTGCCAAATGTCCGTTTCTCAAGAGGATAATAACCTGAAGAGTGGACCCACCCTGCAGCTTCTAGTCACTTCACAGGACACAAAGCCTAGCCTGGCAAACCCCTTCCTTAACCTCGTCTGTTCAGTGGGACTGCACTAGCCCCGCCCTTGGAAGGTTCTAGAGGAGAAAGCACGCTCGCTGCATGAGGCCGGACAAGTCCCCAGCGCTCGGTAAGCACTAGCCACGACTGTAGCCCGACTCTTGAGAAGAAACACGGGCAAAGAGTCATGTGTCTCAGAGAAGGACAATCACAGGGGAACAGAGTGGGCGGAAGAGAGGCATCTCTGGATCCAACACAGGCCATTTCAACCGGACTCAGGTGCCGAATGTTCACCTTTTGTCATTCTCCTGAGGCCTAGCTCAGGGGGCAGAGCTAGCACGCAGCACTACCCAGAGACCAGGCTGTGTCCTGTGAGGCCCTTTAATGACCGACTGGGGAACAGGGCAGGGAATCAACCTGCCAGCCTTTAGCCCTCAGCCAGCCAGCGGCAGACCGTGTGGGGAGCTGCTCTAGGCCCCCAAGCTCTTGAGGACTCTAGCATGCTGATAGAACCTTTGTTTCTTTGTGAAAAAGGGTCACCAGGAAGAGAGGGAAGGCGTAGGGAAAAGCTGGGAAAGGTGCAACTCTGAAGAGAAGGGGGGCTGGACGAGCCTTTTCTGATTCTCGGTCTGGCGCTGGCACACGGCAAGGGTCAGCCGACCAGGAGTGCAGCCTCCCCACCTGCCCTGAAAAGCAGGCGTTCTCGCTCACTGAAGCGCGCCCAACACCGGGGCTTTCGTCCGAAGAATACATACAGCGACGATCTCCTGTTTCCGGGGATCAATCACTCTGACTTTCTTGTCCTTGGAAGCTGTGCAGATCAGGCTGCCGTTCCGGTTCCAGCTCACGTTGTAGATCATGTCCGAGTGCATGTCGTCCAGGTTTATAAGGGCTTCTCCCGTCCCCACGTTCCAGATGATGATGGCATTGTCGCAACCTGAAAGCAAGCAAAACCACACCCCTGGGAGATGAGAAACACCTGAACAGCAGCACGTTTGTGAAAACCAAAAGTGCAGTGAGGCTAAATACACGTGTATCGAAACGAAGATGTGAACTGTACAAAGCCCTACTTACTGGGAGTTAAAAACTGCAGTGACCAAGAAAAAAATTTTGTATAAAAGAAAGATGTTCAAGGAAAAACAGAGCTTAAGTTTGGGTTCACATGAAACAAACAAAAACACCAACGACACAAAAAACAAAGAACTACAAGAAAATCGAATCCTTTTTTTTTTAAGACCTAACTGGGATGGTGGACCCTGAGTGATTGTAAGTTTCCTTTTCTAGTAAAATAAGCATCAAAATTAATACAGCTCATTTCTTCCCCAGAGGATCTAAAAATAAAGGGTTTAAATAACGGTTTCAGATGCTCAAGAAAAAGGCTGGATAGGTTATTCCGATCGCTGATGCTGTAAGACGCGGTCATGGATGAAAGCATGTAAATTACAGTAAGCGAAGGGAACCCAAGGACTGACCTAGCCACCTGCTCACAGCAGATCTTATCTTTAAAGGGGGAGAAAAATAGGCCAAGACTAGCCTGATTTGAGAAGCCCAAACTGTAATCAAGAAGGCACGTGAACTCAGAAACTGATCCCTGAAGAGGCCACAAGGTCGACCCAGCCACAGCCCCTCAGCTCACCAACTCCACCCTCCGTTCCTGAGCTGGCCCCAAGAGCCCCCGGCCCCTTTCAAAACAGGCACCATTTGCTGCTTCTGGAACAGGAGATCAAGGATGAAGCAAAATAAGGGCTGGCCCCTCCTGAAGGTGGACTCCTATCCATAAGCTAGTTGTGCAAGCACTTAGGAAAATTAGCCATCAACAGCCAGGACACCCAAGTGACCTAAGGGTCAGAGGGAGGCAATGGGGGGGGAGAACTGCACAACAGTATGAAGAGCTGGGGCTGAGCTCTGGGACGGAGATGCGGCCCTTCCTCTGCCTCGTTCATCACAGGCAAGCAGGTAACTTTCAGCCACTGTGCATGGATCATACAGTCTTAAAAAAAAACGCACGGCGCTGCAATCGGGCATTCCCCTTTGCTTGTAAAAGGGAGACTGGGGCTCGGTCCGCGGCTGACGGCCAAGTCTGACCTCAAGGAGGCGGCAGCAGGGCGTCCCCATCACGGAATTCCACCCTTGGAACTGTTCTCTCGTCTCAGCAGACTGAGGGTCTGAGTAGAACACGGGAAGGGTTCCTAGTTATAGTCAACTGTGATTTAAAAACAGAATCCTACTTTTCTTTTTTTTTTTTTTTAAGAAAAGTAGCTCTTGGTTTCAATAGGTACCGGGCATTAGATTTTCAGCTTAATGCCCTATATCATAAATACCTTTCATTCCCAGTTAAAAACGGAACTGCTCCCTTCCTTTTTACTGGTGAGGAGAAAGATCTGTAAAATTCTACCACTAACATTAGCACTGCTTTTTTTTATAAGCCAATTTTATTATGGTATAGTTTGCACAGAACACAATGCTCCTCCCATTTAAAGTATATACTCGCTAAGTTTTGACAAACGTGTATATTCATGTGAGCAACCATCACATTCAAGATCTAGAACATTTTCATCACCCCACAAAGCTCCCTCCTGTTCTCTGTATTGCTTATTCTATAAGAGAAGATAAAATCTCAAATTTTAGACAAAGAAAAACATTTCGGTAAGATGACACTTGGAAACCACGAGTGGGAAACCAGTAGGAACACTAAGGTTAGGTCACAAGCGTTCACTGCAGTGCTGTTTAACAGTGAAAAGTCAGAAACAACCTCAGTGTCCAAAAAGAGGGGACTAATTAAATAAACGGAGGTACCCAGACAATGGACTATTAATGGAGTCATTAAAAAGATCATAGGACATTTAATAGCACATGAAAAGGACCACAGTGTGCCATTGAGTGCAGAAAGCAGGTCATGGGTAAAGTGTCTAAACCCATCTTTGTGTGTAAAATCACTTCTGGGCACAGAAATACCTCCTGGAAAGAAGAGTAAAACGGTAATGATGACGCTCCCTCCGGGTGGTGGAATTATAAGTGATTCTTATTTTCTTGCTTTTGTTTATATATATTCTCTGTAATATAAATGGACTATGTGTATAAGGAGACACATCAAAGTATTTTTCAAACGGATATTTGATTCACAGGATCACCCCAGAGCTGGCAGCAACACCAGAGCTGGAACCCAGGCTCCTGGCTCCCGCTCGGGCTCCGTCTACCTCAGGGACAAGACCAGCTGTGGTCCGTGGAGGCCTTGGCGGGAACCACGAGCCTGCTGACCTTTCCAGCAAGCAAGCGTCCTAAGCAGGACGTCCACAGCTTCCACGGAACCGCCCGAGTGGCCGCTACGCTCACGCGCATGCGGGCTGGGGGCTCCCCATCTCAGCACCCACCACAGATCCCTAATGATCTGCTTCAAAGCAGTGAGTCCACAGTCACAGCGCAGTGGCTACTCCCTCCACAGAGGGCTGGGAAGGTGAGGGCGAGGGGAAAGGATGGGCCTGCTCGGCTCCTACCTGCGCTGAGAAGCACGTTGCGGGCCGTCGGGTGCCAGGCCACGATGCCAACTCTCTTTGAGTGGCCTTCTAAAATGACCACGGGCTCGGTCAGGGAAAGGGTGAGTCCATTCTCTGGGATCTGCCACACCTGTTGGGAAAGGAAGAAAGACGATCCAGATGAAAGAGATGGGCTTTCGTCACCACAGTCACCGTGGCCACCCAGTTTGGAGCCTTTGCTCTGCACAGACGGAACACACAATGCCTTGGGATGAAAGGCAGATGTGGTGAAACGCATGCAGTTGTTTTTCAAACATAACAGGATATCAAAGATCAGAGTATCCATAAGGGCTACAAAATGTTACCTCTCTGCTTTTATTTAGTATTAGTGGAGATTTCACTTTAAATTCCCTGTTAAGCTCAAAACTCTCCAGTTAGAAAGCATGCAAAAAATTGAAAGGAAAATGCAAAACAGTCAAAGCACCCGTGAAGAGAAGAGTTGGGATGAAGCCTGCAGCGAAGTCTGTTCACCCACTAAAGGTTCTTGGGGCATGGCGCAGTTTTTCAAACATATTTTCTGTAATTTTACATTTGGGAAATGAAAAGATACCTAATAGTTTTGTAACAAGTAGTATAGAAAACTTACAAAAGAGAAAAATTAATTGGACCTCATCAAAATTAAAAATTTTCATGTTTCAAAGGACACTATCAAGGAAGTGACAATCAACAACACACAAATGAGAGAAAATAACGTGGAAGTCATCTGTGTGATAAGGAACTTTTATCTAGAATATATAAAGAGCACTTACAACTCAACAATAAAAGGAAAAGAACCCAGTTTTTTAAATGGGCAAGGAATCTAAACAGATATTCCTTAAAGGAAGATACGTAAATGGTAAAAACGCACATAAAACGATGCTCAACATTATTCGTCATCAGGAAAATGCAAATCAAAACCACAATAAAACAGCACTTCACACCCACTAAAAGTTTGCAATCAAAGACATGTAAAGAATTCAGAGCTCTCACGCGCTGCTGCTGGGAATGGAAAATGGTGCAGCCACCGTGGGAATCAGTTTGGAAGTTCCTCAAATGATCAAACACAGAGTCACCATATGACCCAGCAATTCCACTTGTAGGCATCTACCCAAGAGAACCAAAAACATACGTCCACACAAAAAGTTGTGCACAAATTTTATAGCAGCAATATTCATAATAGCCGAAAGGTGGGAACCACCCAAATGTCTGGCAACCAACAAACAGATAAACAAAATGTGATACACAAAGAAGTATCTTGACCACAGAAAGGAGTGAAGTACTGACATGTGGACAGGATGGATGGAGCCTGAAGATGTAAGGTTAAGGAAAAGAAACCAGCGAATGAAAGTCCACAGAGTGTAGGATTCCGTATGTATGAGATGTCCAGAAAGGAAAATATAGACACAGTAGATTGATGGTTCTTAGTGTTTGGTGGTGGGGAGGGGAACGACAGCTGAAGAATATGTGGTTCTTTTTTGAGGTGGTGAAAACACTCAAGATCACGAATTGTACACTTTAATGAGTGAAGTGTATGTGCATTTTATCTCAGTAAGGCTTTAAAACCAGAAATTAAGTAATACTGAAGTCTGTGAAAGGGCTAAAGTTTAAAACAATTATCTCCTTCTATATGAAGATTAAACAAGCACATTTTCTACCAAAAAAGATTTTATGAGACTAGTTCATAACAAATTTACAGCTGGCCAGTGAAAAAGTCATGCTCAACACTGGAACAAGTGAGAGATGGAATTTTCCTTTGTTGGGGACTTTTAAGGAGGAGACAAACAACTGCCTGTTTCGATCACTTAGTGGCAGGCAGGGATCTGGATCGGCGGAGTGGTTAAGGTTCAGCTCAGTTCTCCTGTCCTGCAAAAAATGAAACAAAAAGTCTGCCATTCTAAAATGGGGAACAGTCATGAATTAAGTGGTCAATTATAAACCTGTCTTTCAAGGGTCTGAGGTTAGGACATCACCTAATTCCCCCTGAATTTCATCACTCAGCACATTTTAAACAAGGCAGATGCAAACAAGCACGGAAGGCATGAGGGAGTCCACCTGGCTGCTCCCTACCCCCCACCCAGACCACAGCCTCCACCCAACAGAGCAGACTCTGACACGGGCCGCTCTTCTGGGACTCTGGGCACCTGTCACCCTCCATCATCGTGTTTGCTCCATCCTGATAAGCACTGTTTTTATTCAAGGGTTTATGATCAGTAAAACAGCTCGAAATTGAACCTGGCTCTCTGAATGTAAAGCAGGGCTGAAATTTGAACTGAAGTAACAGACAGCAACTGCTGATTTGCTCAAAGCAGAGAAGTCAGCAGAGAAGCAATTATGACATGGGATTTTGGTGACTCAACAGGAAATGTGTTTTGCAAGATGAATTCTGACCCACGCTTAGAACCGAAACAGTGGTAATACCAGCTGCCAGCTCCAGGTGGCACTGTGACCACAGGCTGCCGGGCCTCCTACCGGGGTCCTAAAACCTTCAGTGCCTGACGGACCACAATTAAACAGTGCGCTTTCTATGTTCTAAATCCCCAGTGAGGCGTGAAGTGATGGAGGCTTTGGTTATGATCAGCATTTCCGGTCTTAGATCCAAGGGCAAAGCAGAGCTCACGACAGGACTTCACCTTTTCCTTCCTCTAGCTGCTCCCTCCACCTTTTCCTTGGATGGCGAGATCTTAATGATGGGGCAAAACGTTTATTGTGTGATTTTTAAAATCAGGAAACTCTGTCCCTTCTCTCTCTCACTTTCAGCAGATTCAGTGGCTCCGTCAGCGAGGCCTGCGCACTCCACCAGGCCCTCACCCACATCGCGCCCTGCTCATGCCGTCGCGCAGCGCTTCCCTTGCGGGGTCCCGGTACCGGCGGGCCAGGTGCCGGGCAAGGGGGAAGAGCGACAGCACAGGCCGCGCTCTGGAGGGGCGACGGTCTGCAGAAAGCAGGGTCAGCTGCGAGACAGCAAAGACAAGCAGATGCCTGGAGCAGGAGCTCTGGAGCCAAACGGATCCTGGTTCAAATCCCGCCCGGGCCTCTCGCTGTAATGGACCGAGGCAAACGGCTCACATCACCGCACAGGGAAGCAGCAATACTGTACTTCCCAGAGCTGCTGTGAGGGTTAAGCAAGTTGAGAAAGTCCCAGCACAGTGCGTTGCCAGAGTCAGTGCCCCCAAAACGCAGAGACAGTACAGTGCAGTGAAGAACGCGGCTCTGGCCCTAGAGCAGACTTCAACTGATTCTGCCTGTATCAGCGGTACTGACTTTGGGGGCAGTCACTTAAGCTATCCGGGCTTTGACTCCCCTAGTCTATCAGATGGGAACAATAATGACCCTGCCCTCCCACGGCTTGTTTTGAGACCAACATGGGAACAAGAATGGGGAGCACTTAGAGTAATGCCTGACATGAGGGAGGCTCTGGTAAGTGTCAGCGACGGTCACTACCTGTCCTCTTCACCAGGATGCCACACAGGCTACGTCACCAACGCAATGCTTGTGTAAGCTGAGTGCCGAGTGAAAATTAAGTGTCACGAGGTTACCTTCTTGCTACCCAAGTCTGGTGGGTCCAGGAAGACCTCCCGAGGAGATGCCCTCTAAGGGTGAAGAGGAGCGAGGTGACAGGTGGAAGCGGGGAAGGAAGGAAGTGGAGAAGGAAGGAATTCAAGTATCGAGTTTCCAAATAAAAAGCACAGGTGCCGAGAGCCATTTTTCTAAAGAGCAGATGCTCCAAAGAGGCTGGCTGAGGGGCTGACAGGGAAAAGGCCCCCGGGTGAAAAGATAACACGGATTTCCAGCAGGAGGAGACAGTGATGGGAAATGTCCGTGCAAGGAAATGAGAAGACAGCAGCGCTCAGGCCTCTGCTGGGAAGTGCGGCTGGCGGGCTGTGCAGAGAGCCGACACGTCTGTCAGTCTTTCCCACGCCGTGCGGACACATCTCCGCAGGGCTCTCCGCTGCTCCGGCCACCTACCAGTCTGGACTGAAGAGGGCTTGCCTCCTGCAGGGCAGGGACAACAAAGGGCAGGAGTCTCATCCGGGACCTGCTCGGTTTTCTCGTGCATAACCTGGGACGCAGCCTGAGGTGGCAGAAAAGATGCTGGCCTGGATGTCAGGAGACACGGGCTCCTGCCAGGGCTAGGACACTGACTGGCCACGTCAGCCTTAAGGAGGGACTTCACTTCCGGGAGCCTCAGTTTCCCTGATACTGGGGACAGCAGTGCTCTGCTTCCTCAGGGGTGACTGGAAAGGCCAAACGAGCTGAAGCATTCTGCATGGCGAAGCGCTACCCGAACATGAAATATGGCAAACACGGAGACCTCTGGCAGCACTGGCACTCACTCCTGGGCCTGTGTTTCCTGAGGTAAAACGAGACGGACTCCTGCCTGGCATGTGCTGCTGCGGCTGCTGCTGCTGCTGCTGAGACGCAACCAGCAGGTACACACTTCAGACAGCGGTTGGCAAAAAAAAAGAAAAAAGCAGATCTACTCCATGTCCATGGTTATTTTTATTGCTGTCACTGTGCCCACTGTGACCCCAACACGGGTTTTTAAGTCTGAACATCAGGATTTTGTGGAATGAAATTAATTTGTCTTCCGTTAATTCAGCCCTATATTCACGTCCATGACACGACACGCGTGAAGGCTCTGGCTCGTGCCCGGGCCAGTCAGCGCGGGGGAGGTCGGCCCCGATCTCTAGGCTGGTCGGTTAGCTTTCTTCTGTTCCATGGCTGCGGCAAGTCCTCTAACACCAATCAGCTTTTTCAAAAACACACGCGGTGAGAGGAGAGAAGAGGCGGCGGCCAGCACGCTCTGCGGCGCCTGCCTGGGCGCCCGGCCCAGCGGGGACCTCCCGCTCTCCCCGCGGCTGTGGCTGTTTCCTTTCCTTTTCTTTTTTGAATAATACCGTGTATTCCTGACATGTTCTACGTGGACAACACATTACTATGGTAATGTTTTCTTTTGTTTTGAGAGAAAGGAAAAAAAAAACACAATCAGTCCCAAGAGCTTCCAGATGAAAAAGGGAATCAATACGAGTGAAAACCCAACATGGTTCTGGAAAAAAAACCACTTTAGTCACAAGTTCAGGAACTACTAAATGGCTGGCATGTGAAATTCTGAGTATGGAAAAAGAACAGCTCAAGAGAACTGTTCTAATAAAAACGTGGAAGAAATTAAGAAACATGCGTTTCTCTCAAAGAGTAATTTTTAAGTGCATTTGTTTGATGGTTTTATTTCCCAAATGCAGCGCAAATTTAAAGCAAACCCAAAGTGTTCCAGACACTGCTTCCCTATTTTAATCACCCATCATGAACTTGCTACTGGGCCAGGCACTAGAGTTACAGCTATAAAAAGGGCTATTCCTCCCAAAGGCCGTATTTTTTAAATGCTAAGGAAACCAGTTCCAACTAGAGAAAGAAGGAGGTGATGCTCTGAAGGGACAGGAAGAAGTGGAGATTCTACAGCAGCTGCAGAGCAGCACAACCCCTTCCAGAAGCCACTGATGCAACCACCCCAAGGGGTAGGAGGCAGAGTCGGGGCAGCCCTAAATGCACCATGACGCCGAGAACAACACTGGTCTTGAGAAGTCAGGACCTGGAAGGCAGGTTCCAATGTGCCCAGGTTACAATGCCTGCTGGCAAATGGCCCAGAGGCAAACTGCACAGAAAGGAAATAACTGGAAGTCCTGCGGAATGACTGGTGACAGGAGCCCCGAGGAACGTACTCTCATCTCCAACTACACCACCTCCCTGTTTATTCCAAGGCAAAAACCGCACTAGGAAAATTTACAATAGAAGCAAAAGTGGGTAAAGGGGGTCTGATCTTGTTGATTTCCACAGGAGTGTAACACTGATTTGGGAGGGGGGAAAGTGTCTATTTAAACTTAACCATTTGGGACCAGTCAGAACATCTAGGTGAAGACAAATAAGAACGCTCTGCCTGCAAGATCTTTCCCTCTCCCAGACTCTGGAAGAACCAATTATGCAACCCCACTTGTCTGAATTGACCTTTTTGTTTGTTTGTTTTTGCATTTGTGTTTGGTTACTACCCTGCAGAGAAGGGACAGTGTTTAATCCACATCATTCTCTAAACTCACCTTGGCTGTTCTTTGTACCATTCAAAGCACTGTTATTTTCTTGGAGCTACAATTTTCCCAAGTGAAATACTCAACGGCTACAATGTCTTAAACTCTCTATGAGAAGATATTGTTAGAGAAAAGAACTCACAGTACCAAAAACCTGGAAAACGTAGGAGCAGAGAATAGTCTCTGGGAAGAGGGTTTATATCATTGCTATCTGCTGGTATAAAAACATCACTTCAAAAAGTAATACACCAAAGGCAAACTATGCCATTACAATTTACTTTTAGGCTGCTTAAGGGAGCCACCTCTGAAAGATGGAGGGATGTACCACAGGGCTGGCCATCCTTCTCTAAATCTGCGGTCAACATGACATCACTGCCATGCAATCGATGCTCACAAGACTAACAAAGTACGGCTTAAATGCGGAAGACTTAATGGAATTATACTAGAAATACGAAAGCAGTTTTTAAAATCGATTTAATCCTTTTACAGTTCATTGGGTAAACTGGTTGTATTGCATTTTTTTCTACTGGATTATTTGCTAAATGTATTCTTACTGCTATGAATCCACGATAGTTATACATCAAAACTCACTGCAAAAAAAAACTCATTACACATTTATACCTTCCTTGATCCTCTCGCGATTGGCTTCATTATTGATTTATTTATTTACTTATTTTTAAACTGAGGCTGAGAGCACGTGAGCGACCTGCAGGTGCTCAGAACCCCAGTCCTGGGCTTCTCCCAGCGCCCTCCTCTCTCAGAGCTGCGCCTTGGTGCGCTCTCTGCACTTCCAGCTCAGGGGCTACTACCAAGAGCTTACGCTTAGGAAACTACACAGAACTGTTCTGTGCTTTTAAAAAAAGTAATAATAAATGGTGCCGTTTGAAACCATTCGATCTATCGGATGGTGTTCTTTCACCATCAGGAGAACAAAGAGGAAAATGAGGTATAAGAAGCAGATGGGGCAGTTAAAATTTCTTTTCAACTGCTGAGTTACTAACGCTTCTTGTCATTCCCCCAACAATGATAACAAATGATTGGGGGGCCATTAAGTGATTAAAATATCAGTGCCACACTTAAGAGCTTAAAAAAAAAAGTAGGAGGAAAATTTATCCCAAGGCATTATTTAATTTACAAAATGTTCACTCTGGCAACACCAGTAAAGGGGCAACGTCAAAGGATTCTGGGAAGACGGTGGCGTCAGTGGCAGCACCAGTTTGGGATCTTCCCAAGCCCCTTCATAAAAGCACAGAGCAGGCAGATAACAAAACAAAATCACAGGGACAATATTTATAGAAAACTAAGTGACAGCCCAAACGCAAGTGGGCGGAGGAGAACCACTGCCAGCCCCTGACCTGTGTGTCACTGGCTTCTGCGTGGAAAAAACTAGGGGGCAGCAATGGGGCGCCCCACAGGCCTGATAAGAGCAGGCCAAAATGAGCTCACGGTGGGACCCGGAGGGGCTCTGCCTCCTCCAACAGCACTTGAGAACAGGGACCTGAAATAAAAAGGCCTGAAGGGGCTGCAGCAGTCCAGACCCCCGTGCTCTAGAAGCCAACCAGAGGACTCCCTTCTGAGACAGGCCCACACGGAGCAGAAATTCCCAGAAACGGAATCACATCTAAGCAGGGCAGAAATAGGATGGACAAAGGAATCAGAAAGGCCAAAGAAAAGCAGGTCAGGAAGTCTCGGGGAGGAAGCCACCACGCTCTGAACACTACCTGACAACGACAGAAGAGGGAGCTCTGCCAGGTCAGAACCAAGCTGCCTTCCAAGAGCTCAGGAAAACGACACACAAATAAAAATATGAGAGAGGGAAAAAGAAAATGAAGGTTCCAAAATTACTATGAGAAAAAAAGGATAAGAATAAGGTACAGAATAGGATCCCTACAGATAATACAATAGTGCTAAAAACAGCTCCAAAAAAAGATAAAAACTACCGTACACATTCCAAAGCAAGAGAAAAGACATTATTAAGAAAACAATACAAGACAGGAAACACTACAAATCAGAACCTGAAAAACTCAAAAGTAAGGTGCCATGAGCTCCAGTCTTGTCAAAGGGATAAAGTCTGAATCTAACCACACTCCGGGATCCTGCTGCCAACTTGCACGGAATCCAGAGGCCGGGGAAGCCGGGGGAGCTGGACCACTAGGGTGCAGGCAGCAAAATCTGCACTGCTGGAAGCTACAGGTCAAAGGTCAGGCTTTTCCTCAACAAGAAAATGGAAGGATGGAGGAGGAACCTGTAGATTAGGAGAGACTTAAAAGACATATCAAGTTTTTACAACTTGAAAGACTAAGCTACAGCATCTAGAGATACACGTGTGTGTGTGTGTGTGTGTGTGTGTGTGTGTGTGATTAAAACCATAAAGAAACAGCAAGGAAGAATAACTGGTACTTGCAGAGGGAAGGGGGCTCGTGATTGGGATGGGGCTCAGGGAAAGTCTGAGAGGCTGGGAAAGTTCCATTTCTTGACCTGGGTGGTGGTTACAGAATGTTCACTTTGTAATAAATCCCTTAACTCGATTCACTTTTTCACTTAACTGAATTCACTGAACAGTTTGTTTAGTGAGTTTTTTTAAAAAGGGCAACACGACCAACAATGCTGGAGATGGAGAGAGGGATCAAACCTGCTTCTTCAAGAGAGGTTAAGACTCTTAGTTCAAGATTTTGGCATCGGGTCTAAATACTGTTCCTTTCTCCTTGCAAAATGTGTCTGCAGCCATTAAAATGATCAAGCTAGCAAGGCACGTTAAATGAAACAATTCCTTTTAACAGCAGCATGTTTCTTTAATATGCATTGGCTGCCAAAATCATGAGATCACAGGAGGAGTTATCCTCAGCCAAAAGTCCACGAGGAAAAATGGGTAAATGTTTAAAACGGCACAGTTCAAGAATTAGTTTGTGTTTGTATAAAATAATTTTAATTAATAAAGCCTTCCAAACAATGTTTCTCAGTCTGGTTTGGTGCACAGGAAAGGAAGAGGGAAGGAAATGAAAGCAGCACGGTTCACCTCCAAGCCGTCCACCTGGCGTGGGAGACCGGCTGCCGGTCCTACCGGGGGCTGCACCTTCCCTCACTCACCGCAGCACGTGCTCCAGCTCCCCAGGCCGTGCTCACACCTAGCCTTTCCAACAGATGCTGGGCCAGGATTACAAACTGATCCAAACCCACAGTTACCTTTTCAGGCTGAGAAGAACATAATCGAGAACAAGAAGCTTTACAGTAACAAGGACCCCACACCCTGGTTTCATACATAACCTCCTTTTGGAATCTAAACTAGGTAATGGAAAGAACTCACTTTAAAAACGTTTCAAGTTGGCTGTCTGTAGATCTGCATAAAAAGGACCTTCTTATCCAGGGTCCACTAGACATCAGCTTGGAAATAAGCACTTTTGCAAAAACTCTTTGCTATCTCTCCATATCTGTTTCATAACCCATTTACACGTATTATCTCTGGCCTCATATTTCACTGTAACATAGAATTAATGCTAGTGATTTTTTCTCTCCTTTTTGAGGGGGAGGGAGGTCATGTGGTCCAATGACTTTCACAGAATTCCTGGAAAGTCATTTTACTTTCCGGAAAATCCTCCCACCAAGCAGATGTGCCAACTGTTAACAAGGATGTGCGTGCACACACACTCACACAAAAGAAGAAAAAAAACATTAGGGTCTCACTTCTTGATAGAAGGGCTTGCAGATAGCTTACCTGTAGTTGAATTTTAGTGTACTAAATTCTTCCATGAGCCAATGGACATTCAAAACTACCGACTGTCTGCATTTTGAGTCCCCCCACACATACACTCTGAAAGCAGCAGTGAGTCCCAGGAGCTTACCATCACCGTGCAGTCCTCGGATCCGCTGGCGATGACCTGATCATTATGTGGGCACCAGTCTATGTCCAACACTGGTCCTGTGTGGCCACATACTGTCGGGTAGGATTTGTCAATTCGACCAGTCTGAAAGGAGAGGGAGAGGGAGGTGGGGGGAGAGAGACCGTTAAGTAACATCAGCGCCACAGAGTTGGTTTGTTCTCTCAGACCCATTTCTCCTTCATCACTGCTACCCCAAACTCCCCACAATATACATACGATGACGTTCACATCAGTCAACATCAACCAGTAACAACTGCCAACCTGCCACTACCGAGGACCCTCCCCAGATGAAGGATCTAAATTTCCAGAACTACAAAGATTTTATCTAATCAATGGCATTAACAGACGTAGCAAAAGAGAATACCAGAGTCTTTTAATCAAAATACAATTCTAACGATCCCCAAACTGTAGATTATAGCTGTGTTTTTACCATTTAAAATGAATGCATTTTGGAATTACTCAAAATGTAAAATATAACCTTTTATATAATAGGCTAATACCTTTGAATACAGAGAAAAGACAAGTTACCTACAGAGAGAGTAATGAGACTCACTGCGGGCAGGCTTAAAGCAAGCTCAGAAACAAAAACATGGGAAAGTACCTGGGAAATGCTAAGGAAAACAATCAACTATGTGTTCCATACCCAGATAAACTATCACGTGAGACAGAAAGAGTCAATCAGAGTTCAGAGGTTTCAGGGTCTTCTCTAGAAAAAGGCAGAAAAATTGACTAGTTTTAGACTTTACGTCTTGTAAGTATGTTAAAATTAAGGGTAAACACAGAAAGGAAAGAGAATATATAACTTTCAAAGTGTATAGAGTGGGAGGGAGGTTACTGGAATTAAAAAAGCTCATTCAATCCAAGAGAAAGAGGAAATAAAAAGAAAAAAGAATGAAAACTAGAAAGCATAAAATAAGATGGTAGAAATAAAACCAACCATAAATCATGAATTGTGGTAAATATGAATGACTTAAACTCACCAGCTAAAAGAGTGTCTCAAATCAGATTAAAATCAGCTACAAGACACATTTAAAAAAATAAGAAAACAAAAGACAACTAAAGGAGGGAGGGGATATATAAATATATACCAGGTCGCTCTACTAGAACAAACAGATTTTGAGGTGAGATGCATTATTAAAGATCACATTTCAACGTTTAAAGAAGTGATTCAAGGGGAAGCTAAAGTCACCAGGAACTTTAACTCCTCTAACTACGTAACTTCGAAAGCGGAAACTGACAGAACTCTAAGGAGAAAATGACAAAACCATAATCTTAAGAGATTTTAATAAAGATTTAAGAGATCAGACAAAAATCAGTATGAATAAAGACGACTTTAACAGAAGTAACACGCTTGATCTAGTGAATATAGACAAACTTGTAGCCAACATTTTAAAACACATTTTTTTCCAAGCACACATTAAACATTTATTTTTTTAAATGGTCAATTAAGACACCTCAAAGCAAATCTCAAAAGCTACCAAGGAATCAATTTTCTGTAGAGCATGATCTGAGTACAACGCAATACAATTAAAAATTAATACAAAAAAAAAAACCCCAAAATATATCCAATGCATCTGAGAAAATTTTAATTTACTAATAAATTCACAGAGAAAATTATAATGGCCAATAAAAAGAAAGTTATAACTGATCAGTAAATTCATGCCATAGCAAAACTTGTGGGATATATCTAAAAGAAATCTTAAAATTCCAGATGAAATAAGCAATCTCCCAGGAAAAAAATAAATGCATCAAAACTTTCTCAATAAATAGAAAGCCTAAAGAGACCGGTAACCATAAAATAACCAGTAGTGTAACTCCACGCATCACCCCCAGCCCCCCCACAAATCAATCAATCACTAAATACCAGAAATAATAGGCCCAGATGGTTTTATTGAGTTTTACCAAACATTCAAGTTAGAAATCAACCCAAACCAACATTCCCGGAGAACAGAGATGCTTCTGACCTCATTGCATAAGTAATGTACCACCTTGATACGAAGGACAGTATAAGGAAGAGAAACTGCAGCCTACGTGACTTATAAATATTGATGAAAATTCCACTCAAAAGAAGGAAAAATAAAAAGTAAACCAATGTTAGCAGTGTGGGCTGTTCTCAAAAAAGTAAAGTGCGGGGGAGGGCATAGCTCAGTAGTAGAGCATGTGCTTAGCATGCATAAGGTCCTGGGTTCAATCCCCAGCACCTCTATTAAAAAATAAATTAAGTTAATAAACCTAATTACCTTTCCCCATCTAACAAACAAACAAAAAAAAAACAAACAAAAAACAGACAAACAAAAAAATAAAGTGAAAAGACAAGGTACAGACTGGGAAAAGTACATGTATGTGTATATGTGTGCATATGTATATTTAAAACATATACCTGACAAAATCAACAACTTGGCAGAACGATGGGCAAATGATATGAGCAGGGGATCCAGAGGGAAGGAAGCCTGAAAAGCCAACAGGTGTATGCAAAGTACTCATTCTCACTGGTAACTGGGATAACCAGGAAACTGCAAATTGAAACAATTAGGTAACACTGGACACCTATTAAAATTGGCAACAATTTAGAAGCCTAAATACAAGTGCTGGCAAAGATGCGGGGAGAGAGGAACTCATAAAAACTGCTCGCAGGAGAATATCCTGCTACGGTTTCTTTTGAGAGCAATGTGGAAACAACTGGAGCTGGAGATGCCCGCCCCTCGGCAATACCACTTCTAGATGGTCTGTGTCAGAGAGACGCTCCCGTATTTTGCACGAGAAGGGTATTCACTGCAGCACTGTTGGGAACAGTGAAAAAAGCAGAACCAATTTAACTGTCTTTGGTATGAGAATAAACATCACTTACATACAAGTTTAACCCACACAAAATAACAGGCTATGTTATAGGTATGTACACATGTAATAAAAGTACAAACATAGGATAACATGCCGGCTTTAAGGAAATGATTACTTCTGGGGAAGGAGAAAAGATGGAAAGGAAAACAGTATTCTAGCTACATCTGTTATGCTTCCCTGTTTTTCAAAAAGGGGAGATATGAAACAAACACGGCAAAATATTAACATCTGTTTAATCTTGTGGGTGACTGAGTACATGATGACTGTCCTATTATTTTATTTGTTTGACTTGTTTCCTATTTTTAAAAAATAATTAAAGTATAATGAAGTTGAGAAACACACCAACATATTGTTATTAATTTTACATTAAAAAAATCTTTGGAGAAGGATATAGCTCAGTGTCAGAGTGCGTGCTTCGCATGCATGGGTTCAATCCCCGGGACCTCCATTAAATAAATAAACAAATAAAATTTGAAAACAATAAATAAATAAATAAACCTAATCCCACCCCCCCCAAAAGACTACTCCCAAGGAAAAAATTTTTCCATCTGAATTGTTTTATTTTATCTCAAGGTCTTTGCATTCTTAAGTTCTCCCCCAGAGAACCCCATTTGGCATTCTCGATGGCAAAGTATATACAGTCACTGACCTCTGAACATCTAAAGACACCAAAAATTTTTTTTTCCAATCTGGGCTAAGAAGAGCTTTTGCTCAGGTATAAAGAAATTTTGAGGGGAATCTGAAAGTACATTAATACTAGATGTTCTTAATTATACTGAAAAGCTTACTAGATGATTTTTCTTTTTTAGGTTAAAATTACACAGCCCTGGCCAAAAATGAATAGCTATTCAGCAGTACTCTCAGCCAACTAGGATGTTTGAAAACAGTAACAAGCATTTCTGCCATTCTCAATTCAGCCCAACTAGTCTATGGAATACAAGTACTAAAAGCCCAACATTTTCATGGGAACCTGAATGTCATTTAAAGGACAACTGCCATTTATTTCCCTCCTTTCTACCAAAAACAAATAATTAGTAACAAAAATAGCTAACGCTTTTAGAGTCCTTATGGTACATGCCAACAACTGCACGAAGATCTTTCATCTGCATTAGCACAACTACCTTTATGGCACAGCAACAATATCACCCCTGCTCTAACTAAAGAAACAGGAGCAGAGAAGGTCAAGAGGCAGACGAAAACAAACTAAGAAGCAGATCTAAAACATTACTGGCAATCCTAATAGATTTCTCCAGGGAAAGAAAATTTCTGCAATGCCATGGAAGCACTGCCGAAATTATTGGCAGCTGGTCATCAGAAACACAAAGTTCACTAAAAAAAAAATGATACCCTGCAAACAGCTGCTTCCTCTGGTTTTAACATCATCATAAATCCTTACAGCAAATGAAACAGGGGAAGTAGCACCATATTGCAGACCAACAGCAAGGGAATCGACTAAACGCCTGATAGCGATAAAGGAACAAAAAGGAGAAAGTGTGAGAAAAACTGCCGTTGTAAACGTGCACTGACGGTTTTTCATGCAGGGTGTTCACAACAATAGTCAACTATCAGCTGCCTTGATTACAAGGGTGTGTACCTCCAAATATGTTCCTACCCATAACAAAATCTAATCAAAAGCACAACAACATATTTCACCCAATCAGTATGCGTTTTTAACAGGGCGGATCTGGGCAATTATAAACGGCTGAGAGCTCAAGTCCATGGAAACTGAAGGAAACCATACGATAATGGCCTTATATGGTAAAGATGAGGGCGCATCACTTCTGAAAGTCATTTTGCGCTGGGATCTAATGAGAATGCATTTCTCATTCATAATCATGACACATCCTCATTTATCATCCAGTGAATAAACCAAGGAATCCATGTCTAATTCGCTCAAGTGTGAAGCACCATTCAGAAAGACAGCCACTGCGAGTCACTGTGACTACGCAGCTTACCTGCGTCTCTAAGCAGCAAGCTTACGTGAATGCTGACACAGGAAGGAAGGCTGACGAGACCGAGCGCCAGCTTTTACGTATCTTCTTTAGAGTGATTTAAGAACTATCCATTGATTTCCCAAGGCTTAAATACAGAATAATTTCATTTACTAACAAATCAGTCCACTGTTGTGTTGAGGACGCATCCCCTTAGTTACTAGACTACTACTTTGCTAGCATGGAATTGGAAGTTCAGCTGAGAATAGTTAGTCAGACATTAGACTTCCTGCTTTAAATAACTATTTAAAGTTATTGATTACTTACTAGTTATCCCAATCACATGACATAGAAGAGATTAATTGTACCTCTCTAGCTAAAACTCCAAGTGATGGGAATTACCAGCAAGTCAACTCAAGTGATGAAATGGCCAACACCAAGGTCCCAAAGGCCCTGGCCCAGACTCCAGTCCTTACGCTCATCGGACCAGAGTGAAATAGGGCAGGGCACCGGCTTCCTTACACACTATTGTCTAAACGTTCTGCTGGCCTGCCAGAGGCCCAGCAACATGGGTTCCAGGGACGATCCAGCCTCCAAAGTATGTGTACAGCTGGCACGTGGGAGAGGGAGGTTGACGGCACAGTTTCCATGTGGCAGGCCAAGCTGAGGCCGATGGCCCTGACACATTCCAGCCAGCAACCGTCACGGTGGCAGAAAGCCACCTAGACACCAGCACTGTCATTTACTTTGGGTTTGGGGAGAGTCCTCAAAAATTTCAAAGCGGCCAAAAGACTCAGCAGAGCTCCTGCAGACTGATGCTGGAACTAAACTCAGAGTTAGGCAGTACTTTTCCTCCTAGAAGCTTTTGGAGTAAGGGGGTGTAAAAATAAATAAATAAATAAATAAAAATTTAAGCATCAGTAAATACATATTTTTGTATAACTGCTCTAAGAAGGAATGTTCGTAATTTTAAATAAGTTTGCAAAAGCATTCCTCCTCAGGCATACAAAATTCAATGTGACTCTTACGAAATAATATTTCCAGTTTTAAGGGTATTTCTCACTAATTTCAATGGGAAACCACAACTGCTTCCACTTACATCAAATAGTGGATCTTACTTATTTGCCATACTGCTTTACAAAAAAGAATTCGTATTTAAGAAGTGAACTCATCTTACATGCTGAGAACAGTATGCACAATCAAAAGAAATTCTAAATATATACAGACAGACATGTATAGAAATCTCCTCACAAATGTTTCTATAAGGGAGTTCCACTCTGGGATGTGTTTTTATTTTATTTATTTGTTTGTTTTTATTGAAGTATAGTCAGTTATAATGTGTCCATTTCTGTGGTACAGTATAATGTCCCAGTCATATATATATATATACATACACATACATACATATATATATTCGTTTTCATATTCTTTTTCATTAAAGGTTATTGTAAGATATTGAATACAGTTCCCTGTGCTATACAGAAGAAATTTGTTTTTTATCCATTTTTATATATAGTAGTTAATATCTGCAAATCTCAAACTCCCAAATTTATCCTTACCACTCCTATTCCCCTGGTAACCATAACATTGTTTACTATGTCTGTGAGTGTGTTTCTGTTTTGTAGATGAGTTCATTAGTGTCTTCTTTTTCCTTTTTTAAGATTCCACATATAAGTGATATCATATGGTATTTTTCTTTCTCTTTCTGGCTTACTTCACTTAGAATGACAATCTCCAGGTCCATCCATGTTGCTGCAAATGGCATTATTTCATTATTTTTTATAGCTGAGTAGTATTCCATTGTATAAATACACCACAGCTTCTTTATCCAGTCATCTGTCGATGGACATTTAGGTTGCTTCTTTGTCTTGGCTATTGTATATACTGCTGCTATGAACACAGGGGTACATGTATCTTTTTGAATTAGAATTTGCTCCAGGTATATGCTCAGGAGTGGGGTTGCTAGATCATATGGTAAGTCTATTTTTAGTTTTTTGAGGAATCTCAATACTGTGTTCCATAATGGCTGGGCCAGACTACCTTCCCACCAACAATGTAGGAGGGTTCCCTTTTCTCCACACCCTCTCCAGCATTTATGGGATGTGTTTTTCAAGGAGCTCATGGTGTATTTGTGAGTGTACCCGCAGACATTTTCACCCTCCCACACTCAAAATACAACAGTGGGATGCTTCCAACATGACCTACACATTGTATAAAAGATCATCCGAATGGTTATTCTTAATGGATGTCCGAGCCCTCACACGATACTTGTTTGATCTACACATTAGCCTGCTCAGTATTAGGCTGAAGAGGCTACCAAACTGGTGCTGAGCAGGAACAGTCTAATGATTACCAGTTTCTTCCAAAAGTAAAATTTGGTTAAAGCCATGTTAACACTTACCTGGCAGGCTTTCTCCTCCCGACTAACATATGATTCCACAAAGTTCAAACTCCCAAGGTGTCAAAAGGTGACACCCGTTAATTTCATCAGCCAAAATCATATATTTCCGTTTAAGATGCTCAAGGTATCCCACGCACAATGTCTTTCTAGTGTACACTCTGGAGTTCAATCACATACTCGTAAACTGTTCCGGGAGCTGCGTTCTGCTGGCTATGCCGTCTCCCTTAGCTAGTCCAGCACAGGCAGCTCCCAGAACTTTTTTCCAAACTTCTAATCTGTAGTCTTCTCATTATCTAGTCACCTTATAATCCACTATTATAACCTATGATTATTATCCAGAATGGCTACACTACCCTTAGATGTAAGGCCCAAACTGCCCCCCACCCCATCCTGACTCAAGGAACAAAGATTTTCCAGATTGTTCATGCCTACTTTCTATTCAGACACATTTTCATTGTAGGAAAAAATGCTGATCAAAATCACCTTACGTGCCCAAAGTTCAACAACTTATCATACTGTCCGTACATTAAAAGATCTTTTCAAAGGCATGGATAATAATTTATTACTGGCCTGAAAATTCTTGAACTCTCAGCAAGAAGAATGGGTAAGTCAAACACGTGCTTGGAAGCAAAGGAAAAGTTTGCAGCCCAGGCATAAGGGCTCCATTCACATTGTGCAGAGTTCAAAGGAGCCTGAAAAGGATATCTATTGAAGTGGGTTTTCCTTTTTTCCCCCAACTTCCTGCTTCTTGGAACAGTATTATTTATGTGGATACATGTTCTGTTGAAACCTCTGAAGGCCCTGTTCCTCCACGGGGAGGAGCTATCGTGACTCCTGCAGCAGACCAGAAGACTGATGCACACAATACAGGACCTGTTGACAGGCCGGTCACTGACAGTGACAGCTCGTGACCCAAGAATAAAACATTCTGAGGAGGTTTTACTTTAAGGGAACCAGAAACGCCACCCTTGAGGGTAAGAGGAGGCGCCCTGGAACAGGACATACAGATTGAGTTACCCGGGCCTGTAAAGCAGGCTAGCAACCAAAGCTGCCAGGCAGAGGCAATGTGGCTGTGCAGGGCCCTGAGCTGCCTGGGGGCGAAAGGGAACAGTCTTTATGGGCACAAGAGAAAACACCAAGCCAACCATTTCGGCATCACAGTTCCTCTCTAAAAGCTGGGTTTAATATTGAATAGACCATTTAAAAAGTCTATTAAGAACTTGAAAAAGCTACTATAAAACTATGGGTATTTTATTATCAGAAAGCAAAAAAGTGGAAGAGTTGGCATTCCCTTATTCAATCATGCCTAAATATGCAACAGCGAATGGAGAGGCTCTATTTCCTAACTTCCTGACTTAACAAAACATTTACAAAGCAGAAACCTCATCATTGCAGACAAGTAATTCCACATGATCCGTCTGGTCTGAGAACAAACAAAAACTAGGAACCCAAGATGAGGTATAACCTAGTCAAAATAAAATTCTGCTTGAAGGGAAAAGCTGGAAAGCAAAAGAACTATTAATGTAAATGCAAATACAGGAAATTAAAACAAAGCATTCAGTACCCAAATCAGAAAGGAGAGTGACTGCTGCCTAGCCCCTTGCACTGAGGGTCATCTCCAGTGACACTGGAGACGCTGCCCATGGGACTCACCGTGAATGACAAGGGAGCTCCAAGGTTACCCCTTCCAATCTCAGCTCTGCACTGCTCTACCCACAGGCCTCAGAACCAAAACCCACCCTCCCTGTCTGTAGTGGGGATGAAAAACAGAAAAATATTACAAGTCTGTTTTTTGTTGTTGTGTTGTTAGGTTAATGCCTTGGGATGTATGGCCGAGGCAGCTCACATCTTGCAATGGCTGTAAACAAGCAGGAGGACCAGTGTAGAGACCCAATTCAGTAGCCCGTATCACTTACCCAGGACTTAAAAGCTCAGCCAGAATGGAAACCCAAGTCCCCGCTCCTCTGAGCAAGCCAACCTGTGCTCCATCACTTGTCCTCCTGGCTCTGCCTTCCCTGGACTCAGCCCAGGCCCCACCCCTAACTAGCAAGGTACCCAACCTGGTGAGAGCAGAACGTTTACTACTTATGGTCATAAACAGGCTCCTGGACAAACTAGGGCAGCAGAAATTTGTCCACTGAAGCTTGAGTCTATTTTACAGTAACTAGTACTCAGAAACCTGCTCTTTGCCGCTTTCCCCTACTTGGGGTGTCAGCATGTTTATACACAGAGGGCTTTTGCCAGCAGTACCTGCCTGTGTGCTCAGCTCGGACTCACGCTCCAGAAAACCAGGAAAGAGTTAAACGTTCTTTGCACTTGACTCAGTGGCTTCCCTTCAGCACACACTCCCAGACCCCACCATTCTCTGAGCCGCCATGCAGCCAATCAAAGCAGAGGAAGGAAATTATCCTGGCCGGCTGACAGCCCAGAGCTCTGATGGCCATATATGGTAAAAACCACTGTCAGAGCCCTGTCAGGCCTGTGGGCCGGCTGCTGTGGACACATCAGTGAACTGCAGCAGCGGGAGAGGCCGGCCAAGGAAACGCACAAAGGACAGGCTGCCTGCTCATCTCCAGGGGCGGGGGAGGGGAAGGGCGGGGGGGGGGGGCGGGGGGAGCCGTCATCTGCCAGGGCACACTCTGAGTCACAGCCTCTCACTGTAATCAAAAATAGCCCCAGGGTACATTGTGAGGTTCCTTCTGCCGGGACTTTGTGCTCCATTGTTAACTAGGGGTGAGTGAGGAGGGTGTCCCCCTCCCCAGCCCACCCCCAGTAAGACTGGGGAAAACAGTCTGGGGAGAAAATGAAAAGGCCCTTCTGTGGCACTTCATGTGGTAATGAGGCCGAGCAGTGCTCGTGGGGCTGGCAGCTCAGCTCGTGACATAATTTGGGAGTCATTGTTCTGCACCTGGTGCCCTCCCCTGCATCCTCCACCATCGCCCCCCTGCCTCCCAGCCTTTCACGGCCCATACAATGGACAGCTAAGGTGCTTGGGCAGCAGACAGCATCTATTTCAGGAGGGAGGGAATGGGCGTCCCAGGGCACTCCGGGACACTGGCACTGAATAAAAGCCGCTGCCCATCACCCCAAAGCTACCCTGCGCTAAACATCCACATCTGTACCAAGGCTACTGGCCTTGACACCCTTGCCCAAAATGGGGCAGCACTATCTGTGGGAAGGGAAACTGCCTGTCAGCAGCGTACAGTAAGGGGGAGGCGCAGCCAATGCAGCTCCGGCAGGTGCTGGCAGTGCCTGGGGGTTGGAGAAAAGCACGGTCGGGAGGCTGCCATTCCTTCTGAACGAGTCCGCGAGAGAAGGCCCAGCTGCAGAGCCAGCCACTCACAGGAGGCCCCAGCGTCGTGAGCCGCTGAGCCTCCATCCTTCTCACTGTCTCCTCGCAAGGCGCGGCAGGGACCAAGGACTTTCCAAACCTTAAAGACAATTCTCCAAGCTGCCAGAATCAGAGCCTGGACAAGCCAGTGTTTTTGTTATTAAGCCTTCTAATCCCAGAGAAAGAATGCGAAGGATTAAGTGTCAGTTAGACCACAGTTTCGATTAAAAAAACAAAAAACAAAAAACTTTTACACTCAGGGAAAAAATATTAATCAAAAATATACACATACAAATCAAATAAAGACTCAGAGGCCTAGGTTCTAATCCACGAAGGACCCCACAGCTCTGGGCGACCACTCAGTCCACTCCTGTGACTGGATAACAGGGCTCTGACGGCAAACCCCCACCTGCAAAAACCGACACTGTTTATGAAGGGGACCCTCCAAGCACATTCTGATGTCACTGTGGAGTCTCATTTTTACGAATATGACACGAAGTGACTGCCTTTTCCTGACGATGAAACAGCAGAGAGACTCTATGTGGATCCAGTTTTAACAATAATCCTGAAGAGCAGTGCTTATCCTGTTCTTCTCCACATAACGGTGAAGGAAAACACCAATTCCGCACTATTTACCTCTGGAGGTGAAGGAAAAAAAAGAGCCAAGAAGTATGTGTCTCTTCTACCAAAAAGCTGTCCTTCAGCTCCTCCTAGTCCCCGTCCAGCCACACATTTTGTTTCTCCAACACCAAATGAGCCCTTTCCAAGACCCAGGGGTCCAGGGGTCGGGAGGCGGCGCGGTTCCCACCACATCCTGCGCCCTCCTGGGAACAGAGCCCCTCTTCTAACCCATCGGTTTAGTGAGCCGGCTGGGCTCCTCCTCTGCTTTTCACCCCTGGCTCCTACATGCCGGAGAAACCCAACTTCCTATAGAACCTTCTCCCCAGTGTCTTCCTTGACATGAGCCTCCGTTAGAACCCATCTCTCATCTTAGAACCCATCTCTCATCGCTGTGCCAGAGGAGCTTAGCAGACAAAACTCCCTATTGAGGAGATCAAGGTCAACTGTTAGCAAAGCTTTTAAAGAGGAAGACTCCAAACACAGCTGCTGGCACAGAGCAGGAGCTCAAACGTCTTAAGATGTAAATGAATGGACAGGATTTTTTAAAGTACTGTTTTAGATTTTACTTCAGCAACAATTAGCCCTTTATATGTGCTCTGGTAATATTACTGATGATACTTCTCAAAAATAATCTTTACATGTAATAAATTCATTGTAAAATATTTTGAGTAAAGTACAGGTCATTAATTATGAAGAAGAAAATAAAAATCACTTTGGTCCCAACATCAACGTTAAGATTCCAGACTTTCCCTCAAAAATCAATAACATAATTTGAAGTTACATAGACGACCATGACTCTAACCTTGTAACACATTTTTAGGTTATATGACAATATCATAGAACACAGGATAACCAAACCCTGCTGTACAACGTAACTTTCTCTTGCTACTATACTGAATCTTCGATTATTCACTTAAGATTTATTAAAGAATGTTATATATCTACATGTATTTATCTATTTATATAAAAAAAATTTTTTTTTTAAGGAGAGGTGGAAAGGGTGCTTAAAAGTACCCAAAGGCCTTTTAGGTTACAATTTAGGTTAGAATCGGGTTTGAATTATTTATTTATGCATTGTGTGATCTAGCATTACAAATCAGGCACTATAATCTGAGAATACAGTGGACCCTAGAATAACACAGGTTTGAACTAAGTGCAAATTTCTTCCAATAAATAAGCAGTACAGGGTCAGAGGCTGGTTGAATCCAAGAACGCAGAACCACGGATACAGAGGGCCAACTGTAAACTCACACACGGACTGTTGATTGTGTGGGGGTCTGCGCCCCTAACCCCTGTGTCATTCAAAGGTAAACTATACATGTTTTAGTTATCAACTGCTGCTTCATAAGTCACCCCACAACTTAGCTACCTAAAACAATAAACATTTCTTATCTCACTCAGTCTCTGTGGGTCAGAAGATCAAGAGCAGCTTATCTGGGTGTTTCTGGCTAGTCAGGGTGTCAGCCAGGACCACGGGATCCCCCTTCAAGACGGCACACTCACGCGGTCGGTAAGTTCCTGCTGACTACTGGAGCATGGACCCCATGGACCTCTCCACAGAGCTGTCCTCACAACATGGAGGCTCCAAATAGAAGCAAAGTGGAAGCCAATATGCTTTTATGACCAAGTCTCAGAAGCCACACTTCATCATTTCCTCCATATTAGTGGTTACACAGGTCAGCCCTAGTTAATGTGGGAGGGAACCACACAACGGCATGAATACAAGGAGGTCAGAACCACAGGAGGCCGTCTTGGAGGCTGCCACCCTAAGAGCAAGGCAAGATCTTGCAGAACCTTAATCAAGGGCTACCATACAAACAGCCATCCAGTTTGCACCCTCCATTCAAGTGAATGTCAAGAGATCAAAAGCATGTAATTCCAACCACTCTGCCTTGATCTGTTACACAGCTAAGAAAATAACTGTATCACAATGTGATCATGCAGCCTGTGCTACTGGAGGCATGAGACAAGCAGCTAAAGGGAATCCAAAGGATGACTTCCACTGTCTTAATGAATCAGAGGTAAAATCTAAGCTGGACACTGAACAGTAAGAAACAGCACTTAGAATACTGACTGAAATGAATCAAGATTTCTTTCTCAATAAATATGACCAAAAAACACTCTCAACCTGAGTTCTGGCAGCTACTGTACGTGATGAATTAATTTCCCATGCATCTAGAAGGCATAGCTATGTCCCCCTCCTTAAGAGAACTAAGAAAATATTCACTGACATGATTTTCTGTAGCGCTGAATGCTTTCACAAAACCCTAGTTGAGAAAGCAAAATGAGTTGAAAGGATAGTTCACAGACATAAATAAAGCAAGATCCCAAACATTCCCACACACAGTATCCAAAATCTAAGTGAGAAACATAATTGTGTATGAGAAGGCACTGCACAGCTACACCAAGAAGGAGAGGAGACAGTGACCCAAAAGGGTAAGAGAGACCTGGCCACACCTGCCCCGTCATGGCCCAGAGCAGAGCGGCTCTCCGAGGTAATTATCGGGAAGATGAAATTAGCCATCACTCCAGTACTCCCAAGTAAGAGCACTCAAGAGAGGAAGGGAAAAAGAGATTACGGAAGACAGGAGCCTCCAATTTCCAACCCAAGTGGGTGTTAAGAGCTCAAGAGCACAGAATTCTAACCAATTCCCTGAACCGCTGAACCCAGGGCCACTGTGATCTGAAGTTTCAGCGCATCCAGGCAGGCACGTGCATGCGCCCACCCGCAGATGCTGCCCTTGGTATGCGCCTCCGTAGTCCACAGCGGGGCTGGGAACGCTCAGCCCCACACCACGAGCATGGCGACACTTGTTTGTGCCCGCGTGGTGGAGGGCACGGGGGCCGAGACCTGTGTGCCCATGACAAGGTACCTTGTTCGGTTGTAGGGGGAAACCCTTACAGCCAGAATTACAAAGCCAATTTCTGCTAGGCAAGACTGCGATTATTCATCCTCCAAAAGACCAAAGAATAAGAAAATGTACTAAGCCACACCTTGAAAAGTCATGACAGAGCGGTGTGCCCCGGCTTGTGGGAGCATTACAAAAGAACTCCTGAATCAGGTGTGCTAATCTCAGTCGCCCCACCTCGGGGCTCAGCACTTTCCCTATTCCTCTTCCAGTGACACCCCATTTTCTCTAACAGAACCTCCCAAACAGAACCCTTATAATCCATATGCTTAAATAAACATATACTCATCCCTAAGCCTACCTCTTGCTGCGTACGTGTTCTAATGCGTTTGTCTCTACTACTCTTTCCATTTATAAGTCCTGGAAGACAGAGACCACGACTCTCCCAGAATCTAACCACAAGCCTCATGAGGTTGCAGTAAATCCTATTTACTGCTGGCGCTAACTAGCTTTGAAGAGAAATTCATGGAAGGTCATGTTTCAAATGGGAGCCTTGCAGAAAAAGTCACAATATATCTTAAAATCATACACACATATTTAGTATAGCTCAGGGAACTATATTCAATATCTCGTAGTAACTTATGGTGAAAAAGAATATGAAAACAAATATATGTATGTTCCTATATGACTGAAGCACTGTGCTGTACACCAGAAATTGACACAACATTGTAAACTGTATTTCAAAAAAAAAAAAATTCACACATATTCAATATTAATATGTACAGAAAGCCTCCAAAGCATCACCAAAACCAACCTGGCTGACTAAAGCCAGGAAAAGAAGGTGGGGCGGTGGGAGGGAACATTACCAGAAGTCTCTGAGATAGTTATTAAACACCATACCCATCTCCTAAAGTTCACGTTTAGAGAAATCCCGGACTGCTATCAACACACACAGAAGCCGAAAACATACCTAGAGCATCACTTTCTGCAGTCTGCATTTCCAGCATCACTTCATGTTCTATGTGGGAATTTGGTTCTTCACTTTTTAAAAAATATTTTATTTATTAATTATTGTATTAATTATTTTATTTTGGTGGGGGGGAGTAATTAGGTTTATTTATTTTTAGAGGAGGTTCTGGGGGTTGAACTCAGGACCCCATGCTTGCTAAGCATGCGCTCTACAACTTGAGCTATCCCCTCCCTGGGTTCTTCTTTGCTTTTAAACAGAAGCAGCACCTCATTATAAAACAATTTCATAGCTGCCAAGACACTGAAGTTGTAGGACCTCTTCTCCGGGGCAAAGTCCTGTATTAGGATTACTGGGTTCACTAGGTACTCAGGGTCCCCAACATATTTCTCAAGGCTGCACTTCTAATGGGGAGACGAAGTACCAGCAAGCTTCTGGGGATTAGGAGAGTGAGCACAGTGAAAACGAGACGCGGTGCCCCTGGAGGGCAGAGATGCCTGCACCCAGCAGACACTCAGCTTACAGATGATCAAACCAACCGACTGCATGTGAACCATCAACGAACAATGAAGACTTTGTATTGTATAAACAGTGAGATAGCATCTGTAAAAACGTAAAACTTACGATCCTTATTCAAATATTCATTATTATACCAAAGTTATAAGGAAAGAGGTATCAAGAGGGCAGTCAGCCCTATAAAGCAGGAAGAAATGTAGGTTTCCTGACAACATGGAACATAGTTCTATTTTCCAGCAGCCTAGGTAGTCAAGGGACAGGGCCTTAGGAAGAAAAGAAAACAGGGGTGCAACCTGACACTCCAGGGTACCTAGCTAGGCGCTGCCACCACAGCGGATGCCACAGGAGCTCCCGAGACACAGAACTGTCTACAGGGGCCACAGACCACTTTGCTAGGCTCAGCCTTGGCGGAAACGCAGCCACAAGTAAAAAGGCATCTACTTCCCAAAGTTATGTGCTGGCACCAGGGAGGGGAAAAAGGGAACAACAGTGTTTCCTTTGCTGAGTTTTGGGTTGCACTAGAAATCATGCTGAAACTGAGAACCACAGGAGAGGCAAAGTACTTCTGAGATCACCTAGAATTGCCAAGGCAAAAAATCACTTTTATATGCAGCCCCTCATGTTACAGACAGAGAAACAGAAGAGCAGGACAGAGTGACACATTCAGGTCCCACCACAAGCCAGTGACCCAGTCAGGACTGAATCCCCGGCTCCCAGACCTGTGTTCTTTCCTCGCCACCACACTAACCCTAAGAGCTCAACACACACACTTTAATACCCGAAAATCCCTCAGAGTAAGGGTGAAACTGTCAATTATAAAAGTCAACAACCCCAAGTACTGACCTTATTTCCAATGGCTGCCACTGGGCTGATGTCATTGTCACCTCCTCCAACAAAAATTAACATTCAAGGAACAAAGCCACACAGAATGAATTATAAGCCTGGGAGAGACCCTGCAGGCTCCTCCGAAAACCAATACTTTGTTCAAACATGATAATTTCTGAAGCAACTTATCCTGTCCTAATTCCTACACACTAATTAAAGAACAAAACACCAAATCTACGTATTAGCTGTAGGCCACTTAATGCAAGGGGAAACCAAAGCATAAGATCCAGTTAGCTCAGTGGTAGAGCACACGCTTAGCATGCACGAGGTCCTGGGTTCAATCCCCAGTACCTGCAGTAAAAGAAAAAAAAAAGGATCCAATTAGCTTAGGAACTGCATACAGGTCTCCCTGAAATGGTAATAAATGGAACTCTGTTTCCCTGGTTTCTAAAAGTAAAAAAGGACTCACAGGGCCTTTTGGGGATGTGGAGCCTTTGGAAGAGAACTGTCTGAAATCAGAAGATTAGCCATTCGGCAGTTTATTTTGGGTTTCTTAATTAGCTTGATCCATTTTTTTGAAGCAAAAAAATGCCTTAAATTTATCGCTCTTTAACTCCGAAAGAGATGATGGTGCTTCTGTGCCCGATCCTGGCTGACAAGCTGAGGCAGTTTCTCAGCTGGCCACCATGAAACCCACCACTGTAAAGTCCAGTTTGCAGTGCTCCAAGCTCTTGCTGAACAAATCAACCAAAAAGTCGTGGAGACCAAATGCAACTAGCCTTAAATTCAAACCGCCCGCTCCAAAACCAGGTAAGTAGAGCTAGAACAGTGTAATGTGTTATTTGCCACTAAACAGCAATTTTCTCCAGAAAAATAAAAGTATCTGACTAGAAATTTTAATTTCAATGTAGTGAAAAGTTCCTCCTTTAAAATATAATCAACAACTGTGCCATAGGCGGGTACATTTGGAAACACATATTAAGTTCATTACCCAAAGGCATCCACTTCCTATTTCTGTCGTGAGATGGTCCTATTGTGTAATATCACATCAATTCAGCCACTGACGTACAAATCCGATGTACAAAGAAAACAAGTCCGTCACGAGCATCTGAGAGAGTGAAAAGTTTAAGAGAACTGGAAGTTTTCACAAGGAAAAAACACCAAAATGCAATAGGAAACAGTACCTTGACAGAAATCCACATTACTGTAACCACTTTGAGAATCCCATGGTCCATTATGATGAGACATGCCCTAACACGCACGGCGAGAACTCGGGAAGACCCACCGTTCTCAGCAGAGTGGAAACAGCTGTAACGTGATCCAACACTGCATCCTCGTCGGCACCGGGCCCTCATCACTCGGGCTCAGGACTCACTCAACTTATTTTCCTCCTAAACACTAACTAGAAAGTGACTCGTTCCAGTCTCTCTCTCGTCAGTGTCCCCCACCCCACCACCACTGTTGTTTGCAATTCTGGGCTTTCCTGTTAAAGCTACTGCAGGTTTTCATCTACCATTTTCAAGAACGGTCAGAAAAATCACAAATCTCCTATCTTCTCCCCCACACTGGAGAGGGTCTATCTGGAAGGATCAAGTCAGGAGAAGGGAGAACTAGGAAGCCCACCAAGGCTGAAGGTCACACGGAAACACTTTCAGTAAAGATCCTTTTATTTCCACTGCTTGTTAACACAGCTTAGATCCTAGGCTGAAACTTGCTACTGCCCAGACTTGAAATCTGCATTGTTTGGGGACATTCTCTTGAGCTCTCATCCCATTTACCATTCAAAAACAGACACAAAGAAAAACAGAAAGTCTCAGTCCTCATGACTTCACAGACAAAAGAGATCATCTTATAATCTTTAACATTTCTGCTCATTAAAAAATATAACTGTTTTTAAAATTACGCTTTTTGGAAAAACATTTATGAAAAGTGGGTGACTACTAGCCAAATCATAAAATTCCTGTGCCTGCCCATGTGCACAGCATCATTAAAAGACTCTTTTTCATCCATAGAGGGCACGCCCAGAACAGAGTTCACCATTCTGTTTAATGATTCTCTGTCAGAAAGAGACGGATGCGGTTAGTAAAGCATGTGGAACTTAACTTCAATTACATCAGTCTAATGGTCCCAGCAATCACACAATTCTCGGTGAACTATCAATCTCCAAAATCAATTTATCATGGAACAAGCAGCGATTACCAGGGGGTGTTCCACAGGATGGAAAGTCAGATGACTCACCTTGTGTAAAGGGAGCACAAGGAACGCTCCTCCCCCGCTCGCTTCTATGATTATGGCAACAAATCTGGGGTTGACAGCGCAGAAGGAACTGTCCCAGGTCACTCGAGAAACCCGGATGTCGTCGTAACACTGGTCGTTTTTCACCGCTTGTCCAAATACATGCCGAAACTTGCTCTGTCGTACCACTCGCCTCATTGTGTCTGTGGATGAACAAAAATTATGTTGAACTCATGCACAGAGGGGAAAGTTTTACTTTTACAAACAAAACGCTCCAAGCAGAAGAAAGCAGAATGGTATGGCATCCTGTCTGCTCGCCTAAAAAATAGCCAAATGGCAAATCCGAATTTCCTTTAGCAGCACATACCCAGAGAAAGCTGCAAAATGCGTCACGGAGGGAATGACAAAGAAATGAAAAATTCCTAATTTAAGATCCAGAAACAGTGCATCCGTTTTAATTTCAAAAGATAAAGGTAAAGAATGAAGGAAAAGTAGTCGGGTGGAAATGGAAAAATAATCCACTCTGACCCTCCCCTTTTATAGATATGAAGTTATTTGCTGGATCTGAAGCTGAAGAAACCACCCCCCCTCCCCAAACATGACACAGTGGCTTTCTTCTCCGTCTGCCAAGGTAATTTTTCCGTTCTTGAGCATTTTCCCCAGACATCAGCACTCTGGTGTCTGAGAATGGTGCCTGCTCACGAGGGTTTCCACCAGACCAACTCTGTGCAGTGGAGAATTCAACACAAGCAAACCACCCTTGTCTTCGAGAGCCTTCCAACGTGGGCAGGATGATCAGAGCAACTCAGAACCAAACCCCCAGAGCTGACTGCTACTAGGAGGCTCACTAAAGGGAGCCCATGGGTCAAAAGTCAGGTCTTGGAAAAGAGTAACAGAAATTTTAGACACTAAGAGCGAGGGGCTAGGGAAGCAGCTGTGCCAGTGAGCTGGGCCTGAGAAAGGCCTGGAGTGATCATGGCGCTAGCAGTGACAGAGGAAAAGGAAAACTCAGGGAGGGGAACAAAACTGGGATGAGTTTTCATGTCAGAAGTGATCACTCACCACAGCCGCTTCCCAAGCAAACCAGAAGACCTAGGGGACAGGAAGTGACACCAAGCTAGTGTTCCTGGGCTTTGTCAGGGGTCGTCCCTGACTCCAAACTCCACTAGGTTGTCCACCAGACATGCGCACTGAGAGCGTCAGGCTTTAGGCTCAGCAGGCCCCACCTGACTGCAGCTTCCCCGGCTACACGGCGATGCGATTCTCCCATCTGCTAACGCAGGACACACTGTTCATGCTAGTGAGGACAGAAGGCACCCAAAAACACAGGAGGAAACGGAACACGGTCAAACCTTCACAACTCAGCTGAAAATCAGTCCCCTGATCCCCAAGGATAGAGGAGAGCTAACACCTGTCCAATCAGGCCAAGCAGGTGACACGTGTCGGGCTGCTGCTAACTGCTTCCCCCGAACTCTCTTCTTTGTGGCTCTGGGCCCACTGCTAAGTGCAGAAGGAGAGAAGTCAGTTTTGCCATCACCTCCTCCTACCCTTTTGAGGCATGTGCAAAAGTGGCCTCTCTCCAAGCCTAGGGCATGTGGCTGGGCCGAGGCTACAAAGCCTCGGCGGGCCGGTGAGGACGTGTGTTCCTCAGCCCGCGGCTGCCGGCCCTCTCCAGCTGACCACCGGGACCAGACACAGAGGACTCGGGAGAGGAGATGGCAAACAATTCGCTTCCCCTTGGCCAGGTTCCCTCATCTGTGAAACAGCTGAACACTGCTCAAGCTGGAGGAGATGAGACAGCGTCCATGAGGTGATGAAAACCAAAAGAAAAGCACATCCACACAACAGCCAGCGCACCACCGGCTGGTCTCAGGATCCACCTCCCTACCCGGCCATCTGCACAAGTCAGCAGAGGCTGGAATCCCTGCCATCACCTTCCAGCAAGCGTTTTAGAAGTCAGTTAACGCAGAAGAAGGGAGAACTGCACCATCTGTCCAAGAGTTAATACCCTTCATACATGAAGTTCTTAGAGTCCAAACATGAAAATCCCAATAGGAAATTACACAGAGGACATGAAGAGGTAATTTACAAAAGAAACAGAAATGGCACTGACCTCTACTCTTTCCTGAAGTCCTAATAAAATGACAGTAAAGGAATAAAAGCAGGTATAAACACCAAAGGACAAGAGAAAGGACACTGGAAAGGAGCCCACAAGAGAGCAAAGGTGACAATGAAACCGCAGAAGATGGGAGGCTGTCGTGCACGTGTAACTGACTGACGTGGGGGTTCCTCCATTCAGCTGAGTCTCGGGAGGGGAGGCTCACAAAAGGACGCCAGGCCCACTGTGAAACCGCCGAGCGCTCAGAAAGGAAGCTGTGTCTCCAAAGACAGGGATATGGGAGAAGGGCTGCAGAGAAAACTGTCTAAAAGCCTCATCAGGGGCAGCCAGACACCCAGCCCTGCCCCTCCAGTGCTGCACAATCTGAGGCCCGCCCCCCACTTGCCCCAGGAGGCCACGCAGCATGACCTGGACGGGACACCAGCACAGGTGAGCGCAGGTACGAGTAGGTGCCACGCTGACAACCTGGTTCTGTACGGTGGCGCCTCCAGCCCCTCGTTCCGGGGGCTCCCAGGACACTGGCTGCCAGGCCAAGACAGCACCTGCCCCACCCTGCAGGAGGTCAGCCCTCACGGCCCTCAGCCAGCCCCCCAGCGCACACAGGCACCATCAGGCCAGCCTTTTGTGTGTGTGTGCCTCACTATTCAATGAGAATGGATATTTGAGGAAGCCTCTACCTTGAAAAATCAAGATTTTTTTTTCCTCTTCACCCAAATAGACTAGAATACCATATAATCTCACCAATAATGTGAACATTAATATAAATAAGTACTTTTGCACGTCTTCATTGATAGCTATCACACAAATCTGCTGGCTGGCTCACACACTAAAATACCTTTCAAAGTCACTTCCCTGTTGTACGTAGTGACATATGCTAAACATGCTTCCATCCCAACTACATGAAGTCAGTGATATACAGGTTCTTTCGCTACAACCATGGAGCACACTGTTAGCTACGGAGCAGAGAGAGAGAAAAGCCAGGGCTCGCAGTGCTGTGCTGACTGGGCCAGGCCATTCAAATCCAAGGTCAAACCTGATCTGGGCTCTGCTGTCCACACGTGGCACGGCTACTTCTCCACACAATAGAGAAAAGCAACTGAGAGTCAGACAGCCTTGTGAGTGAGGAGCACAGTGTACCATTGACTTCTAGGCCATGGTTCACCAGGGCGAGTCACTGACTTCTTAAATGTCAGGTTCTCTATCTGGAAATGGGTACAATACATATAAATCTGAAGAGATCACTAAATGAGCACCTGCTGATGGGATTGTACCCGATTATTTTGTTAAAGTACCCTGGATGGTCAGAAACAACTAACTGCACAATAAATGCCAGCTGTTGTTAGCATCCTAGTACTTGACATAAGGTAATCCGGATTCAAATCCCAGCTCTGCCACTAATCTTCCTGAGCCTCAGTTTCCTCATCTATAAGATGAAGGTAATGATAGCTATAATAAGAATTAAAGACATAACCTGACAAAGCCCAGGTCCAGATGCCCTCAATGCTGAAGTCTACCAAATATTTAAAAAATGAATATGAATTCTTAACAAATTCTTACAAAAAAGGGAATATTTCCAAACAAATTTTATGAGACCAGTATTACTATGATACCAAGATCAAACAAACACAGCACAAGAAAACCAGACTAGTATCTTTTATGAATATAGATGCAAAAGTCCTCAACAAAATTCTGGCAGACCAAATTTAGCAACATCTGAAGAAGATCATATATCATGACCAAGTGGGACTTATTCCACAATGCAAGGTTGGTATGACATCTGAAAACCAATTAATGTAACATACATCAATCAAACAAAAATCAAAAATCACATGACTATCTCACAGAAAAAGTATATGACAAAATCCAACACCCTTTCAGGATAAAAACACTCAACAAACTAGGAATAGAAGGCAACTTCTTCAAACTGATTTTTAAAGCAATATTCAGTGGTGAAAGACGCTTTCTCCCTGACACTAGGTATCAGACAAGGATGTCTACTCTTGCCATTTCTATTTATCAATGTTCTACCAGTTCTAGCCAGGGCAATCAGACAAAAAAAGAAAAAGTATTTACATTGGAGAGGAAGAAGTAAAACTATCTCTGAATGCAGATGACTTGATTTACACATAGAAAATCCTAAGGAATCTACTAAAAATTTATTAACACTGATAAACAAGTTCAACAGGGATCCAGGGTAAGAGACCAATATACAAGAATCAACTGTATTTCTGTACACTCATAACAAACTATCTGAAAGTGACATTAAGAAAACAATTCCACTTACAATGGCATCAAAAAGAATAAAAAACTTAGGAACAAACCTAAGCAAGAAGGTGAAAGACATGTATACTAAAAACTTCAAAACATTGCTGAAAGAAATTAAAGAAGACACAATTAACACGCTGATTGCTCACGGTGGATCGGTTGTTTCCTGCAGGGACCAAATTCACACTTCACTGCAATGTGATACACTAACAATACATGTGCTTATACTTAATCTGTTTGTTTTTCCAGTATAATTGGAATTGTTAAAAAAATTCTTTTCTTATTTTCAATTTTCAAACTCTTTACAGTTTTATTTCTTCTTGGGATGTCATTATTCTGTATAGAATAAATTTGGAATAAATTCTGCATGATTGGATGAAGGAAAGCATCGCCCATATCTGGGTGAGGAGACCCCTGAGGAAACACAATTGTCACCCAGATTTGGGTGATGTGGCGATCAACGTGTTAAACAGAAAGACATCCCATGTTCATTGATCAAAAGGCTTAAAATGAAGATGGCAATACTGCCCAAACTGAGGTCCAGAGTTAATGCAATTCCTATCAGATTTCCAGATAATTTTGTAGAAACTGACAAACTTATTCTAAAATTCATATGCAATTGCAAGGGACCCCAAAATAGGCAAAATAACCTTGAAAAAATAACAAATTAGGAAGATTCATACTCTTGGTTGCAAAACTTACTACAAGGCAATGGAAATCAAGAAAGTGAGGTGTCAGAACAAGGATAGACATATAAATCAATGGACTAGAACTGAAAGTCCAGATATAAATTCACACATCTTTTGTCAAGTGATTTTTGACAAGGGTACCAAAACTATTCAATGGGGGGCAAAAAGAGTCTTTGCAACAAATGGTGCAGGGACCACAGGATAGCCACATACAAAAGAAGCTGTACCCCAACCTCACATCATATAAGATAATTAACTCAAAATGGATCAAAGACTAAAACTCTTAGAAGAAAACACAGAAGTAAATCTTCATGACTTTGGATCTGGCAAAGAATTCTTAGGTATGACACCAAAAGCACAAGCAATAAAATGGAAAGTATATACATATATACATTGAACTTCATCAAAATTACAAACCCTCGTACAGATTCAAAAGTTACCAGCAAGAAAGTGAAAAGACAACCCACAGAATGGGACAAAATTTTTGCAAAACATATATCTGGTTTCCTGTAACTCCTATAACTCCAAATTCCAAAGAATTCCTATAACTCAATAATAAAAAGACAAACAATCCAGTTTAAAAATGAGCAAAGGACTTGAACAGGTGTCTTTCCAAAACAGATATACAAATGCCCAATAAGCACATGAAAACATGCTGGACATCTTCAGTCACTGGAGAAATGTAAATCCAAATCACAATGAAATACCCACTAGGATGGCTAGAATCAGGCCAGAGAATAACAAGTGCTGACAAGGATGCAGAGAAATCAGAACCCTCATACACTGGTAGTGGGAATGTAAAATGGTGTAGCTGCTCTGGAACACAGTCTGGCAGTTCTGAAATGATTAAACATAGAGTTATGACATGACCCAGAAATTCCACAACTAGGAATATACCCAAAAGAACTGAAAACAGGTATTCAGACAAATACACGAATTTTCATAGCAGCATATTCACAATAGCCAAAGGGTGAAAACAACCCATATGTTGGGTATCTATTGGATGAATGGAAAAACAGAATGTGATACACCCACAAAGTGGAATATTATTTGGCAATAAAAAGGAATACTTACTAATACGTGCTACAACTTGGATGAACCTTGAAAATACTACGCTAAGTGAAAGAAGCAAATTACAAAAGTACATATTATGATTCCCATTCATATGAAAGTCCAGAATAGGCAAATCTATAGACACAAAGTAAATTAGTGGTTGCTTGTGTGGGGGTGGGGGTGCAGGGGAATAGGACATTACAGCTTAAGAGTATAGGGTTTCTCTTTGAAGTGATGAAAATATTCTCCAGTTGTGGTGACAGTTGCATGTATCTGTGAATACACTAAAAACCATTGAACTGTACACTTTAAGTAGGTGAGTTGTATGGCATGTGAATTATATCTCAATAAAGCTGTTTCTTTAACAAGTGCCTAGCATAGAATCTGAAGCACAGTAAGCACTGTCCAATAAATTTATGCCAGCAATTATCATCTAAGAGCCTACTAATAGGTTTCCCCACCCAAAGGGAAGACCCAAATCAATTTCCTACTGATTATGAGCCAAAAGCATAATTTTCCGGTTTATGAACTAGCATCAGTTATCAAGGAACCTTTACAAAGTCTTATGCTGTCCCACCTCAGCATGGTATGTACTACACTTTAATTTCAAAAAAAAAAAAAAAAAAAAACCAAAACAAACAAACAAAAAACTATCTCAAACAGAAAAATCTCCTCCTCTCAAGAAAGATGTCTGCATTATCAAATGGTATCAGTGTTTCACCAATTTTTTTTAATGTTCAGTGATAAATTTCCAAATTGTCATTTCATCAAACTTAGGAGTTCTTTTATTCAATATCTTCAACCAAATTACATGCCCCCCAAAACTAAAGCATTTTGTAAAGAAATCTAATGTTCAGTTATATTAAAAAAGAATAAATGAAGGAATCCTGAACTAATACACAGCCAGAAGTCCAAGGAAATACTATTTTAAACGTCTTGTCTGAGTTCAACCTTGGAGAAGCGGTCTGCTTATTAGGTCTTTCAAGTACCAGTTCTTAAAACTGCACGGCCTTTTCTTTGCAATTATTGCAGTAATAAAGGACCCTCGTGGTCATAGGAGGGAGACAATGTAGTGATAAGTCATTTACTAGGCAAACCAAGGAAATGTTTACAAATTTCAAAATAAACTTACTTTAGATAGAAGAAAATGCAACGTGGTTTTTAATTTCCACAAAATGTTGGGAATTACAAACCTTATCCAAGGCCTTAAAATATGCAATTTATCATTCCATCCATATTTCCAGTAAGACTAGGACTATTCTAGAATGGTTTTCATTGTAATAAAAACTGACATATCTTTGAAAGACAACGTGAGAGCAGGTTGAGTGCAGACCCAATCGTGAAACACTCTCTGGGATTTGGTGAAACTTCTATTTTAGAAACACTGACACATGTGTCCTCTGCCCAAATTTCCAGGTGACACTGAAGGCCAAGCACAAGGATTAAGAGTAGAGTCTTGATTGTCCAGCAGCCATCATAGTAAATTTCTCTGAAATTTCTTTTTTATAGTCAATATGCTGTAAATTATATCCCCGGGACTATTTATCTTGTAACTAGAAGCTTGTACTTTTTGACTCCTTCACCCATTTCACCCTCCCCCCTACCCACCATCTCTGGCAACCACCAATCTGTGCTGCTTCCCTGAGTTTGGGCCTTGTTTTGCTTTGGTTTTGTTTTCTTTTTTGAAGATTCAACATGTAAGTGACAAATAGTGTTTGTCTTTCTCTGACTTAGCATAATGCCCTCAAGATCCATCCATGTTGTCACAAATGGCAGGATTTTCCTTTTTATGGCTGGATAATATTCCACTGTACCACATTTTCTTTTCCATTTATCTGCTGATGGCCACTTAGGTTGTTTCCACTATCTTGGCTACTGTAAATAATACTGCAGTGAACATGGGGGGAGCAGATATCTTTACAAGATAGTGATTTAGGTTCATTTGGATAAATACTCACAAGAGGAACTGCTGGATCATATGGTAGTCCTATTTTTAATTTTTTAAGGAACATCCATACTATTTTCCATAGTGGTTGCACCAATGTACATTCTCATGTTAATTTCTAATTAGCATATAAAATATTCCTGCTCTTAGCTTCAAATAAAGAAAATCTAAAAGCTGACTACCAATACGCACAATATTTAACAGCTCATCTAAGGCATCAAAAAAAAAAAAGATTAAAATTTTCTTTACAGGTAAACACCTTAACCAAGAACAAGCTATAAAAATAAAGTCTACCTCTATGGTTTAAGACTTATTTTATAAGCGTCACAGGAAAGTTTGGTAAACATCATTCACAGAATAAAACTTTCCTCTTACAGTCAGTTGATAATTCTCAACCTGTAGGAGAGTGTAAAGGCACGCTTCTCGTGGTACTGGCTACTAAGTCATACGTAGAAAATGTATTTCACAGGCCATACAAGAAATGGGCATTAGGAGGAAAAAAATGTAGACAAGGCAGGGTGTTTCTAATACTGTAACAGCATCAAATAAAACACATTCAAAACACCTGAGTAAATGTTACTACATTTTCTCTATTCTGTCTACTTCCATCAATCTCATAAAAAATGACCGCAATTTTGACATTTTCCTGTTTATTGAGAAGTTATCTGTTTAAAGATTCCAGCAGATGCACTTCTATGGTTCATATGAAAGGAAACACATCCTGCTCGGAACACATACAGGAAAACCCGTACGAGAAGCAAAATCCTGCTCGGCACATGTGCTGAGACCATTCCGAGGCGTCAGTCACCCAAGCGCTCAGCAGGCTGAGAATGCGCCCTCACCAGCAGCAACCGCAGGAAGACTCCAGAATGTCCCAAAGGGGAAAGAACACATTCCCTCTGAGTTGCTGCTTTTACAGCAGACACTTTTTATTTAATACGGGAGAGATCAGATGTGTTATTTAATAGAAAGTGGCAAGGATAGTAGAGGAGGAAACAAATGTCCCCAAACCAGCTATTTAAATGGCACTGCCAACAGTTAAAAGTTCCTTTTAAGCTGGAAATGTATTATGAAAGCCTATGTAAAGTACACATTCACAGGGAAGCTGATCCCCAAAGCAAATATGGGAGGTACTCTGATTAAACACAAAAATTCAACATTCATCATTTCTGGATATGAGACGGCTGAGCTCTTCTAAATTTTCTTAAACAAAACCCACCAGTGACACTTCAAGAGTTCACCTGACCAATCATTTTCACTGCATCCAATTCCTTAACAGATTCTTCTATGAGACACTCAAGAAAATATATGCCTAATTCACCTACTTCAGTAGAAGTTATTTTAAAAAGAAAGGAAAAAAGACCACATGCGACAGTGTGCTTTACCTAAAGCACAAGTGTGGCAGTCAGACACACAACAGGCGTGGTCCACAGCAGCGGTGGCTGAGCGGTCTGCTCTCCACTGATGACACTGAGGTGTTGGAAATTCTTTTTTAGCAAAACTGCTGACCACTTAAAACAGCTGACTGTAAGTATGGAATGGTCTTCAGGTTGCTTCAATTTATCATGACACCAAGAATGGGGAAAATAAAGGGGGAAAACTCACACTGTTTTATAGCCTTCCAAACACTTTCACCCCATTACCCTCCCCAGGGATCAGGTAAAATGCCAAGAATCAGGCATACTATCTAAAAATGCACTTTGTTTCAATTCAAGAACCCATTATCAGTTTGGTTTCTAAACATTTCTTGGAACGAAAACCAAGACCTACCAAGAGGCGTCCAGGCTGGGTCCTCACAGGAGCCCACAATGGGAAGGGCCATCAGATCCAGGCCTTTCATCTTCAGCCCAGAGACACTGTGTGACTCACCCAAAGATAAAGGACTTTGGAGAGAGAGACGATGACCTCGGACCACAAAGTACAGGGCAGTTAAACTTCTCACCCCGTGAACTTTCATACTTTTCCAGAGATAAACTGCCCATCACACAGCCAATCTGCCTTCCCACGTCAGCCATGGATGCCTCCCAAAGCTCTTTCCAGGGCTGCTGCCTCCACTGCTCACCCTTCCCCTGGCCTGTTGGTGCCATTTTTAAATATGCAGCTGCACTTGGCTCACACTTGATAAAATAAAGAAACGGGGTGGGGAGGGTATAGCTCAGTGGTAGAGTGCATGCCTAGCATGCACAAGGTCCTGGGTTCAATCCCCAGTCCCTCCATTAAAAATAAACAAATAAATAAACCTGATTACTTCCCCCAACCAAAAAAATAAATAAATAAAAACTGAAAAAATTTTTTAAAAATTACAGAAACGGGCTGTGAGCATTCAAATATCCTGAGACAAACAACAGAGCAAAGGAAACAAATCTTTGCTTCTAACTGAAAACCCTTGGGCTTCAGCCAGAGGACTGTGTGCTCCACTGTCCAAGAGAAGAGATCGACAGGACACACGTAAGAAGCTGGAAACCTACAAATCAAGAACAATGCCTAAAAGGTGACGTACAATGAACGGCGGTATACTTTCTAAAGCTTTCTAAGAAAAGAACACCTGCTTTTACACTGTACAGTTTGGTACTCCTTTTAGGAACTTGTTACAAAGAGAGGTGGGGGACACTTGATGTCCCCATAAGCACTCACAGATGCTTCGCAGTGGACTGTGCAGCGATGAAAATGACTGGTAAAGATGCAGTCTGACAAGCAGTGAAACAAGCTCTGTACATAAACCAAATCACCACCACATACACGTTAAACATCTTACAATTGTGTCTGTCAGTTATACTCACCAAGGCTGCAATGAAAAAAAAAAAAAGAAATTAACATGACATGAACAGCAAAACAGCAACAAAGATCCTAAATACAAAACCCCCAAATCCTCAAATTAAGTCTCTCACACTTTTATAAAGAGAGACCCTTTACCAAGTAAAAGGTGCCCTAACAGGGCCTGTAACTCCCTTAAAGTAAATAAGAATGCCATGACGTAAACTTCAGTTACTAAAACATGAGATTTTTAGGGGTCATCTCCAGCTCTTCAATGGCAAAATTCTTTTTATTATGTTATCAAAGTAAGAGCAGATTCTCCCCAAGATCAAGTGCAAGGATGACATGTTTACAGTCTGTTGTTGCTCCCAATTTTCTGCTTATCACCAGCACCTTTATAAACACATCCACTCGACCCGTCCCTGGAGCTTTGAAAAAGCACTGCTGAAGAAACCACCATGGCAGAGAGCAGCAGGCACCGCCTGCCCAGAGCTCACCGTGGAACCAAAAGTCACCCGAGCCGGCAGGCGGCTCCCTAAAGTGCCCCACGGGAGACACAGACGCTTAACTCCGCCTCGCTCTTCAAAGAGCCAAATTAATCCCAAGAGTTCTCATCCCAACTGCAGAACTTTTACAGACACGATTGACCCAGCAATCTCACTAAAAAATTAATGATGAATGTGTTTCAAAATACTCTTTCTATACTGATGGCCTACTTTTCTTATCAACAACTGGAGGAAAAGCACACAGTATATGACTGTTCAAACTCGCTAAGTCGGTTTCCACCACTTAGGCAGATGGAGTTTCTCTTGGAATAAAATTTTAATAATTCTCTGGCAATGCGCTGGGAAACGAAATTACTGGACGCCCAGATCTTTTCACGTCTTTTTAAAAGGCATTTTTATGAAGACCCTCATAAGGCTAGACACAGGCAAAACAAGCCATCTCAAAAAAACAAAGTAATCACCCTCAATGGAAAAATTTTAGTCTTTGCTTTTTAATACCCTATACCCTGGGCAAGCAGTGATTAAATAAACATACTGCTGACGGTGTTTCAAGGGGAGGTAGAGTAGGAATACCTCTGGCTTGGATACAAGACACCAGCTTATCCTGACAGTCACCTAACCACTAAATCATTTTGGTCCTATGTTTGTTTCTTCATCTATAAAATGGGAAAACTAAAATCAATTATTTCTGGGTCATATATTAATTTAAATTATGATTAAATGTATTCATCTAAAGCCTACAAATCTGCACAAAAATGTTTCTTTCACCAGGATCCAGTCCACATCCCAAAAAGCACACACAATTCAAGACGCACACATGCTCAACTGTGAATGCTGAGTAGGTCTTTAATCCCATTCATTCCTCGTTCATTTATTCAACAACTATTTATTGAGCTTTGACCATGCACCTGGCTTGATGCTAAGACATTGCAGATGCAACGGTGAGCTAGGAGATGCCCCGGCTCTCATGGAGCTTACAGTCTCTCCAGGAGGAGACACCACAATCAGATATTCACACACGTGTTACTGTGCTGCCGGGACCAAGGCTGGGATGCAGAAGTACACAGGGGCAGGGAGTCAATAACCAGGGTGAAGGACCACCTCTTGGGAGCAGCTCCAAAGAGCCTTCTCTTTACAAGTATGGTGTCTGAAAAGGTAACCTCGGACCACAAAAACATGAGAGAAATATTTAAATTACTTATTGTGCCTTTTCAGATTAATAACTGGATCTGCAGCTTTAAAAATTAAGGTAGTGTGCTCAGAGAGCCAGAGAGCCCAGAGTGTGAAGGTAAACATATTGAATAGGCTATCTGAAAATGAAACTAACACTGTTTAAAATAAAACTCTCCCTATGTTTTCAGAATTTTCAGATATCCTGTAGACACAGGGAAGTATACAGGCACACAGAGCTCCAAGATGCTGCAGGGTCGGTTCCAGACCACTGTCGGAAAGTAAATAATCAAAATGAAGTGGCTCACATGAATTTTTTGGTTTCCCAGTGCATACAAAAGTTATGTTTACACTATATAGAAGTCTATTAAGTGTGCAACAGCATTATGCCTAAAAAAAGTATATATCTTATTTCAAAAAATATTTTATTGCTAAAAAAAAAAAAAAAGTCAACAACCGTCTGAATCTCAGTGAGCCGTGCTCTTCTGCTGGTGGAGGGCCCCGCCTTGATGGCGGTGGCTGCTGACTGATCAGGGTGGTGGCTGCTGAAGACTGGGGTGGCTGTGGCAATTTCTTAAAATAAGACAACAACAAACTGCCATATAGACTGACTCTTCCTTTCATGAAAGATTTCTCTGTAGCACGCAGTGATAGCATTTTACCCACAGTGGAACTTCTTTTAAAATTGGAGTCGATCCTCTCAAGCCCTGGTGTGGCTTTATCCATGAAATTATGTGATAGTCTAAATCCTCTGTCGTCACTTCAACCATCTTCGTAGCATCTTCACTAGTAGATTCCACCTCAAGAGACCACCTTCTTTGCTCACCCGTAAGAAGCAGCTCCTCATCCATTCAAGTTCTACCATGAGACGGCAGCTGTTCAGCCACACCTTCAGGCTCCAGCTCTAATTCCATCTCTTGCTATTTCCATCACATCTGCAGTCACTCCCTCCCCTAAAGTCATCCCTGACGGCTGGAATTAACTTCTTCCAAACTCCTGTTAAAAGTTAATATTCTGACCTCTTCTCATGAATCATGAGCGGTCTTAGTGGCATCTAGAATGGTGAATTCTGCCCAGAAGGTCTTTAATGGACTTTGCCCAGACCCATCAGAGGAATCACCATCTAAGTCAGCTACAGCCTTACAGAATGGATTTCTTAAGTAATAAGACTTGAAGGTTGAAACGACTTGCTGCGGAATGGATGTTGTGTTAGCAGGCATGAAAACACCATGAATGTCAGCAGACGTTGACATCGGAGCTCTAAAGCAACCAGGCACATTATCAACAAGCGGTGTTATTTTGAAAGGAATCTTTCCTCCTAAGCAGTAGGTCTCAACAGTGGGCTTTAAACGTTCAGTAAACCACGTTGTAAGCAGACGTGCTGTCATCCAGGCTCTGTGGGTCCATTTACAGAGCACAGGCAGAGTGAATTTAGCATAATTCTTAATGGCTCCAGGATCTTCAGAATGATAAATGAGCACTGGCTTCAACTTTAAGTCACCAGCTGCATTAGTCCCCAACAAGAGAGTCAGCCTATCCTTGGAGGCTTTGAAGCCAGGCATTGACTTCTCCTAACTATCAAAGCCCTAGATGGCATCTTCTTCCAACATCAGGCTGTTTCGTCTACGCAGATCTGTCCCCTAGTGCAGCAGCACCTCCCTGAGTGATGTGAGCTGGACCTTCTGGACGACTTGCTGCAGCCTCTACACCCACACTGGCTGTTCTACCTCACACTTTCATGTTACGGAGACACCTCTGTTTTCCTTCAGCCTCATAAACCAACCTCTGCTGGCTTCAAACTTTTCTTCTGCAGCTTCCTCACCTCTCTCAGCCTTCATGGAATGAGAGAGAGTTGGGCCTGGCTCTGGATCAGGCTCTGGCTTAAGGGAATGCTGGGGCTGGCTTGATCTTCTCTCCAGACCACTCACACTTTCTCCATCTCAGCATTAAGGCTGCACTGCTTTCTTATCGTCCGTGTGTTCACTGGAGGAGCACTTTTAACTTCCTTCAAGAACTTTCCCTTTGCCTTCACAAGTTGGCTAACTGGCCCAAGAAGCCTAGCTTTCAGCCTGTCTCAGTTTTCAACATGCCTTCCTCATTACGCTTAATCATTTCTAGCTTTTTATTTAAAGTGAGATACATAAGACTCTTCCTTTCACTTGAACACTTAGAGAAGTCATTGGAGGGTTGTTAATTGGACTAATTTCAATACTATTGTGTCCCAGGGAAGAGGGAGGCCCGAGGAGAGGGAGAGCGAGAGGGGAATGGCCTGACGGCGGAGCAGTCAGGAAACACATACTGGTTAAGTTCATCATCTTCTATGGGTGTAGCTCGTGACGCCCCAAAACAACTGCAACAGTAACATCAAAGATCACTGATCACTGTACCAAATATAATGGAAAAGCTGGGAATATTGTGAGAATTACCAAAATATGACAGACAAGACATGAGCAAATGTTGGAAAAAATGGCACTGACAGACCTGCTGGACTTGCAGGGTTGCCACAAACCTTCCATTCGTGAAAAAAACCAAACAAACCAACATCTGTGAAGCACAGTAAAATGAGGTGCGCCGGTACCTCTTGAAATCTTACTGCCACTTCAGACAAATCATTTTGACCCTTTTTGGTAAAATTACAAACTATTTCCTTATCAACACACCTCTCTTCTAAACGGAGGGGGGACAAAAAACAGAGTATCAATACCTACAACAGAGCACAAGAAACTGTAAGAATGTAACATCACTGGGGAGAATGGACTTACTACCAAATAAACACTTCACCTCCACATGACACCTTCCAAAGGTCTCAGCTCTTTAGGAGGAAAATACCACACCTCTTTTCACCAAAAAAAATGAAAATACCTCTGGCGAAGTGGAGACAAAGCCCACTTTCACGAGGAAAACACTTGGACTAAGTATTTTGGGAGTGACTTCTCTATTACTAGAAGCTTTTACCAACCTTAGCTGGTAAAACTGAAACCCTAACCACCCCCAATCCATTTTCCTTCCAAACTGCATGAAGATTTGAAAAACTCAATCCTGAATCCTTTATGTTAAATTAACTGGACTTCATAATAGTAACTAAAAGAGAAATTCCACGTCTCAAATGAAAGCAAGAAGAATTCTTTTTTAAGCATTCTGGGTAAGAAGGCTAGCACAAAGATCACGGGGCTTCCTATTCCTAACAGTACTCTTCTAAAACACTACATTTATAGCAAACTACATTTATGGTTTGTAGTAATCTCTAAAAACCTCCAGAAACAACACAAAAACACAACTACAGAACAATTCTTTTTTTGTGATCACGTATTACTAATATATATATAAACCAAAGCCTACTGATTTTCAAATTTTAATATTGCACAAATGAACTCTGAAATGATTCAACAGTTGAAATGGTGCCCAATTCGCCCTATCTTAACATACTCAGTTCTGGTCAATTTCTCAAGGCAACTGAATCCAAGCACAGTACATCCTTGGAGATCCAGGAACCACTAAAATGAGCTGAGACCTGCCCTGTGATTCCCCTGGGGCTGGGCCTGGGGCCCCTCAGGATCCACTATGTGTGCACACTTTACAGTCAGTCCATGCACTAAAGGGTAAGAAACTCGAGCAGGGAGAAAGAGAAGAAAGGGAAACTCGGTTCTTTTCAGTGGCTGCCCTAACTTTAAGTCCTCATCTTCATACAAATGAGGGTTCTCATATTTTTGACAGAAATTCTCAAATTGAAGGCATACTTCCATGAAGCTGTTACTTCATGGATTCTTTCTAAAGTCAAAGTTGCTAACCAGCCCACAAAGCAAAGCCCTAAGAACTCCACGCTACCAATATTTTCAATTTATTCAAGAAGTTAGTTAAGGAAATTTGCAATAAAGTAGCGATATGTGATGTCACCCTGTTTTTCATCAGAATTCATGCTTTAAGTAACCAGAACTCCAAAATTTTGCTTTACAGATTCATGTTTCAATAAATGTGTGTATGCTAACACATTGATTTAAATGATAATGATGGTAGCTTATCGTAAGATAATTTAATAAGCAAATGTTTACAATCAGCAGTCCTACACCTGTAGGAAATTTCCTTTATTCCTTTCATCTTCTAGGAAAATAAAAAGTCTAACAATCACTATCATGAGTGTGTCATGTAAAACTGGAATTCAGTTACCCAGCTGACATCTATGGAGCATCTGCTGTGCGCCAGGCAGAGTGCTGGAAAACGAAGGCACAGAAAAGCTCAGACTGTCTCTGCCTTCAAGAAACGTGGAATATAGTGGCACTAGTAGTGTTCACGTTTACAATCTGGGAAAGGATCATTCCATACTTGCATTAATTTTAAAAATCTCTACTCATTTAACCCAAAATGTAACTAATATTAGCACAGAAATCAACACCATTAGCAACACCCACGATTTCACTTTCATCTACCTTTATAACTCTGCATCGAAACCACATTTACGTCTTACTCAAATGCATCACATAACGCATGTTCTGTTACGGTGACCGTCCACAACCTGGGCCATCTCTCCTACCCATTTCACACTCCTCTTCCCCAACTATACCTGCTCTGAGTCAGCCCGGTGCTATTTCATAATCCCCAGTCAGGGACTCAACCCTGTGTACCACAGACGCTGACTCTCCAACGCCCTGGCCTCTCAACTCTCATGGAACTCAATCCCCACACAGAGAATCCAGCATCAAGAATTATATATTTGAGGGCTGGAGGAAGCTTATAACATATTTTTTTAAACTACTGCACATTTTTAAAGTAAAACAAAACATCGAGCCTTGATAAACGAGGACCTACTGTGCAGCACAGGGAACTATATGTTCAACATCTTGTAATAACTGATAATAGAAAAAAATCTGAAAAATATATATGTACATAAGCATGTATAACTGAATCACTCTGCACACTTGAAACACAACACTGTAAATCAACTATACTTCTTTTTTTTAAAATGAAACCCACCATTAACACTTTGTGAATAAGACTTTTTCTAACTGCACTGAAAAAATCAAGTCCCTAATCCTTAAGACACTTAGCATCAAAAAGTTTGACTGAGACATTCTTGGAAACCAGATAATCCAAACCCTTCAAAGAGGCGGTAACAAAAAGGAAAGATAAATGATTTCCCCCTGTTCAAGGAAAGGAGCTTTTTGGTAAGAGTTTATAAGGGAACAGAAATACACATGGAGACCAGCACAGAGCTAGGGCATACAAGCTGCCCCAACTTACACCCATCACCCTGCCCTGATCTACTTCTCAAAGGTCACAGAAACCAAGTCACTGCTAAAACCTAGGACCCTTTTAAGCCACGGTTCCCAAAAGAGATTATGAGTATTTTCAAAACAGCCAAGCATGGAGAGGGTACAGCTCAGTAGTAGAGCCTGTGCTTAGTATGCACAAGGTCCTAGGTTCGATCCGCAGTAACTCTATTAAAAAACAAACAAATAAATAACCTAATACCCACCCCCCAAAAAAATTTAAAAAAATAAAGAAAGAAAAGAAAATAGCCGAGCAGATTCACTGTTTCACAGATAACAGGAAGAACCTTTCTAAAGCAGCCAGGCTCCTTCCCCATTCCAGGTACCAGGGCTGGCCTCCTATCTTTCCTCTTCCCTCAACTTTCCCCCTGAAACCTTGTTACACTGACTGCATGCCAAAATTTCAGAGAGGTGATGCTTATCAATAAGGAACCGCCTTTGTAGAATTATTAATACTGTGTGTCTGAAAGGGGTAAGACATGAGTGAAATAAGATGCTACAAATGAAGCCCACTGCCAGCCTAGCGCTTAACAGCAGCGGTATAGAAGTAACCGTGGCTGTCCAGGAGCACGTTAGTAGAAACGAGCTGGAACCATCTGCTTGGTGACTACCATTTAAGGGAGATCAGCTTAACCAGGGGAGTGGAAGCTTCCAGTTAAGAGAGGAGGATGAAGTTAAGGAGGATGGCTGTGGCCAGAGGCTGCTTGGTGCCACGCAGCCTGCACAGAGAGGCATCTGGGGCGGAGCACGGTTCCTTCTTTCTCACATGACTCCCAGCTCCCAAGATCCAGGACTTGGCTAGTATCATCAACAGTTTAAAAAGCTGTGCAGTGAATTAAACAGATTTCTTCAGTCTAGGCTGGGAACTTACCCACCACTGTAACACTAAATCTATACCCAAAATGCCTTCTGAGTTCCAAGTAACTGAGATTTTGGAACACAAGCCAGTCCTGGGGTGGGGACTGAATGTACACACTGCCTCCAAAACAGAAGCTGCATCTGGGCTCTCAACCATTCACTTTTAGAGAACCATGTGACTCACAACTGTCCTTTGCAGGGAAGATGTATCATTTGTTCCACTTGACAATGTAATCCCAGCCTAGTGCCTGCAAGACATCTCCATACTGCGTAAGATCAGGGAAGTCTCAGAGTAAAAAAAAAAAAAAAAAAGACTTCCAACTTCTCTTTTCCTCTGTGACACTGTAAAGCAACAGTGGTTCCTATCAGAGACAGCGCCTAAGGGACAGTTACTCTATTTCTAAAACAGACAACTTGCATCTTATTAAATCACCCAAAGAGCTGTGGCCAGCACTTGTTGGCTCTGGCCTCTTGCTTGCTTGCCAAGAAAAACTAGGATGACAATGTTAAGCTAAAGACACCACTAACCGCAAAATTAATTCACCATCTAGCTTGTAAAGTGACTAGTCTCCTAATAAATCCTTCTGCTTAAGGGAGATGATAGCTCAAGCTTACATGTGTTTCTCAGTCACTGCTCAGGCAGCATTTGAATTTTTATATTCATGAATCAGCCTCAATTCTTTAAGTTCCCAAGAATGAAAGGAATTAGAGCCTTTAACTAGAAAAGAATGCTTGACCATTATGAAAAGGAATTTAAGTATCTTTCATATGAAGTAAGCAAATAATGGCGAGTAAACATTTGTCCTTCAGTGGGGGAGCTTGTGAATTTTGCCAAGAACCCCGGCAATGTCAAGGATGGAAAATACACCCTCAAAGGCTTCACTCTCCCAACACTTCCTTTCCCACGTGTTTTCGGCCTCTCACAAAGCTGGAAAGCTACGGCTTCTTCATCCAGAATGAAGACTTCTGCAGCTGTCAGAACACGGGGACACACCTCCAAGTGCACAATGAGGGAAAAGGGCTCTTACACCAAACTGCCATGTGCCCAGATTCCCAGTGGATTTTGGCTCCCCAGAGACAGAATGACCACACTGTGAAGTAACGGCCAACCCCTGCTAATCCTAGCGGTGTTCATTACGCCCATCTGTAGTTCCAGCACTGGACATGTGTTGCCCCTGTCAAAATTAGCGTTTTCACATACAGATGGCCTAACGCTGCTGACCTTTGCAATACTAATTGGCCTCCGAAACATCTGAGATAAATCCTTACGATGACTGCATACTAATGGTCAGCTTACAGGATCGAGGAAGCAGAAAGGGATCAATAAAATACAAGGAACTTTACACTAAAACTAGGAAATCTAATCCACTGAAGACTTACCCAAGAGTCCGTGTATTTTCAAGTTTCCCAAAACTGCATAAAAAAAAAAAACCCTAAAAATCTGGACCCAGCTTCAGAGTTTAATATATGCACAATCTGAAGATGTGAGGTGGTGGGGGGAACATTGGTATTAACCACCAACTGCGATGATGAACTCAAAGGATAAACAGTGAGTAGGCTCCGCTGTAAATCTGGCAAAAGACCATGGTGGAAGTTTAGGAGGGAACCGCTGCATTGGGTCAAGGACTGAAAATCAGGGAAAGCACATCAGGTTCATACTGTCCAAAAACAAACAAACAAACAAAAACCAAAACCCACACTATAGTATAAATCCACACCACCAACTGTAAAAATGAATTCAACTACTACCCATGGAAGGAGGTGGGGGGCAGGGGGAAGGCATAGTCAAGTTCCTGATCTTGGGCAAGTCCCTCAAGTGCCGTGACCACAGTCCCCTCGTCTGTAAGAGGAGGACTAAACCAGTCCACTGGTTTATTTTCCGCTCCAGCTGTGATTCAAAGTCACAAGGAGCTGGAGCCCAGGCAGCTGGACCCACCAAGGTCCACAGCTGATCCTCACCGGCAGTCAGGAGTGAGGACCTCTGGCACCGAGAAATAATCTCTCAGCTCCCAACATCATCTATTCTTAAAAAGGCGGGGATACTGGTGCTACAAGTATGGTCCGTTATTAGTAAATTTTCAAAAAGAAATGTAGATAATTGCATGACCCAAGACAGGGGAAATGCATACTGTGAAATTACCACCCTCAGACATACAAAACACAAGCCTTCCTACTCCCATGTACAGTCCAGTTTCCCTGCCTCAGTCCGATCCTGTGCATTAACTGGATTTCTCTTTACTCTGGCAAACAAGAGGAACGATTTTTGTTATTTATGTAAGATACAAATGACAGGCCTAACCTAACTTCCCAGGAAACTACGAGGCTCTTTTCTCACCCAGACTGTTATGCTTCGGCACAACGCTGCCACTCCCACCACACCCCATCCCAGGAGCCCCTCACACAGCAGCAGTTGCCTTCCAAACTCCCCAAAGATCAATCTTTTGCCATGGACTAAGCTGTTTCCCCTAAAATAGACAGACAGAATACAAGCATAAGCCCTAAAGAAGAGAAGCTTGTCTGAACAGACATCTCCAGTTCATCTGGACAGCCTCATGTCTAACACCACCTTCCTATCCTAAAATTAGACCCTTTTTTCCTCTCTAATGATTCAACTTTGATTCAAACTCTAAATGGTGAGGTAGGAGTGGGCATACACACAGTAATAGCTTAACATCAGAAATAAAATGTGTTAAACTTACTCTATTTGATTCTCCCCAGTTCCATTCATTAACAGACATACATTTAAGAGTGAAGACAGAGGGGGAGGGAAACAGCTCAGTGGCAGAGTGCACGCTTGGCATGTTCAGGGTCCTGGGTTCCATTTAAAAAAAAAAAAAAAAAGAGTGACAACGGAGGGAACACAAATGTATTCAGTGTCCACTCAAACCCCAGCAAGGCACCATGAGGATCTCCATGTTACACAAGAGGAAACTGAGGCTCAGGGAGGCAGCGTAATCGACAAAGCCACAGCTGTTAAAAAGGGAGCCAAGGGTGAAACCCAGCTCGGTCTGGCTCTAAAGGCCTGCACCCTTCACTGCCTCAGTCTCTCGAAAGACCAGACTCTTAGAGCAAGAAACTACATCAGGCACAGGCAGCTCTCACTGAGCCTAATGATACAAAGAAGAAACCTGAAATTCATTTTTCTTCTTAACTACCTTGCCACAATCCAGCCACTTCAGTGAACACAAAAAAAGGAAGTACCCCAAATGGCCAACTGGTTTCTTCCAATTCTCAGACGATGCTAAGCGGAGTATTTACAAGTATTAATCAGATGCTTAGAGAGAAGCAAGAGCATGAACAAAAGAATGAGAAGGAAGGAAGCATGCACCCTTAACACCCAGTTTACACCCAGCACCTCGAGTGCACAGGGGTAGTTCCAGCGCTGACTGACTGAGCACCATCAGGGCTGGCCCAATGCCTTTGGTGTGGCTAAATCATACCAAACCAAATGTGTTCCCTGGCCATCTGCCCTGCTGAGAAGGCCATGCACAAGTCATCACTGTTTATTAGGGGGGAAAGAACCTGGATGATAATGTTCTGCCCTTAGGAAAATGTTTCAAACTCTCGGATTACATCTGAGCAATTTTTAAGGGCTGGACTTCGGTATCAGAAAGAGAGAAAAATCACCCCTGTACTTCATGTTATTTTAACACAGGCAGCACAGGTGTAAAGACTAACCAGAGAAACCCACTGACCTCAGGATCTTTCTAGTTAACTTCAATAAACAAGCCTTCATTCAGCAAATATCCAGTAGGCTCTGTGAGCAAGAGAATCTCTGCCTGCCTTCCACGTGAATTTCTCTCTCACATTCTGCCTTCTATGCGAAGGTGCCTTTCGGGCAGTAAGCGCCAATTTAGACGCAGCTCCCTGCAGCAGAGAGGAGTGATGAATGCACGAGGGCAGGGGCAACGTGTGCCAGCGAGGATGAGGAAGGTTTCATGGAGGATCCCAAAGGACACGTGGGATTCACCAGGTGGAAAGAAAGCGGGGTAGGAAGCACATCACAAGAAGATCTGAAGACTGGAAGTTTCAGGGCGTGGCAACGGATATGAAAACATGGCAGGAGGAGCAGTGCGAGATGAGGGAGGCTGAAATCAGAGCCGTCCTGATCCACAACCACATTAAGAAGTCTGAACTTGAGCCACAGCCCATGAGGTGGGAGACCACCAGAAGATTCAAACAGAGAATAACACGCTCCCTGAAGAACCTTTTCTGATCTAGACCTAATTCAAATTCTTCCCTAATCCTTCCACATTTGGCTTTTAATTTATACAATCAAAATATTGATGACGATGTGAATTAAGGTCTAAATAATTTCTAACTCATCATCAATTCTGACTCCGTTACACATGAACTGGACTTCACCGAAATTAAAACTTTTGTACTTCAAAGGACACCATCAGCAAAGTGAAAAGACAACTCACAGAGATGGAGGAAATTTTTGCAAATCATCTCTCTGAGAAGGCACTTGTATTTGGAATATATAAATAACTCACAACAGAAAGATAACCCAATTTAAAAATGAGTAAAGCATCTAAACAGAGATTTCTCCAAAGAAAACAGACAAATGTCCACTGATCACTTGAGAAGATGCTGGACATCACTGGCCATCAGGGAAATGCAAATCAAAACCACAATGAGATACCACTTCACACACACTAGGATGGCTAGAATCAAAAAGTCAGGGAATAACAAGTGTTGGCAAGGATGTAGAGAAACTGAAACCTTTATACACTGCCGGTGGGACTGTAAAATGGTGCAGCTGCTTTGGAAAGTCTGTCAGTTCCTCTAACAGTTAAACACAGAGTAACCAATATGACCCAGCAATTCCCAAGGAAAACATATCCACACAGAAACTTGGACACAAATGTTCATAACAGCATTATTCATAATAGCCAAAAAGGAGAAACACCCAAATGCCCATCAGCTGATGAATGGATAACCAAAATGTGGTCTATTCATACAATGGAGTATTTTTTCAACCATTAAAAAAAGAATGAAGTACTAATACATGCTACAACATAGACAAACCTTGAAAACATTACGTGTAATGAAAGACAGACACAAAAGACCACATACTGTATGATACCATTGAAATGTCCAAAACTGGGAAATCAATAGAGACAAAAAGTAGATTAGTGGTTGCCTAGGGCAGGGGCTGGAGAACTGGGGGTGGAGGGATGGCTGTTAATAGGCATGGGGTTTCTTTTGCAGCTGATGAAAATGTCCTAAAATTGTGGTGATGACTGCTCAACTCTGTGAACATACTAAAAAATCACTGAATTCTACACTTTAAATGAGTGACTTGTACAGTATGTGAATTATATCTCAATAAAGTGGTTATAAAACAAAAAAGATTCCATTATGTGCTACTGAAATACAAAATAAGCTCTCAAAAGGAGCACAGAATCTTGTTCACTCATTTTAAAGGATCTGAACTAGGGCAATGAAAACCCAGAGAGATTCTATTACTTAACATTCTAGGTACTAGGTCATAGTGAAATATTCATGAGGATTTCCACGTTTTAATAGAGAAAAGGCATCTTTCGTTTAAAAAGACATACTCACAAGTGTCAGAAAAGAGTTTTCATAACTCAGGAATAGGATAACACAGGGAAGTTATCAAAAGGACAACATGGATTCATACCCTGCATATGAAAGTGACACCCAAATTTATTACTGTTCCGCCTCTGAAAAAGAAGTTAAAGGCAAAACAGCCTAGTTAATATCACGCTTCTAAAGCACTGTTTGTGACAAATCAAAGTATGAAGAAATCATCTGCCATCATACAGAACTGAATTTGCATATCCTCAGTGACATAACTAAGAACTGATCATTTATCCTTTTGAACATCCCATTTCATAGGTCTTAAAGTGACTCTCCCTGTGGTCAGAGTGAACCTCAAGTGATAGATGTGTTAAGCATAAAACTTAAACCAAAAAATATCCAAGAATCTTAAAAGTGCTATTTGTCATGGGTGAAGAGAGTAAGAAAGTACAAACCTCCAGTTATTAAATAAATATGTCATGGGAAGTAAGGAAAGCATGGTGATGATAATCAATAATCATATAGCGCATGTTTGAAAGTTGTCAAGAAGGGGGAGGGTATAGCTCAGTGGTAGAGTGCATGCTTAGCATGCACAAGGTCCTGGATTCAATGCCCAGTACCTCCATCAAAGAACTAAGTAAATAAACCTAATTATCTCTCCCCTGAAAAAAAAAAAAAAAAAGTTGCCAAGAGACTAAATCTTAAAAGTTCTCACCTTAAAGAAAAAAAAATTGTAACTCTGTATGGTGACGGATGGTAACTAGATTGACTGTGGGGATCATTTCACAGTATATACAAACATCAAATTATTATGTTATATACCTGAAACTAATATAATGTTACATGTCAAGTTATACCTCGATTCAAAAGTAATACTAATAAAGTAGCACACACAGAAAGTCCTATTTGTCAGTCCTGAATCTAATGCCAAATTATATATAAAGTAGTAGACATAACTGGTGATTAATACAATCTGCAGGCAAAGTAACAAATGATCATGAAAAATTCAATACTGTGTGCAGTAATAGCTCATTGGTATGTGTCTATTAGGATCCATCAGGCTTTAACATACCTTCCACAAATAATCAAAAACAGAAAAGGCATCTTCTGGGTTCATCAATCCTCAGTACGCATGACTAAGACCCACAACAGAACACTGCACTAAGGCCTAAATCACAACACAATTCCCAGGTTTATTTCACTCTCCCCCACTATTTATTTATACAACCTCTCAGATCCAATAGGCTTCATATCCAAACATTTCGAATCTGAAATGTACCTCCCAAGCCAAAAAAAATTTAGTTTCCTTAGTTTTCTGCTATATACAGAATCAAGTCCAAAATAGACTTTTTCCCATTTCTTCAGTTTTATTGGAGCAAGTGAAGTAATAAACAGGTATCTATTTGCCTTCACAACTGAACAGACGGTACAAAGCAACTGCTCATACTTAAATTATGTTTCTGTCTATTCTAGCAGGCCCTGGTGTCAGAAGAGTTCTGCCAGATAAAGACAATGAAACGCATTATTATATAGAGTGACGAAGAGCCCTACAAGTCCTGTTTTAGAACATAATCCCAGGCAGGAAGGCTGCGGTGAGAGGGCCTAATATTTTGTGATAACTATTTCCAAAAGTAAATACATTCGCCACCCAGGACCAGTTTACAAACACGCACGACGTTCAATTCTGTTTAAATTCTTACAGGAAAGAAAGGCCTTTGTATCTCGGTATCCTGGGGGAGACGAGCAACTTGCAATTTGCTTCTCACACTGAATCCCACATTTGCAACATGTAGAGCAAGGACTTCAGACACCGCAAAACAAGGACAGCCTACATTAAGGCCAAATATAGGATGTGATTCTAAACCACGATGCAGTAAAGCCTACGTTTCCTTTTCCAGCGATCAAAACCCTTTGAACACTCCCAAAAAAGGACGGCAGGGCCAGCGCCTCCCTCCCAAGAGGAAGCCCCTTTCTTCTCGGCTCTCCCGCAGCCTGCCACTTCCCTCAACACATTCAAATTTTTTGAGGGATGGAGAGCTGGTGTGTGCGCGCCTGTGTGGACAGGCGGGAGGGCTCGGTTCCTGCATTTCCACCTTCCATATCTGACCTCATCCTCAGTCATTTAGGCGCAGCGGAGCCCCACCTGCACCTCGCTCCTTTCGACTGCGTCCCTCGCCAGCTGCTCCGTTACTGGGGAGCGTATCTCTGATGAATCCCCCAGTTCACGCTGACGCTCCAGGCCCCCGACTCAGCAGCGTGCCGGCCTCGTTCTTCCTCTCCCAACCCCTCGACCCCCGCCCCGCCAGTCCCACCCCTCCGCTCCCAAAGCCGGGCTCATCCTCCTCCCAAGACACCCCCGCCCATAGCCTCCAGCTCCAGCCCTGCCCCGCCCTTCCCGACCCCTAGCCCAGCTCTTTAGGGCCCAGAGCCGGCCTCGCAACCCAAAACAGGCAACCCCCAGGCCAGGCCGCCGCCCTCGCCACCCGCCCCCACCAAGCAGGGCCCAGCTCGCCCCAGACCCACGTGAGCCCGGCCCCTGACCACCCCCCACCCACTCGCTCCCCAGGGCGGCTCAAGCCCCTCCCTCAGGCCTGGCGCCCTCGGGCTCTGCTCCCCGAGCCTCTAGAAGCCCCTCCCCACCCCGGACCCCACCCAACCAGGCGGATCCCCGACCCCCGAAAACCTTCCCCGGGCAGCCCGTCCCCACTCGGCTCCTCACCCTGAAAGGAAGGCTCCGGCCCCTACAAGTCTCCCCTGGGCAGCCTCCTCCCACAGGGACCCGGGTTCACTGTCGCCAGGCCAAGCGGTTCGGTCCTCAACTCCCCTTTCCCACCGTATCCCAAGCCTCCGGCAGCAGCCCCGACCCCTGCCCCCTGCACAGCGGCCAGGGCGGCCCCCCTGCCGGCTCAAGGATCCGCGCCCCGCGCGCCTGTGTCCCCTCCACCCGGCCCTGCCCCACGCCCTGCCGGCTCCTGTCAGCAGGCGCCGGCACATGCGGAAAGGACAGGTCCGTCCCGCCCGCCCGGCTCGCTCCCCAGCGGCCCCGCCCGGCGCGCGCTGCTCACCAGGGCCGAGGTGCCTGAGGCGCCGCCGCCGCCGAAGTCCCCGCCGCAAAGCCCGGCGAACCTTCCAACCGCTACCGCCTCCCGCCTGGCACTGAGAGCCTCGCGGGGGAGGGGCGCGGACAGCCGCCGCCACCCCTGCCGCCGCACGCAGGCCCCGCCCCCGCGCCGCGCCGCGCCCAACCGGGGCCGCTGGGCTGCGGCGCGCCACGCCCACTTCCGGGAGGGGAAGCCCGCTTCTCACCCTGCGTTCCACGCCTCAATCTCCCTAGCGCCTCCTCTGGTCGCGCTGAGGGATGCAGGTGGGCCGCGGGGAAAGGCGGTGCCCAAGCGCACGCACCGCCTACTAGTCATCTGAGAGGCCGGAGGGCCACCGCCCACAGGCGCCTCCGAGCCACACCCACTGCTCCTCCAAACCGGGAGCGGCGTCCTTAGAGCTCCGCCCACTGACCTGCTTGGCTCTGCAGGACCACATCCTCTGGCTCCTCAAAAATTCCCCCCGAGTCCCTTCAACCTGGAACATCAGTTCCTCTGAACCCCGCCCACAGCCCCATCCAAACCCTTCACCAGCCTCCCGGCTCCCTAAGCTCAGCTCCCCTCCCATTACTTCAGAACTGGCCCTTTGGCGTCACAAACCCTGCCCCAACTTCTAGAAGCCCCGCCCAGGGGCCAGCAACCCTATTCGCTGCGTTGCCAGCCCCGCCCGGTGTCATCTAACCGCTTTAAAACTCCAAGCCCCGCCCAGAATTCTCGAATCCCCGCCTCTGGCTCCCGAAGCTCCGCCTCTGCTCCCTTTACACCCTCCCACTACCACTTCTGGGGACTCTGGAGGCTAAGATCGTCCTTCCACTATACATTGTCACCTTGCTAGCACAAGGTGGCGGCCCCTGGGCTGGGCCACACCCACATATCCCCCACCACTACGCAGGAGGGCTGTCTTGACCCCATTTCGCAGGTGACGAAAGGAAGGATACAGAGTCCTTCCTTTCCTTTTTCTGGCCAGAGACCCTCACTTAATAACTGGGCGGCCCAGTCCTAAAAGCCCAGGACTGAGTCTGTCTCTGCTGCTGTCGGACTGCGTGTCCTGGGGCAGTTCCCTTCATCTCTCTAGACCTGAATTTCCTGATCTGTAGGGTGATGTTGTCCTCTTTATAGCTAGAGATTCTTTCTCAAATACCAAGCACTGAAATGCCAAGGTTTGGGGAAACTGGGCCTGATGAACTGAATTACCAAAGCAGACGTGCTGATGGATTAGGGCTTTTTACCTCCCAAAGTAAGGCATCTTTGCAATTCACAGGCGGAATTTTTCATTTTAAACATCAGCCTTAGAAATATGTGTTATGTAAATCAAGGTCCACCTGAACCAAAACAGCTATCACAGCAAATTTTACTCCTCTCAAACCTCCATTTCTTTATTAGAAAAATAGGGATATCAGCAGACCCACCTTGGGAAGGAGTCCATGAACTCACGGTGAGTAATGCACTGAGCAGAGTGCCTGACTTGGCATAAGCTCTCAGCAAATGGTACCTACCTGTTGCTGCTACCGCTGTATCTCAATAGGATGGAGGGCTGAGTTTCACTTTGCTTTCTTTCGAGCAGCCACTGCTAAGAGGAGGGACTGAAGGCCCTTTTTGCAGCCAGACTTTGCCACTCACTTCACTTAAGTGAGATAAAGGTGATGAGGGACCTAGGGCAGCGCCAGGAATTTGCTGATGTACAAAAAAATAATAAAGAAGATTGGCTATGATGATTCCTCTCTTTAATGAAATCAGGGCATTGACTGCAGTGAGTTCTGAGTGGTTTGGGGATAATTAAGGTTGACAAAGTGCTTTGAGATGGAGCCGGGAACCAAGCTGGTTTACTCTTGGGAAATAGATTACTGCTAACATTTTCCACTGCTTATAGATGCTAGGTGCTGGGTGCTCTAAGCGCAAAGTCTCTTGAAATCCCTTTGAGAATCCTATGCTCATAAAAACAATTCTTAATCCCTGTCTAGAAAAGTGAATAAAATGAGAAGTTAAATTACTTGCCCAGGGCCATACAGCTTGAACCAGGAGGAGCTAATGATAAAACCCACATCCCTCTAACGGCAGACTCTACACTCTTAGCCAGCTAGTCATTACAGGAAACACTAAAATGTCTCTCTGGAAAAAATAAATGAATAAAATAAATAAAATGTCTCTCTGGCAGCTTGACAGAATAGAAAAAAAAGACTTTGAATTCTGACAGACTTGGTTTTAAATTCAGGCTCCACTTCTTACCCATTGTGTGACCTTGGGCAAGTCACTTCCCCTCTCTGATCTCTACTCTTCTCCACTATACAATGCAGTTCATCTAAATGCTTACTTCCGAGAGTGGTTTTGAAGATTCAGGAGTTTAGACTCAATGAGTTAAGGAAGGGCAAATCACCCAGCACTGTGTCTGGGATACAGTAGGTATTGAAAGCATGTTTTATGGTTACTGGGGAAGGGGGGAGTGGGAAGGGATAAACTGGGAATTTGACATTTGCAAATATTAACTAGTATATATAAAATAGATTTTAAAAAATTTCTTCTGTATAGAACAGGGAACTATACTCAATATCTTGTAGTAACCTATAATGAAAATACAAAAACGATTATGTATGTATATGTATGACTGAAACATTATGCTGCACACCAAAACTGACACATTGTAACTAACTATACTTCAGTTAACAACAACAAGAAAAGAAAACATGTTGATTTCCATCTCTCAGTTCTTTAAATGGTAAAATTAGAAGAAAAACTTCCGAGGACACCAATTCTACCCACCACCCTGCGGAGATGTCACCACCATACAGCAGCCATGGAATACACTGAGGAACACCCCAAGGCCTTTGCCTTCCAGTTTTACCCCTAGGGTGGGGGAGGTGATCCTTCCACAGAAAGCATCTGAAGCCAGAGCAATGCCACCTCACCAGCCCACCCCACACCTGCCCCAAATGTGGTCATCATCAGAGAGCTGCTACACACAGAAGCAGCCAGAAACTTGTCCAGCTCCTTGCTGGGAGAAACCCCCCATCATCCCACTGCTCTTGAATCCACAGCAACCCCATCAAGAGCCCGAAGGAAACCTTGGTTCTGTCCAAGCTGGCCCTAAATGGAGAGATTCAGGTCCAGGTAAGATACTGGATTTGAGAGTCTTTTCCTGCTCTCAAAAGCTGGTGATTTCTGAAGTAGCCTTAAAACATAGATGTGAAATGAAGAGGAATTTAATGATCAGGAAAAGGAAGAGTGATTCCATATCCCACATAATACAAAAGCCAGCTCATGAATGAAGAAGAAAGCATCGTGGGACCTGCATTTGGAAGCTCCTGAGCAAATCATGTTTTAGCTTCTCTGAGTAGCAAATGGAGACCTTAGTCTTAGGTTGCCAAGGCAACACGGAAGCAGAGTGGATTAGCCCCGTGGAAGCCTTAACAAATGACAATATTAATTAAATGAGAGACAGGAAGTAATCTCAGATTCCTGGCGTAATCTCAGTAGGCAAGACCTCTGATGGAGTAACAGAAGAGGACAAAGATCAGGGAATATTCAGATTCACCTGACATTGATTAACCTTGATTCTCACTGCTTTTGAGTGCTTCTTTCTGCAAAATAGGAACTTGAAAAGATTGATTGGCTACAGACGGGACGCCTTTTTTTGTTTAATCAAATGTTTGATTTTGAGATAACTGTAGGTTCAGATGCAAAAATAAGAAATTATACAAAGAGTGCTCGTGTATCCTTGTCCAGTTTCCCCCAGACGTAACAGCTTGCAAAACTGTAGTACAATATCACACCCTAGATATTGGTATCTTGACACAGTCTAGACACAGAACATTTCCATCACCACAAGGACTCCTCACATTGCCCTTTTATAGCCATACCCACTTCCCTCTTGCCCCCATCCCCTCCTAAACCTCAGGCAACTATTCATCTGTTCTCAATTTCTGTAATTTTGTCATTTCAAGAATGAAAAATGAAATCATATAGTGTGCAACCTTTGGGGATTGGCTTTTTTCACTCAGTGTAAATCTCTGGAGATGCATCCAGGTTGGTAAATGTTTGTTTCTTTCTTTTTTGTTGTTGTTATCTTTTCATTTTTCTTTTGTTCCTCATGATTGTTAAGTAGTATTCCATAGAGACAGCAGAGTTAGTTTAACCCTTCACTCACTGAAGGACATCTGGGTTGTTTCCAGTTTGGGGCAGTTTAGTATGAATAAAACATCTGTGAATGTTGTACACATTCATGTACAGGTTTTTGTGTGAACATAAGCCCTCATTTTTCTACGAAAAATGCCCAGGGATACAATTGCTCGGTCATATGATACAGGCAGACCTCAGCGATATTGTGGGTTCAGTTCCAGACCACCACCACCACCACAACAAAGAAAATACCGCAATAAGATGAGTCACATGAACTTTTGGGTTTCCCAGTGCATATAAAATTATGTTTACACTGTACTATGATCTGTTAAATGTACAATAATAGCATTATGTCTAAAAAACAATGTGCATACCTTAATTTAAAAATACTTTATTGCTAAAAAATGCTAAGCATATCTGAGCCTTCAACAACTAACAATCTTTTTGCAATAGTCACATCAAAGATCACTGATCACAGATCACCATAACAAAGATGATGAAATGCTTGAAATACTGCAAGAATTACCAAAAAGTGACACAGAGACATGAAGTGAACAAATGCTATTGGAAGAATGTCACCAGAGACTTGCTCAATGCAAGGTTGCCACAAACCTTCAGTTTGTAAAAACTGCAATAAAGTGAAGCACAAGAAAATGAAGTATGGCTGTAGTTGTATGATGAGTATTTTAAACAACCGCCAAACTCTTCTCCAAAGTGACCACAGCGTGTTACATCCCTACCCACCAGCAATCTATAAGGGATCCAGTTTCTCCACATTTTCACCAGCATTTGGTGATGTGCCTATTTTTAATTTTAGCCTTTCTGATAGGCATATAGTGATACATCACTGTGGTTTTATTGCATTTCCCTACTGGCTAAGGATGTTGAAAATCTTTTCATGTGTATATTTGCGATCTGTATATCTCTTCATGTCTTCTGCCATTTTTTAAAGACTGTTTTTTTATTGTCGAGTGTGTGTACACACACACACTACATGCTAGTCCTTTGCTGAATATGTGGTTTGCAAATATTTTCTCCTAGTCTGTAGCTGTTATTTTTTTAATCCTCTTAATAGAATCTTTCACACAAAAAAAAATGTTTTCAATTTTGATGAAGTCCAATTTATCACTGTTTCCTTTTAGGAAATCATAGTTTTGGTATTAGATCTAAGAAGCCTTTACATATATCCCAAAGATTTTCTCCTATGCTTTTACTAAAAGTTTTATAGTTTAACATTTCACATCTAAGTCTGGGATCCACGTTGAATTAATTTTTGTGTGAAGTTTGAGACTTTAGGTTGAGGTGCATATATTTGTCTGCAATTGCTCCAGTATCATTTATTGAAAAGGCTCTCTTTTCTCCATTGAATTAATTTCATATTTTTGTCAAAAATTAGTTGGGTAGATTTATGTGGGTCTATTTCTGGGTTCTCTATCCCATTGCATTGATCTATATATCTATCTTCTGCCATTACCATGCACTTGTGATTACTATAGCTATATACGAAAACTTGGAATTGGGTAGAATGTTTCTTCCACTTTATTTTTCTTTTTAAAAGTCGTTTTAGCTATTCTAGCTTCTTTGCCTTTCCACATAAATTTTAAAATAATCTTATCTGTATCTGCAAAAAAATCTTCCTAGGATTTTGTAGGAATTGTGTTAAACCTGAATATCAGTTTGGGTGGAAATGCCAGCTTTATTATGCTGTCTTCCAATCCATGAACATCTTGTATCTGTTTAGATCTTCTTTGAAAGATTCTTTTTGATTTCTGTGCTATGAAGTTGCAGTATACAAGTCCTGTACATGTTTTGTTAGATTTACACCTAAGTAATTTTTTTAGCAATTGTAAATAGAATTATATTTTTAAATTTTGGTGCCCATGAATTCATTGCTAGTATGTTTGCTTGTTTGTATGTTTATCTTGTATCCTGCAACTCTGCTGAACCTACTTATTAGTTCTAAGAGGTGTTTTATAGAGTCATTGGGATTTATGTGAACAATCAGGTCATCTGTAAATAAGGATAATTTTCTTTCTTTCTTTCTGATCTGTATTCCTTTTATTTCCTTTTCTTGCCTTATTGCACTGGCTAGAACCTCCAGCACTGTATTTATTAAGTAGTGAGAGCAAACATCCTTGCCTTGTTCCCCACCTAATGGTGGGGAATCATCCAGTCTTTCATCATTAACGATAATGTGACAGATTTTTTTGTGGATGCTCCTGATCAGGTTGTGGAAGTTCCCATTCATCCCTTTATTTTTCTATTTTTCCTTTATTTTTCTATTTATTTCCTATTTTTTAAGAATTTTTATCATGAATGCATGTTGTATATTGTTAAATACTTTTTCTACATCAATGATATGATCATGTGAATATGGTGAATTATCGTGATTGATTTTTGAATTCTGAGCCAGCTTTGCATCCCTGGCATAAAGCCCTCAAGGTCATGATGTATAATTCTTTTTATATATTGAATTCTATTTGCTAATGCATCATTAAACATTTTCGCTTCTAAACTAATAAGGGATAGTGGTCTGTAGTTTTCCCTTTTTCGTACTGTCTTTGTCCAGTTGTGATATCAAAGTAAGGAGCTGGGATGTGTTTTCTCCCCTTCTATTTTCTGGGATAGACTGTATGGACTGTTAATTCTTTAAATGTTTGGTAGGCTTGTCCAGGGAAACCATCTAGACCTAGAGATTTCTTTCTAGGGAATTACAAATTAAATTTCTTTAATAGTTAAATGGGTATTCAATTTATCTTTTCCATATTGAGTTTTAATAGTTTGTGTTTTTTTAAGGAATTGGTCCGTTTCACTTAAATTGACAAATATATGCATGTAGAGTTTTTTGTAGAATTTTCTGATGTCTACAGAGTCTTTAGTGATAGCTCCTGTTTCATTCCTCATACGGTAATTTGTACCTTATTTTTTCTTTCCCTTTTTTTTGTTAGTCAGTCTTAGAGATTTGTCAACTGTACTGATCTTTTCAATTAACTGCTCTTTGTTTCATTGATTTACTCTATTGTTTTCCTGATTTCAGTTTCATTAATTTGTGTTCTTATCTTTATTATTTCCTTCTTTCTGTTTGTCTTGGGTTTATTTTGCTCTTCTTGTTCTAGGTTCTCGAAGTGGGAGCTTAGATTACTAAAGTGAGACTTTTCTTCTTTTCTAATATATGCATTTTAGTGCTATAAATTTTCCTCTTGGCACAGCTTTAGCTGTGTGCCACAAATTTTGATCTTACATTGTCATTTTCATTCAGTGCAATGTATTTTTAAATTTCCCTTGTGATGTCCTCTTTGTTTTATGGCCCAAGAAATAGTCTACCTTGGCATATGTTCCGTGGGCAGTTGAAAAGAACGTGTATTCCATTGTTGTTCAGCGGAGTGTTCTGTAAATGGTGCTCAGATCCTGTTGGTTGATGGCATCCTTGCTGATTTTCTGCCAAGTTGTTCTTCCAGTCTTCGAGAGAGGAGTGTTGAAATCTTAAACTGTAATGATGGATTTGTCTGTTTCTCCTTTCAGTTCTATCAGTTTTTGCTTCACAGATTCTGCAGCCCTGTTGTTCAGTGTATGTATGTTTAGGATTGTTAGGTCTTCTTGGTGGATTGCCCTTTTATCATTTTAGAATGTGTCTCTCTGGTAATTTTTTTTGCTCTGAAATCTACTTTATCTAATATTAACATAGCCACTCCTCCATTTTTTTGCTTAATGTTTCCATGATACATCTTTTCCCCTCCCTTCTACTTTCAACTTGCTTATATCAGCATATTTGAAGTACTTCCTATAGATTGCATATACTTAGTTCATATTTTTTAATCCACTCTGCCAATCTCTTGTCTTTTAATTGGTGTATTTAGACCACTTACATTTAGGGTAATTATTGATATGTTCGAGCTTCAGTCTGACATTTTGTTTTGTGCTTGTTCTCTTTTTCCTTTTTCTGTTTTCTTTTTCCTGCTTTCTTGTGGGTTACTTGAACTTTTTATTTAGAGTTCCATTTTGATTTATCTGCAGTGTTTTTGACTGTATCTCTTTGCACAGCTCTTTTAGTGGTTGCTCTAAGTACTGCATTACAAATACAGACTAGATAAGCCTATCTATCTGAATCTATTGGCATCTATGGCTATTGTCACAGTCTAATGGTGTCATCATTTTACCAGTTCAAGAGAAGCTTATAAACAAAAATGTCCCTTTTGTTTACAATATAATTGTCTTAAAGATTTCCTCTGTATACATTTAGAACCATATCAGACGCTGTTACCATTTTTGCTTCAGGCATCAATCATTCCCATGTATCCTCTTCTGACAGCATAAGAATATATTGGCAGACAGGGGTGAAAGTCCTGACTCTCTATTATGCCTCCTCTGACCCCACCGTAGAGGACGGAGACAGGGGCTTGTCATTTCCGTCAGGTGGGGGTGGAAATCCAGACTCCTCCCATGGTCTCCACTGACACCAACAAGGGGAGGGCCTCATGACCACGTGATGGAGATGTAAGTCCCTGCTCCCTAACTCAGCCTTCTCTGACACCACCTACTGGTGTTCTGGGAGCATCCATGAGAAAAATGCAAGTCGCATGCTTGGCTTAGGGCCTGGCATGTGCTGGAGGTTGAGTCCATGCATGACAGCCATGCTGGATTGAGCTGATGGTAGAATCCCTGATGTAATGACTGGCCCTGCCCCTTCCTGGCCCTGAGATCTTGAACAAGTCACGTTACCTCCCTGGGCTTCAGTTTCCTCAGCTCTCAGCAGGGAGAAATAACACTAACCTATGATTATGTTTGTCAGAGTTACCTGCCACATAGCTTTACTACAAACAAACGCTATGATGGAGCTTGTACTTATTAAGCACTTACTGCTTACCAGGCCCAGTGTTACCAACTTGACAGGCACTAACTCAATGAATCCTCACACTAAGCTGATGAAAAATAATATGGCTTTTTAAAATCCCCCTTTTACAGAGAAGGAAACAAACATTTGTTACATAGCAAGTGCTAACTGATACAAACTCAAAAGACCACAGAAGAGGTATTCTGCTTCGGCTCAGTAATTCCATTCTCAGAGATTTATCCTAAGGCAACAGTCCTGGTCACATGCAAAGATACAATCAATTCTCATTATTCACTGTAGCTATATCCTATAAAGTCACCACAAACACTGAATTAACAAATACTGAATCATGGCTCCTAGAGGAAGCACAGGGTTAGGTTCCTGCAGGCCTGTGGTCACATTTTCATCAACCAATCAATATATAACCTGGTTTTGTGTGTGTTTCTGTTTAAAGACACTTTATTTAATATATACACTGATGACATATATATATATATATATATATAAACATAAATATATATATTTGATTCATTAACACTGAATGCATAGCCAATAGCACTATAACTCATGTCTGAATGAAGCTAATCTAACACATATATTTTCTCCATACGGCCTTCCTGGGCTTAGGAACCCTAGACAGCACTTTATCACTACACTTGGGGGCCATGTGAAGTAGCAAAAGCACGCCAGAACACACAAATGCTAAAAATGTGGCACTCAACATACCGTGAAAGGATACTTGTTCACAGTACGAGTTCAAATAAGAAGCTAGAGCATCGTCCCGTTCAACCCCAGCTGGCGATGTACGCACTGGGTGACTCAAATTTGTTACCGCTCTGTGCATAAGCACGCCCACAAATGACTACAAAGGGACTGCAAAAATGGCTCTGGGGGTCACAAATAAATTTTAATGATGAATTGAATTTGCAAATACGGTGTCCATGAAAAATGAGGATCCACTGTATATGTGGAAAGATGTTTAGCACACCCCCATTTGCTAGGGAAACAGACCTTAGATGGAAACAATGAGAGGAAATGGGTCAAAACATTCCAGGGTAGGAACTGGACAGAATGCTCTGAATGAGGGATCTGATCAGAAAAACAGAGTGGGGTAGGCACTGGGGAGAATGCACAGCAGCCAAAAGTCACTTCCGGAACCCAACCACGGCCGTCTCCTTTCTTGGGGTCTGTGGTCTCCAGTCTCCACATGTCCTGGTAACAGCTGGACAACATGAACCATGGAGTGTGGACACATCCTTTTCCCCTTGTGAAGCCTGACTATTCCCAGGCCACTGGGAGCCACAGGAGGTTTTTAAGCAGGAAAAAGAAAATAATTTTATGGAAGAATATTTGGTGCTTAACAATATGTAGAAATGTTCCGGATGTGCTGGGAGATGAAAAAGGCAGGTTGGAAAACAGCACGTCCCAGTTTTATAAAACACATGCGTACACACACACTGTAATTGAAATTATCTCTGAGTGACAGGATTCCAGTTATGGGTGAGTTTCCTTTTTACACTTCCTGTGCTGTATTTTCTACTTCTTTTGCAAAGGGCATGCAACAGTATAAAATTTGGGGGGGGGAAATTATCTTTTTGAAAGGGGGAGAAGGCATTCTATAAATTCAAGGTGTTCGAGCCAGACCCCAGCACCTTTCACAACCTCAGCAGAACCACAGCTAGAAGAATGACCAGACAGACAACGCTCCTGTGAAGATTTTTCAAAATTTAAACATGGATCTTGGCACACAAAGTGCTCACTCATCCACATAAACCTCATCATTGAGGTAATAAACCTTGCAACTCTGCCATCCACAGCAGCGCGGGCTGCAGCTGCCAGAGCTAAACTGGACCCACGCTGCCCTGGCAAATCAGATGCCTCAGCCTCACAGGGAAAGGGGAGCATCGTTCATGAGAAACAACAGTAAAGACTTAGGACCAGGGGGGCAATTTTGCTCCCCACCTCCCTGCAAGGAGACATCTGCCAATGTCTGGAGACATTTTTGGTTGTCACAACTAAGAAGGTGCTACTGGCATCTAGTGTGTAGACCACGGATGTTGCTTAATATCCTGCAAAACCCAGGCCAACCTCCATCCCATCCCACACCAAAAGAGGCTTAGGCCCCAGGGGTCAGCTGAGAAACCCTGGCTCAGATATAAGGAGTCTTATTAAGTCTAGGTGGGTGAAGGGCTTCACAGGAAAGAGCTTATTTCATCCTCACAGCCATCCTAGGAGATATGGCCTATTACACGCCCATTTTACAGAAGGAGGAACTGAGGCTTTGTAGGGGGAAGGAACTTCAGATGACATAACCAGATCTTGCAGAATCAAGAATCACATCACAAGGGGAGAGCAGAGCTCAGTGGCAGAGTTCATGCTTAGCATGCATGAGGCCCTGGGTTCAATCCCCAGGACCTCCATTAAAAATAAACAAATTAACCTAATTACACCCCCCGCCAAAAAAAAAGAATCACATGGCATTTCTGACTTTAGAACCTGCTGTCTCCCACCCCCTGCACCCAAATTGCTGAGTTATTTTTGTTTGATTTTTATTGAAATATACATTTTTTTTGGTGGGGGAGGTAATTATTTATTTTAATGGAGGTACTGGGGATTGAACCCAGAACCTCATGCATGCTAGGCACGTGCCCTACCACTGAGCAATTCCCTCCACACCTTACTGAAGTATATTTGATTTACAAAGTTGTGTTAGTTTCTGGTGTACAACATAGTGATTCGGTTATACATATATATGTTCTTTTTCATTATAGTTTATTACTACTATTTGGGATTTTTTTTTTAATTATGGAAACTTTCAGATAGAAACTAAAGTAAAGAAATCACTCGCCCAGCCCCCATGCTCCCACTCTCCAGGGCCAGGGCCGCACGTGGGACTTCAAGGACACCGCGCTCTCCTGCAGAATCAGGAACCCCGAACGTGCCGACAGAAACCACACCAGACCGGAGACCTCAAGGCCACCAGAGTCCCTCGGTCAGGTGGTTTGGAGTTTGTCCACTTTTCCTTTTACGGGTTTTGATCGCAGCCTCCATCAGCGGCTACCTTTTCTAGCAGACGAGTTGAGTGTCAGATCATCTGCTGTCTCCCCAAGGAAGTGCACCTCCTCTTCTGAGAGGCGAGAAAATGGCTTTTCCCAAAGGGAAACTGAGCTGGGAGAACGGATGCTCTGAAACACAGACGCTCCCGCCACCCAAATTGCTAGTAGCAGGAAGGAACTATGTGTGACGTGGGCGTCTAAGTAGCTCTCCCTCCGCGTCTGCGGGATGCAGAAATTCTTCCGGGAATAGGTGGCCATAGCTTTTATTCAAACAAATGCTTTCTGGTTTCTACTTTGTGCCAGGCAGCAATAGTCCGCAGGCTTCTTGCAGATGAGGCCAGACCTTCAAGGTGGGTGGGGAGAAACTGGGTTTGTAATCCAGATAGAGGCTTTTATGAGTCCCTCCTTATGTTTGAACTGAATGAACTACAGGTGTTGGGAAAAAGCAGCAGAAGAGGCAGCTATGAACGTGAGCTTTGGAATCAGACAGCACTGGGTTCAGAGCCCTAACTGGCTGTGTGACTCTAGGTAAGTTATCAGGCTCTCTGAACCACAGTTCCCTCAATTGGAAAAACTGTTCATTCAACATGTTTTGAGCCCCTGCGACATGCCAAGAAGTGATTTCTATTCTCTTAATTACTATTCAGAATCCTATCATTTTTCCTCTGTTCTTCCCAATACCTCGGCCAGGGCCACTCTGGTGGATTGTAAAATCAGCCATGAATTATTCTCCTTTATCCATCCATGCCCTATAGGGCTGCCCTTCACCCTGACTCTGGCCTTGACCAGGCGACTGGCCTTAGCCAACGGCACATGAACAAACATGCACACATGCAAAGACTTGAAAACCGTGTGTGGGCAGAGATTATGCTTTTTCGCTGTACTTGGATCCCATCTACCATGTGAAAAAGCCTGGGCTATCCTGCTGGATGATGACAGTCCATGGCCCAGTAGCACCTCATCACCCCAGCCAGCCGCCACCACCCACCAGACATATGAGTGGGGACATCCTAGGTGATCCAGCCATGAGCCAACCTCCCATCTGATTACAGATGCAGAGCAAACCCACAGCCAAGCCAGTCCCCAGAATGGTGAGCTAAATAATATATATTGTTTTAGGCCACTAACACTTTGGGGTGGTTTGTTACACAGCAGTAGGTAACTGATACATAGCCCTTATCCTCCCACTTTCTGGACCAAGAAATTGAGGCTCAACAAGGCTTGCCAGAGCTACAGAGCCAACACTCAGTCTCTTTCCCCTACACCATGCAGTGAGGCCCTTTCTGACATCTGCAGCCCTCTGATGCAGGGCCAGTTATTGAGAAGACAGCTGCCGGAGAGAGGGCTGGGCTCAATTTCTCAGTTCAGTGGCCCACTGGGAAACCTGGGTCATGCCTTTAGCCTCATTAACCTGGAAGACCTGTAATCTGCTGCTCAGAAGCTCTGGAGAGATATGTCCAGCCTGGTGCATGGGGTGGAGACCCACATTGTGAGCTAGAGGATGCAGGCTCTTTGAGAGCCCACCATTCACTGGGGGACCCTCAAATATTCACCAGTCCCCTCTGTGTCCTGGCCACCTGCTCTGGGTATCTGATGGCCAGCACTGGGGGCAGGGGGATGATGTATGAACTCTCTAAATAAGTAGGAATGAAAAAAACACTTTCCTTGCAGAAGATGGAATAAAATAGCAAAAACTACCCAGAAGCTCCCTTTACAGAGCACAACCTCTGTCACTGTGTAAAGTCTGGGTACAGAACTGTACACGGGTCATCTAATTTTCTCCTCCCCCAAATGCCATCATGTGGATATAAGGATACAGATTAAAAAGTTCAGGGCACTGGCTGAGGACTCAGACTGCCTGGATTTAAATCCTGGCTGGACCGTTTACTAGCAAATGATCTAACATCCCTGTGCCACGCCTTCCCCATCTGTAAAATGGGGGTGTGATAACAGTGGCTACTTTGGGGCTGTTATGAGGACAAAGTGAGTTAATGAATATAAAGTACTTAAAACAAGGTCTGACACCCAGTGCACGCCAGCTGTCATCATTAACACTTTTTTAGGGGTGAAGACACTGGGACTTCAGAGAGGTCACTGCACTGATTCATTTCACTTAGCTAAGCTGATGGTGAGCCGAACTGTGGCCCCTGGTCTGACGGATGCTAATAACAACCCCATTGCTCCTGGAAGTTCCAGGACCATCTGGAACTTCTGCCCACCACACAGGGTCCTGCCTCTGCAGCCAGAGTTCCTGCCCCAAAGTCAAATGAGGACTTGCTCTTTAAGGTCCCAACTACATAAATGGATTGCAGGATGGTTTCTCCAAAATCCACACCTAGCCCTGGAAATCCAAGGGAAAGAACTTGTTAACACATTTGTTACACTGTATTACAATTATGTGCTTTTCTGATCATCTTTCCTGGCAGAAACAGCTACCATATATGATAGGTCTCCTCTGTGCTGAGTATCCACATGCACATGTTGCCTTATTTAATCTGCACAACAACCCAGCAAGGTACAATGATTAGACCTATTGTACAGATGGAGAAACTGAGGCTCAGAGCAGAGCAAGTCTTTGATCCACAGCACACAGTCGGGATTCATATATGAGTCTGTCTTCATTTCTCCAATGAAGACACAGAGATGGCCAACAGGCAGATGAAAAGATGCTCAATATCGCTAATTATCAGAGAAATGCAAATCAAAACTACAATGAAGTATCACCTCACACTGGTCAGAATGGCCATCATCAAAAAGTCTACAAACGATAAATGCTAGAGAGGGTGTGGAGAAAAGGGAACCCTCCTGCCCTGTTGGTGGGAATGTGATTTAGTACAGCCACTATGGAAAACAGTATGGAGATTTCTTAAGAAACTAAAAACAGAGTTACCCTATGATCCAGCAATCCCACTCCTGAGCATATATCTGGAGAAAACTATAATTTGAAAAGATAAATGCACCCCAATGTTCATATCAGCACTATATCCAATAGCCAAGACATGGAAGGAGCTTAAATGTTGCCTGACAGGTGACTGGATAAAGAAGATGTATTTTATATATATACAGTGGAATACTATTCAGCCATAAAAAGAATCAAATAATGCCATTTGAAGCAATATGGATGGACCTAGAGATTATCAGAGTACATGAAATAAGCCAGAAAGAGAAAGAAAAATACCATATGATATCACTTACATGTAGAATCTAAAAAAAATGACACAAATGAACTTATTACAAAACAGAAACAAAAAGACACAAATGAACTTATTTATAAAACAGAAACAGACTCACAGACATACAAAATAAACTTACTGTTACGAGGCCAGGGGCAAAGGGATGAGAAGGGATAAACTAGGAGTTCAAAATTTGCAGATACTAACTACTATATAAAACAGGTAAACAACAAGCTTCTTCTGTACAGCACAGGGAACTATATTCAGTATCTTGTAGTAACCTACAATGAAAACAAATATATGTATGTATATATATGAGTAAACATTATGCTGTACACCAGAAACTGACACAACATTATAAACTGACTATATTAAAAAATACAAACAAAACCCAAAAAACAAAAAAACGGAAACAGACTCATAGACGTGGAAAACAAACTTACGGTTACTAAAAGGGGAAGGTGGGGAGGGATAAATTAGGAGTTTGGATTATCAGGTACAAACTATTATATACAAAAGAGATAAACAACAAGGTCCTACTGTATAGCACAGGGAACTATATTCACTAGCTTATAATAACCTATAATGAAAAAGAAGATGAAAAATAATGTATATAAATGTTTAACGGAACACTATGTTGTACACGAGAAACTAACACACCATTAAAAATCAACTAAGCTTCAATTTGAAAAAAATGAGTCTGCCTTATTTTGTGATGTGGGCTCATTCAAGGCACTGTGGGACCCCTCACTACTGACAGTAATAAAGTCAGCAGTTGTGAACAGACGCCGTGCTCTGGTTTCAGTACTAATCATTTCATAGGCATAGCTCATTTAATCCTATTGCAGATAGATGGATACTGTTATTATCCTCTCCTTTTAATAGAGGAAACTGATGTTCAGAGAGGTGCAGAAACTGGTCCAAGGTCACACAGCTTGTAGACAGGACAGCTGGGATCTGAACGCAGTACTAACTACATCTATGGGCTTGTTACTCCATGTGCTGCCTCCATGAACAACTTCGAGCACCAAAACCATGATTTACAGTCCTTTGAATTTTCTCAACAGAGTCTGAAATGCTAAATAAATATTTACTGAACATATTAATGACTGAAGGAGCAGAGCCCTTTGGTATTTCTCCAAGTGCCCATGCAGGTTCCCCAGGTCTGGGTGTCATGTAGGGGATCTTTTGAGCACATGAGCCAGAGAAATAGAAGAGGACCTGTTCATGACAACCCTTACTCTGGTTGTACGGCCTCTGATAAAATATTCCTTTGAAAGCCGGATGTTTTTGCTTACATTCCTTAAAAAGCTTTTGAGAATCCAGAGAAAGAAAGAAGCAATGAGTTGACAAAAGACTGGGCTCTCTCTGCTGCCCGGCTCGGACCATGAGCTGGTTTTGCTGGGCACAGAAAACAAGCTGTGAACACCTCTCCCTGGAACGGCTCACGGCCACAAATCAAAAACCAATCTGCATGTGGGACCAGCGTGGAAAGGGCTGTTGGTCACATACGGGGCTTGCCAAATACACTCTGCATCCCCAGGGCTGATAGGAACTCCTATCAAGAGGTCATTTTAGACCATCAGGTCAGTTACATGTCAAAGGAAGCACTGACCATCTGGCAATATAAAAAGGAAAGAAAAAAAATGGCATTCTCCATCATGAATCTTAGGAATGCTCTGGTCTTTGGTTCAGGATATTAGTTACCTACAGCGGTGAAACGAATCACCCAGAACGTACTGGCTTAAAACAGCAAAATCGTTTATCATCTCTTGTGGGCTGGGAATTTGGAAGCAGTCTCACCGCATGGTTTGGGCTCAGGGCTTCTCGTGAGCCTGCAATGCGATGAAAGCGAGGCCTGCAGTCCTGCAGAAGGCTTGCCTGAGACACCGCTCCCATTCGCAAGTTGCCCCCCCCACCGTGTGATCGACAAGTTGCCTGTTGGTGGGAGGCTTCAGTTCCTCCTCAGGTCTGTTTGAGTTTGGCTATTGGCATCCCCAGATTGAGAGATTTCCAGAGACCAAGACAGAGGCTGCAATGCCTTTTATAATTCAACCCTGAAAGTCACACACTGTCACGTCCGTCCAATCAGGGCCAGCCCTAATTCATTATAGAAGGTAATATAAATAAGGGAGTAAGTATTAGGAGGTGAGGATGGCTGGGGGCTCCCTTGGAACCAGGCTACCATTTCTGCTAATCAGGGCTAAGAAAAGACAGCAGGTGCTACAAATGCTACAGGCACAAAGATGTTCATCACCGTGTTGTTAACAATAGCACGAAACTGGGAACCACCTGTGCGTCCTTCTGCGTGAGATTGGCTGAGTCAACTCCAGCAGCGCCACACAACGGAACGATTATACACATGCAGATGCCCTGAGAAAAACTGGGAAGACATCCTCCCACTTTGAGCGATGGTTACTTCTGGGGGCAGGCACGTGCTTGAGTAGTATGGGTAGAAAATTGAGGTGCACGGTGCCCCAGTGTGAGATCGAATGAAGGAGGAAGGAAGCTGGCGCTTCATTGATAAACTCATCCTACTGGGTTCTTTCTTCTCAACATTCCAGAAAACTGAAGCTGAGCACTTTGGTTTCCGAGTGCCCGGGTGGCTGAGACATCCCCTTCACTGGCTGTCTTTCCAAACAGAGGTTCAGCAGCCAGCTTGCAGTAGTAGACTGACTGCCCAGCTAAATGTCAGGGGTCAACCAAGTCTCTAATCTGCTCTGTCACCTACACTGATTAGGACACTGAGGTCCTCCAGGACTCAGGGCAAGGAAGGGCCACGAGACACTCCTCCTCTTGTTAATTACAAACAGATGTCAATCCCCTGTCCCCTTCCCCTCCACCACTTCAGTGGAAAATGACCAGCCATTTTTCTTTCTGACCCCCCACCCCCACCCCACCCCATTAATCATCCAGGGATTGCAAAGAAAACCAGACAGATTCTGGAAGAAATCTATGGCCCCACCTGTCCTTTCCCTAAGGCTCCTGGATCTCAAGAAGCTTTTAGTGGATGCAAATACAGGTTTCTCCCAGTGTCCCTGCAGATCAAACCGAGTGCTGTCCCAGAACCTGGGACAATGACATCCCTAAGGGAGAAGAGGCTGACAGGGTTGGAGAGTTGGATGACAGCTCTTCCTCTGCCTCAGTCTGCGAGCCAGGGGTGACAGGGAGAAAGAAGTCCTCCTGCTATAGTCTGAACACAGATGAAGCAGCTTGGCAGATGAGTACAGATTTTGGCAACAAACAGACCCCGTTTTGATTTCCATCTCTGCCAAAGACGTGCTGTGTGACCTCAGGCAAGTCACTGTCTCTCTGTGCCTCTCTTCCCTCACCTTCAAAAGGGTAGCATAATAAGGACCTACCTCTCATGGGGGCTGTGAGGTTTGAGATCACATTTAAACGCTTAGCAAAGTGTAGGGCCCACAATGAGAAGATGGTGACCGTTGTCAGGTTTATACCACGGCAGGTGCACAGGACACCATATTCGCCATGGGTGACGACAGGACACGTGTGTAGTAAGTTTGGAAATACCAGCAGTAAAAGAGCGGCAGCCCTTGTTCTTTCTGGCTAAATTATCCCCTCTTGGGAATTGTGGTCCTTGTTTATCGCTTTTGTGGTTCGTTTACCCCCAAAGGAGGAAGAGTGTCGGGGCCGCACCCTGGAGCCAGAACCAGAAAAAATGGATTGACTACCAGACCCCGTTGGTCTAGACGGGGCCTCTGTGTGGAATTAGGAGCAGGTGCCCAGGGTGACCGGTGCTCACCGTTTTGGGTCAGAGGGTTCTGCCTTCTTCCTGTCGCACCCTGGTACTAGCGGGTCCTCCCTGGGGGAATCAGAGGCTGAGAGGCTTCCCTGTGTCCCCTGCGGGACACGCTGGGGGCCGTGCAGCAGGTGCTCTGGGAGGCACAGGCAGCGCGCATGCCCCGCGGGTCTGCGCACGAAGGGCCGGGCGAGTCCCGGGAGTCCCGGGAAGGAGGCCGGGTGGGCGCCTGCGTGGGCCTGGGCGGAGCTGCGTAGGCCACACCCCATGGGTGGGGCGGCGGGGCAGCGCTCCGCCCCCACCTCCTCCCCACCCCCGCCCCGCCCGCCCCCTGGGGCTGTGGCAGCCTTCTGGGCGCCCATTTGCCCATTTGCCACCCTTGGGAGGCTTCTGGGACCCCGGCAGGAGGAGGGTAAGGGTGACAGGGCTTCCTGCTCCCCATATTTTGGTAGCTTCTAACACCCCAACCCGAGACCCTGCTGATATGTCTCCCCACAAACTCTCTTCCCAGGGTGGGGAGGCGACTGAACTCCGCAAACCACAGAACTCCGTGTCCGTCGATTGTCCTCTGTTCTTTCCTTTCTTCAACAAACAGATCTGGGACTAGGGTCAAGGCCCTTCCTCCCACCACCGTGTGTTTTGAGTGAGTGACTGCGCCTAAGCCTCAGTCCTCATCTGTAAAATGGGGATGACAATAATAGCGCTTTCATAACTTTTTCTGGATTTAATGAGAAAACAAGTAAGGCCCTCAGCAAGGGAGGCTGTTCCTGTTGATGCTGTCCTCCACCCTGCCCAGCTCACCCCCTCAGCCCAGGTGTACCCCGCCTGGTCTACCCAGAGACCCAGCCCTGCTGGTTATCTGGGGGTCGAGCAGGGAAAATGGCTAAGGCCAGAGCTGCAACCAGCAAGATGTAGGCTCTGGGACCTTGGACAAGTCATTGGCCCTCTCTGGGCCTCAGTTTCCCCATCTGGGGGGAAGGAAAGAAGGAAAGGAGGCTCAGAGAGGTGGGGTGACATGTCCACAGTCACACAGCTAGGAGCAGGGATGCTGGGCTTGAAGCCCCATTCTCCTGTCTGAGGAGCCTGGGCCCCTGGGAAAGCTGGGCTTCGGAGGGGCTTCTGCTCCCCCTCCAACACCCCCACCCACCTCCTTCCCAGCCTCCACTGAGACATGCTCCTTGGAGGAGCAGCTGCCACCCCACCACCTCCAGGCTCAGCACAAAGGCAGTGGCAGGGCCAGGGCTCTGTCTCCACCTCTTCGGGAAATGAGATGGAAAAACACAGGAGGGTAGGCTTGGGAGGGGAGAGCGTCCAGGAGCTGGCGCTGGCTCTCTAGGTCTGTAGCCCAACAGAACTGAAATGAGATTCAGTTCCTTCAGCCATCCAAGCACCTACTGTGTGTCCAGCACTGAGTGGGGTCTCAGAAGCGGGTGGCAGAAATGGGAGCCCTCCCTGCCTTCGAAGAGCTCATCCTCATCACACTAGCCCCTGTTTAGGGGGACTTACTATAGGAAACTTACTATGTCCCTTCAGTCTCACCACAGCTGAGCTGTGGGTGCTGTTATCATTCCCAAGACACATATCTGGAAAATGAGGTCTAGAGAAGGCGAGTGATTTGTCCGAGGTCACACAGCTGGTCTGTTTTGGTCTGCGAGCTGCAATTTGAACCCTCGCAGCCTGATTTCGGGCCCAAACTGTCTCTCTATAGTGCTGTTTATTGAGCATCTCCTATGTGCAGTCATTGTAGGTCATCTCTAACCCTCCCCACAGAGGGAAACAGAGGCTCAGAGAGGTTAGGTAACTGCTCCAAAGTCGCACAGCCAGGAAGTGGCAGAGGAATGATTCAAACTCAACCCTGATTCTCCCAAACTTCTCCTGGCTGGAGAGGGAAAAAGAGATCAGCTCCATCATTCATTCATTTGTTTGTTTATACATTCAACAGATATTTACTGAGCACCTACAATGTCAGGTGCGGGCACAGGAAGGACCACAATTAACGTGCCCCAGGCCCTGCCCTCTGGGGTTCATGGTCTCGAGTGTGCCCATGGCGTACCCAGACTGATGAGCCATCTCTTCCAGAATTGGTGCTGGAGGAGGTGCTGCCAAGGAGGGCTTCCTGGAGTTGGCTCTGGAGTTGTGTCTACCACCTGGCCCAAAAGTCATCTAACTTCTGAGTCTCTTCCACTGGAAAATGGTGATAACAAAGCCCACCTTGTCCCATGTGGCTCAATAAATGTCACCTGTTGGCACTAACATTATGGTCCCCACCGAGCCCCCACTGCAGGGCAGAGGAAGTAGGCAGGGAGGGGAGAGGTGAAATGCCACCAAGGTCTAGGCCCTGGAAGGGACAGTGTCGAGACCCTGGGAGCCTGGGGACACAGAGCAAACCAATGAAAAGAATCCCCAAAAGCAGGGAGTGGTTACAGGGAGTCTAGGGCCACATCTGCGACCTCAGCTGGACCCCTGGGGCCTTCAGCTGAACTGAGGTCAGGGCTGGGGGCCTATGGTCTGAGGAGAGGAAAGGACCCTGGGAGACGTTCAAGAACTAAGAGAGGCAGCAAAGGGTGGGGCATTGTGGGGTGTGTGTGTGTGTAAGATTCTGGGCTTAAAGCTCTAGTGTCGGTGGGACCCGGGTTCACATCTGTCGGGCACTCATTATGTGACCTTTGCCAGGTGGTGTCAGCTCTCAGCCTCCATTTCCTCCTCTAGAAAATGTGTTTCTGATACCTGCACGGCCAGATGGAATCAGACCATTTTAACGACTGTTTTATTTAAACACATGTACAGCACGTGCCGTGGGTCAGGCGCTGTTTCTGGCACTGCGTGCGTGTGTGTTTTTAATGAGAGGTGCGCAGCACAGCGCTGGCTCTGATGCCACGAGTGCAGCTATTGTCACCCCGCTACATCATGTGATCGTGCTACAATGACGGTAGCGGTTTACTTTCTAATGGGGCGGGGCGGGGGTGGTGACAATACTAACAACCAGGAAAGCGAATTCCATTGCGGGAACGGCTGGGGCGGAGGGCGGCTCTGGGAGCCCGGCTGTGAGCTAGACCAGGATGAGAATTCAGGACCGCCCAGTCCTGCCAGGGCTATTCTCCAGGACCTCCAGGACGAAAGTTGAGAATTGGGAACTCCTCCCTCTGGGAAATCTGTCCTGGAAGGCCAGCTTGCATGTGTGCGTGTGTGTGCCTGCATTTGGGTGTGCGTTCGTGCATGTGTGTCTGTGTGTGTGACTGTGTGTGTGGAGGGATGCCCAGCCTCCGGCCCCAGCGTCTGTTGTGGCAGATGTTTGGCTGTGCCATGGCAACGCCAGCACAGGATGTGCCTCTGGGTTGCAGCAGGGACAAGCCCACGCTCACAGGCCGCCCACAACCGTTCCCCTCCCCAAAGGCTTGTTGGGAAGAACCACTTGGGTCCAGGTCGGGGACAAATGGTGTTTGTACCAGGAGAAGGCAGAGCCGGTGTCCTCCGAGGGGTCAACGGCAGGGGAGGAGGGCGGGGGATGCATGTGAACATCCTGCCAAGCCCCTCCTCCAGGGAGCTTGCGTCCCTCTGCCCTCCCGAGGATGCTGCGGAAGCGGCGTGGGAAGAGGAGCTGCCCGTCAACAGGGCTGGTCTGTAGGCGACCGATCACTGTCTTTCCCACGATTACAGCGGCTACCCGGGGAGGGAGGACCTGTGCTAAGTGTTTCACACAGCAAATAGCATCTACACCCAGCAGATAACATCACTTTGTGCTTATGACACAGTGCTAACCTGTATAACAGCACTACGAGGTCACTCCTATTTCTCCGATGAGAAGAGGGAGGCACAGAGAGGTTAAGTCAGTGCTCCGGGGGTCACAAAGTGGGTAAGTTAGGGCGCAAGACCCTGGGCTGTCTTGCTCTGACGCGTGGTGACACTGCCAGGACTGGCTGCATAATTGGCAGGGCCCAGTGGGAAATGAAAAGGCCTGGCCCTCCTTAGAGAAGTAAAGACGGCGACAGCAGAGCATCAGACCGATCGCAGGGCGCTTTAAGGTGCAGAGTCCCGTGCAGCTGCCCGTGAAGCCAGCCCCCGCGGGCTCAGAGGCTGGGCACAGGCAGCCCAGAGATGCTCGTGGACCAGGATGGCGAGCCCCGCCTGCACCCCTGAGGTGCAGCAATCTGAGAGCAATCTCTGTTCCAGGGAGTCCCTGGAACAGAGGGGAGAAGAGACACCACTTGCCCCAAATGCTGTGCTGAATTCCCTAGAACCACAAGCTTGGGGAGCTTGGGGTACAGATTTTCGTTCCATACAAAGTATCTTTTTATTAAATCTTTACATTTTCCTTTTTAGGTATAAAAGTAACAGTCCCACTGCAGAGATTTTGGAATAGACGAAAGGAAAAACATCCACCTCGAATCCCACTCACCTAACCTCATTGCCGTTGGCAGGTGCTGTGTTTCCTTCCTGACTTTCACAGATGGGCTTTCTGCCAGGCCCCCCAGGGGTGAACCAGATGGGCTCCTTTGTCCCCAGGGGCTGACACGAGGCAGGAGCACCATGAATGCGGGAGGATGCCGAATGGATGGATGTTATAAAGGCTTCTGGTCTGGATGAACTTTCAGATGCTCCTGGACTCTAAAAACCCAGGATTCGTTGATTCATGCGTAGCAAATGCCTGGTGTTGACCTGGGGTTCAGTCCAGTGTGCCAAGCCCAGTGTCCTGGGGCCCCAGAGGTGACTGAGACACGTCCCTGTCCTGGAAGAACATGATTTAGGCAGTCATGGCTGTCCCCAAACTTTCCAAGACTTGGTGAATGAAATTTGGGACTCATTTTTCACAGCATAAATTTCATTCATTTACTTTCATCCAATATTTATTGAGGGACTACTATGAGCTAAGCTTTGCACAAAGTAAGGGCTATCTTCTTTGGGGAGAAGATGGTGGGGTAGAAAGTGTATGAATTTGGAGTCAGGCATCCCAGGCTTCTGTCCCTTCCTGGCTGTGTGACCCTGACCTGGGTGACCTAACCTCTCTGAGCTTCCACCTCTTCATTTGTAAAACAAGGTCACATCTGCGTAAGGATCAATGCAGTAATATACATGAAACACTCAAGTAGTAAATGCTCAGTGTAGTTTACCGTCTCCCCTCCCTGCCCTCCATCCCTCCCACCAGTATCAAGTTAACACCCACCACTAACTCAGCAAGGACGCTGGTGCCAGGCAGAAGAGGTTGACACACATTATCAGCTAATTCTCAAATTATTGGCCCCATGAGGTAGGTAGCGCTGTCCTTGTGATATCCAATATCAAAACCAGAGGGAGCTCTGCACCTCCAACTGTTCCTGGGAGAATCTGTCTCTAAGCATCAGATTCCCGTGCATCCTTTTCTGTGCTGGGAGTTCCGCTCATGCAAATGCTGACACTTTACTTGCTGAAACAGTTTCCAAAGAAAGGAATTACAGGCTGAAATGGGACCCTTTGCAGGATGCATGAGCGATTTCCCTTTAAAGGCAAAATATAGTGAATTCGATTTGGGGGAAGGAAACACACCTTGTGCCGCCCAGACAGGCTTTGGAGCACGAAGTGGGTCAATTTCCCAGGGGCTGGAGGCTACATTTCTGACTTGAATATCTTCTTGCTGGTACCTAAAGGGAGATCAGATGCAACTTCAGCTTGCTCCTTTCCAATTCTGGAATGGGGGGGGGGCATCTCAGAGGGCGTCAGGTGGGGAAGAAGCAGTACCTCTCAGCTTCACCACTTTTTAGATGTAACCTTGAGCAAACGGCTTACACTCTGCAAGGACTGATTCTTCAACTGTAAACTGAGGACTACGTCAACAGGGCCTCTGGAGGATTCAAGGGGATTCTTTAAAGTGCTGGGTACAAGGAAGGCTCAATAGTTCTGCTCCCTCGTGTCGGGGCACAGGGATGGGTGGGCGGGGTTTCCTGGGCAGGGCTCACTTGGTACGCTGTTGGTGGATATCTCTGGAAAGAGCTTCCCTACCAAGAAGTGAATCCTTCTCAAAGGCCAAGTCACCCTCCGAGTTCTGCCTTCTGGAGCCTCTTCCAAGCATCTCGCCAAGAGGGCCTTGCAGCTCCTCCCCTGCAAAACCACTTCCCCTGGGGGAGGTGAGACCTCGGGCTCACACTCAACCTCAGAATTGCTACTCTGAGATTGAAATCAGAAATGTGCTCCCAGGGCCAGAGTAAAAGTGTATCTGACCGGTTCTGGGAACACCCATATTCCGGTAGGGCGATGAGGGTGGGTGTTGTCTCCGGAAAGCATGTGTGGAATGTGACTGTGACTAGCAAAGGGAAAGCCTACTCACTCAACTGCATCCCATTCTTACTTCGATGGTTTCTAAACCCAGGCCAGGCCATCAGAATTCCCAGGGAATCCACGGGAAAGAGTGCTGGACCCCAGCCTCAGGCTCTGATTCACCTTTGGAGCCTGAAGACAATCTGTCAGGTGTGTCTCCAGCCTTGCCAAGGAAGTGTCCCGAACCATGACCCTCAGTTCCAGAAACATCTTAGACGGAGGGCTGCGTTACAGCCTGAGAGCACCAACCGTCAGAATCACCCCGCTAACCTTTTGCTTCCATTTCCTACTGAATAAGCAATTCCTAACCCTGATTTGGCTTCTCGTGTAGATTTTCCTAGAAGGACTCAGTGTGCTAATTGGCAAATGAGAGTAATCTGCTCTGCTTGACAGTTATAACTCTGGTTGTAAAGTGAAAGAAAACTTTGCATTCCGGTTTATCCACCAGTCTCCACCTGGGAGTCCAGGGGAGGGGCAGGACTAGTCGAGGTGAATTAAATGAAGTATTTTCCAGATTGAGGAATTTGTGGTGGACAGTCAGCGCTCGCCCACGTGGTGAGTCGACATGACCCGTCGCATCCAAAGGTGGTGAGGAGGGGCGGGGAGTCCCCACGCTCTCTGCCCCAACTACACACCTTGACACACAACTCACGGAACTCCAAGAAGGCAGGGTTTTCTGCTGGAAGCAGCCTGGCTTCGCTGGTCACCAAGGGAGGAAGGAGAGCCGCCAGAAGCTCTGACCTTCATGGACTGGGACCTGAGCGCGAGATGGGTCCAGCGCCTGGGATTCCCTGGGGTTCCTGCCTCGGCCATTAGCCGTGATTAGCCCCCACCGTCCCCTCTCCCATGGGCTGTGCTGCGAGCAGTGAAGGTGGTTCCCTTGAGCACAACTCAGCTTTACATTTCCTGCTTCTGCAGAAAGAGACGTAACCCCAAGTCCAAGCCCCACCCTGGTGGATGAGTTTTTTTCTGGTATACAAATGACCACACACAAGCAGGCTTGCTCCTTTACTGGCAAGATTAGGAGGAACAGAGACGATTCCTGCAGGAGCCAACCACCCTTCCCCTGGTTCTTCCTTTGGTCTCACCTGTCCGAGTCTTTAGCACGGGGCCCAGGTGCTCACTCAAAACCGGCCATCACGATGACAAAGATGCGCCCGACTCTCCCAGGGAGGACTGAAGAGGCCTCTTTTTGGCACAAGTTCAGAAGTCATCAGGCATTTATAAAGAAAAAGTTTATTTTCATCACGAGAAGCACACAGACTATATATATATACAGTACACACCAACAGAAGTAAAAAAAAAAAAAAAGTGCATTCTGCATCTTCTACTGCAACTTCACAGTACAAAAGACACTGCCTTTTAAATATATAATATAAAAAAAACCAAGAAGAAAAACAATATAATAAAAAAATTACTGATATCCTAACGCAACACAGTGGAACCCACTGGCAGCTTCTGAAAACCAGAGGGCAGGCCGCCTCGTGGAGCTCCTGATTTTGGGGCGGGGGGGCGGTCTGTACCTGCATTTTGTCGCAAAGAGCTCAGGACTCCAATGGGGAGGAAAACAGGGTGGCCTTGGTGGTCATAAAAACTCTACTGGACAGGAGTACAAGTGTGCGATAGGGGAGCAGGGGAGGGGCTGGGCTGCGCCAACCCCCAGCTGGCCAGCAAGCCGCTTCCGGACTTCCCTCACTCCTGCGGGACACGGCTGAGCCAGCGCCGGTCCAGCATGCTCCCGGCCCGGCCGTGGGGCACGGCCACCTCCGGCCCCCACGCCAACCACCACTGACAAGCAAAGCATCCAATCACAGAACGTGAGAGCTTAACAGTTTCCCATAAATACACAGTATTTGTAAACTATTATTAAGGCACTCGATTGTAAAATAATTACAGTGTCGGAAAGGAGGGAGGGAGCAGCCACCTTCTCACGCAGAAAGGACAGCAGAGGACTGGTGGTCTGGTTCTAAAGACTCCTGTCTGAGACACTGACAGGAGCTGGGGCCGCAGCACCGACCACAGGACAGAGACAAGGCGGTCACGTCCAGATCCACTGGGGGCAGCGCAGCCCAGTGCTGCTCCAGACCATTCAAGGTGATTGGCTTCATAGCTCGGGGGACACAGCATGCGTGCATGTGATGCTTTGATTCAAGTGATGTATATACAGTCAAATATATATATGTATATTTATATATGCAGAGTGAACTCCTACACATAGGTGCTCAATGGCACAGCAGATTAGCAATTAGGGTAGCTGAGCACGGGGATCCCTAACCACCTTGGTCCGGCAGGCCGAGGTGGCGAGATGCTGCAGGGGGAGGACTAGAGCAGGTGACCCGGCTGTCACAAGTCTCCTGACCAGCCGAGCTCCCCTGCCAGAGGTGAAGGGTTGCCTTCATGCACCACGTGGGTCAGAGGAAGCCCTGCTGGGTGGGATCCATCAACCTTCAGGGATGGGGCCTGGGCCGAGTGCCCGCATATAGGGTTGTCCTGATGATAATTCTGTGGCAGCTCTGTCTCCATCCTCTGGGCTTATCCAGGAAGGAAAAGGCTTTAGAAAGGGCTGGAACAAATGCCTTTTAGCTGGAGAGGGTGGAATGGAGCAGAAGGGAGTTAGACAGCCACCTGTGAGCACCTGGTGGGTAATCTGCCTGCCTGATGGACAGGGTGCCACTACCCAGCAGAGAGCTGTCTGGCAGCCCGGGGGGTCGGCACGGGTGCCCATCCGCAATGAGACCGAGGAGGCAGGGAAGGCCGAGAGCAAGAGCCTTGTTCTTAAGATGCTCATGCGGTGATGCACATTGCTCCAAGGCCCACAAGAAGCTTCGAGACAAAGAACTGGGACTCATCACCAGAGGACAGCGCCGTCTCCCCACCTCTCTGTAACCAGTTCCCTGCTCAGACTCAACAAAACTGGGCAAGCAGAGCCCCCTGTGTCCATGCAAGAGGAAGCCCTAGAAAAGCTCCATCTAGTTTTGGCGTGCCCTACGAACTAGAGTGAAAATGAGGGAGAGGTGAGTTGGCAGATGAAATGCACCTGAATTCAGAGTATGGCGCTGATTGAGAAAGTTTTTGTTCTCGTCTGATTTGACAAGGGCATTCCATGAAGACGGCAGTCACCGGAATCAATGACTTTCACAGCATAAACCCCTGCCACTCTCCTTCGGAATGTCCCCCAGTCTGCTAAGATTACAGACGAAGCACTGGTCAAGATGGGGCAGTTTATAGTGCAAACTTTCTTCTCAGAGACCAGCATGAATTTGTCTTTGCCAAGGTGCCCCCGGGTTGGTACAATGCTCGTGTCTTGTCAGTATTAACATTTAAAACAGTGATCTCCTATAGGTTTACATGCAGCTGACCTGGGTCTCAGAGAAAAACCTCCATCCTTTTCTGCAGGCTAGAGAGTCCCCCACGAGGAGTGCTTCCTTGTGCTCCAAGGACGGGGCCCTGGGCCTTGGTCTGTTTAGAGGTTGGTGTAGTAAGCTTCCGAAAGTGAATGGAGAAGTTTGCCAAAAGCCAAAGACCCACTCTTATTCATAATCCTCCTCCCACCCTTAACTGGATGTGAAAAATTATGGCTTTCAAAATTCGGCTTTTCAAAAATACATCTCTCATACACAGGCATGGTCAAACAAACAAACAAACAAAACCAACAGAAGCCTGCCATCACCAAACCTAAAGGATTATTTTGATACAAAAATTGACCCACCACGTGAAATTTAATTCGGCAAGACATTGAATCTGATGTATTTTTTTGAGACTATGGTTCTTGTTGGCTGAGAGAGAGGGGGAAACCTGACTGGGTTTTCAGGAATAAGTGGATAATCACCTTTTAAGGTCAGATTTCAATTGACAGCGGTGGGAAAACAAATTCCTATAAAGTAAAATAACATACTTAAAGTGAAAAATAAAAAAAAAGAAGGAGAAAAAATTTCCAGAGAGATTTTGCAAAAACTCTACCCACTAGTTGAAATACTGACGAACTAGCCTTGTTCCTGAAGACCCTGCCTGGGCTGCTCTTAGGGGCCTCGTTCTGACCAGCTTGCGACAGTGACTCACCCATTTTCAGGATCTGGCTGGCCCTGGAAGGCTGTCTAGCTTCACTGAATTAATCCGGCTGGCTCACCAGAGGGCAAGCTGAAACTGCAGGAAAGCCTCGGCCGGCGGCGCCCCTCCACGTGCACAGCCCCACTCCCCCAGCACAGGAGAGACGTTGGGGCTGGGCTGGCCAGGGCTGGGAGGTGGGCAGGGGAGGGTTTGGCCTAAGGTGTGGAAGCAGCAGAGAGGCTTTCCGACTTGCCCGCTTTCTTCCTGGAGGGCCTCGGGCAGCCCTGTGTTGTTAAGTAAAACCAGGGCTCGGCCAGCATTTTCTATAAAGGGCTGGACAGTAAAATATCTTAGGCTTTGCAAGCTGCCAATTCCCTGTCATCTATTTGTTAAATTTTTTAATAACCCGTTAAAAATGTAAAAAACCACCTTCGCTCCGGGGGCCACGCACTGTGGTTTGCTGTGCCCTGACTTAAACCTCACCAAGCCTCCTCTCCCTCTCCAAAGTATCTTAACACCCTGTCCTGCCAGCTGACATAGGAGTCCCCCAACTCAAGCCCAGAGCCTGTGGCCACATGACCTGCAGAGCTCACCCGATTCTTGGAGGGGCTCCCCGCAGAGCCAGGTGGGACTGCACACTGTCCTCTGGGAAACGCTCCCGAGAAACAGGAAGCAGGAAGGGGCGGCTGCAAACATCTGTGAAGCTTTCCGCCAGGCTCCCATCCCTGGGGAGCTGCTGCTGGAATCTCCTTTTCCTCCCCAGACACAAGCAGACGTGATCTAATGTGAGTGAGTGCCGGGGCTCCTGGCAGGGCGACCCACGTCTCCGAACTACCGGCCCCACCGGACACTCAAGCGCCTTGGAAATCAACACAACCACATCCGGATCCGCAGGTGAGACTCAGTACTATGTGGGTCCTTCTCCCCAGATGGGGGGCAACTGAAATCTGACCTTTAGCGACAACTGAGGACACCACACACACTTCCCCCCACCTCACCCCAGGGCTGGCCCGACACGCATCACTCAGCTGTAACACCACACCAGGACAGGGAATTCAACCGCACCCAGGACCCCCGCACGCCCCAAAGTCGGTCCGACGACCACACTCCACACCTTCATGTCACTTTTAACGAGCAGCGCTTGGCGCTGTTGATGTAAGAGTCTTAACACTTCTTGGGGTCCCCAGAACAAAAACAGAAAGTTCTCTTTTGGAAACACCTTTTCAGACACAGTATTTTCCCCTGGAATGAGCCTTGGTCATTACTCGATTTTAAAAGTAAAAAGCACAGCAGGAAGAGAGGTAGGACTTCTACTGCCATCCGAGAGTTTCCCCCGGGGGCCTGACTGAGCCAGAACAGGGCCCTTCCTCTGCAGGTTGTGCATGGAGTATCTTGTTGTGTGTGCATATCCATCGATGCTCTTCTTAAAACATGAGCCTGCTTCGAAACACCCGGTCTGGGGTCGGACGGAGTCTACTGGCCGACAGCTTTGGTTTCTCCCAGGCCACACAACCAATGTGCCCCTTTCTTCTTGTGCTGGATGTTGGTGACTTTTGTTTCGCCTTTCCCCTCTGCGGCCAGAGGAGAGGAAAAGGGAGGAGAAAGCCAACTGGTGAAGGGAAATTAAGATGTAAGGGGCGGACGCAGATCCACAGGGATGCTAAGGGAGGGACCACGTGGAGTCCAAACGCAGCAAAAGGTGGGTGGGTCAGCTCTTGCTCGTCCATGAAGGGCTTTTCAAGTTTCCTGGGGCAGGTTTCCCTGACAGTGTGGAGGTGGCGGCTGGGTCCCGTGGGGCAGCCTGGGACTCACGCCAGAAGGGAGACTCGCTCAGCCTGGCGTCCTGGGGGTTGGCGATGGTGGACGCGTCGGCCTCGCCGGACAGGTCCTCGGTGGAGAGGTTGAGGCTCCCGAGCTTGGCCAGCGAGTGCGAGCGCTTGAGTGGGGACGAGACGGTGAGGCCCGCCAGCCGGAGCCGGGTCTCGATCTCCTGCGTCCGCTGCTTCACCAGCCCGGGCTTCCCACGGACTGCTGTGGATGCTGTCGCTGCTGGAGCTCCGGGTCAGGTTGGAGCTCATGGAGGACGAGGTGGGGGTGTAGCAGATGGTCTTCAGAAAGTCTTTCGAGAAGTGGCTGGTGTGGTCCGGGCGGCAGAGGAAGGGCGTGGGGCTCTTCAGCAGGGCTCCGTCTGGCAGAGGGCTGGCCTCAGACTTCTCATTGACCCCCGCCTGGCCGGGCAGGGCCAGGGCCCCCACTGGAGGGACAGGAGCCAGGTCCTGGTTCTCTTCGGGGATGCTGGCCTCCAGCCTGCAGGCGGGGCCGTCCCTGAGGGGAACCGCCGGGTCCAAGGGCGTGCCCTTCATCCTCTCTAGTTCTTTGGTGTGCTTGCGGACCAAGCCCGCCTTCTGCAGCTGGAGGATGGACTCCTGGTGCTGCATCAGGTAGCTGCTGGTCGTCGGCTTCGCGGATTCCTTACTGAACAGGCGCCGCAGGTCCTTGGCCGGCTTCAGATCTTTCCTGGGTGGAGATTCTTCCTTGGCTACTTCTGTGCTGGGGGGGTTCCTATCACAGTGAGAATTCTTCAGAAGGAGGGACTTTGGCAGGACTTTTTGAGTCTCTCTGGAAGGTTCCAAAAGGCTAGCTGGCAGCTCGGGGGCAGCCCCGGCCCCAGGGCCACCGGTGTCTGGCCTCCTTGAGCCAGCTGGTGGCAGGAATGGGGGGGTTTCAACTGGACCAGAGGACAATTTCTCCAAAGCGCGGGGCCTGCTGGGCACGTGGGCCACGGGGGAAGATGTGAGGGGGGGCAGGAAGGCGGGCTGGGTGCAGATGGCGGGAGCTCCAGGGTTCTTGCATCGCTCCCCGAAGGCCTCGGGATTCCCGCTGGCTGGAGGGTACATGCATTCAGCGCAGGATTGGTAGGAAGGCTTCACTTTGTTAAGGATCCCAAAGATAGCATCGTGCTGAAAGGGACAAGAACATCGTGAGGGCACAACACAAGCTGAAGACTGGGGTGGGAGGCAGGGCTGGGGACAAGGCTGTCACTTCAGTTGGTGTCAGAACAGAGACCTCTCTGACCCCACTGGACTGTCACTAATGCAGGTTAGGGATCTAAACCAAACTTCCTGGAAGCTATCAGCCCAAGAGCCTGGATAAACCTTCGGCCAGGCGGCCAGGAGCAGGGCCTCCAAGGGCCTCCCTTCTCAACCCCATCTCTGCCACCTGCACCATATCCGGAGCCTTGGCCTCACCTGGAATCGGGGGAACTCTGCCCTTGCGGTATCGTTGAGAATTAAGTGAAATAATGTTTCTGGCAGAGTGACTGTGAAAGGGCCCAGAGTCTGGCACGAACGTACCGTGGCTCCAAGGAACCACCATCTGGCTGTGGTCTTCACGGACAGGTGACAGAGGGCAAGACGGTTTGGGAGAGACCCTAACACAGCCCCACACAGGGTGCTACAGTCCTGATGAAGACGCCAAGCGGAGGAGGGTTTTAGACACCAGTGGGAAGCACGTATGCATTGCTTCCCAAGGAAAACCCCTGCCCCTGGTCAGCTAGGGATCGACGTGAACTCCATGTGGGAGTCTCCATCCCGTCCTCCCTGACCCAACCAGTGACAGGCGCCAGCGCTGCTCTCCTGAGCCAAGACCCGGCTGAGAAAGGCAGAAGAGGAGGCAAGGGAGTGACTCTCTCCCCTCGAAGAGAGTTGTTCAGCTGTCAGATTCCTAAGCTGGTTGAAAACTGAGCTTTCTTGGCAAAAGGTTTCTCCCTGCCCCTCTGTCACTTCAGGGACTCATGCCATCCTGTGTGGCAGACTGAGGTCCCCCCAACCCAAGAAGTCAGGGCTGGTTCCGTCCTAGAGGAGTCAAGAGGAAACTCAGCCCTGATTCCTTAAGGTTGCAGAGGGGTGTGCGGAGAGTACATGGTGGGGCAGAGGGGGGAGGCCGGGTCTCCTACAGGAGCCTCTCCTACTCAGGATTCCTGGGGCTGGCTTCTGGCTCAGCCAGTGAGACCTGGTCACCCCCATGGTGAAGCCTGAACACAGACATGTTCCTGAAGCTCTGACCCAAGAGCCCATGTGCTCATTTCTTCTAAAACCTAATGTTCTAGAATGTGGTAAAATCTGCCACGGTGGGAGATTTGAGAGCACCTTTCGGAGCTCACGGGGCAACAGGGTAGAAGGGAATTCATTCCTTCGACTCATGCTTAGGGAGTGTCTGTCCTGTGCCAGGCCTTGTATTAGGCACAGGGGCTGCAAGACAGTCCCTGCCCTCCAAGGGCCTGCTGTCCACTGTGGACATGACCAGGGAACTGTGCAAAGTGCCCAGAAGAGGGCACATCCTTCCCAGAGGGTTGGACAGCTCAGCAGCAGGGCTCTGACTCTGAACGCCTCCTGGGCTGTGTAGTTCAGTCCTCGCCTCATCCTCTGAGCCACCCCCATCTCAGGTTCCTGGTTTCCAACTCACCCTGTCAAGCCTGCCTGCAGCCCACAGCCAGAAGGGCCTCGTATCTGCTGCCTAATGCCCTCCTGTGCTTCCCAGCACCCCCAGAGCCATGTGCAGGGCCCTGTCATCATGTCCCGAGGCCCCACGTGGGCCTGGCCACCTGTCCAACTGCACCTCAGACCACTGCCCCTGAACCACGCCAAGCTGTCCGCCCTCAGGGGCCTGGGTCCCAGAAGACTCTCCACCTGGCTCTGCCCATCCAGCTCCTTCTCACCCCATCCCTTCCTTACTGTCCTCCACTCCAAGGTTCACCTGCATCATCACACCAAGCACCAAGGGCTTTTCTCCATGACATCCTTAAGTGTTCACCATCCAGCTCCCCAGAAGACCCTGTGTGCTGAGTCAGCTCACGGCTGTCCCCCCCCCCTCACCAACCAGGCCTCAGAGTCAACAAACATGAATGAACGCTTGTCTCTAGGTCCTTGTCCCTAGATGACATCACCCACCCAGACTCCAGCCAGGACAGGAAGGCTGGGCCCTGCATCCATCTTCTCATCCAAGTTCTCTCGTGTTCCTCCTTCTATGACTCACCACCACGCCATTTCGGACTAACCGAGGCACCACTGTCCTGGACAGAGAGGTTTTATATTGTCTGTCTTAATGGGTATTTGCTCTTTAAAGGGAGAGTGAACAGTGGAGGAAATTCGTGAGTAATTAATGTTCAGTTTGGAACTCGCTCCATGATTTGGAGCATGGGGGAGCTAACTTCCCTGTCTCATTTGCATTATAACATGAGCGTGGCCAACTCTCTGTGCATGGGAACGCACCTGTCAGCCTCCAAGTGCTCTCATTGGAGAATCACCGCTGTCGAGGGAGCTGGGCGGTGAGGCCAGGGGGAATGAAGCTCTCTGTCCCTGGTGGGGCCAGCCAGCAGCAGAGCGAGGGCAGAACTCAAGACCAGGTAACAGGGCACACCCCTCCCCCAAACCAGTCTCCACTCTGGGGCCACTTGGAGGAGGAAAAAGGCTGGAGGAATTCCTGATTTTCCAAGCAAGCGCCAGAGGGAAGGTGAAGTCCTGTTGCAGAGAATCCACTAAATATGACAGCTACAGGGGGCCGATGGAGTTAAGCATTAGAATCCGAATTGCAAGACTAGATATTTGATGATGTTAGGGAATCACAATCAATTTCTTCAAGATGGTGGCGGGAGGGTATAGCTCAGTGGTAGAGTGTATGCTTAGCACGCACGAGGTCCTGGGTTCAATCCCCAGCGCCTCCATTAAAATACGTAAATAACCTAATTACCTCCCTCCATCAAAAACAATTTCTTCAAGGTGGCAATGGTACTGTGGTTATATTACATACGGAAGCATCTAGGATGGAAATGATAAATCTTGTATTTGATTCGTTTCAGGATAATCCAGGGTGCGGGGAACTGGATGGGGTGTGACCAAATAAAAAACAGCCGCGTACTACTGGTAAAGGCTGAAGCTGGGTGATAAGTTGCTTTCCATTTTACATAACAAAAAAGAAAAAAGGACTTCCAAGCCCTGCCTAAGACACAAATGAGGCGCCGGGGTGAAGAGGGCACGTGGGCATGACCGCTGTTCCACGTGGGTCCCTGCCCCCCCCCCACCAGCGGAGCCGGCAGAGGGGCGGGGCGGGGCGGGGGCGGAGCCCGAGATGGCATGGGTTGGGGAGTGCCTACCTCGAAGTCGTCGGGACAGCTCCTCTTGCTGTTGTTGTTATTTAGGTTTTCCCGGTTGAGCAGGTTATCAAGCTGGGTTGCGGGCTGCCCCCACCTCCCTGCTCCCAGGGCCTCTTCCCGCTCCATCTCGTCCACCTGCGGGGAGGTGTCGCCCCTGGCCCCCGGGGGGCTTCCGAACTCTAGCTGCTTTTTCGCTTCCTTCTCGCAGAGTCCAGGACCTTCCTGGGGACGTCTGGCTGGCTTGCACTCTTCTGCCGGCTGAGTGACCTCCTCCAACAGGGCATCCCTCTCCAGGTCTTCCAGGTGGACCATGCCGCCGGTCTCGTCACCGGGGGAGGGGAGGAGGGGGTCCGAGAGTCGCCGGAAACAGCAGGGGAGAGCAGGTCCCTCCGGGGCCCCACCGCCCGGGAACCCAGGCTGGGCAGCATCGTCCAGGCAGGGCAGCTGGGCTTCCGGGGTGTCGTCCAGGGTGTCCGGCAGGAAGTCCCCGGGCCCCGCAGGGTCATCCACTGGCTGCTGGAGGCAGCTGTCGGGCTGCTGGCGCCAGAGCTTGTTGTGCCGCTGTTTGCTGAGGGGGAAGGAGGGCGGAGGAAGGTCAGCAGAGGCCAGTGCCCTGGGGTGGTCCTGGGAAGAGGGCTGGGCGGGGAGCCATCAAGGGGCAGCCCGAGGTGCAGGTGGACGCCAGGGTCACCTAGGTAAAGCCTCTCTCTGTTCGTTTGTCCCCAAGAAACTCAAGGATGAAATGGCCCTAGGACCCTAAGTCATCCCCGAATGAGAAACCGTAAACGGCTTTGTCCCGTGATGACGTGGCAGACACACAAAGAGAGTCTGGACCTGAGATCCTGTCACAGTCCTAGTGTCCCAGCTCACCTGGTGAACCTGGTCACACCACTTACGTCCCCTCTCTGCTTCCCCATCTGTCAAAGAAAAATAAGAACCCCCTCCTACTCTGACATAGGAAGCAACCTGGATCAAAGCAGAGCGCCGGTAAAGGTTTATCCAACAGTAATGTGACCACGAAAACACATAATGCACCTGAATAAAGTTGGGATGGTGCCAGAAAATGGGAAATATTTGTGAAGATCAGAGAGATTACAGGTCAGTTTTGAAACTATGTCTTCTAATACTGTGTGTGGTATTGTTCTTATAATACATTTTTTTAAATGTAAGGGATAAAAAAGGGGAGCTTATAGTGACAAGGTAAATGAGTCACCTCTGTGAACCTTAGAGAATCACCAACATCATGGGGTGGTGAGGGCTAAGAGGAGAGAGAGGTAGTTTAAAAGGATGTGCAAGCTAAGGATTTGCTGATGTTCTTCAACGAGGGAGTATCAGGGTCATTCTCTGCCATCTGAGTTGTGTGCATCCTCCAGGGAAGGCCAAGAGGGCCCTCGGATGGAGCTGTAATTCAAGGTCAATGCTGTGCTGCTGTGAACCTGGCCTTGAAACCCCTGGTTAGGCTGCAAACCCCTGATGGCAGCAAGTGACTGAAGGGCTAAGGGAGGGGGGAGCAGGCTGTCCTCCCTGCTTCCCCCTCCCCGGACCTCCTCCCCTTCCCCGTCTCCTTCCCACTCGGCCCTGCCTGCCTGCCTATCTGCCCAGTTGCTCTTGACTGACAGTGAAGGCATTCAGAGATGTCCAGAGCTGTTCTCCAGCCCCTCAGGACACTCCTGTTTCCTCAAACGTGGCCAAGAAGCCAGTGGGCTTAGCCTGTGGCTTAATACCACCCACCAGAAAAAATCTAGGGAGGTCTCAGAACAGAAAAGGAACAGGGAGAGAGTGAGTCCCGGAGTCCAGGAGGGATCTGCCTGGGATCCCCTGGAGACCTCCCTGCACTGGAGCCCTGGAGGCTGAGAAACCCAGGCGTGTGTTCCACCCCTCCTCCCTCCTCACCCCCTCACTGGCTATGTGACGTCGGGCACGTTAACCTCCAGCGACAGTTCCTCACTCCCCTATAAATGGGGGAATTACCAGTCCTTTGCAGACCTTTTCCCTGGCAGTGGGGGGAAGGCAGAGACACAGAAAGAAGCTCTGTCATCATTTACTTCGAGATGGGACCAGTGAAGCATCTGAATGGTACTCATGGAAATTTCACAACATCCTTAGTCGGGGTTACTGGTTCTTAACTTAGAAGACTGAGGCTGGGGGAGAAGCTGCCAGCTCATCGGTGGTGGGGCCGGGTCTGCGTCTGCAGTCCTTGGAACGGCCCTGCGGTGAAGCCTGGCCCGGGGCTGGGCACACAGCAGACGCTTGGGAAATGGACAGCCACGGCCGGAGCGGCATGCGGAGTCGTGCCTTGGATGGGAAGCCATGCACCGTTCCCTCTGGCTGCAGAGTAGCTTTATGCGTGTGCCAACACAATCAAAACAGATCCCTCCTGGAAACCACTAATCAAACCCCAAACAATAGTTGTTTTTCTCAAACTGGCTCCCTCCACCTCTGAGAGGTGGGGATTTTTGGCTGCGGAAGCCGCTGCCAGGCCCGGCGGGAGCTCGCTTGGACGCCGGCCGGGCTCCTGGGACTCAGCTCTGCCAATTCTTCTGTGCAGACAGTCACCCACCTGGCGTCCAGGATGCCTTCGTACTCAGACAGCTGCCTCATAAAGCCGGCGTTGGGGCGCGTGACACTGCGTTTCTCCTTCACATAGTTGTACGCCTTCTCCAGGGGCCAGCCGAACTCCTTCATGGCATAGGCTATGACCGTGGAGGCCGAGCGGCTCACGCCCATCTTACAGTGCACCAGGCACTTGGACCGGTTCCTCCTGCAGCGGCGGGGGCGGGGTGGGGGGAGAGCGCCAAACCTTACGCAACCGCAGTCTCTCAGGTCTGGAGCAACAGATTTTTTTTAAAAACCCTGAAGTTATCTTATTGCCCAAACCGTCCGAGGTCCTGGTGTTTATGCAGCAGGCGTCCATACACCCTCAAAAGGAAATAACTCCACTGCAAAATCAATTCTCACACAATGGGAAACTGAGATAAATCCATCCTGGCCTGGCCAAGTTTTGCAAGGAGAGCGCTCCCCAGTCAGGCCGCCTTAGGGACAAAGGGGGAGTCCCCCCACATGGCTGGGATAGGTCAGAAGACCAGAGCCCCCTTTTGGCGGGAAGCAACCGGGCAGAGGAAGGGGTAACCACAAAAGCTACTCAGCTGCTTTAGAGCAGATGGAGACAGGGAATGGGTTACTGAGGAAACGTGGGGTCAGTGAGCTGAAAGCCGCAGGGCCTTTGGGAGACAGAGGTCTTCGGAGCTGGCATGAGGACCGCGGTGGCAGCCGACTTAGCCACGAGTGAAGGGAGCCAAAGGAAATAGATGGGGCTGATCGACTTTTTGTAAAGAGGCGGTGGCGGCCCTGGCGGGGCTGCCTGACCAGGCACGACAAGGCCGGGAACAGCATTTCCCTAGATACTGCCTGCTCAAAAATGCAGGGGGGCCACCAGGCTGGAGGGCTGCACCTGTGAAACTTTATTTGTATGGAAGGTAGGCCGGCCAGCCTGCTGGTTTACATCAGAGGCAGCCCACCTGTGATGGGGAGAGCAGGCTCATTTCTTATACTCTGGGCTTAAAATTCATCCTCAAATTTCAGTGGGGTTTTTTTTTTTGTGTTTTTTTTTTGACTGCTAGAGTCCATCTCCCGGGAACCCAAGGGAACTCAGATTGGGTCCTACGTGGTGAAGCTCTGACCTAGACGGGTGCACAGCAGGAGTGGGGCTGTGTCTTTCTGGTCCTGACTTCAGTAAGACAGAGTTGTTCTGTGGGAGAGAATAAGGTAAGGACAGAAGATGGGTGACAGCCTCGGGGCGGTGGGGACTGCTGATGGTCTACCCCATTTTACACACACACAGAAGTCGCACCAACACTGGTGGAGGTGGGCCACAGCTCAGGGCAGCTGCCTGGGTAGATTTCTCCAGGGAAGCAGCCCCAAAGGTGCCCTGAGTCTCGTACGACCCACTCCCCCTCTTCCCTGCGCTGGCTCAGTGACTCCCCGTGGGCAGAGCTCCTAAGTGTCCACTTGGTACAGGAGCCAGGCCTGGGCCAGTGCTGCCTATGAAACAGAGGGTCAGATGCATGACAGGTGGGTGAGAATGAGCTCACTCGGGACCCCCTGGAGATGGACGACCGGGCCCCTTCAGAGCCTGGGGGTCTGTGGTCTAAAACCAGAGGCCTATCAGAGCTCACAGGCCCCACCAGCCAGGAGGCAGCTGTGTCTGGGACCGCCATTAGTGTCTGCCCACCCTGTGCCTGCCAGTCTGCTTCTTCCTCAGCCTGGTTTCTTCGGCTTCTCTGCTCACTTACTTTGCTTTGTTGATAAAGTGGTACGCCTCGTTCCAGTGGGCGAGGAGGTCTGTGGTCTCTTCATCGTAGACTCGGATGTTATGATAGGCAAATAAGCCAGGGAAAAAATTATCTATTTCTCTAGTGACATTTAAAATGTAGTCAACACTGCAATGAGAAAAAATAAAGAACAAATTTGGAGAATCAGAATGAGGACTGACCAAAAAAAGAACAAGAAACCTCACAGAGAAAACATTAAATACTAATAAAGGTTGTGTGTTTCTATGGTGGGACTTTTGTTTTTCCTTCGTTGTGGATTTTTTTTTTTTTTTTTGGTATCTTCTAAATGCTTTCTATTTGATGAGAATATATAATATTTACAGTAAAAAACAAATTTCTGTATTAAAAACTTATAAAAAGAAAATTCAGTCCAAAGCAATGCTAAGCCATGTTAATTCTGGGAAGTAGACATATGTGTTACTTAAACACATTTTTAAACTCTTAAAGTTTCAAAATTCTATGGGGATACAGAAGCTTTGGGAAAAAAACTATTATGGGGATACAGAAGCTTTGGGAAAAAAATTGAAAAAAAAAAAAAAAAACACCCAAAGTCTCCAATTTTAAATAGTTAAAAAGCTGAATATATCCGTCCATTGTTTATGTCCTTGGGAAGTGCCTTAAATCCTTCTTGAAGCAAGGGAGGCTATAAATAAATAAGCAGTTGGGAGGGTCTGCTAACCTAGCTAAACCCAGGTTCTATAGCTCTCTAAACTTAATACTTACATTCCAGGAAGACCAAAATAATTTCACGAGTTTGAAAACATCTCAAATAGATTTCACAAGAGAATACGTACAAATGCTTTGAAAAAAAAGAAAAACCTTTAAAATCATTTATTTATTCCCAGAAAGGTAGAAAGCAGAGACAGAATCACCCTACAACTTTAGATCACTTTCTGTTGAAAGAACGTATCTTAACCAGTAGTTCTAAAGATACATTTTCAGATTTGTTTAGTCTTGACTTTTAAATGCAGTAATTCAAAAAACGCCATCATGTCAGACCCACAGGATGGTGATTTTGTGGTTGTGTTGTTTTTAAAAAAAATGTCCAGACATCTGTTCTTGAAGGTCTAGGTTTAAACATTTTTCATTTCTGCTGCTGAGTATTTCTCAGACCAAGACAGGCATATGCTTCCAGCCAACACTGAGTATTGAGCTGCAAGATTCCCACCAGGCTCAAAAGTACAAGCTCAGATAGAACCAGGAGTGGTCCGGGGAGCAGGGCTGCTGAGTGGCCCACAGGGAAGTGTGTCCACACCGGGGCTCTCAGCATCTCACCTGGGCAGTGGGAGGGGGCTCATGGCTCCAGCTGCACCCAGGCTATCCTGTGCCATTTGAGGGTGGCTTAGAAACACTCTCTGTGACACCCACCATCCCAAACCCCAGTAAAATCTAAAACCCGTGAGTTATTCAGGAGGTGGCATTCTGAAGCACTCTGTTTAGCCATGCAAATCAGGCCGGCAGCCTGATCTGGAGACTGGGGTGGGGGTGGCCGGGCGGGCAGCACCAGGGCTCAGCCTCAACCCGACCCCGACGGCTGAGCTGAGGGTTTCTGAGCCGCCTGGAAGGACAAGGGAAGACAAGGGGAGCAGACTCACCCTGAGCCCTGCAGTTCCTCCAGATTGGATGCATTCCATTCAGAGCCCTGGGGGACAGATCACACAAACCCCCGTGAGTGTCACACGTCAGCTCAGAGCTGCTTGCGGGATATACAGTGTGCCCTGGCCCTGACAGGCGGGTATTTCACGGGCCCCTGGCCTCATAGGACAGAAAACTGAAAGAGGCCGTTACCCAAGCAGGTTCCTGAGGTGTTTGTGGCATCGTCAGCGGAACCGGGAAAAAGCCGGTCGGGGAAACTCTGCCCTCCTCTCACCGCTCTATTTCCTAAGACTCCGGCAGTGTCCTGTCACCAGAGGCAGCGACCTCTGAACACCCACTCGGGACAGGGCGCTTCCACGTACAACTAACTAGAGTGGGACTCGACCTACCTCTTCTGGGAGGTATTTTGGCAATATTTAAAAAGTTCCCACCCTCTGACCTAGAAATTCCACTTTTGAAGAGCTACCCTAAGGAAACATCCAGAATTTTGTGCAAGGGTATTTACGATTATTTATAATAACAAAACAGCAGGAACAACCCAAAGGTCCGACCAGAAGAAATTAGCAACATAAGTGATGATGGGTCCATACGAGGGGGCCATCAAAACAAATCTTAGCTTTGGGGGATATTTAATGACACAGGGCAATATCATATCATGAAAAAGAATTTTTTAAAGCAGGACAAAAAACTGTCAACTAACAGGATGGTTCTTTCCTTTTCTTTCTCTTTCTTTTTTAAAGCAGCTACGAACACATTAAAATAAAAGAAAACCCCGAAGATAGAAAAATAAATGTCTCCCAAAGCGTTAACAGTGACTACCTCTAGATCTGTGAAATTGGAATGCTTTTAATTTTCTTCTTTAGACTTCTGTTTCCTAACTTTCCATAACACGTTTTAACTTCAAACTTTAAAAACAGTATTTGAAAAAACAAACCCTCCCTTTCTGAGCAGGGGAAAAACAACTCTCTGCTCTTAGGAAATCCAATCGACATAGAGTCACAAAAAGCAGAAGTTCCCTCTTGGAGTCTCCCTATAAACTTCCTTTCCCAAGAGGGTGGACCCCTCCGGAGGCAGGGGTGGCAGGGGCGGCAGGGGCCCCAGGGAGGTGGCGGTGCGTGGGCACTAGCTGGATTTTCGTACTGGAGGGAGAGGCTCAAACATAAAAATTCCTTTAGTATCTCTCATGGAAAAAGTGACATAAAGCATCAAACCACACCGAAAAAATAACAAAAGCTCCACTAAGGCTGTGAGCACCCTCTTGCCGTGATCACCACCTAGTGGAGAGACAGGCCGGAGGTGCCTTCCGTGCTGGGTCCACCAGGAGAAGCAGTCACCCTCCCAGAGAGAAGACGGGAGAGGGCCCAGGGGTGCCCGACAGCTTTCAAGACTGAGGCTTCAAATTCACACATCTATATACATTTAAATACCTATATATTAAATGTGCATATAGATGGATATACATAAATACATTATACAGACACTTATAAATATATAATATGTTTATCTATTATATATTTATAAATGTAATGTATTAAATATATATCAAGACATACACACCTGGGGAATAGGTAATTACTTCCTACAGGCAGAAAACACAAACCGTTCACGCCCCCAGCAGCAAATACACTTCCTGAACTTTCCCAAGGAAGTGTGATTTCTGCTCTAAGGATGGTTACCATTTACGAGTGCTTACAGAAACAGCACTCGGTGCTTTAAACATGTATTAACTGATCCTCACACTCATCCCCTGACGGTTCAGGACGAAGGGAGAAAGAGGCCCAGAGACTCGCTCCCGGGGGCATGCTGGTCAGGCTGGGGAGGGGGCCCCGGCCGGGCGGGTCTGACTTTCATCACGGCATGCTGCCTGACTACCTGGAGTAACGTGCCTTCCCCTAGGGTCCCTCTGACTCTGAAAATTTGCCAGATGCCTTCTGTGGAGATCTACCAGGGATGGAGGTGAAGAGGGAGTACGCAGGACGCAGTAGCCGTATGAGCAGGGCCTGTTTGCTCCACGGGTACTGGGAGCAGGGGTTGGGGAGGGGACAATGCTGCGTCTCAGGTGTTGGGGTTGAGTCTGCCTCCTCTCCTGGCCCAGGCACAATTCCGGGCTTAGGTGCAAGCATGCCCTTTAGTAACAGGGTTTTTTTTTTTTTTAAGCCTGCGGACCATCTGGAGGGGGTTTCTGTGTTAGTGACTGAAGAAGGCAGAGGGTGGTGCACGTCTGAAGAAGGCGGCCAGCTGACTGTGCCAAAGAGCTTTCCAACCACTCCCCACGGCTCAGCCAGGAGCCGCAGCTCAAACATCTGGCTCAGAGCAAGCCCGTAGGCCACAGGCCAGAGAAAGGGGTCAGTAGGGGAGTTCCTGTAAAAGTCAGGACGGAGGCTCCAGTAACGTAAGTTTCTCCCCATCTATGACTTGCTGCAAACTCCAAACGAATCAAGATCTGATCTCCGTTCCCCAAACCAGACCCAGTTGTGCGCTGCGCCTCTTACGAGATAGAGATGGTCGAAGATAAGGGAGGGCTTGTCCATCTGTCCCAAGATGAGGAGCATCTCGTTGTCTATGAATTCCTTGAACTCTTTCAAGTTACAGTTCATCTGTTTCTCTAATTCGTTACGGATCTGAGGAGCGGGAAATATTAGGAAAGGGGACTTGTTAAAGCAAACAGTTCCCCCAGAGAAGTCAAGTCACAACATGAACTGTGGCTGTTCTCAAAATAGGTATTTCATTGGGTTTTTTTCCCCTCCAGAGTAAGCACACATGCATCAGACACGCCAACACACACGCATGGGATGCAGGCTACTCTGCCTCAGGCTGAATCTGATCGGGGGACGTTTGTTATTTCAAAGAAGGAATCTGATTCTCATGGGATCTACTGAGCTGAAAGCATTGATGCTTTTACAGTGATCAAATCTATCACCATGAAAACCTAAAATCAGCCTCCTCTTGCTTTGGAAGGTATCACAATAGGATTTATTGTGTCTTTTAATTAATAAAAAGACTGTATATGACTTTTTAAAATGGTAATTTCGACCTCTTAGATCGACTTAGTTTAAGCCGTTATTATAATTCATTGAATTCCTGGGACAAAACACAACAGAAAGAAAAAAAAGTGCTCGAGAGAAACATTAAAAGGAAGTTTCATCTTGTTTTAGGTTTCACAGTAGGATTTTTTTTTTCACTTGCACTAATTAATAAAAAGATTGTATATGACTTTTTAAAATGGCAATTTTGACCTCTTAGGTCTACCCAACTTCAGGTGAGCTCAGGGCGAAAGGACACTGGGATGCCCGCGGCCTCTGGCCGGCCAAGCAGGGAAGAGCTCTCTTACTTCTTTGGAAGTCACGTTCTCCAGGTCCTGACTCATCATGATGCTCCGGAGCTTGGCTTTGATGAGGCGCTCGGTCCTTTCCCCTTCGGTCGGCCTGGAGAGAAAGCCCAATCAGGAAAGCGCAGAACCACGGAAGCCTGCGGCAGCCACCTACAGAAACACCAGCCGCTCCCGCGCTACATGGCACGTCGCTTGGGCGCGTTCTCAGTGAGAAGGGAAGAGGGACAGTGAAGTCCCCCAGGGGCCACCAGAGGGGCAAAGGGCGGTTGGGAAGCGCAGTCCCCGTGCAGGTCTGCAGGGCCTCAGGCTCTTGAGACAGGATTCTGGAACTGCCCTGTGACACCCCCACACCCCTGGGCCCTCCAGTCTCTGCTGAGGACCTCACTGCGTCCTTCTTACATGGAACCAAAATCTGTGTGTTTCCCTGCAACGTGTACACATCAGCCTGGTTCCGACCCTGGGGCCACACAGGCCAGGCTAATCCTTCCTCCACGTGACGCCCCTTCAAGTGTCCAAGGTCAGACGTCCTCTCCAACCCTCTGGTAATTTCTCGGAGGCCTCATACAATGTGACTTCCGGGCCCCTCTCATTAGGGTGGCTCCCCTCTGCCCACAGCCCTTTTACACGCAGTTTCCTAGAGGAACACGACGCCGGGGCAGGAGGGTCTTAACCAGGAGAGAAGGGCAGAGTCGCTTTTGCCTCCTGGCACTACACTTAGATGATCAGAGTGTGACCTCAGGCCACGTGAGGCTTGGCTGCCTCTGGGATGGCTGCCCTTGGCCTGTGCGGGTGTAGCTGTGTTCTGGGGTCCAAGGAACCAGACGTCGCATCCATCCTACCCTAAGAGTGGAGGAAGAGGCTTTGGAAACCAAGTCTTTGGCAAACTGAGGATGAGGGGCCAGAGCACCATCTAAGAGCCGGGAAGGACACGGGCCACACGTTCCGTCGGGAATCTAACGGACGTCACTGGGCCACTCCCCAGAAATGCATTCACACTTGAATCTGTCTATGATTTTAAAGGGTGGGGGGTGATTATAGACCCTTCCCCCAGCGAGAGATACCCACGGGCTGCAGGTGAGGAGCCCATAGGAAATGCCAGTTTTGGAGAGGTGGACGACGTGGGGGCTGGGGGCTGGGGCACCGGGTGGGGTGGGGGACGAGGCGCCAGCCGGGACACCCGCACTCACTTGTCCACAAACAGCGCCGGGGAGTCAGGCCGTGTGGACTCCAGGTCCTGCATGGCGTTCCACTCATTGATGCAGCTCTGCTCGGAGCTGATGCAGCTCTCGTAGTAGGTGGCCCAGATGAGCGCCACACCCCCGGGGAAGTAGTTGTGCCTTCGTGCCACCTCGCAGGCCTTGTGGAGGACCTGCAGGGCAGACCTGGGGTGAGGGGGCAGAGGGTCAGGCCCGGGGACGCACGAGGAGAGCTGGGCTTCCCCCCTGGACAGAGGGCTCAACCCAGGGCGCGGGGGTGCAGTTCAGAAAGGCCTGGGGGCCAGAGTCGCTCTTACACGTGAGGTTACGTCGGGGAGACAGTGGGTCTCTGGGACACAGCCAGTGACCCCAAGAGCAGCGAGAACACCTGTCACCGTCCCCGACACACTTCCTAACTCTCCCAGCCAGGCCAGTTCCCAGGGCATTTCACGGCCACCGATGAACTCCAGAGCTGAGATGCACTCCTGGGCTGGTGGGTACCTTGGACATAGGAACCGCACTCTAGCCCAGAAGCAGGAAGGAGAGAGTCCTCAACACGCAGCGGAGCTACCTGGCTGCGTTCTCAGGAACTTCATGTCTAGCCCCCTCCCATCACGGTCCTAACAGCTTCGGTGCTTACATTTTCTAAGGAAATCAGCTCTAGAAACTCATTTTAATACTGGAACTAACGAAAGAAAAGGTTTGGAAAGGCAGAGTGGGGCAGAAAAAACAATATAGAAAACATACATGGTAACAGTCAATTATCCTTTTCTCACTTCTTTTTACAAAAAATACAGGCTGAGCAATTCTCAGGGAAAGGGGTGACTCGGGTGTCACCGAAGGGTGGGCGAGTGGGGCCCTGGATGGAGGGAGCTTTCAGAGAACAGCTCACCAGGGGTGTAAAAACCGCGGTGACCCACACCACTTTCCCCAAAGGCCCACATCTGTCCTATCTCTAGGCCGGTGGACGGAAGAAACTGGAGCTGAATATTTACTAAATTTAGTTCTGGTTCTGAAGTTTTAAGAAAAACACATGGGCTTGTTTTTAACGTGCCTGTAGAGAAAGAGATAACACATTATTCAGGGACACAGAGAAACATCTGGGGCACCCAGAAACTGATGAGTTCATGATTTCCCCCCCAAGTGATCCTGGATCGACTGCAGGAACAGAAGAGGCAAAAACAAAGCTACAGTGTTAACCTGTGGCCCATGGGAGAATTCGGCATTACTTTCACTGTCCTGGAGAAAGGAGGACTTACTCTGAAACACTGGGCAGACTCCTTCTCATCAGACGCCACTAGCTTTCTCCCGAGTCTTTTCTAGATTATTCAAGAGGGACTGTTGTGTTGAGTCTGCTGCAGGAGTGGTCAGCGCGGCCCTCCAAGGACCAGGGCGCTCTAAGACGTGTGTCAGGGTGGGGGAAGGTCTGGAAGCTGACTGACTTCACCCGCAGCTGCCTCACCCCCACACAGGTATCCAGGGAGGCCCTACCCTACCCGGGCCCCTGCACCCTGCACCATGTATCCCACAGCCTGGCACCTGCCCCTCCGTACATGTGACTTCACTCGTGTGTTTGTGGCCACCTCCCTCCACCGACTTTAAACCTCATGAGGACAAGAATTATGTCCGTTTTATGCCTCCCCAGATGCTTCATGGAGCAAACCGAGCGCCTGCTGTGTGCCTGGGACAAGGAGGAAGTGAATTTATGTCCAAATGCCATTCTGTCAGCAGGACTGGACATACCACCCAATCAAAAGCTGGCCAAAGGACCTGAACAGACATTTCTCCAAAGAAGATATACAAATGGCCAATAAGCACATGAAAAGGTGCTGAAGGTTAATTAGTTGGGGAAATAAAACCATGAGATACCACTTGACACCCATCAGGATGGTTTTTCCTGAAAAACAAAAAACAAAAACAAAAACCCACAGAATAGTAAGTGTTGACTAGGATGTGGAGGAACTGGAACCCCTGTGTCTTCCTGGTGGGAATGTAAAATGGGGCAGCTGCTGTGGAAAACGGTTTGACGGTTCCTCAAAAAGTTAAACAGAATTACCATCTGATGGAGGAATTCCACCTGTAGGTATAGACTCCAAAAGAACTGAAAGCAGGGGACTCAAACAGATTTTGTTCTCCAACGTTTCACAGAGTTCTACTCACAGCTGCCGAAAGGCGGAAAAAACACAAATGTTCATCAAGAGATGAATGGACGAACAAAAGTAGTACGCCCGTGTAGTGAATTATCATTCAGCTTTAAAAGAAATGAAGTCCTACAGCGTGGAGGAAGCCTGAAAGCAGGATGCTACGTGAAAGAAGCCAGACGGAAAAGAACAAATACTGTGTGATTCCCACTTAGACGAGGTACCTAGAACAGGCCAATTCATACAGAGGGAGCAGAACAAAGGTGACCAGGGGCCTGGGGGAGAGGCAATGGAGAGTTATTTTTTTTAACGAGTACAGGGTTTCTGTCCAGACTGATGAAAAAGTTCTGGAAATGGACAGTGGTGGTGGACACAACACTGAATGTACTTTTAACATCACTGAAACGTACGTTTAAAAATGCTTAAAGCGGTAAATTTCACATTATGTATATTTTGCCATGCACACAAAACAAACATATCTAAATGTGCTTCTAAGTAGAAGGGGGGTTTTTCTATTTGTGTGGTCAGCTAGCAACATACTTCTCGGGAGTCAGGAGTCCCTAAAACCACACTTACCACATGGCCTGGACAGACACGGGCTTGAAGACGTGCATCCTTCCTGCTGTGCTGACGCTGAATCCACTGAGAATGAAAAACAAAAGACAGCGATGTGGTGAGAAGCCAGACCTTCTGACCACATCACTGCCAGACAGTGGGGGCAGACCCACCGTGGACACTCTGAGGACAAGTGTGTCTCACGCTGTCTGATGAGGGACTACAGGCCACAAAAAAAAAAAAAAAAAAAGATAGGTTTTCAAACCCAGAAGACTTGTTTTTAACCCAGCAATGCAAAGTCAGCCAAAAACTGAAACCCCAGCAAAGGATGCGAGGCAACATCAGCACTGGACACTGTCAGCCTGAGACCGTCCCACCCACTTCCGGCCCCATCAACTCCATCTGTGTTTTTTATAGTTATGTTAAAAATACATTAATGGAAGACAAAAAAGTTCAAAAAGAAAAATATAACCACAGTCCCACGTCTTTAGTAAATCAAATTATTTTCCCCTCCTGGGTCTATCCACAAGGCAAACTGCTGGAACCTCACGTAGAGATAATTTCCTACCTGGCTTCTTTCCGCTCACAACAGTACCTGCGTGATCCCCCCTGGGGAGTGAACACCTGTGGAACCCGGACGGCCCGCTGGCCCTGGTCTGGCTGCCCAGGCCCAGCAGGAGGGCTCCCCCTCTACAGCCCTTAGGGACCCTGAGCTCCTGCTGGGCCACAGTCATCATTTCCTGTGTTGTCACTTGAGGGACCGGCCCCTGGAGGGCACAGAGCAAAGACCCCTCTAACTAACCCAGACAAATGCGTGAACGTCTGCTTCCTGCTGCTCTTGAACTTCGTAAGGTAGCAGAGGTCCCGTAAAATGTCTGCGCTGACACTGCATAACCCAAACTCCCTCCTATCATATCCCAGAGGTACCCTTCCTGTCGTGGCTCCTGGGAGGGCAGTGTGGTTTCTCCTGATGTGATAAACAAGCCACACACGTGATTCTGCTGTTAATGATCATCCAATGATGCCCAAACCAACTTGTGTTTCAAAGCCGACAGCGAAAGAAGCCTTTGAGGAGATCTCCTTACCCATCTCCGTCGAGGTGGATTTTTGTATCACTCCACAGTCGGAGAACCATCCCGATGGTACAGCTTTTGCTACACGGGAGGAAAGAGGAGAGTTAGGGGGCCACCTGCCCACACGTGACCTCCCTGTCCTTGGTCTCTGTCCAGCCTGTCCAGCTCATGGGGGAACCACCACTGGCCTGGGTCCGGCTGCCTAGGTGTGTGTCTCTGGGAGAAGCTCGAAGGCTATCTGTAGGGACCGCTCGACATTAAATTCCAGAAGATGTGGGTCAGTATGGTCCCACTACAGGGAGTTACCTGTGACCTCCGCGTGGAGACAGTCACATGGTCCTCTGACCCCCACCATCCTGGTGTGGACGCAGCTCCACTAACACCAGGTCCCCGCTGTGGTTCTCGGACACCGGGAGCAACCGGTTGACCACATGCCCGCACTGTAGGGGGGTGAAGTGCTGACGGCTGGCACACCCCTGGCACGGGGCCAGACGCACCCCAGGCAGCGGTGGCCACCCCCAGCCTCCCATCCTGGGGTGACGGGGGAGGGGAGACTGCCAACACCACGACTGGAGCTCACTTCTGCACCTCTGTCTCTGGACCTTCCATGCAGCTGCTATTTTAAAGACTAGCTTAACCTGCTTTTGTTTCATGCATCCTCACAGTGAAATGATACCAGCCTGGTGCCACGGGAAAACACAGAGGGAAAGAAAGTGCTTTATCAGAGGGTCTCCTCGGATCACAATGAAAACTGCTCAGGCATTTGAAAAAGTCTGCTTGTGAGAAACAGCTGTCACTGCCAAGGCCAGCTCCAATGACCTCAGGGATCCTGAGCCGCCATCTCTGCTACCACCTAACAGCCCCCAGGGAGCCCAGGTTACCCACGTGCGGCTGTGCGCACCGGCGGCTCTGGAGCGCACAGAACCCACTCTTCCTCCAGAGCAGCCACGGGGGAGCTTCCCCACCCTCTGCTTCTGCATCTGTGTGGAAGGTCGTTTCAAGCCCTTTGGGTCAAACCAAGCTAAGCCTGTTGCGTTGGGCAGATTGTCAGGTCCCACCCTGCAGTCCTACCCATTCTTGATGGGCTAATTATACTTCCTTTGTAGAGCTGCAAAATCAAATGTGCACTGAGGCTCAGAGCTGCTGGGGTTACCTGGCTGTGTCGTGCTGGCGAGAGGCGAGGAGGGGGCCCCTCAGAGCCCAAGACTGACGTGCAGAAAGCCCAGGGAAGGGGGTTCCCTGGGAAAGTGTGGGCAGACCTGGGAACTTCCAGCACCAAGGACCCCCGCCAGGGACTGAGAATGAGGACAGAAAACAGCACTGAGACCTACAAGGAGCACAGACTGGGAGCCGGAGGCCCAGGCCGCGGGCAGAGATGAAACTGTCCTTCTGAAACCAGGGCGGCACCTAAACCCCCGTTTAGCGCAGAGACGGGGAAGAGTCCAGTGAGCCACACGCAGGGGGCAGAAGCCCATGGGAGAAAGACTTCCGCTCAGGGTCTCCACCCAAAGTCAAGAGCACAGACCCTACGCGACTTAACCGCTCTGCCAATTCTGACTGATGGTAGAATTTCTACAACGAAGGAGGGCCTGTGGGTTTACAGAAGTGGGAGGCAGGGATGGGACACGTGGTCAGGAGGACTGGGTCTTTTCAGGGGAGGAATGACCTCAAAGGATAAAGCGGGAGGGGAAGAAAGCAGTCCCATGTTGCCGGGGTCAGCACAGCACAGACAGAGAAGCCAGCAGGGCCTGCGTCGGGGCCAGAGGTGCGGGCAGGAGACAGTCCTGTCCTTCATGGGCTGCAAAACACTAACAAGTGGAGGACATGCTCCCAGCACCCAGGGTGTCCCCGAACCTGAACCAAAAAGCCCCTTGACCCACCTCCCCAAACACAGGAGACCGGCACTGGCTTTGGGGTTGGCACCCACACTCGGACCATGGCTTGGGCTGGGACAGTGGAGGGGACACTGGCCTGAGAGAAGAGCATGCAGAGGAGGCGAGGGGACCCAGGGAGAGGGGAGGTGTTGAGAACCAAAGCTGGGTGCCTGGGGGTGGCAAAGGCGGGTGAGGAGGGGCACACAGGCCCGTGTACTCCAGCTGGTCAAGAATGACCTTGGAGCGTGTGTGCGGGTCCAACGGTTCATCCATGACCTCCAGACTGTGAGCCCGGAGGGAGCAGAGGCCAGGTCTCTCCCACGGATGTGGCCCCCCATACCCGGCACACAGGAAGTGCAGACACACGCACATACGGCGAAGCTGCGAGTAGCCCAGTGAACAAGAGGGTGAAGGAGGCGGCTGCAGCAGGGTGGTGATTGGGAGAGGAATCAGTGGTCTATACCACAGGTCTACAATAAAAGCCCGATTCTGAGTCCCGGCTCTGCTACCAGGAAGGACAGCCTTCGTATAACCACTCCAACATCCTGGGCTTCTGAGTCCTCATTTGTACAGTGCAAGTTAGGGCCGCCAACCCCATGGCGGGAGGAAAGGGTCAAGCGAGATGTTTATAAAGATCGGGTTCATTGCACTGTGCTCTCCGACGGAAGCCAGAGAGTTGACGGGGAAGAGGGTCAGCCTTCCACAAGGCTGAGTCGAAGGGCACATCCTGCAGGGAGGCAGATCTCAGCTCAGGGCCAGTAAGTACGACTGGGATGGATCACACACATCGAGGCCGGTCCCTGCCCCGGTAGGACTTCAGAAAGCCGGGCTAAGCATTCGGAGAACAAACATAACCGCGGAGCTGTGGAGTGCCAAATGCCTCTGCCTCACAACCAGACAGACGGAGCTCTGGCCGTTTCTGAGAGCACCTGCCTGAGGCACCCCAACCCACAGCACGGAGCCCCCTGGTCTCCCAGGGGCCCTTCAGAGCTCACCTCCCAAGGCATGTCCTGGCTACATGTTCTTCCCGACCCAGACTTCCGCACCAGTCGAAGGCCACACGTGCCAGCTCGCACTTACCTCCCCAAGCGTGCGGCAGAAAATCTGCTCAGAATGCTCTTACGGACGGGGAAGGAGTGCATAGAAGAAACGCCCTCCCTTTCAGGTCATTTACTTGTCACAAGCCATGGAGCTTGGTCACAGCGTGTGACCAACACCAGCCCTCTTGCAGAAGCAAGATGACACTGCACGGCGGCCACGTTGTGCATCGCCTCCATGGCTTTTGCTTTTTGCTGTCGGTTCTGCCCAAAATGCTCTCCAGATGCACCCCCTCCCTGAGCTTACAGGCTCTCTGAGGCTGAGAACTAACCGTGGGTACCACTGGTTCTCTGCTCACCTGGGCCGAGCCTACTGCTGCAGACCCCAGAGAATGCAAATGAACGGTCTGCTTAATGGACAAGCAGATGAATGAATGAATGACGGACACAGGGAGTCCACTTTAATCTAGTTTCAGGCTCTGCAATGATCTCACACATTATGTTACCCTCGACTGTAAGAGAGTCGTTCACCTTGGCTTCACACACATAATAGTCTATGATAGAACACGGCCCCCAGTTACTGGGAAATTCCAAACCTCTCTTCGAGTCTCTGACCCAAGAGCCATCAATAAGCACTTGGGAATCCAGGGGATGTTAACACTGCACAAGACGATTGAGAGAACGCCTGTCAATCACATGCTGTATGAGCTGTCTGCCTGGAGGGCGTCCTTCCTGCTTTACCGGGCTGGCTCCTGCGTGTCCTGGGGTGTTCACTACAGATGTCACCTCCTTCAGGAAGCCCTCCTGGTTAAGGTGCTTTCCTCTAGAGTACCCCAGATAGGACCCAGGGGTAAACCTCTAAGCGTGGTGTTAACTGCTCTACCCTCTAGCAGACCCTGAGCAGAGACTGATCTAGCACACACCCGCACGCAGGAGCTGAGACCGTGTGCCCCACAATTCCCAGCGCTCGACTGTCATCCATCCCATCGTCACCTCCATGGATACGGAGCCCCGGAAACCTTTTCCCAGCCGTGACTCCTGTCCCCGTCGCAGAAGGGAACCACTGTCCCAGCAGACTCACCTTTCCTTACTGGAAAAGTCGACTCCCAGCAAGATACTCTCCTCCGTGTCCTGGCGCCCGCTGCTGTCCACCACCACCATGTACCGCACCCGCTCCGCCCAGGCACTCTCCAAGCGCACGGCCTAGACAGCAGACATGCTCTCACCGCCTGCCCTCCCAGGTGGCGGCCCCTTTCTTCACCAAACGGACACCAAAGACTTTTGTTTTTAACTTTCCCCTGAGAGTTTAGGAATTAACATGAAATTCTTAAGTCTCGTTTACATCCCCAGCACGAGGGACAGTGCCTGGCTCAGAGCAACTCCCAAAGTCTGCTAAATGGGAGAACAAATAAGATCCAGGGAATGACGACTCCAACTTAGCACATATGGACGCAGAGACCCGATACACCCTTTCTCTGCACCTCCTGGGTTCTGAGGAGCAGACTGAGCTCCAGCTTTTGTAAACAGTTCGGGAGAATCTGCTGTAACGTAAGAGCTCTCCCCCGGCCCCAGTCACCCCCAACCCCTTGCTCATGAGTAATCCCCTGCCAAATTTCACAATGAAAAATTAAAACTTGCCACTCTCGTCTCTTCTTACCAGCTTGATTCTATCTTCACAGCGCAGAAGGTTGATCATTACTTGAAGATGTTGAGGCAAGTCCCCTGTTGGATGGATGAAGAAAGTTTTAAAGAGGTCACCCACCTACCTTCTAGGCAGAAGCCTAGGAGAGGCTGATTTTAAGGGTCTGGAAAAAGACACAGAGGTTAAAATTCCTCTACCTGTGAGAGAAACATCACAAAAACTTAAAGTCTCGATTTCTTTTACTCTGTTCCTGAACATTACATGATGAGGATGAGTCAGATACACAGTTTACTGCCAGGTTTTTAAAAGTTGCTTTTATTTTCTGAAATAATTGCAACACGGGCTTTTTTTTGTTTTTGTTTTTTTTTAATACAAAATCTGAAAAACACAGACAAGGCAGGAAAAAAATGTTATTAAATCCAAGCAAACGTGACTTTGCATGGTGGGGCAGCAGAAATTACAGACGTGGCTGAAAAAAGGGATTTGCTAAGGGTCGGTCTGAAACAAAAAGGGCTGGGTGTCATTTTTTCCCACTTTAAACTCATCTGCATTTCCCGTAAGAGAAAGCAGTGACCTCTATCACCAGGCAGGGAAGTGTCCCAGTGACCCTACGGAGAGAAGGTACGCGCTGGGTACCCAAAGACATAAACAACAATCTGTCATTTTTTTCTTGCTAAAAATTGTGTACTCTTTTTTGGGGGTTCCCCTTGGTTATTTAAAAGAGGCAAGAATCCGGAGTCGGCTTCTGAACTTCTCTGAGCAGCCCCAGGGTCCCAGGGGTGCCTCTGTGCTGGAGGGAGGGGAGGTGAGTTTCTCAGCGGCGGTGAGTTTCCACAGCCACGAGGGATCAACCTATCCAGAGAAGGGCTGCGTGTCCCGGGCAGAGGGGCCCCCAGAACTGAGCTTCAAAGTTAGCAAGCAGCAAGGGTGGTTCTAATGCCACCTTTTTTTCCTAGCTTATATCTATTTTTAAAACATCTGCATGGGTTTCTTTCTGAAAAAAAGATTCATTTGTCAAATGCTGGTCTAGAAGAAAGTGCAAGTTACAAGTGACTCATGGAAAATCTGTGTTCATTTCAATTTGTGCCACACCTCGAACAGAATTATCTTTTTTTTTTTAAATTACCCTACAGATCACAATTACAACTCTAGAGGGATCAGTATATTGGATTTGTTCCTTTTGCAAAAGGAGCTTTTTAATTTTAGGGGAGATTGACATATGATGCCCAAACTGCATTTCTGGCCTCAAAAAGGAACCAGGTCGTTAGGAACATGCCCTGCTGTCTACCCTCACACAGGATCCCACAGTGGAAAACACCTACACTGGCTTCACGTCCTACAGAGGATGACTTGGAGGTGACGGTTCGCATTAAAGCAGGACATGGAGCAACCTGTTCCCTTCTTGTACCTTACAGCGCCCTCACCTGTCCTGTCTCCACTGTCAGGAGGGCACAGCCCCCGTGGCTGGTTCTTGGTTCACCCGGGCCCCACCACCATCCACTCCCGAGTCACAGAGGCAGCACAGAGATAAAAGCAAAAATAAGCCCCTTGTCTGATGAGTGGCTCAGTGAAAGAGACGTTTCCCACACAGACAGACCCCTTTCAGTGGGACTGTCAGCTGAGACGTGGAATTGCTGACAGAGAGAAAATCCCCGCCCCGGCCTGGCATCCACAGACAGGCTCTGCGAGTTGAAGCAGTCTGCACTTGCACAAGGAAGCAGGCAGTCTGAGCCTACAGTACGGGCAGGCCCTGGAAGGAAAGAGTCTCAGCCTGACTGGACTGGCTGACGTGAACAGAATCACTTCTACACGGACAGACTTAACCCTCAACTGTACTCAGCTCGGCACGGTACTGACTTTGGGGACTCTGGGTCACCCAGGGGACCTGACATGGAATCCAGGGTGTGCCTGCCCCAGGGTTGTTTACTGAGCATCTGTGGATGGTCGGCAGCCCCCCTGCCTTTCTGAGCTCACCGGCCATTCCAGACCCCAGAGGCAGAAAAGCCCACACACCAGTGTCTTCCTTCCTACTCTTGCGTGTGCTCCAGAGATGCGTGGACCAGCGGGACACAGGGTTCTTACAGAATGGCTTTGCAATCACTTCCCCAAGCTCGCACACCATAGGACAATACTCTGAATTAGAGGAAGGAGTCATTGTACACTTAATAACAGAGGTGAGCACTGGTGGTGCTGTATGTGTTACAGTTAAGACACAAACAACAGTTAAATTCCTAGCAGGGCAGAACCATTGGCAAATGCAAGTTTGCTGTTTATAGCTTTATTGTACAGGAAGACACCGCAGCAATAATTATAGCTACCACGCGCTGAGCACCTGTGAGGAGGTAGGTATGCTCTGCACGTAAATTTTAAATTCCACACTGTCAGCGGTACCAATATTTGATGCCCATTATAAAGATTAGGGGGCATGTGATGCCCATTGTCAAGACTAGGAAACTGAGGCTTGGAAGTTGACGGTGAAGGTTCTCAGTAAAGTTGCTGAACTGGGTTCAGAAGCCAGGTCTATCTGGCTCCAAAGCAAATATTCTTTCCATAAAATGCACTGCCTCCTGGTGCAGGATGATTATTTTCTTAGCTTAAAACAGACCCAAATCTTGATAAGTATCAGTATGTGAAAATACTGATTGAGTCTTGGTGTTTGCTATGAACTGTAAGATAGGAAATTCTAACCTAGGCACTCAGATCCAACATGAGTCTGGATGACTTAAGGTTAGACAAACAAGATGACCAAAGTAACAAAAAAAACCTGGCCCCAACTGCTAGTTGCTTTGACCTGTTGTTCTGAGTCAGAGGCCTTTCCAGCTCCTATTCAGACCTGGGCTGCCTGTCCAAGAAATGCCCGGAAAGGCGACCCACCAACTACAAAGATGCACTTGTACGCAGGAGCTTCCTCTTTCCAAACTGCCTTCAGTTTCAGAGTCAAGTCATCTAAGAAAACCTGTCTTATTACTGTGTAGGCATCTCTTGTTTGTTTGCTTTTGGACCTCCATGAATACTCGGTTTGATCTCCACTTTATCACCTCTGTCCACTTCCAAAACCCAAATCCACCATTCAAGAATAAAGACTTCCTACTCCGGTACCTGCCCAGGGCTCGCAAAGAAATTCCCCAAATGAGTCTTCCAAATGCTCGGAGAAATGACAGACTAGGTATACAGCACCCCAAGGTGGTTATTTTCCAGGGCACAACAGCTGGCTCTAAGGCGTTCTGGTGCATTTGTTAGAAAGTCATCCTGTAACTGAAAGTCTGTAGTGAACAGAGTAGGAGATCTTTACATCTGAACAGAGCGCTTCTGACCTTCTCACACAGACACACGTGGTCCAAGGGCCACGCGCTCCCAGCACTATTGGGAAAACACGTGTGGCCTGCCTGCTCAAGAAAAGAGCCTTGACCTGCACCTGTCATGACAAACCTGGGCTCCACTACTTTCTCTGGCCTTGAAAACCAGCAGGGTGCTCACCACCAGTCACGGAAGGTTCCTCTGTTGCACAGAAAACAAGTCCCAGGGTTAGAGCGTCAATTTAGAGCCATCACCTGCATGCTTGTGGGGATGCTGAAGACTTCGCTGGCCTTGAGGGCTGCTCCCCTGTTGTAAGAAGAGGGCCGCTCCTTTCACCATGAAAAAGCTCTCACTTAAGCTGGGGAAGAACAAAAACCAGAGCACAGTTAGGCGGGCGTTCAGAGGAAAACAGGCATAGACGGGCTGCAAAGGAAAAGCGGGGGAGTGGCATGGAAAATGCAAATGGTGGATCAAAGAGCTTTCATGGGAAATTCACACGGTACTCTCCCCACACCTCTGCAACAAACAAGCCCGGGGAGTCTGCGATAAACTAACGCTTCGAATGAAAACACGCCAGGGTCCGTGTGGGCTCCTCCAGAGCCAAGAGCCCCATCCTGCAGGACACTGTGAAGGGACCTCCCTGTAACACAACATCTTCCAGAAACAGAGACCAGCTCTCTGCTGAGGAGAGGGTGGTTCCCACTGTGAATTTTTCATACTCTTGCTCTTAGCAACTTAAGAAGAGTGGGTGGCTGCTGACCAATAACTCGGTCAGGGTTGCTGTGGCAAACCTCAGGAAATCAATCAATTTCTCAGCAGAATGAACCTTTGTTATTTTTTAACTAGCAATAACATGTATATCCAACCTATAATTTAAAAATTACGAGAAAATTTTCATTTTCACAATTTGGCTATCAAAAAAATCTTTAGTTTATGTAGAAATTAAGGCCCTATAAATTGAGAAACTGTATTAGCTATGAACTACTACCAATTATTTAAAAATATCATCAACTCTGAAAACTGCCCATAAGACATACCGAGATTATTCACAGTTTTTTGAAGGGTTGTATCACCTCTAATTATCTTCTTTCTACTTCTTAGCCTCTTCCCAATTTACTCTCTTGAGCACATATTAGCTTTTGTAAATGATTTTTTAATTTCTGAAGTAATATAAAACAGGTACTACACCTTATCCAGGAAAAGACATTTCATTTTTATTAATCTTGTGGAAAGAAGATCAAAGTTCAAATGATAGAACGACAGAGAGGCAGAGTGTTCATTCACTCTCTCGAGCAACCAATGAACAGATAATGATTTGAAGGGAAAATCTCTAAGAAAAAGCAGCCCCCCCCCTTTTTTTTAAATAGAAAACAAATCAATTTCTGACAGACAAGGATGTTTTCTGTAATATAAAACAGCAAGGTCACCTCTGCCCCGACAGCTAATGTTAGTAGCTAAAATGTTCTCATCTTGCAATAAAAAAAAACTCAGCTGAGTCTAAAAAAAAAATCTAACTCTAGGGCTAAGAAAACTCACCACGTGGACTAGCATTTAAGTCAGCAGCTCCTGGAATCAGAAAAACCGGTTATCTTCTCTACTACTGAGTCTACAATAAAAATCTGTTCACTTTTCTGGTTGAATTCTCAGGGTAAAACATCGTGACGGTTCAAATGTCAACTAATGAGGTTTTAGATCCGCCTTTGAATCACTGACGACCAGTTTTATCTGCTCCCCACACAGACACCTGACGTCCGACCAGCACTTCTTCATCTCTTATTGTATGAGTTCTGCCAAGCCATCCTTTCCACTCTGTGAACCGTGTATCTGTGCGGCAAATTTCAAGTGCCAAGGAGCCCAGGATGATAAATAACGGGGAAAATGAAAAGCATCTTTTTTCTCTGAGTTGCACTCACCCACGGGAGGCAGAAAGCTCCTTAGCATCCACTGGCCCATTGAAAATCCAGGCTGTCTACTTTCAGCAAACTGCAGAATCACCCGACGCTTTTCTACCCCTAAACATATCACCCACCCCTTCCTTAAAATCTTACAGCCGAGTCTGTTTTCTGAACTATGCTGTTTTAGACACACACGGATCACTTACTACTTATCGCCACTGGAGAGAGCTGCCCAAGGGATCCCAAGAATTCATGAAACTACAAACGACATTGAGTTCATCGAAGCAGCTGGGGGAAAAAAACCTTTTGCAAAGCATCGTCAACCTCTTTTTGTTTGAGTTTGAAAAAAAAAAAAAAAAGGGAAAAAACAAATCCATACCGACCAGAAACCCGAGCCCTCTGGAAACAGCCAGCCACTAACGGGGGTGACCTTTGCCTTGGAAATCACGGGCAAAAATCCCCCCTGGTTTCCCTTACACTTCCTTTGGGGGAGAAACAAAAAGGGAACAATGCAAAGGGATAGGCTGGTTTTACCCTGTGATCACTTCCAAGGTCAGAGTTCCTTGGTGTTCCTGAGGCTGACGCAGAATCAGAGCCTCTAGGCTACACACGAAGTCGGGGGCAGTGTGGGCGGGGGCCTGGGAACACTGCCTCTGTGCCCCCTCCCGAAGTCGTTTACTGTAAAGGACCAGATCTGACGCTGCGGGGAAGCCCAGACAGCACGGTATCCCAGGCCCATGGGATGGCCCTGCGTCTGGGGAGACGAATCCAGCAGCAGGGTAACAGTGCTCAATGACTTGGGGCCAAGCGACCAGAGCGCGGCAGTCATGGGATTGATGAAAACAAGACGCAGACACTCTTGGTGAGCCTGTTTCCTCTGTTCTGAGCTCACTCTGGGTCCAGAGCCCCATGTGCCCTCTGGGCAGCCAATGTGAACACACTCTCCTGCTGCCAGGGCTCCAGGGGGTTCTCTTTGCCAGGCCTCTGATACTGAGAGGTACGGGAACTCGACGCATTGGGGTCTCACGAAAACCCCGCGGGGGAAGGAAGGTCTTTATAAATCCACTTCGGGGATGGCACTGGTACTTTACTAGGTTCTTGGGCCAAGGGAACCAACCCACAAACCACCCATCCCAGCAACAACCAAATCAGCCTTCTCCCCAAAGATGCTGGTGTCCCAAAGAGAGCCACCGAGATGCCAGAAGGTCTAACCCAGGCAAACAAAACGCAAATGTTTCCCACAATTGTCGCTTCAGGAAAAATCGTGACGGGGGATTAAGAACAAGGTCAGCCCCTGCCCCCCATCACTCCTGTCCTCACCACTTTTATCTCTGCAGAACAGACATGCCTCAGATTCGGGTGACGGCCGTTTCAGATGACCCACGACTGTCACTTCTACAGGGCACTGCAGACAGACAGGATCCTCAAGAAAACCCCAGCCCTCAGAGCAGAAACAGCCAGTGTCATCTGGAAACCCACACCCGGGAGGCAAAGAGAAACTGCGGGTGGCGATACATACGAATTTGGCCTGGGAACCTCTGAAGAGCAGAAGTAGTGAGCTGGCCGGAGGGAGATGCAGAAATCAGTCAAGCAGAAAAGGTCCATGACTGCCGTGGTCACATCTTGAACGGCCCCCGGCTCCTGCCTTCCACGCCTGCCCTCCGGAGAAGGAGGAAAGTTTGAGGAAGAGGCTGGAGCCCTCCAGCGGGGATGTGCCCTCCTCCGGGTGGCGTGCCCACCCGGACAGCAAACGGCTCTGGTGGAACTCTTGTCTTCCCCCGATACGTGGGTTTAAAAAGGCCCTTGTGCTTGCATATCCCGATGAAAGGGGGCCATTCAGAGGGAGCAAAACAGCTGAAGTTCCTCTAATCACTTTCCTCCTACGGCTTTTCTGTAGGCCCCAGGAACAGGCAATAGGGTGTGTATTAGAAACTGCGAGGAGAAACAGCTGGCGGCCCAGTAACCAGCCCCGAGCAACGAGAACCCCATTCTTGTTCAAATCGACATACTGAACGATTTCTATTTCTTTCAAATCACCATCCATTAACCCAACAGTGACCGTGGGCAGCTGCCACGGTTATTCGGTATTTTCAGAAGCACAGTTACATTCTGGAAATGTTTCTGTCATGCTAATCGCCCCCCCGAGGAGGCAAATCTGAGGTTGGGCGGGGGATGGCACTCCAGGTAGAGGGAACCTTGTGCGAGTGTGCACACACACGGAAGGTGCACTGAGAACCTCATGCAAGGGCCCCAGGGCAGGCTGCTGAGGGGAAGCAGGTGCAGGACTGGGAGGACCTGGGACAGGGCCCCAGAACCCACCCCGAAACCCACCAAGCTGAGAGCAGGCTGTGCTTTCATGATTCTTTCTGCAGATGAAATAAACTAAGGATGCTACTAACCATCACGCAGGGCAGGATGGGATGAGAACCCTAAGAGAGGAACCCTGTAGGGTTCGGAAGAGGGCAGAGAGAGCGACTAACTGGTGGGTTCTGGAACATTCTGTGAAGAGAGGGGCACTGAGGAGACTTCTGGGAGGGCCTCGTCTGGAAGGTTCCTCCAGCTCCCAAATGACTGATTAATCCCCATAAGAGGATTAAGTGAAACACATACTACAAATATTCTTATATTGCAGCTGAGCAAACTACAGTCACAGGAGTGTGGTCTGTACGAGATGGGACAAGACCCCCATCTCTCGGGCCGACGCCCCCCTCCTTAACCCCTGGGATGGACTCGCCCCTGCCCGTCCAGAGTAAAATTGAGAGAGGAGACCCTGCGGCCACCTCTGCCCGTGCCCACCCTGACGGCTGAGAAGTAGGGACACGGCCCCGTCCTCGGTCCTTCGTCCCAGAGTGCGAATGCATCATGCACAGGACAGAGAGAAGGAAGGATGCAGTGAGACACGCTCAGGAGGAGAAGCCCTGGCGTGAGCCCTGGGGACAAGCAGAGGGCTGGGGGGACCACCGCCACCACCCGCCCACTGCCACCATCAGTTAAGGAACAGGACACATCACTCGGTCTTTCTGGACTGAACGGGACGCCCGGGGGTTAGTTCTTGGAGCGGCACAGCCACGCTGGTCAAGGAGCTGCTTCTCACCGACAGCTCCGCTGCTGACCGAGCACCGGCCCCGTGGCAGAGGCGGGACCGGGCTCTCAGCCATGCCACAGCATCGAACTCCCCAGCCCTGCGGGGAAGGCCTTCTTCCCTCTCCCTGACAAATGAAGGAAGCCAGTCCAGCTCCTAAGAGCATCCCAGGGAACCTCCTTTTTAACAAACTCCCTTAGTGACTCTAGTGCACATCAAAGTTTAAGAAAACAGTGGTGGGGGGAGATAAATTGGCAGTCTGAGATCAGCAGATACAAACTACTACACACAGAATGAATAAACAAGGCCCTACTGTACAGCACAGGGAACTATATTCAATAGCTTGTAATAACCTATAATGGAAAAGAATATGAAAGAGAATATACAAATGTATAATCAAATTACTCTGCTGTACACCAGAAACTAACACAACGTAGTAAATCAACTCTACTTCAATTAAAAAAGAAACAAATAAAATAAAATGTCATCATCACATTCCTAACGTTTATGAGTGGCTGCCAGGACTTTGAAATGAAATTTTAAATACTGCCTGCCCTCTAAAAAAAGAAAAGAAAATACACTGGTCTGGGAATCCCTGTTTCTGGGTTCTAATGGATCGTCTATTTATACACATTTTGTGATATTCACTTACAAGATTCTGTTCATTCAATCTAACAGCCAAGTTATTTGCAGACTAAGGAGGACCGTGCTAAGCCAAGCCTGCCCAAGCGTCGACAGGGCAAAGATAATGATCTGATCCTCTTTAAAGGATGGGTATATGTCGGGGCAGTTTGGGTGTGTGCTGTGCCACTTAGAAACATAACTCCTCGGGAAAGGGAAATACAAGGTGCAGAAACATCACGCTACAGAATACTATGCTGACGCCCCTCATCTCCAACTGGCTATACATCTGAAGAACCTACAAGACTCCTAAAACATATTCATGCCCAGGTCTCACGTCGGCCGATACTAACTTGGAGGGTCGGCAATGAGTCTTGGGCATCTGCTTTTTGAAAAGTTCCACAAGTGCTTCTGATGCCCAGTTATTGTTAAGAAGCCCTGAACTTAACAATGACAGAAGACACAGAGAAAACTGGCTCCCCTCGTGGCCTTCACAAGGATACCTTACACACAGTAGGTACACGATAAATGTTTTTGCTGGTGAAAGACAACAATAAAAACACGCGATCCCTTGGAAGGAAATTAACAGAATTAGGTGCAATGACAGGAGGTCAGGTTGGGTCAAAAAAAAAAAAAAACCAATACCCTCCTTGGAAGCAGCAAAGCCGGTTAGCAGGTAACTGCACGGGCCCATCTTCTACCAAAGACTTTCAGACTCACAGGTGTTCCTGCCCTTGAAAGGCAGCCCTGAGTTACAACAATAGGGGGTGACAGCGATACCTCTGCTAAGTTCCACTGCTGACAAAGCACTCTGGTTACTGTCAGCCCACGTGCTCGTCACAAAACTCTTCAATGTGGACTGAGTAGGCACTATTATACTCATTTTACAGATGAGGAAACAGGAAGTTACTTAACTGGTTATGATGTTAGGATTTCTGACACTACATCTCACAAAAAAGAGAGAGAAGAAAAAACCCACAGAGAATATCAGCCTATATTATAGGTTCTAAAAAGGGTCCAAACTGACTGGACTGGTTGAAACGAACTGAACGACTCTTGCATGGACAGAATTAATCTTCAATCTGCACAGTGATTACTGAGTAGACTGTGGTTGGTCCAGTGGACCTGACGGTAACTCTAGGGAAAAAAAAATGGAATGCACGTAAAGCTGTCACTACAGAAAAGGTGGTGCCCATGAACACTCCCAAGAGGATGTTCCAGTAATTTCATTTAGGTTAACAAATACTGACTGTGCCTCCACCGCGCCGGGTCAATGCTAAGCCCCGGGGATTCAGAAACAAAACAGACCCGGTTTCTGCCCTGGAGCAACATTACAGACACAGGGCAGTGATGCAGGGTAACGCAGCAGGCCCCAAGATGCAGGAGGGTACAGGGTACCGGAGATGCACACACACAGAGACACACTCAGGAGAGATGCCCAGCCTGGCCTGGGGGTCCAGGGAGATCCCCCTGAAAGAAACCCCACCAAGCTGGGCCTTGAAGGACCAGTAAACAGAGACAAAGAGAACGGTGAGCAGGAGAGTAGGAAGATTATGTACGTGTACTCTACAGCAAACAGGAGGATTTGGTCTCTGTTGTAAGAGGCCCCACTGGCAATTTATCAATGTCTATTTGGGTTTATAAGTCAGTTCCTTATAAGTCTGGTTAATAGGAGTTGATTCCTCAGAGCTCGCTCATCCTTGGGTGAACTAATGCTCAAGTTTCAGAATGTGAGAGCTGAGCACCAAACCTTGGGCTTGTGGTTGAGCCACAAGTTCTTGGCACCCAAATGCCTGGTGCCCCATAGGCACTCAATGAGTGTTGTTTTAAATAAGTCAATGGTACCTCTAATCTGAATGGAGCTTTATAACTGACAGACAGCTTGCCCCTACGTTTCTTCACTTAATTCTTACAACTCCACTCTTTGGATGGAAGAACCGAAACAAAGATAAATGGTGTGTCTGTGGTCACTTGGCTAATAAGGGGCAGGACAGGATGGACAGGCTCCAAGTTCAGGGCTCTCCCTCCAGAATCCTGAGGTCAGAGGATAGGATGGTCTGACTTGCGGGACCAGAAGCAGCAGGTAAAGCTGGACGGATGCAGGTCTACCTCAAAACCGCCACTGGTGATGGCTGAGGGGGATTCAAAACCCCACTCCTGGTTCTGATAAGGATGGAAAGGAGAGCGAAGACTTACTATCTGGAGTCAGCTCAGCAGCTCAGCAGCTCAGCAGTCTCAGTGGAGACGGGAAACTCTCTCCACTGCTCTCCCATGGGTGCATCCCTCATTTTGAATTTGAGGTCACAAGGTCCAAAGACCCCAAGCTGTACCAAGGCCTTCTTATTTTAATTTTGTGCTTTACAGGCTGATTCAGCAAGGCCTTATCCCAAACACTGTCCTCCGGGCCTCAGCAAACAAACAACTCACCTGACAGGCCTATCGGCCGGAGCCCCACCAGCACTCCCCTCCACACATAATGCTGAGAACGGGGAAATTCCAGCTCTGCAGGACGTGAGACTCAGGGAACGGGGTCACGGGCAAGAAATGCTGGCGGGGCTCATTACAAACGTCTGTGCTGCTGGGGCATGTATTGTTTGGCTAGAAGGCGTAGGCTTCGCTCAGAGAGAAGGAATGTCCAGAAGTATTTCGGACAGTCAGAGGCATTCTCTGGAGCCAGCTACCCAGCTCTCCTTCACACCGACGGGTGGGAGCAACCAGCTGAAAGCACCAGCAAGCCTGCAAAAGCAGGATTCACACTCACTCCCTGCATAAATAAGCCAGCAAATCCCATGCCTTGACATGGCTCCACACACCTTAGGAGATCCTTGACCTTCAGGCCCCAGCTGAGGAGCTGGAGCCAGTGCCGTCTCCCTCTGTACAGCTGGTATACCTGGACGCTGTACAGCTGGTACACCAGGACCGAAGCCCTCTTCGTGGAGGCAGAGGGAGGAAGGCTGCCTGCCTTGTACAAGAGATATGATGGCAGCCACGACAATCTAGCCTGCCAGAAACAACAGGCACATGAAGGAAATATTTTTGCAACAAGTCAAAAATTCCAAGAACAGACTGATTGTCTCAATTGTCCCAGGTTCTTAGCCCTGTCTTTGGGATGTAGTCCCCTCCCATATTCAAGAGTCACCAAGTCCTGCTGTTTCCAGAGTGCCCCTTCCTTCCTGGTCCCCCATCCCCGTAAGCCAGGCAACACCCACTCACTGTGTGCCCGGCTCTGTGATGGGTACTCAGTGTCCCTGAGGGGCAGTGCTGTCCAGGACAAAGGACTCTCCACCTTCACCATCCAATATGGCATCCACTAGCCACAGGGGCCTATGTTCTGAACACCTGAAATAAATGTGGTGAGTGTGACCGATGAGCTGAATTTGTCACTTTATTTCATTTTAATTAAACCTGAATTAGCCACGTGCGGCTAGCAGCTATGATACAGGACAGCACACTTCCCAAGCTCTGCATTCAGCTGTCAGATTTTTAGGTCCTGCACAGCTTCTAGTCCCATCGATCAATCATTCCTTCCAATTATTGTTCACCTGGGTTAAATTGCTTGGTAAACACCTCATTTAAATTCTTTAAAAATTGAAACTGACCTACAACACTGTTAGTTTCAGGCACACAACAGAGCAATTTGCTGTTTCCATGCATTGCCAGATGATCACCACCCGCCTTGGTTTCAAAATTCCAGTCTCCAACTAAAAAGAACTAGGGCTCCGTGGAGAAATGATAGATTCCAGAGATGGGGTTAGGAAAGTATGCGATGAGGTCTGCCATCTGGTGTCAGAAAATGAGGCAGTGCTTAATGTGGACACATCCAGGGACAGGGAAGCCAGCTTGAATGAGATCCCCACTGGCCAAACTGGGGACAATTTGAATCTTGAAGTCAAGAATATAATTAACAGACTATGAACCGCTGCACGAAGCAGACAAACCTGAGTCCACACAGATATAAATAAACAGAAAAACTGAGGGAGAAAGGATACTGACCTTATTTCAAAGTACCCCTCAAGAAACACTTTTTTTTTTAGGCGGGGGAAGGTAATTAGGTTTGTTTATTTTTAATGGAGGTACTGGGGATGGAACCCAGGACCTCAGGCACGCTAAGTGGGTGCTCTACCACTGAGCCATACCCTCCCCCAAGAAACACTTCTTAATGATAGAAGGGAAAAGAATAATTGTGCAGCAAAGAAGCCAGGCAAAACCCACCTGATGACAACAGTGACCATCACTGGTGATGGGACACATCAAAGTCATCTGCCACCTGGTGGGATCTGATGAGGACAGCATTGCACAACCCAAATCTAATCACAAGGGAACATAAGACAAACCCAAAGTGATGGACTTTCTACAAAATGATGAGACTGTCCCTTCAAAAGTGTCCAGATCACGAGAGTCAAAGAAAGTCTAAGGATGTCTCAGACTGAAGGAGACTTGGGACACAGGACAAGTACACGCAGCAGGTGATCCTGACCTGGGTCCTTTACTATGAAGGATCTTGCTGGGATGAGGATCAGGTGGTAGTGATGTGTCAGGGTCAAGGGTCAATGGCCTCCTCTGTAGAACCTCCTTGCCTGTATTCAAATTACTTTTTTAAAATTCCACTTAAATGGATTTTGGCAAAGCACTCCTTGAAATTTTTCTTCATTGGCCAGTGATAAACGCTTAAGACCCACTTAACTCAACATCATCACTGGCACACGTTGTGGCTTTCCCCTTCCCTCTCCTGGACACTCTCACCCTCACCACCCAAGATCTCTCCTTGCCTTAGGACCACCTCCCTCTGTGTTTCCAGAACAGCGGCAGCCTCACTTTGTGCGTGAGGGTGAGGCAGTGGAGGATGATGGGAAACTCCACTCTCCTGGTCCTTCTCGGTCTATGTGTGTCCCGATTTTGAAGGCTTTCCACACACACAGCCCCGGCCCACGTAAGACCTAATTTTAGCGTTTTCCTGCTCTGAGACCACACTTTTGGAAAAGCAGGGGGCCGACCTGCCCGGGCGAGCCTCCCATTGTGACAGGCATGCGAAGTCAGGATGCGGCAGGCCGTCAGGATGTGACTCAGCATCCTGTTTGCAACGGCTGGGGCGGCCGGCAGTGTTGGCACCAAGCGCTGCCGCTGACTTCACCTCTCAAGACCACAAAATACTCAGGTTAATTGGCCACAGCATCAGCTCCCCCTGTGGGCTGCAGGCCCAAACCTAAGACAACCTGCTCGTCCGCCCATCACACTGGGTCTCCTCAAAAACACCCACCCACGGCATCTACCAGGAATTTTAAGGACACCATGAATCATGCAACTGATCTTGTTTCTCTCTTTGCTTTGACTCCTAGGAAGCTCAAAGTCAGATGTGTAGTCAAACTCCAGCAACTATACCAATGCTATGCCATGCATGCGACATACAAACCTTCCCCGACTTCATCTTATTTTCCCCTATGTTCTCCATGTCCCACTTTTCCAATTTTAAATTCTATTGTTTTCTATAAGTTTTATAGACTGTTTCAAATCCCTTTTGGACAGAGTTATATGGTAGGCACAGCACGCACATGTTACCTCTGGAGGGTAAGAATTCTTTTTTTACTTAACATGGAATCCCCCAAATTCCCAGCATTCCGCCCAGAACCCAACACAGATAGAGGCACCAAATTTACACTGGCTGAATTGCAGAAGCAAATAACTAAAAAAAACTGCCTCGGTTACCAGGTGGCTTCATGGGACACTTCTCCCTCCCACCACGTGCAGGTGGTGGGACTTGCACGGGGGTGCACAGGGCTTGGGGAACCCTCTCATCACGTGGTTCAGTGGCCTCCACTCCAGACCCAAATAGCCACTCCCAACTTCCACCTGATCAGACGCCATGCAGAACACCGGGCCTGGACCTCTGGGAGGAAGTGACAAGCGACTTCCAGAGACGGCAGCCTGCCTGCCTCTTTCCAAACCACACCAATCCTCCCTTGTGGGATTCTTACTGGGTCCCAACATGGGGAATCGCACCTTGAGTGATCTTGGCAAGGACGTGCTGAGGCTGACCGGGAATCACTCTAGCGCAGGGTGGCCCCCAGCATGGAGAGTCCCAGAATTTCCTTCTTTGAAACAAAGTCTTTTTAAAACGAGCTTCAGAAGTAGCCATTCAAGGGGAGGAAAAAGAAAATATTTTAAAAATCTGTAAAAAAGTAAAATAAAATAAATAAATCACACAAGACATGGTGCTTCCCAGACAGAAGTCTAGTACCAGGCTCAGTGTAACTTGGAGGGAAATAGGTCAAGCATTGGCTGTTTTTTCCCTTGGGATCCATGTGTCGACATTTTGGTCGCTGGTCTGGAATCCCTCTCCAAAGGGGAAGACGGTCAGGAAGGCAGCAGAAGGGACTCTCGCTCCTCACCACGAACAAGAGTACCTGCCATGTCCTGGGCGAGGACCAGACACTTACTCACGGCATGAGACTCCCTCTCAGCCTCACCAAAGCACCCTGAATCGAGGACTTTTCCTGGTTTGGGGAGGCCCGGTGGCTGGCCCGAGGTCACAGTCACAATCATGGGGTGCGGTATGGACTGGATGCAGAGGCCCTGCTCGTCCAGGCACAGCCCACCCGCAGGTCTCAGTAATTTACATGGACGTCTCCCGCATCACTGAGACTCACCCCCACGCCGCAGGGCAAGTTTTCCCATCAGCATTTCACCTCTGCGAGCGAACCATCACCAGTGCTCACCACGCCCCAGAGTGGGAGCCTCGCAGGCCAGACTCCAGTCCTGGCCCTCCACCCCACCCCGCCCAATCACTCAGCTCACCCTCAAAGTGGCTCCTCCTGCCTCTGATTAATCCTATTTTGATTAATCCTGTTTTCTTCGTGCAGCCTTCCTCAAAGCAGAAAGAGGCCTGTGAATGTCCTCCTAGTCTTAGGAATGTCCTAACAAGCTGTCCAAATCCAAAGACCTGACTGCAGCACAACATATGCCAAAGACCACCTTGCAAGGCGGGAGTCCCTTCTTTCTAGACGGCCTCTCCCTGCGTGTGGCCCTGCTCCTCGGGCGAAGCGTGCCTGGCCCCACGCTCGCTGAGGGGAAGTGGGTCTGAGCAGAGGGTCCACTTCCTCTCGGAGGCCACACCACTTCTCGCCATCTCAGGGTGACTCGGCGAGACGCCCCCCACACAGTCTGACCTTGCTCTCTGCACCAGAATAAGGGAGAGACTCTGGATAGTCTGTTACAGATCTACAGGGAATGATGAGAAGTGGTAACAATGCACACAGAACTAGTCTGACGGGGTGAGGACTCTCATTCCTGGATTTGGGAGCCACAACCCGATCTCTTTACAAAGAAGGAAGTGGGGGCCCAGAGCCCTGATCTAAGGCGGCACAGCAGATGACACATCTCAGGACAGAACCTGGGCTTCTGACCCCCTCCCATAGCTCTGCTCCACTTACCACGAGGGTGCTCACGGGTACCCCTGTCGCCTTTGAAGAAAGAGCTCGCACGAGCATTCTTGGTGTGCACACATGCTCCCCTGGTGTGCTAAGTACACAGGAAGAATGAGACCAGGGCCTCGGGGCAATCTTTTGAAGTCTAAGTACTGGTATTTGGAAAGTTTAATGAAACCTACTAGACTCTGAGCAAAATTCATTTTAAGTTAACCTTAATAAGTTTAATTACGTTCCAACAGAATCAAATTAACTCTTCACTTCTGTCCTCACATGTCCCTGCTCTGGGGTGAGTTTTCCAACACCAACAAAAAATAGTTAACTCATCCTGAAGGCATATTCTGATTTTAAAATCAAATGTTCCAACAAACTGCCAGGAATAATCCCTGAGTTAAACCGATAAGGGATAGCAAAACAGGACGGCGGCCCCAGGATGTTGAAAGTTCATGCACCAGCTGCCTATAAAGCCATGGGGGAGCGCAGGGAGGGTGGGGGGGGGCAGACAGCAAGGGATGAGCTGAACACAAGCTCACAGGTCCCCTGGGAAGGACTGGAGCAGAAAGGAAGGGACACAGGTTTCTAAGTCCCAGTGACCCATGTTTAAACCCTGGCTCGGGCCCCTCAGAAGGACAGTGCCCCACAATGAGGCAGACACCTGCTCTGGAGGGTCATGGTGATGACAAAAACGTGCCCAGGTGCACGAATCCCAGTGCCTGTACCCACAGGCCCCCAGTAAATGAGCTGGTACTGTTGTCCCTGGGTATGCAGGAAGGGGCGTTGACTGCAACTGTCCGTCTAAGTGGGGTGCGGGGGTCAGGAGGCAGGCCTGGCCTAAAGCTCACCAACGGCGGTAGGGCCTCTGAGGCTCAGGCTGCAAGCTTGGACGGCGAAGCCACGGGCCCTCTGGGAGGAGCCGGGAGGAGGGCTGCAGAGGCGGCTGCGAAGCAGAATGAGGCTGGGGACCTCTCAGAGGCTCTGTCTTCCCATCCAGGGAATGGGAACAGACCTGGTGCCATCCTTGCAGGATCTGTGCACAGACTACGTGAAAGAACACACCTGAGGCCACTCACCAAGCAGAGCCTGTCCGAGGGGCTCGCTGGTTTACTTTTTGTCCTTTGCACCTGCTCACACGCTGTTAACGTACCCGCTCATCTTACGGTCTTGCCTTCCCCAGCAGGGTGTCAGCCACAAGGGTAGTGGTTTCTGCGTTTGCTCACTGCTACATTCCCGGCTCCTAGAATGATGCCTGGCACATGGTAAGCACTCAGTAAAGACCAGGCTCATGAGGAGATTCGGATGGGGTACTGAGGTGGTCTCACCGTGCCTGGGCCGCCAAGCTGCAGGGGGAAATCGCAGGAAAAATCTCTCCGTCCTTTGCTTCCTTTCACTGAGTTCCTCAAAGTGGAACAGAGCTTGGAAAATTCAGTTTATGAGACCTCGACGGTCCATCCAATGCACACCAGGCACCGTGCGGGGAGAGGCCAGGAAGGCTCTGTCCTCAGCGTGGGCAGGCACCCTGGGCAGTGGCTCACGGCCCCGTGTTCAGAAGGGCCCCGAGCTGGTTAACACTCCACTGAAAATCTTAATCTATTTTTTAAAAAAGGGGCTCCTACACTAACAATAATATACCAGAAAGAGAAAGTTAAGAAAACAATCCTGCTTAAAACTGCACCAAAAAAAAAACTTAGAAATAAACCTAACCAAGGATGTGAAAGACCTACACGGTAACTATAAAACACCGATAAAGGAAACTCAAAGTGATTACAAAGAAATGGGAAGATAGCCCCTGCTCTTGGATTACAAGAACTAATATTGTTAACATGGCCATACTACCCCAATTCCTACAGATTTAATGCAACCCCTATCAAATTACCTATGACATTTTTCAGAGAACTAGAACAAGTAATCCCAAAATTTACGTGGAGCCACGAAAGACCCAGAATCACCAAAGCAATCCTGAGGAAAAAGAACAAAACCAGAGTCATAAACCTCCCAGACTTCAGACAATACTATAGAGCTACAGTAATCAAAACTGCATGGATTGGCACAAAATCAGACATATGGATCAATGGAACAGAATAGAGAGCTCAGAAATAAATCTACACACCTACGGTCAATTAACCTTTGACAAAGCGGGCAAAAATATGCAACGGAGAAAAGATAGTCCCTTCGGCAAGTGGTGCTGGGAAAACAGGACAGCAGCATGTAAATCAATCAATACACTCCCTCACTCCATGCACAAAAATAAACTCAAAATAGCTTAAAGACTTAAATATAAGACATGACACCATAAATCTCTTAGAAGAGAACATAGGCAAAACATTCTTTGACATAAATTATAATAATATTTCCTTAGGTCAATCTCCCAAGGCAGAATAAATAAAAGGAAAAATAATCAGATGGGATCTAATCAAACTTATAAGCTTCTGCACAGCAAAGGAAACCATAAACAAAATGAAAGACAACCTATGGACTGGGAGAACGTATCTGCAAGTCATGTGACAGACAAGGAGTTAATCTCCAAAATATATAGACAGTTCATACAACTCAGTAACAATAACAACAACAAAAAACAACCCAATCAAAAAATGGACAGAAGACCTAAATAGACATTCCTCCAAAGAAGACATACAGATGGCCAACGGGCACACGAAAAGATGCTCAACATCGCTAATTCTCAGAGAAATGCAAATCCAAACTATAATGAGGTATCACCTCACACCGATCAGAACGGCCATCATCAAGACATCTACAAATAATACATGCTGGAGAGGGTGTGGAGAAAGGGGGACCCGCCTACCCTGCTGGCGGGAATGTAATTCGGTGCAGCCACTATGGAGGACAGTCTGGAGGTTCCTCAAAAAACTAAAAATCGAACTACCGTATGACCACATGCCACACAGCAATCCCACCCCTGGGGCCTAGACCGGAGGAGACTCTAATTTGAAAAGACACGTGCACCCCAGTGTTCATGGCAGCACTATTCACAATGGCCACGACATGGAAGCAACCTCAGTGCCCATCAGCAGATGACTCTATAAAAACGGGCTGCACTATTTTCATTTTGCACCGAGTTCCACAAAGTATACAGCTGGTCCTCCTAGTGGGGATCATTTATGTACTTCGGTAAATGCTACAAAAAAGTCCCAAGCCCAAGGGAAACACTAAGGAGAGACAAATGCCTGGTGGGGGAAAAAAGAGAAACTCGGGAGAAGCGGCTACAGGGAAGTGAGCTGAAGGAGGTACCAGCGGGGCACTTGCGAACTGTCTACGACGGGAGAAGAGATCACGTTTAACTCCGACAGCAACACTGTCAGCCGCAGATAATTTTGGCTGTTGGTAAGTGAGGTCTGTCCAAGGTCATGTGACAGCCAGGTGAGGCGACAGGCGACAGAAGTGGAAGCCAAACCCAGACCTACCCGTCCCCAAGGCCAAACTCATGGGAAGAAAAGGTCTACGGGTCAACAGAGGTGATATTTCAGAGGCCAAATATGCAACGTGGGGACGAACGCAAGAGACGCCAAGCCTCCGGGTGTGGACGAGCATGCGGGTGCTGAGAGGAGTGAATGGACAGTCTCTGGCCACGTCTGCAGGCTCCTGGGGCTCCTGGCCTCTTCTCACAGGACCTAACACCCCTCCAGCCGGCATCACCTCTACATCAGACATGTCTGTAACACCGAACGGAACCCTACTCGTTTGCTGTTTTCTCTGCTTTAGAATGGGGCATCTCAAGAACTCACACGGACTGAGACTGGTGGGCAGATGGTGAGATGGCCCAAGACCCCGGCCCCTGGTACGGGCGCCCTGGGTGAGCCCCCTATGCTGAGTATGGGGGGCCCGAGAACCAGATGGGAGAGGTGCTCCCTTCATTACGTTATACCCTGAGGCAAAGGGGATGGGATGTCCCCCCACCGACGGCATTCAAACACAAGACTGTCTGTAGCAGCAGATTCTCCTGTTGGCCTCAAAGAAGCAAGTTGCCAGCCACGGCTCCTCAGCTGCAAGACAGTGCACTCTGCCAAGAACCAGTGTGAGCTTGGACGAGGGCCCATGCCGCTGATGAGACCCCACCCCAGGCCAACACCTTGACTGCAGTCACAAGAGACCCCCAGCAGAAGACCCAGCTCAACTGTGTTGGATTCCTGGCCCACAGGAGCTGCAAGGTAATAACTGTGTATCATTTTGGACCACTGAGCTTGTGGTAGCTTGTTACGCAGCAGTAGGTAACTGACACAGCAGGCTGCTGCACACAGCCTGATATGGCAGGTGCTCGACATCTCTTGGCTGGACTTAACCGGACAGACTCTCAAAACGAATAGTCAAGTGTAGGCTAGGAAACTGGAAAGAAAGGCAGAGAAGAACCCCTAAGGGTGAAGAAGAGGTTCTGAATGGAGTTGGGAAAGTGTGGTCTGCAGAGTAAGGGCACACCAATCCCCACTCCACCCTGACGCTGTCGAGAAGGAAAGAAGTCACAACCACATTTCAGAAGGTTATCTGGAGATCGGGTCTAGGGAATTCTAGGTCAAGACCAGAAGGCAGAGGGAGGGTAGAGGGAAAGGCAGAGGGGTAAGTCCACAGTTTACCATGGAAACCAGATAAACAGAGAAGACAAAATCCTGCTGCTTGGGTAGGCAAGCAAAGAAATTAAAAGAACACTAATGAACATTTTCACGTGCTTGACTTGGAAACACTGGATAAAAAAAAAACAAAACAAAATATTCACTCCTGAGTCACACTCTGGAAGCAACGCAACCATATTCTCTCCCCAGGGATCTGCCTGGCACACAACCACTTAATGTCTCATGCCAGACTGAGGCAGCTCCCAGGACAGCAAGGGAGCCAGGAGCCGCTGCCAGCGGGGCCATCTGCTTACCGATTCCCACAGTCTGAACAGCATGGCTTCCCAAAGGGGACTGCTGCAGTCTGCACTCCCGGAGAGCAGGGGAGAGGGGAGTGAGGACTGATCTACATTGCTCTGCACCACTCAGCTTCCCTCTGGGCAGGCGGTGATCAGTTCTCAAGAGGTCTCCCAGAAGGCCTTCAGAGAAACCATCTAGATTACAGCACTGGGTCTGCAAAGGATGCATTCCTATTTACATCTTACAGGGATGTCGCCAGGTAGAGGATGAAGGCTGGTCCACTTCACAGGGCATCCACGGGAGTGGTCCTCCCAGGGCTGGTCCAGCCCGACGCACTAGATGCAGCACCTGCAGGGAGCCGGACCCTCTACTCCTGGGCCATGAAACCAACACTAATAGGAACCCCCTCTTCTGAAGACCAAGCATAGCCCATCGTGAACCTGGTTCTGTGCAAGGAGTCCCCACAACCTGCTTGCCAACCCCGAAAGGCTGCCGTTTTATCCATTTTACAGACAGAACAACGGAGACCCACAGAGGCACAGTAACTCCCAGAAGTAAAAGAACCCGGCTACCAGGGCAGGAGCCAGTTTTCCAACCTACATCTGCCTGACTCCACATCCCACGTCTTTCCTCTACGCCTTGCTCTTTCTCTTACACGAATGCAATTAAACGCAGAATCAAAACAAAGTCAATACTTTAAACTGTGGAAGTGCTGCGTGCAGGCAGAGAACTAAGACCCTATCAGTTAGGGACAAGAGCACAGGGACCTGCCAAGGAAGGCAGTGGGTGGCAGGGCACCCGGCACACAGAGAGACCGAGAGCCACCTGCCGAGGAGAGGGAGGCCACAAAAGTTTGGGGTGGGAGCACGCTGAGCTGGCCATGAGGACTGCAGCCAACTGGACAAGGAACTGGCTTAGAGAAACAGGATGGTCAGGGAGCAGGGGGTGGGACTGAGAAACAGCACGTGTGTGAGAGGCAAGGCCAGCAACAAGGGTGAAGGAGGAAAAGAGCGTGGGGACCAGGAGGTAGAAGCATGGGGCACTTCCAGACTGGTGTCCCTGACAGTGGGCACAGAGGGAAGGGTTGATGGGTGGCCCCTCAGTGGAACAGGGGAGGTACAAGGACCTGACAGATGATGCCACCAGGGGGCACCAGGGAGGAAGAGCACAGGTGAGACAGAAGATCCGAACCACAGGAAAACGACAAGGTCTCACTGCTTAGCACAGCAAACTATATTCAGTATCTTGTAATAACCTATATTGATAAAGAATATGAAAAAGCACATACATATATAACTGGATCAAAATGCTGTACACCTGGAACCAGCACAACATTGTAAATCAACTATACTTCAATTAAAAAAGACCCAATCCACGGACACAGCAATTTACTGGCTCTGGGCGAGTCCAAGATAACTTCTCAGAGGACCCAAAAGATGAAACTATCAATTAACGGTAAACAGAGGGGCGAGAAGAGGAGAGACGAACAGCCTACTGGCCCCACTTCTCCTTCCCCAGCACCCAAATCAGGTCCTTTTATCTTCAGGATCAACATGAAGGAAAGAGAAATCTCTCCCCAACTCTCCTTCCCCTCAGAGGAGCAAAAAAAAAGAAAAGAAAAACAAAAGACCGACCCTTCCAAGAGTTTCTCTCTTGGAGAAACTCAGAAAGCACAGGGCTGAAAATGGAAATCTACACGTGGAGGTGAACGAGTTTCAGTCAACACTTAAACCAGGACACCAGAACCTGCGCTGTTTGGTGAGCAGGTTGGAAAGCAGGCTGGTGTCCTCTGCCTAAAACAAGGAGTGGACATCAAGGTGACTCAATGAAAGGGGTGCCTGCAAGGATGAGCCCAGATCCCCGACTCCAGCCTGGGTCTCTCGGGGTTCACGGTGGCGCTGGGGACCTGCTGGGAGGGATGGGACTCACGGTGGTCATCAGGGTGGTATAACGTCCTGGGAGGCAAGGCACCACCACAGGTTAGCAGGGGTCCTGGGTTCCAGCCTCGGTGCTGCCTCTAACCGTTACCTGGGCGACCTGAGCAAGTCCCCACACCTGTACGTCCAAGACAGCTGTTCAGCTGAGCCACCCAACTGGTCCCCAGAGAGGCGGCGTCACATGATATCCTCAGGCGTTACAGGGCACCAAGGCTCAGCTTTGAGTGCAACCTTGGGCCTCACGTTCCTCCCCTGTGAACTGGGGGAATACCCCCTCATAGGGCTGCTGTGAGGATTCAACTTGGCAACACGGAGAGCTGCTGCCACGCCACTTCCCTTCCCTTCCCTCTGTAAGGTCCTCTCCAGCGCCAAACTGTGCAGAGAAAGGGGCCTTTGACTGGCCAGCAGCACATACACATTTTCCTAGTACTGCTATTTGTAAGTTCTTTATTAATGGAAACAATTCAAAACACTATGCTGTCAGCCAAGGAAGGGCAATTGGAATAAAACAAAACAAAACATAGTTCTTTGCCCCAAAGACTAGCTAAGAAAGAACTAAATACTACCTCTCGGGCAAGAGTCCCGAAAGAAAGGGATGAGCTTGAGGGGGAGAAGAGAGTCCAACTTCTGGTAAGGGCTAGAGAGAAGCTCAGGGCGCAGGGACGACCCTCCCCCCGCCCCGCCAAGGCGGTCAGCAAGCCCTCCTCCCAGCTCTCCCTACCCCAACAGTCTCTAAGAGCCGACCTCCACTTCTCCCCCTCCCTGCCTCCACCTGGAGAGCCAAACTCATCTACAACACGGCCCATTACTGCCCCCACTTGGGAGTCCGGTTGATTCCAGCCTCGGAACCCTGAGCAACCAAAACCCCCCGGGGTTGACCAGTACACGTGTCACTGCCGCTGGTCCTCCCTCCAGCAAACCGTGAAAACAAAGCCCCGGCAACTGTAAGAAGACATCTCTTTGACTTCCGCAGGCTGTTATTTCCCGACACACGTGAGCTTTGGAAATAACGGTGCCACGATAAAAGTGACTGTTCTCCCTCCCTTCCCTCAAACACACAGACAACTTCAAAGATGGGTGAGGCAGAGGCCCACCGCTTCTGCATGTGAGTGGAACCAGGAGAACACCCCGCTCTCGGTAATGACCCCAGTTTCTCAACACCTGTTTCCTTTTCCAGTTAATTTTCCTCAAACCTCCCAAGATGAAGCAGACATTAAAAAAAAAAAAAAAACCAAAACTGCACCTTTGAAATTCTGTTTACTTTTTTAAACTCTAAGAGTCAGAGTTTGAGACTGGCTTCCTGGTGCAGAAGAATACATTATCCAATGAAGGGCTAAATCTTCTGTAAACCAACAAAACACCTAATTTTTGGCAAATAAAAATGCACCTGCTTGTGAGTACAGTAACTGAGGACAACTAGGGGAGCCTTTCAAATGAGCACACCTAAAGATTTCTCACCAGCACGCGCACGCATGCACACACACACACACACCCTGAATTAATAAACAAAAGGGAGCAAAGGTTGGAGTGAGCCCCCGTGTGGCGGAGGAAGACCGAGGAGGCAGCGCCTGCTGGGAGCAGAGTGTTAAGATCCACGTTATTGAAAAATGATCTTTTAATTTAAGGCTCAAGATGGAAAATCATGAACCAGATGATACTATCAAGGAAAACTTAATTGATATCATAACCAGAAAAATTAACCAACTTCCAGAAGCAGACAGGAATCTGCTTGAAAATGGATCAACATATTTTGGACTTAGTGCTGCTCTCTGTGGCCTACTAGCAAATAGTCTTTTTCGACACATCTTACATGTGACACAGGCTCGTATAGCTGCTGGATTACCAATGGCAGTGATCCCATTTTTGACAGCACACATATCTTACAAAGGTTTTGTAAGTTTACCTTTGAATACAGGTGATCTGCAATGTGAAACTTGTACCATCACATGAGGTGGATTAGTTGGTCTTATTTTTGGTGGTCTGTACCCTGCTTTCTTGGCTATACCTGTGAATGGTGGCCTAGCAGCCAGGTATAACTCAGTCCTGCTGCCAGAGAAAGGAAACATCTTAAATTACTGGGTTAGAATTTCTAAGCCTGTCTTTAGAAAGATGTTATTTCCCATTTTGCTCCAGACTGGGTTTGCAGCATACCTTGGGTCTAGACAATATAAAGCACTTATAAAGGCTCTTCAGTTACCCGAACCCAGCCGAGAAATTCAGTGATTGTTAAGCAAATGCATACACAAAAATAAAATTGTTAAAAAAAAAGGGGGTGAATGTTTCAAATCAGCAGTGTGCTTGCTGCAGGATGGGAAAGTGATAGCCAATTATAATGATTTTTTTTTTTAAGCAGAGGTAAAATCTGGAAGGAAGGATACCAACATATTCATCACAGGTAAAGCCAGGGTGGTTGGAATACTGGCAGTGATTTTCCTTCTCGTCTAAACATTGCATAATGTTAGCAAAGCTGCTTATGGTTAAAGGTTTGTATCATTTTTAAAGCCGTTCTTTTTGTCTCTGTGTTCTGTACCATTTTGAAGGCCCTACTAAAAAGCCGGTGTTCTCTTTCTCGAGGCTTCTCCCTTTAGGAAAGGAACAAGAGTATTTCCTACCTGCTTGGGAGAAAGACTTCAGAATGAACGCTCTCAGTCTGCTTACCTGAGGTTTAACTTGCGTTCCTCATCGCTGCCAGCCTCCAACTGCAGAGAAAGAAGAGAGAAAGGATGTCACAGCTCAGACACCGCTATCAACAAGCCTCAGACACAAGGCTCACATTTTCTGCTCTGGTGTCTGAAAAAAGATACAGATGTCCAGGAAACCTGGCTCCTTCTAAAAAGCCGCACCCGTTCCTTCCCAGGCCTGCTCTGCTGTTCCTTTGAGTAATTTCCTTGGAGGAATATTCAGGTTTCCTGATGTTGCCCCACACGTTTTCCCCGGAATTGCAGCTCGATGCCTGTTAACAGGGTGTTCCTACCTGGCACTGTCACTCCACAGGCTCGTTCAGCCCCGAGTTTTCTATTTTCCAAGGTTGCTTTGGAGCTTATCCTGTTTCCCTTTTTTTTCGGGGGGGGGGGCAACGTCTTAAGAGAGTCTGTTTCCTCTTTGAAGCTCAGCACCAGCTGAGTGATCAACACCGCTTTAAGCCACAACACGCAAGTTTAAAAAAACAAAAAACAAAAAAACCCACCATTCTTTTGATAATGGAAGGTGGCCAGGATCAGGGTGTCTGTGGGTCTCGAAAGCTCTTGATGGTACTCAGAAAGGCTTAAAAGTTTAATAGAGGAGGGGAGGGTATAGCTCAGTGGTAGAGTGCATGCCCAGCACGCACAAGGTCCTGAGTTCAATCCCCAGGACCTCCATTTTTAAAAAAAAGTTTAATATAAAATTTTTGAGGCTATTGGTTTATTTATATACATGAAAGAAAGGGACATTTAATATTTTCCAAAAGTTACAAGGCCAAAGGGTTACTCCAAAAGTAACCATGATTTAAGCTTTGACTGCAATTTTATTTTTCAAGGAGAAAACTCAAATGAGAAGAAAACAGCCCTCCAAATTCAACCCTCTCCAAAAAAAAAACTACACATGGCTGATATTTGGCATGTTTGGTACGTTCCACGGAGGAGCCCACTGAATGGGAAACCTGGAAAGCAGTGACAGCTGGGAGAGATGTAAGGCTGACTGAGGACAGAAACCAGACAGAAGCCGGAGGTTGGGGGGGGGGGGTAGAGGGTAGGGAGATAATGCAGGTAGGGGTCTGGGCAGCAGGGACACTCGCCAGAGTGTTAACTTCACCAAGGATTGCGTCCAGCAGAGGGTCCTGGAATTCCTGTGCTGTAGAAAGATAACGTGGGCATCATACTGTGCAGAGGAAGACACTGGGGAATAATCAGACAGTTCTCACGCTCCCTAACCCACGCTGAAGGAGAATTGGAAAAACCAGGGAAGGCTCTGCTGACCACAGGGCCCCCGACTTCGTTCCCAACGTGAAACACACACAGTACAACTCGCACAACCACAGGAACCAGGCGATGTTGGGAGGGTGCTCCTGGCATCCAGTGCACAGAGGTCAGCGTGCAGCTCTACCTCCTCCAAGACTCAAGACAGGACACCCACAACAGAGGACTTGCTGGCCCCCATGTCAGCAATGCTGAGGTTAAGAAACCCTGATCCAACCCCCCCAAAAAGGACTGGAGGGCTGCCCACAAAAAATGAGTCACCTCGAACGTTTGTCAAAAATCACAGTGTTACAACCCATTCCTGAAACTTATTGATTTATCTATTCTTGGGCTCTCTGCCTGTTCTCACAAAAGAATGCGATAGGCTAACAGTAAAATGACCTAAATGAAATAATTTAGAATGGACAGGTGGGGAGGTGTACAAAATTAAAAGGGAGGGAAGCACTGTTGGGCAGGTCAGGCTGTGACTTCCCTCAACTGCCCAAGTGGTACAGCAGGACCACGGGCTGGGAAAGGAAAAGAAATGCCCTGAGTGTCTCTGACTCAATGAAGGGGACACATTTCAAGGAGTGAGGAAGTGATCTGAGGATACAGACTTCAAAACCATTTAATTCTTGCTCACAGAGAGTCTCAGGATGAAGGGCAATGGAAGGTCAGTGATTCCAGAGAAGAAAGCTACAGATGCCCAAGAACACACGTAAGAGGGAAGCCAGCCCTTTCGGAGGAGCTGAGCCCCAGAGAGAAGCAACCCGAGGAAGGCGAGACCAGAGGCGGAGCCGGCCTGGCCCACGTTTCCTGACTCTGTGTGCACACACCTGCCCTCTCCGTTCCTTCTTGCATCTTCATGCCTCACCCCACCTGGAAGAAAGCCCCACCTTCTCAGGAACATCCCAGCCTCCGCTCATTCCCTGGGCCACTAATGCCGCTGACTTACTTGGGTCAAATAAAAGCTGGTTGAGTTTTATTCTGTATGTAGCAGGTCACTGGCACCTGGTGAAAATAATACTTTATATAATAATTTAAAATGTATCCAGTGGAAACAACCCCAATGTCACCCCCCCCCAAAAAAAAAAATCCATAGAGTGGAATATTACTTGGCCATAAAAGGGAATGAAGTACTAACACGTGCCACAACACAGCTGGGCCTTGGAAACATGATGCTGAGTGAAATAAGCCTGACACGAAAGGCCACACAGTGTCTGATTCCACTTATATGAAATGCCCAGAACAGGCAAACCCACAGAGACAGAAAACACATTAGTGGTTGCCTAGAGTTGGTGAGAGCAGGGCAGGGATGGGTGGGAGGGAGGCTGTGGGTGATGGATGGCTAAGGGGTGAGGTTTCTTTTTGGGGTGATGAAAATGTTCTGGAATTCACGGTGACGACTGCCCAACTTTGTGCACATCCTAAAACCCACTGAGCTGCGTACTTTAAAACGGTGGATGTATGGGATGTGAATTATCTCTCAGCTAGAAAATAAAATAACAAAATAAAATTTTACAATGTGTCTAAGGCAGGAATAGATCAGGTGTAAGGTAACGGAGGCAACGAGTGGGGTTTAGAATCAGAGACCTAGGCCGAGAGGCTCTCTGTCTAACCCCTTCCTGCAGCTTAACTTTTCACTCACCTTACATCATTTCTGAGAAAGGACCGTGAGATTAATGCAGGGAAGTACTGTTAACTGCAAGGCAGTAGAGTAGGAATGATGTGGGAGAAGAGATATTTCTGGGGGGAGGAGAAGCTACTGCAGCCTAACTTCCCAGCTGCAGGCTGCTGGCCACCATGCAGAGGACAGGCTGTTGGAATCATCCATTTGCAGGCAAGGTAACTCATTAACGGCCTCTCCTGGAGAGGAAGGGGTTGTGAGGTTCAACCTTGCAGCCACTCGGAGAATGTCCCTGCCAGTCCCAGCAAAACAGGCCCACGAGCTGCCCCACCAGGAGCCGGCAGGACAGACAGGGCTGCTAAACCCCAGACAGGTCCTCCTCTCCCCCAGACACACACAAACCTCTCCGTGTTATCACTTAACTTCCTCCAAGGAGAAGGGGCTTGAATTGCCCTGATGCTGGCGGGGCCACTTCCTGGGTCTGCAGGGCCCCTCCTCCAACCTCCTTTCCCTTCTCTAAACAGTTCCCCATCTCCTCCTCCAGCTGCTGCGTCTGCAGGTCAACACTCGGCCTGGCCATGCATGTGAGTTTAGACCAGAGGCCTTAACCGGTTCTCCTGCTCAGAGGCCTCAGGCCCAGACTAGCGCAGTCCAGCCCAACTGTGCACTCGAAGGACCAATTCCCCAGTTGACCCAAGAGCACAGAAGAGCCGGCCCCACACAGGCCAGGTCGCACGCAGACCCACAGAAACCCGCATGGAGGCACTCTCAGCACCAGAAAGCATTCGTGCAAACGCAGAAACCCTAGAATCGACCTCAGGCACACAGCCAGATACACATAAACATGCAGCCGGGAACTACAGCACAAAAAGGAAAAACCCAGACTCAGCTGCACATGTAAGACACATAGTCACAGGGGCTGAGTCTGAGCTCATTCGGCCACTGTCACACACTGACATGGACCCCTGAGAGGCACAGCCACTAACGCCCAGAGCCAGAACTCCAGGGGCATGCGGTTGGGGAAACAATCTCACACATTCACACGGGCACCCCGGTGCCTCTCCCACAGCATCACTCAGGCACGGTTCCCAGCAGACAGGCCAAAGAGTCACACACAGGGACAGGCACACGGCCCAGCACACACACAGCCCAGCACACAGGGGAAGGGACTAGAGCAGCCACAGGAGCATCTCAGAACCGGCATCTCACACACAGTCACCCAATCAGGAGTCCGGATCCCACATCCCAGTATCCCGCACAGTCACCCCGCCCCGACGGGGGTCCCTGTCACACACACACACAGCCTCATGCAGTCACCCCCACCCGGGGGTCACACCCCCTCACACCGGCACACAGCCTCCTGCACAGTCACCCCAGTCCGGCTGCCCAGGCGGGGTCGTCCAGCGGGGACCCCGCAGACCAGGGACCCCTTGAAGCTGCCCCGGCACCCATCGCCCCGCACTCGCGGCCCAGGCCTGGAGCGGCGGCGGCGGCGGCTGGGCCGGGCCGGGGCCGCGGGCCCGGGGCTCACCTCGCTGTTGCTGGCGGAGGAGGCGGCGCTGGGCGTGGGCGAGCGCTGCAGGGTCACCAGGGCCATGGCTGCGGCGCGGCGCACGGGCGCCACCGAGGCCTCGGACGAGAGCCGCCGCCGCCGCCGCCGCCACTGCCGCCCGGGCCGGGCCCGGGGCGCTCCAGGAGCCGCGCGCGGGCGGCCGGGCCGAGCCGGGCCGGGCCCGCCCCTCCCCCTAGGCGTCCGCCGCCGCCCCCGCCCCCCGCCTCCCGCGCCGGCGCGCGCCGGGCCTGAGCGCGGGGAGAGGGGGGCGCGGAGGGGGGGAGCGGCCGGGGCGGGGCGAGGGGCGGCGCGCGTGCGCGGCGCGGGAAGCCCGGGCCGGCCAGTCACGTCCCCCGCGCGCCCGGTGCGCGCGCTCGGCTCCCGGCGCCCAGCCCGCGCCCCCGAACCTCCAGCCTAGGGACCGGGAGCGCGTGCGCTGGCTAGTGAGTCGGTCCCGGAGGCCCAACCCCTGCGCAGGAGGGGAAACTGAGACTCGGAGGCCCTGCCGCCTGGAATGCGCCGGGCGGGGAGGCACAGGGACCGGGAAATAAAAACCTCCTGGTGCCTGCGCCCTGAACCCCAACAGGCAGTCTGCACAAATTCCTTCCTTCATTCATTCTTTATGAAATATTTATTTAGGACCTACTAAGTGCCGGGCATGGAGTATCCAACAGAGAGCAACACAGATTAGGCCCTCTTTTCAGGGATTCCATAGAGGTGAATCAAATTACCAGGCACATTTTAAAAAGTATGTTGCCAGTTTTTTAAAGTGAATTTCTTATATGCGTCCAGAAATCCAGCCAACTCCTTGGGAAGTCAAGGAGCGCTTCTTAGAAAAAGGGGCATTTGCTCTGAGGACTAACAGATGAGCAGGATTAACGGGTGAAGGGAGAGGATACTGCTCTAGGGAGGGGGTGGGGGAGGGCCTGCACAAAGGCCCGGAAACTGGCTGGGGAGGTTGTCCGTCAGAAACCGGATCCTAGGGTTGGAGGAGAGGGAAAGTGGTGAGAGTCGGAGTGCCCTCTAGAAAGCTCTGGCTGCCGCCTGGAGAATGGACGACGGGGTAGAGGGGTGAAGGGAGACCAGGCACCGGCTGCTGCTGTCGTCCTGAGGGGACGTGACTGATATGGGTATGGAGAGAGGGACCTGGAGTAAGATACTAAGAAGGTGGTACTGGCTTGACTCCCTAATGGAAATCTTCACTTTCATCCAGATCCCCTCCCTCACCTCTGTCGCCACACGCTCATTGTACAAGCATCCACAGATTTACTGGTCCAGCCCTGCTCCCCATCTCAGCCAAGGGCTCCACTATCCATCTTACTGTCCAACCAGCAACCTAGGCAGCCTCCTGGATCCCTCCCCCTTACCCCAGATCCAGGGACTGGGACCATCTGCATATTCCCTCAGCATCCTTCATCTCAAAGGTGGTTCTCAATGGGGCCACCACAGCCCCTATGGAGCGTTACAGAGTGTTGTAGGGTTTGGGTTTTGTTTTTTTAATTTGTGGGAATATTTTTGGTTCTCATGCAGATGAGGAGGGGAGAGCTATTGGCGTTTTGGGGATTTAGAGGACAGAAGCCAGGAATGCTAAAAATCCTGCAACGCACTGGACAGTGCCCCTTTCCCCCCCACCAAGAAAAATTGCTCCATTTCATCAGACTCCTGTGTGGGTGAAAAAAACGTTCATAATTATCTGCAGCCAGAACCTAACTCCATTTTTACACATCAGCATAAAGTCTTTTTCTGCTGAATTTTCAGAAATGCAACTATGTTCAAATAGAGTGATGGATATACTTTGCATTGTGTGAGAGCTTTGTCAGGAGCTGTTCATCATTTGGGAAAAAGGGTTTATAGAGGGAAACACTACTCGTAATACTGGAGAAGTCAACCCAACACGCCGGCATCTATAGCTGGGCTCGTGGTGGACAGACTCCTGTACTTTTTCAGCACTTATTTTAAAATGTCAAGTATAAGACAAAATTACAGGCAGTATTTAGTTGACTAGTGAATATCTTACTTGTCAAAGCCGAACTCATTTATTAAGAACAGACACACAGAAGGTAGAGGGTATAGCTCATTGGTAGAGCACGTGCTTGGCAGTGTGCATGAAGTCCTGGGTTCAATCCCCAGTGCCTCTGCTAAGGGATAAATAAATAAGTAAATAAATTTTTAAAAATGAAAATAAAATGCATATAGAAACACAAAGGACCTAGAATGGTCAAAACAGTTTTTAAAAAACAGACACACTTCAACAGAACGTTGTAAATCAACCATACTTAAATTTAAAAACAAAAAAACAAAAAACGAGACACACTTCTGAGACTTCCCTGTGTCCTCCTTGTGCCCAAGATTTTACATAATGAAATGGATGTTTGTTTCATTGTGATGAATTCTTGTATGTTAGGGCACTAAAGATTTTGGGGTTTTTTTTTCAGATTATGCTTGGAGGTCACCTTTATTATCTATGTATTTGTTGCTGGTTAGTGAAGTCATCATCACAAGCTAGCTGCAAAAGGGGTGTGGGGTTTTATGGTTGAGAACCTTAGGCTGGTGGTTCTCAAATGTAAGGTTTGAGAATCCCCTGGAGTCAACGCAGACTTGAAGGCCCACCCTCCAGAGTTTCTGATTCTCGCAGTTTTCAAGGAGGCTAGAAATTTTGCATTTCTAATCAGGCCCTAGTGACACTGACGGTCCAGGTCTGGGGACTGCAGTTTGAGAACCGCTCCCTGTACAAATGCCAAGGCCTCCTTACTGGTCCTCTCCAATTCATCAAGAAATCTGTACCAAGCTCTGATCCTGCCTCCCAGAGAGCAGCAAGCCCTAATTCCCCTACCCTGGCCCTACTCACCTTTCTACCCACCCCCACTGTCCAGAGGGCCTCCCCTCCCCTTCTCACTTCCTCTTATAGCTGAGGGGCCTCTTCCTCTCACAATTTACTCTTGCCAGATACCACCTCCAAAGAGCTCTCCCTGTCCCCTAGGCTGGATGCAGCATCCTTCCCAGAATTTCATAGCTCTCCCCCCTTCTACCCCAGACACATAGCAAGTGTCCCTCAGTGTTGTCACAGCTATGGCTCTGCCTTGTCACATAGTTTCTAAGAAAAACCTCAGGAGCTGGTCTGGGACCAGGGTGAGGGCACAAAATGTAAGGGGGCCACCAAAAATACACCAACAACAGAAACCCCAGTAACCAAGAGGACTGTATTTTAAAGAATCAAAAGTTATGCAAAACACCTGCAATGAACAAAATGTCAACATTTTAAATAACTATGAGTTCCGTATATTACTGATTTTTTTCTAGTGCCTTGGCCTCCGATGCAGCACAACAAGGCACTTTTCCTGATCCCGTCTTGATTTGACCCTGTCTTTATTTAAAATTTTGATCATTCTAACCCCTTCTGTGAAAACACCCTGTGGGCTTGCTTTGTGGCCTGCAAGGCGGGGTGGGGAGGCAAAAAGAGAAGAGAGAACCCCCTGGTCTGTAGGCTACAGGAAACCCCAAGGAGTGGAGGAGGGGAACCAGCTGTAAGAGGCAGCTCCAAAGTTTTCTTGCATCTGGTAGAGCCCTTTCCATTCTGTGTCACCATCATTATTTTTTCTTTGTAATTTATTTAATTATCTTTGACCTTGTCCTTGCAGTCTCAGCTCAGTTTTGCAACTATTAAAAAAGAGCAAGTTATTGAGTTATTTGCTGTCTGCTAGGTGGTAGGCAAAGTGACTTGCAAACGTGTTGGGAACTTGGGTTTATTCACATGTGAATGTTCCCCAACTCTGGCTCTAGGGCCACCTCCTCCAGGAAGCCTTCCCTGACCCGAGGCTGGATGAGGCGCCCCTTATCTGTGCTTCTGCAGCCCCTCTGCTCCCTCCTGGGTTGAGCATCTTCATTTATTTCTCACCACATTGGTGTGGTTCTCATTTCATGGCTGAGGAAGTAGATGCAGAGTGGTTTAGTTACACACCCAAGGTCACATAGCTAGGGAGTGGTGACACTGGCATTTGGACACATTTTTTTTTATATACTGTGGAACTCAGACAAAAGGCAATTTCTCCCCTCTGGGAGATGGGAAGAGAACTCTACAGATAGTTCCCTTTTTAGACCAACTAATTTGCAATTTAGAGGTAGTAGAGGTCTGGTAGACAGAATAAGGGTCTCACAAAGATGTCCATATTTCAATGCTAGGAACTGGTGACTGTGTTTCCTGGTGGTAAGAAGGACTTTGCAGGTATGATTAAATTAAGGGTGTTGAGATGGGGAGATTATCCTGGATTATCTAGGTGGGCCTGATATAAACCCAAGGGTCTTTGTAAGAAGGAGGCAGAAGGATCAGAATGAGAAGTAGGAGATGTGAAAACACAAGCAAGAGGCTGGAGTGATGCGAAGAAGGCTGTGAGCCAAGGGATGCGGTGGCCTCTAGAAGCAGAAGGCAAGGGAGTGAACTCCCCTCTCATAGTCTCCAGAAAGAACACCGTCACCTTGATTTTACACTTCTGACCTCCAGAACTACAAGTGATTAAGTTCCTGTTGTCGTAAGTCACTGCATTTCTGGTACTTGATTGCAGCCACCATAGAAAATGAATCTAAAAACGAAACTACTCATACACTGTGTTAGAAAAGAAACAACAGACCCCAAATGGAGTCGCTTGCGCTAAGACCCACATCAGCAAACTTAAGACTTGAGACCTAACCTAATTGCAGTTGCAACCTCCCTGGGGAATGTAGTCTTAACTGGTCAGTCTGGAATTTTCTGGTTAGCACCCAAGAGGCAATTTGCCACATAACCCCCTTCTGTCGCCCATCTGTAAGTTACTTAAGCCTGAAACAATCCTCTCCCCACTTCTGCCTATGAAGGCCTTTCATTTTGTACAGCTCCTTAGAGCTCTCTTCTCCTTGCTAGCTGGGATGCTACCGGTTTATGAATTATTCAATAAAGCCAGTTAGATCTTTACGGTTACCCAATGCCATGGTGATACAGGCAAGTGGGGTGCGAGAGGATGGCTGTGTCCCAGATCTCAGCTGAGGCCCTGGGATGCTCCCCGACAAGTGAAGGTCTGTGGCTTCCCACAGGAAAGAATTCAAGAGGTAGCAACAGTGGAGTGAAGGTAGATTTATTCAGAGAGATACACACCCCATAGACAGAGTGCCGGCCACGAGGTGCGGGGTTACCATTTTTTGTGGGCTCAGTAACTTCATATGCTACTGTGGGAGGATCATTCCAACTACTTTGGAGAAGGGACGGGGATTCCCAGGAATTGGGCTACCGCCCACTTTTTGATCTTTTACGGAGCCTGAGGGAGTGCCACTTAGCACGCTAATATATTACAATAAGCATATAAGGAAGGGCAAGGTCTACTGGAAGTCAAATCTTCCACCTTTTTGGGAGGAAACTTCCCATTGGGAGTTGAATCTTCCGCCATCTTGGTGCTAATTACTGTGTCATTCTTTTCGTGGTTGTGCCCTGCTCCCTGCCCTCCTGGCTCAGTGGGTTGATCTGCGTTCTTCCCAAAGATGTTGAAGTCCTAACCCCCCCAGGACCTGCAAATGTGACATTATTTGGAAACAGGGACTGTGCAGATAATCAAGTTTAAGATGAGGAGATTAGTGTTGTGGGACATAATGCCCGCGAGGCCTGTCAGTGACAGAGTGACGCATGTGTGTTCGTAAAAGAATTTACCAGACAGAAAGTATGGGAAGAGAAAGGATTTATTAGGGTACATTGTCATGGGCAACAGTGGGCCACACAGACAAGAGGTGCCTGTGTGGTGTGTTTCACAAGGTGCCTGACCAGCTAATGTGCAAGTGTCTGATTGGTTATAGGTGAGGCAAGAGGTTTAGGGTCCGTGAAGGGCAGTGGGGTTTGTGACTCTGATAAGGTGGGCTGAACCAAGCCAGCCTGAGCCCGAGCTATTGTGAGATTAGGCATTCCCTAGGGCTGTTAGTTTGTTAGGGGAAACACGCCCAGTAAAGAATGCACTTGATCTGTTGAGGGATCAAAGGCAGGCTTCCGAAGAGCCCGGAAATGGGGGGTCGTTGGACTTTGAAAGACGTCAGTGGGCCCAACCATTAGGGTGGGTCCTAATCCAAATGACTGTGTCTTTACAAAAAGGGGAAATTTAGACTCAGAGATGTGAACAGTGGAGTTATGCTGCCGCAAGCCAAACGCACTTCACATGGCCAGCGAATCACCAGGAACTAGGAGAGAAGCACTGAACAGATTTTCACAGCCCTCAGAAGGAACCAACCTTGCCAACAGCTTGATTTTGGACGTCCGGCCTCCAGAACTGTGAGACAAAGTTTCTGTGGTTTTAAACCACTTGGTTTGTGGTACTTTGTGACAGCAGCCCTAGGAAGCCAATACACCTAATATTATCATTTCCTTGATTGTTGGAACTGAGGCTCAGAGCACAGCTAAGATTTGAACCCAGGCTGATCAGACCCCAGTGAAGGAGTATAAAGCAAACAAACTGACTTCCCTGAAGCAAAACTGTTGTCTGATTCATTCTTTACCGAGAATAACTTTAAGCCAGAGGCTACGCTCCAGGAAGGATAAAACAGGCTGATAATCTCAGAAGATTGGACAGACCCTCCAGACTTCCTCCTAAAGATTCATTGAGGTTAAGAGGAATGGAGTGCCCTGTAAAATGCCCTGATGGTGATCACCTTTTCTGTTCCACTCAGTTTTTCTATAAAACCTCAAGGCTCCAACCCCAAGATGGGCTCTCAGTCTTTAAGGCATTAGTCTGCTGTGACTCGCTTTGCTGGGCAAAGCAACAAAGCTGCTCCTTGCTTCCAAAACTTGGCCTCTGAGTTTGAATTTGCTTTTTGGGTTGCCGAGGCTGATTTTTCAGTAACACCAGGGCCCATGTATAGGTTCTGGGAGGGGGTGGGAAATAAAGCAGGTCACCAAACACTATATGTCTGGAGGATCCCAGTTTTGGAAGAAAAATGTGAAGAGTTATAAAACTCTTACAAAGAACAAAAGAGAAGATATAATGGTGAGATGGAGAGAATTTGTTTTTGCATGGGAAGACTCTTTATAGTAGAATTATCAATCACTCTAAATTAAATTCAATGAAATCCCCTTGGAAAGTCCCACCTGAGGTTTTTGGGTGGGAGGGGTCTTGATTAGAGATAACTGAATGAAATGATAATTATTAAAAGCAGGACAACAGACCCTGAATGGAGTCACTTATGCTAAGCCCCATGTCACTAAACTGAGCCTTAATTATGATTTTATTTTTCCCAGGGATGGAATCTTAAACCAGTTACCCAGGAATCACCTGATCAACTTTCATTAGGTTATCTAGACCTCTGCCATCCCCTAAAGGAGCGTAACCTTGCAATATCCAATCTGTTTTTTTTTTTTTTTTTTTTTTTTTTTTGCCTAATACAATGTCCTTATTCTGTTCCCTCCTGCCTACGCAAGCCTTTCACTTTTTACAGCTCCTCGGAGCTCCTTTCTGTCTGCTAGACTGGATGCAACCCAATTCATAGATCATTGACTAAAGCCAGTTAGAGCTTTAAAATTCTATTCAGTTGAATTTTGTTTTCCGACACACTTATTGGACATACATTGTCCTTTTCAATCACGATTTCATCTTAATTCCACAATAGGGCAAAGACTCTAGTTACTGAATTTTTCCAATCGCAAGGAAATGTTATTAGCGTCCCTCCCCCATGCCAAATTCTACAAATAAAACTTCAAGAAGGGACTTGTCTGAGATTCTGGGGACAGTGAGGGGTGAAGCTGGGGTTGACCTCAGGCATGTTTGACACTAAAGTGTGTACTCTTGGACCTCCTGCCAAGTGGCTTCCTGATTGTTCCCTGGTTTCCTTAAGTACCAGCCTGAGACCGCATAGGTAGAGAGAGCATGGTTAGGGTACCAGCTGAGTCTGCCTGCCCTGACTCCAGAGTCCCTGGCCTTAATCACTAACCACCAAAAAAAGAAGGGTAAAGAGAAGTGATCTGTTCTACCAGACATTAAAACATGTGACAGAGCTGCAGAAATTAAAACAGAATGGGCACTGGTTTAGAAAGCCACAGACAGAGAACAATGGAGATTCCAGGAATAGACCCAAATACACAGCAAAGTTTAGTGAATGATAAAAGCACAAAGGTATCAGTGGGGGAAAAAGCGAGTGATTCAACCATCAGTTTTGGTGCCATTGGCTAGTAGGTCAAGCTGGATCCCTACCCTCTTCCATTCTCCCAAATTAATTCCAAATGAATCAGGTATTTAAATGTAAAAAAAAAAAAAAAACCCTCAAAAGTTCTAGAAAATCTGTATAAGTAATTTATAATAGGGGGCAGAGAGGGGAAAGGATGCCAAAATCATAAAGTGGAAAAAAAGGCAAAGAAATTTGACTCCCAAAAAGTTGTAAAACCTTTGTATGACAGACAAATTGGGGGAAATCTTTGCAACAAAAGATAGAGTTCTTACAAATTAATGAGAAAAGTAGCCAACACACTTCAAGAGGAAAATGAGAAGGGGGGAAAAGGCACTTTATAAAGAAATAAATCTCAAAGTCAATCAATGTGTGAAAAGATTTTCAGTTTTATTAACAGGGCTGGAGCTAGGGTAGGGCCAGTGAGGGAGGTTTGCAAAATTTAAGGAGGCTCTCAATCTCAGGATGGTGGAAGTACAGAGTGGACACTGGGGAGTTGGCACCTCCTTAAACTTGTCAACTGATAGAGTCCTTCTGGAGGGCTGTCTGGCAAAATGGATCAATATTTTAAATGTACAAACTCTTCGGCACCATGATTCCATTTTTAGGAGTTGAACCTAAGGAAACAGACAAATACGCCAAAAAATGCATCTAGGATATTTGTACCATTAAAAAAGTGACAGGGATGGTCACCATAGGGATTGACTTTAAAAATTGTTACACCCACCTCCAAAGGGATCCTGTGTGAAATGGACCCACCATTCTACAGTCGTACAGAAAGGTGTTCAGGACGTGCCATATCGGTGACGAACAGAATGGGAGTCAAAATAGCACATATAACATCACCTGGATGTGTTTATATTTTGTTTTGCTTTGTTTTAACGGAGGTACTGGGGACTGAACCCAGGACCTTGTGCATGCTAAGCATGCCCAGCTCTAGCACTGAGCTATTTCCCTCCCCACTGTTTATGTTATGTTTGGGGATATTCACCCAAAATGTTAATGGCCCTTGTTTCTTGGTGGTGGGATTGGTGGCAGGTGATTATTACTTCCTCCTTCCTACCTTCTGTATTATATAAATTTAGAGGTTAGAATGATGCTAGTACTTAGAAAAGTTATAATAAAGCTAATTTAATCGAAGAGAGAAAGAGTAGGGGGAGGGTTAACTGGTTATTCTCTTAACTTCTCTAACTTCACCTGGCCCCCTACAGAGTGTTGCCTCCTGCAGAGAAATCTCCCAGTCAACGGTCCTTTCACCCTGGCTCGAGTGTATTTCAGTGGTGCTAGAAGGTCACGTTGTTATCAACCAGCTGGTGGGTCAGAAAAATCATCAAGTCCAATAGCTTGGGCCAAATAAACAGAAGTTGCTTCCAAAGGTCCTTTGGAGGCCTTCTGCAGCCTCGCATTATTATGATCAGTGAACTTTGGACTTCAGAGTAGTTTCTCAATGTCCTTATGATCAAGAGACTGAGTAAGCCCCATACCCCTGTGGGACTAAGGGCACATCCTGTCCTCTCTTTGGGCCTCAGTTTACCCAACTGTAAAATGGGCAGATTCAACCAGGTCAGAGTTTCTCAACACTTTTCCTCCCCCCCCCAAGCCAAAACTCATACTCCCTTCTGGTTAAGATAAAAATCTCACACCCTTTCTGAGGGATATCTTCTACTTATTCCAAAAGCCAAGAATATTCTATGGAACTTGACTTCCTATAGTTTGTATCATGGAAACAATAGGTGTCACCCCGCTCCCACGTCATTTTCTAAAGTTAAATACTGCACTGAGTTTTCTTTTTACACCCAGCACAGGACTCTCTGAAGTCCTGGCCCACCTCTGGCCCTGTGGTGTTGGAGTTCTGGGTGCCCGGGGTCCTTCTCAGCTCTCAGTAAAGCTCTCCAGGGTGGTGGTGGCTGAGGGTTCCAGCTCTGGACACAGACTGCCCGGGTAAGGCTCACCAGATATAACACCGGGTATCCTGTATATTTTTAAATTTTTTATTTTAGTTTTGGGGGGGAGGTAATTAGGTTTATTTATTTATTCATTTCGACCGAGGTACTGGGGATTGAACCCAGGACCTCGTGCATGCTAAGCACACACTCTACCACTGAACTGTACCCTCCCCGGGTATCCTGTATTTTTATTTGCTAGATCTGGGAACCCTCGCCTGGGTTTAGATTTGGACCTCGGCTTGTAGGCTGTGTTATTATGGCAGGTTCTCTCTTTTCTCTTTCTCTTTCTCTCTCCTTACTTCCTCCCTCCTTGCCCCCTTCCTTCCCTCCTTCTTTCTTTCATTCTTTCTCCCTCTCCCCAACCACTTTTTCTAACTGTGTCAAGTACATTAATCTTAATCCTAAAAGGGCAGCTTGATGACTTTTCACCTAGGCATATGCTCTGTAACCATCACCCAGAGGAAGGGGCAAGTTTCCAGCATCCCAGAAAATTTCCTCGTGCCCCAGAGGTAATCATTCTTCCTATAGCTTCTTTCACCATCGATTAGCTTGACCTTTTCTTGGATTTCCTATATTGGAAGCATGCAGTCTGGGCTCCCCCTGCCTGTCTCCTTCCACTCAACACAATGACTGTGAGATTCACCCAGTTATTGTGGGTGACAATATTTCCTTTTTCATTGCCGTATAATATTCTATGGTGTGAATTGTTTGACAACATCACAATTTGTTTGTCCATTCTCTAGCTGATGGACATTTAGGTTGTTTCTGGCTTGGGGCTATGGAATGTGCTTGTACAAGCCGTTTGGTTGATGTATATCTTCATTCCTAATGGGTATGTACATAAAAGAAGGGCTCCTGGGTTTTAGAATTGACATGTTTACCTTTAGTGGATACAGAAATCATTGCTAGAAAGAGAATGCGGGGAATGTGAAGATATCTGGCTAACTTTTGTTAACTTTTAAGTGTTCCCGTGATGAATAAGAGGCATAAGGAATTTCCTTAAGGTTATGGGATATAAAAATGACATGTGACTATTGCAAAAAAATTCAAATAAAATGGAAGCAATAAGTAAAAAGTGGAGTTCATCCATCTTTTTTTAAAATAACTGAGGAAAAATACTACGCACTAAGTGTTCTGCATGCATTTTCTTATGTCATCTGCACGTTTTTATTTAATGACGTCAAAAGTAGGGGGCTAGAGGCTGACCCAAAAGATACCTCACCCAGGGCTGGTTGGTTCCTCTCTCTGAGCCACAGTCTCCCCATCCACACAGTGAGGCGCCTGGTGGTCTCTGGGCTCTAACATCATAGCTCCGGGTCTAATCTAGCAGAGGAAGGATCTGGCATCCAGCCATTCGTGTCTCTGGGATACAGGAGCAAAGAGCCACACATCCTTATGGTCTAGACAAGCATCGCCTTGCGTCTCTCCTTGGCCTCATCCACTCAACATCCCAGAATGGCATTAGTCTGGCCAGCTGACCCCAGGAGCCCCTGTCCTATACCTCTGGCCTCCCCTCGGAGGCTTCCAGGCTGTCCACCCCCACCCTGCCGGCCAGACTCACAGTAGCTCAGGGAGCCACCCTCCCCTCCCCCAGGGTGGCAGCAGGACGAGGAAAGAAAGAGAATCCTCTCCAGCTGGCCCAGGAGACAGACCTCCTTGTGCCCATTAGCCCTCCAAGAACACCCATCCTCCCTCCCTCAGTCCCTCCCTTCCTCCCCTGAGGCCTGTCCACAGGGACTTGGGATCAGCCAGAAAAGTCAGGCAACTTTTCAGGGACTGGAGCGAGGGGAGGTGAGGTCTCCCAGCCTGGCCTGCGGCCAGCCCCACCCCTCGCTGCCCTGTCTGTAACTCCAGACTTTGACCCTGCACTTCAGTCCCAGCTGAGGACAGGAGGCCCTAGAACCAGGAGCCTCCTTTCAGGAGATAGGACCCTGGGTCCACAGCAACTGTCTTTTTCCTTCAAAAATTTGGTACGCCAGGTGAGTGGGGGTGGGGATGATGGCACAGCACATCTGAGCATCCTCCCATTGTCAACAGAGAAGGTCCACGTTAGAACCTGACACTCGGACCACAGGTAAGTACCTTCACCTCTCCAAGCCTCAGTTTCTTCATCTGGAAGACAGGGCTCATAACTCATCTCTTACAGGGCTAATCTGAGTATCAAATGAGATAATGACTATAAACGGCTTAGCACAGAACTGGGCACAAAGCTAGTACTCCATAGATGGTAATTGTTATTATTTTGGGGAGTGGGGAACTCATAGCCTGGTTATCAAGTATTTATAGAATATGTTTCATTTTAAAGATCAATTCTGAAACTTCGTAAGAGTTAGCCACACGGAGGAACTGGAGAAGCTGATTATATTCATTCAAATGCCTCACTTGTGACTTGTTGATTTTCTTTTTAAAAACAAGCCTTTCCTATTTTGTACGCATGTAGCAATCAGAGACGTGAGCTGCCTCAAGTTCCGTTCTGGGGAGAAGGGAGGTTACAAGCAAACAAATGCCAAGACTGAAAAGTAAGCAGAAAGTGTCATTTGCCAGTTTATTGCCGGCTGTCTAAATAGTTCTATGGCACAGTGCAGAAAGCTCAAATAGAACTGAGCCCAGATGGGCACACTGTCGCACACTGGCTATGTGACTTTGGGGGAGTGACTTCCTCTCCCTGAACCTCAGTCTCACATCTATAGACCCTCTAAGAGCAGGTGAGAGGATTAAGTAAGAGGGCATCTGCACTGTATCTATATGTGTCTAGCAAGTGGCAGACGGCCAGAATTCCCTTCCTGCTCCACGTGTACGTAGACATTATAATTACACATACACACACGTAATAGCCCCAGCTGTATGCATCTTCCTGAATGCAACACTCCAAGCATGCTTGGTTGGAGTAATGGCGTAAAACAGAAAGCTGCAACACTAATAAAAAAAAGTCAGCAAGAAGAGAATGGTTGATGATAACGCCGGTGTGCACACAAGTCCAGGAGCTCATGCCCTGCATGCATGGATGATTTTACCCGAGGCTGGGTCTGTCAGATCCTACAGTCTGGCTGCCGATTCTTATAAGAACCTTACGCATTTATATTGCATTTTAATACACACACACACACACACACAGAGTTGATATAATCAGTATCAAGTTTGATTCATGTAGTTTACTAAGATAATCGACTTAGGACACACATTTTTCCTTTTCAATTCTATGCCTACCAGCAACGTACTAAAAATTCCTACACTCGTATTTTATTGTATTTTATTTTATTTTTTTCAATGCGAGACCCTGAAGCATTGGCTGTTTCTCTTCATCTGCTTGATCTGATTTATTTTTTTTTTTTGCCAAGTCATGGGATTTGCCAGTGGGAGAGCACAGTGTGTAAGCACACAGCCTTGGGAGGCAGGCTAGCCTGGGCTCTGCTTCTCACCAGTTGGTGTCTGAACCTCAGTTGCCTCATCTGTGAAATGGGCATCATGAGATCCCCGAGTATGGTTAGAAGATTGAAGAAGAGGATGCGTGTCAGATTCTCAGCACAGTGAGTGACACTTACTAGGAGATGAAACGCTAGCAGCTCCTGCTGTTATCCCCACGTTACTAGTTATCAGGTCTTTTCTTTCGCAGAGACTTTTTAACCCTTTAACCCTAAGGCTCTGCAAATCCGTTGATGACAAACGTGACTTGGGCAGACCTGTCCCGCTTCTCCGACGCCTCCATTTCCCCTTCTGCACGATGCCGTCTTGCATCTTTAGAATTTTACACGCTGGAGGAACTGAGCCCCACGCTGTTACACATCCCTCTTGATCTTGGCCAGTTGGTTATAGAACTTTCTCTGAGTCTCTTTCCCCCTCTACCCTCATGCTCTTTTCTCGGGCACGAGCCACTGCTCCTAATCAGAGGTTTTGCCATGCCTGACCAGCCTTGTCATCAGAGACGCATCACGTGAAGGCTCTTTCTCTCGCTCAGTCAAGTTAAGTGACTTACCCAGGGTCACACAGCGGGCGTGTGCTAGAGCCAGACTGTGCGTGTGAGCAGGTCTGCCCCCTCCCCCTCCCCACCTGGGCTGTTACTGCCACCTCCCCATGCCATACCACCTCCTGGCTTCATTACAGGGAATTTGGAAAATGAAGCCCTCTATTCATGCCTTCTTCTTGTCAGTGTCCAAAAGTGGTCAAGTCTCCAGAGGTTATACAGAGACAGTCAGAAAGCCCAGAGAGGGAAGTCACTTGGCCAAGGTCACACAGCAAGCCAGAAGTCGAGCCAGGTCTGACTTGTGTCTCTTCTTCCACATCCGATGTTCTTTCCATTGCTATTTTCAAGGTGCTGGGGGATAGGAGGCCACTACAAGAGGCTGGACCCTGTACCAGAACTTTCACCAAGCTAGTCATTTAACCTCCAGGATGACCCCATGAGATGGGGTTAACCCTATTGTACAGCTGAGGAGGTTGCATCTCCCAAGGCAAAGGATGGAGGAAGAGGTGGGGGGTCCCTGAGAGGGTCCGCCCCAGCACCCAAGCCCAGGCTCGCAGCTGAAAGAAGAATCACCCAGAGGAATGATGCTTTTCCCTTTGGGGGTTTTATCTCCAACTTGGCTGCTGAAAACCCAACGGAGTCCAGTTCTTGTGGGCTGGAGCCGCGTTCCCCTTTACAAAACTAGGCCGTATTGAGAATGTCCTGCCGTTCAGGGCCACAGGCTGCAGTTGCCAGGAGGCGAGGTCTGTGGGAGGAGAGCTGTGTGCAGAGAGGAGGGAAAGTTGAATTTGGCCCTTCCGGGCACAAAAAGTCCCCTTGTTCTGCCTCAGCAGGAGCCGGCAGAATATGTCCCTGCTGTGCGGGGCCCAAGCTGCTTCAAGGTCAAAATCTCCTATGTCTTCGAAACTTCTGAGGACCCAGCCGGCCTAGTACCTTGAGGCCGGCCTGGAGGGGATGCCCTGGAAGACCTGAGTTCTGAGGCCAGGCATTGCGTCCAACATGCTCACAGCTATATCCACCAGCTGCCAGCGTGGCACACAGTAGGTGTGCAGTTAGTGTATGTCAAGTTGACTTGAATTAAAATTAAATCCCAGCAGCAATAATATTTACTGGCTGTGTGACTTCAGGTAGCTTACTTGACCTCTCTGAGCCTTTGTTTCCTCATCTGTAGAATGGGGCCACTAACACCAGCCCCTGTCTTGTAAGAATGTTGGGAGACTTAGATGAAATGGGAAGCACTGAGCACGGGGGCTGGCACATGGCAGGCACTCCAGAAATGTCAGTAAGTCACTGCTTTGGTACTGTTAAGACAGTTTGTTAAGTTTTGACATTTGCCATCTTGTGAAAACTCCCATCTACTCTCTGAGGCATGAGTTATTTTTCTCATTTTCTGGAAGAAGAATTTGAGGCTTGAGAAGCATCTTGCCCAAGGTCAATGGCCAGCAGGCAGCAGAGCTGAGATCTGAGATTTGAAGCCCTAACCACTAGACCACAGCTGGCCAGGCACTCTGCTAGGTCCTTTGCATTTTCCTGGCCTGGGGACAGGGCATTCAGGAAGGCTCCCCAGAGAAAGCCACATCACTCACCAGCTGTGTGACTTTGGGCAAATTGCTTTGCCTCCTCATGCCTCAATTTTCCCATGTCACTGAGAGGATCAAGTGTCTGGCATTTTCTAAGCCGCCAGTGGATGTGGCAATGGTGGTGATGATGAAGATATGATGGTGTGCCTCCAACCTCCCTTCCTGCAGGCTGGCACAATGCGCGTGGTGGTGATCGGAGCAGGTGTCATCGGGCTGTCCACTGCCCTCTGCATCCATGAGCGCTACCGCCCAGTCCTGCAGTCACTGGATGTGAAGGTCTACGCGGACCGCTTTACCCCGCTCACTAGCACCGATGTGGCTGCCGGCCTCTGGCAGCCGTACATCTCCGATCCCAGCCACCCCCAGGAGGCGTGAGTAAGGGTCCCAGAGGGTGGTCCAGGGCTGGAGGGGCTGCAGTCTGCATGGAGGATGTCCCCTCTCAGGGTTCCCATCACCAAGAACAACCCCTCATGGAGGCTCTGGTCTGACATGCTGTGATGAAAATAGTAATAAATATTAAGTCCCTACTGTGGCCAAGATAAATGCTACACTTGATCTTGGCCAAAAGTTGAGACACCATGTGTGCCTGACAAACAGAGACTTTATGTCCATTCCTCCCCTAAAGTGGCTGGCTGCCGAAGCCCTATTCATCCGCCAATCAGGAAGACCTCTAAATGGGTGGATCGATATTCAGGTTTAGCAAAGAAGTTGCAGAGGTCATTCTGTTAGTTTTGAAACCACCAGCTGCTGCAAAAAAGGAACCTTCAAGTGAATAATGGCTGGAACAGAAGTTTCATTCTCACTCCCATCAATGCCACAACCAATATTCCTGATCAGTGGGTGGCAATTCAGGGGCCTGGGCTCCTTCCATCGTGTGGCTCTGCCATCCTCCTATGTGGCTTCTAACATTGCCATTCTCATGGGCCAGCGTCCACAGAAGGAGCACAGCATGAAGCCCACGTGGGTGGAATCTTTATGGTCAGTTGGCCAGGATGCAGCCACCTGGCCACCCTGAGCTGCAAGGGAGCCTGGGAAATGTTGAGCTGTGTGCCCAGGAGGCAGAGGAAGCATTTGGAAGCAGTAAGTGATGTCTGCCCCTGGCACTTACAGTCGGGGTGCCCAGAGTGAGCCTGAACTATGTGGCTCACAGTCCCCAAAGCAGGTCAAAGCTTTTATTTAAATGAGCGGCTACATGATCCCAAGCCAGATGTGAGCTTCTAATGGCTGTGATGGCACATCCTTTGCTTCTGGTCTTCTCTATCCTATGAGTGGGGAAATGGTGGAAAGTTGTGGAGTAGGGAGAGCCGTAGTATTTGGGACACTGCAGAGTGAATGTGGTGGATTTCTGGATCTGGGTACATCCCACCAACCGACTCACAGCCCCACACAAGCCGACCCTTAGAGATTTCTCATCCAGCCCAGGGAATTAGGTGACCTAGACTCTGGACCGTCCTTTCAGGCTTTGGAACCAGCAGACCTTCAACTATCTCCTGAGCCACATCAATTCTCCCAATGCTGCAAACATGGGCCTGGCCCTAGTCTCAGGCTACAACCTCTTCCATGAAGCTGTTCCGGTGAGTGACAGGGTCCTTGACCACAAACCAGGGCTGGGGCCCCCAGTCTGGGGAGTCCTTTGAGACTCTTAGGCAAAGACTCCCGCATTCAAAACAGATTTCTTTTAAATTTTATTTTTCCTTAAAATTTTTTTTTTTTTTGCTTGTTTTCAACTTTGTTATTAAGTTGGCAGATACCAAAGAAGCTTCTGATGAACAGGGGGAGGTAGCCCCTTTTATGTGTGTGTGTGTGTGTGTAGCCCTTTTTTGAGTGGTACAGGTCAAACTGAGACACATCCTATAGTGGTGCGCCCTTGATGCTGAAGCCAAAAGTTTTCCTGCTCCCCTGGGGCTTCCAGGACTTTCCATCAAGATGGACTAAAACACTCACCATGGCACAGACTTCTGAGTGCTTATTACGTGCCAGGCCCTGTCCTGACTACTTTTTAACTAGCGATTCGTTCAGTTCTCATCATAATCGGAAAGTTAAGGGCTATCATTGTCCTCCTTTTGCAGATGAGAATCTAAGAGACTCAGAGAAATGGAGTGACTTCCTTGAGCTCACAAAGCTCTAATTGGCAGAGCTGGAATTTGAGCCCAGGCAGTCTGTGACCACAGGGTGCCCAATGTGTTATGAAAGGCGGAGCCAAGCGGGAGTGTTCTCGGGTTTCTTGGAAAGGGTGGTCTAGGGGTGCCCAGAACCCCATGTCAGCTCTCCAAGATTTGTCCAATGTTTAGCACATGCAAAGGGCCTTACTTTCATCAGCTATAGCCCCCCAAGAGTGATTATTAACCCCATTATACAGACAAGAAAATTGAGTCTCAGAGAATTCAAGGTGGTCAGTGGCGAGGCCAAAATCTTCCCCCGGGTTGTCTGAAGCTACATTCTGTTACCTCCCATTCTTATCCCTTGGTGATCCTCACCCCATTTTTCCTTCCCTACTTGTGACAGCCTTACTTATCTGCAGCCTTGTTCTTACCCTTAATATAGCATCATGGTTAAAAACATGGACTCTGAAGCCAAACTCTGTAGGTTCAAATCTCAGTTCCACCATTTATTAGCTGTATGACCTTAGACAAGTTGCTTAACCTCTGTGAGCCTCAATAGATCCATCTGTAAAATGGGAATAAAAATAGTATCTACCTCAATGGGTTGTTGTGCAAATTAAATGGATTGGCACAAGTAAAATGCTTGGAGCAATGCCTTACACACAGAAAACATTACGTGGGTTTTGGTTATATCATTCTTATTCATGTTCATCCACCTCTGTGCCTTCTTCTCTCCTTCCTCTAAAGGATCCTTACTGGAAGGACATAGTTCTGGGATTTCGGAAGCTGACTCCCAGAGAACTGGACAACTTTCCCGATTATAGGTAAGGGTATTGGTACAGGTGAAGGGGCTGAGGCCCCATAGTTCAGATAGACTTGTCCAGAAGATGGAGGCACCAAATTTTCTGTTCCATCCCAGTCCTAGAGGCCCTGGTACCCTGGTCTCTCACTGCTCTAACCAGCTCCTTTGGAGAGCCTACCATCCCAAACTGCACCTTAGGCTAGGGAGGCAGGGCATACAGGATGATGGATCTCAAGCTCCATACCACTATCCTATTTTGTAGATGAGGAAACTGAGCTTCAGAGAGGCCAAGTCACTTGCTCAGGTCACACAGCCAATTGATCAGAATGGGATTCCAACCCAGCTCAAACCCCTCTATTCCTTTCTCTACAGCCTGATGCCTCTCTGGCCCTCTCCTCACCTCATCCCATGTCTGAATCCCCTCTACAAATGCACCTAAATCTCCACTTGCACATCGCAATGCCAGGATGGCTTTGTCTGATAGAAAATGTTTCCTTGTTTTGAGCTGAACACCACTTCCCCCTTGAATGTCACCCAGTGGTCCTTGCTCTCCCCTTTGGTGAAGCCCAAGAATGTGACAACTCCCACCTGCATTTGATAGCCTTCAAATATAACTGTGGTTCTGATCCTTTATTCCTACCTTTTGCCCACGGTGATTCTAGCTATGGCTGGTTCAACACAAGCCTGATTCTGGAGGGGAGGAGGTATCTGCAGTGGCTGACTGAAAGGTGAGATTTCCAGCTTCACTTTGAGGAAAGCACCTCCCAGGGACCAGGGGTATAGTGGATATATTGACCAAATCCAAATGATGGTGAAAACCTTTAAGTCTGGTGGGAACTATCCTTGGTCCTGATCACCCCTGTGCACTGACAATGGTTCCCACACCTGGTTGAAACTACCTGGGAACTTTTTACATGTGGCATTTATTGTTAGCCTCACTAAAATCTGTAATGTTTGTGTAATAGTTTTAGATAGATTCTCTTAATTTTTCCAGATATGTTTACATCATCTACAAAACCTAAGTTGGCTTTTATTTTGAACTTCATTTTTTTTCTTGTCCAACTGCTGTGGCCAGTACCTCCAGAAAATTAAAAGATGATAGTGGATGACCCTGTCTTGTTTCTTACGTTGATAGGAATCTTGTAGTGTTCTAAATTAGCAAACATTAGCTTGAGAGATACATTTGTATTTACAGTCACATATATTTCTATTAAGGAATACTCCATATATTTCCTACATATTATTATTTTATAAAGATTTTTAAAACTCTGGAATGGACAGTGGCTTTTATCAAGTGACTTGGGATTTAAAATGTAGATTTCAGGACCCCACTTTATATCTACTGAATCAGATTCTCTGGAGTGAGGCTCAGAAATTTGTATTTTAAGAGGTTCTCTGAGGGATTATAATAATCAGCCAGGTTTGGAAACCACTGTATTAAAACATGGTTATTTCTCCTAACTTTGGGACACTTATGACTCCTGTCCAGTCTCACCCAGAAAAGAATGCTCCCAGTTTTTCTACCTTGAGGAAACCATGCAGATGAAATAATCCTGAGATTATGCTTCAGCTTGTATATGGTTTACTTCCTGTTCTTTTAATGTTTCTATTATATTCATAATAGTGACCTATATTTTCCCTCTGTGAAATTTAGGGGGAAGTGTGGGTGTGTCCAGCCCACTTCCTTCCTCATGCTCTGCTTCTTCCAAAAGAGCATTTGGCATTGGTCCAAGCCCATCCTTCCTCCGCCCAGCATCTCATCCCCTTTGATATTACAAATCAGCATGGTGGTAGTAAGAGTCCCAATTCCATCATCAACTCACTGTATGACCTTCAGAAAGGCCCTTCTTCCATCTCCATCTGCCCAGTGAGGGGCTTGGACCATCTCAGGTTTCCCAAGAGACATTTCATGGACCACTAGTCCCTCAAGGTGCTCATGAGCTCATTGGACTGTACAGCCATATGCTCGAGGAGCATCCTGAGGGACTAACATCCACAGAAGATTCTTTGGGAAATGTCCCCCAGGCCATCCTCTTGGAAGGATGGGACAGAGAACTGAATACTGGACTTTTCAATGTTTTTGATTATCCCAGGTTAACTGAGAGGGGAGTGAAATTCTTCCTGCGGAAGGTGGAGTCTTTTGAGGAGGTGAGCTGAAGGGCTAGAGGGGCTGGAGGAGCTGGAGGTAGGACAGAGGAGCAGAGGGGAGGCCTTTGCTTCCAGTTGCAGGGTTGGGGGGGGTGCTTTTCAGGCTTCCAGGTTCCCTTTGAGTCCTGCTCCAGATTCTAGACCTTTTCTTTTTTTAAATCTCAGAAGGACTCAGGCATTCTGCCTCGATGTTGGTGGCAGGAGCAAAAAGACAGTGGGATCACGGTTGCCATTAGGGGCTATGTGTGAGTTTTAGGGCCAGAGAGCTGGCTGTCCCTTCTCAATGTCAGCTGCACCTGACCCCAAGTTCCTGACACTTGGTTGCTTCTTACCAACATCTGAGTTGATGTTCCTACAAAGTCAAGGCCCTCAACTGACTTACCTCCAGAGAAACACCACCCCCAGTAATGATGATGCTAGCAGCTACCGTCATCAGGCACTGTCTATGTACTGGGGGCTGTGCTGTATGACTTCACTCCAGCCCAGCCCCTAGAACAGTGCTCGGCACATGGAAGACGCTTGGCACCTGCAGCCATTAACATATATGAACATCTACTCTAGGTCAAGCCCCGGTGGGCACTTGATATACATAGTTGACTTAGACACAGCTCTCATCCTCAAGGGGTTCACAGTCAGTTTGGCAAACGCTGGCTCATGAACAATAGCAATGCCTTGTGATGGGTGTGTGTGCATCCCAGGACTGACCTGTAGAAGGAGCACGGGGGCTGGGCTGGGAGTTTGGTACCCCTGATGCCACATCCTTGAGCTGTGGAACATCCCATACAATGCACGGAGCTGGGGCTTCCAACATGCCTTCCGCAGATGTCTTGGCTGAGTAGGAGTCAAGAGAATGAAATAAAAAGGAGACGGAAGGAGGGCAGAAAATATCTCTGCATCCTTTCTAACTTCTTCTGGAAGTTTCCAAGAAGGTTTCCTTCTTCTGCACTACTCCTTTCCAAACTCTTTTACATGCAGAGTCCCACTGGAGCCTCCCAGCAGCCTATGAACAAGTATTACCAGGCCCATTTTATAGCTAAGGAAGCTGAGCCTTAAGGAGGTGATGGGACAGTTCTGAGGTCACAACGTGGGTAAATGGCAGAGGGAGATTTGGAGGCAGGCCCATGGTTTCCTCACTGAGCCTCCTCCCAGCTGCTCCACAGAGAGCAGAGAGCTGCAGGGTAGGAGGAGGAGGCAAGGGATTTTAGGGTCCTCACCTCCTCTCATCCCATATGCCCTCTTGGTTTTACCAGGTGGCAAGAGGAGGCGCCGATGTGATTATCAACTGCACTGGGGTGTGGGCTGGGGCGTTGCAACCAGACCCCCTGCTGCAGCCAGGCCGGGGGCAGATCATTAAGGTGAGTCTGAAGGTGAGGGATGAGCTTTTGTTGATAGAAAGGTTGTTTCTGCCTGCTTATTTCATCTCCAGAGATGGAGGATGAATTGGGGACATCTGTTAGAGGAACCCCCTAGCCTTCATGGAACGGACATGTCAAAGAAACAAGAACCAAACGACCCTTCCAAATGTGCTCTTCTTCTGGGCGGGGTTCTTCTTAATAGTAAATCGTGTGTGTGTCTGTCCATATGTAGGAGCTGCCTAGGCCTGTATCGCACAAAAGAGCAGACATTTATGGAGTGTCTACTAAGTGCCAGACACAAGCCTGAGCACTTTCGTTGTGTTAATTAATTTGACCCTTACTGTCACCCTTTGAGATGAATACTATCCATCATCTCACTATTGCCATCTTACAGATGGAGAAATGGAGGCACAGAGAAATTAAGTAACATGCACAAGTTCTCATCGCAGTTAAGTGATGGAACTGGGATTATAACCCAGGCAACCTGGTTTAAGAGCTTGTGTGATTCATACATCGTTTCACACCACCTCTTCCTGTGTGCCTATTTGTGGGTGTTCCTTACAGTGTATGCCCAAACTGAGTGTACATGAGTGCATTCATAGGTGCGTGTTCCTGAGAGGGGGCTCTTGTGTGTGTGTGTGTGTGTGTGTTTACACACGTATGCTGAGCTTTTCTGTGGATGAGAATGTGTGATGCTTTGGGAAGCAGGGGTGGCTCTCAGTTAGGGCAGCTCTTCCTGCAAAAGCAAGCAGGGAGGTGCAGACTTGGGAGGGTTAAGGAATCAGCTTTGCCACTCTTGTCAGAACATCTGGTGATAGAGGGGTGCAGGGGAGGGGAACCCACTGATCTAACCCTCTTGACGAAACTTCTGTATCCTCAATCCACAGGTGGATGCTCCTTGGATGAAGCACTTCATCATCACCCATGACCCAGAGAGAGGCATCTACAAGTCCCCATACATCATCCCGGGGTAAAAATCTGACATCCTAGGGCAGACGTGGGGGCACCTTCCTGCCCTCTTTATGCACCGCCACTGTCTGCCCCAGGTCCCTTGCTTAGTCTTTTCAGGTTTGTTCTTCCAATGTTGTTAAATGAGGTTGAGCCATTAAATCTCTGGGAAAGCAGGACTCAGCCTTAACCCGGCTCTATCTTGAACATGCTTTTGGGTGACAGTACTTGTGATGCTAGAGACAAAGGTAGCTGATATGATATCAGGCAGTGAGACCAGCAGTGTTGTGAGTGGCAATAATGGGGTGGTGGTGGAGCTGACGATGCTAACTATTAACAGAATAGCGGTGGTAGTAGAGATAGGATTGTTGTAGATGAGATCCGTGTGGATGAGGGTAGTGACTGGGAGTGGGGGTGGTAGTTGGTGCTACTGGAGATGACACCATCAATGGTGATGTTGATAGCGTGGCAGAGCTGGCAGAGACGGCAATGTTAATGGTGTGACTGTGCTGACTGTCTCAATGGCGATGTTAGTGGCATGGTGGAGGTGACAGTATCAATGGTGATGCTAATGGTGGTGGTGGAAATGGGGAGTGAGGGCGATGGTGATGACATATTAATGGTAGCAAGGAAGACAGTAGTAAAGATAATGTTGTTGTTGGAGATGACAATATTTCCCCAGATTTACTGAGATATAATTGATATATAACATTGTGTACATTTAAGATATACAACATGATAAAAAAAAAAGATATATGACATGATTTGATATATGTATATACTGTGAAATGATGACCACATAAATTTAGTTAACACATCCAACAACTCATATAATCACAGTTTGTATGTGTGGGGGTGGTGGGGGTCGGGGGGAGAACATTTAAGATCTACTCTCAGCAACTTTCAAGAGTATAATACAGTGTTGTTAACTGTCATTACCATGTTGTCCATAGAAGGAATGACAATGTGGACAGTGATCTTAGTGGTGATGGTGGAGGTGGCTGTTGATGGGGATGATGACATCTATTGCAGTAATGTTGATGGTATTGTTAGCAAGGATGGTAATGTCAATGTTTAGTGTTTTAGGTAGACATGGTGTTAAGGGTGAGCATAGCAATGATCCCCCGCCCCGCTTCATCTCAAAGTCTTCATTTTCCCTCATCTGTCATCCCACTCACTTTTATCTAGGATCCAGGCAGTGACTCTTGGAGGCATCTTCCAGCTGGGGAACTGGAGTGAGACAAACAATATCCAGGACCACAACACCATCTGGGAAGGTTGCTGCAGATTGGAGCCCACACTGAAGGTCAGGTGGGGAGAGACATCAGTGCCCTAGACCAGGATCCTGGCAGCTTGATCATAAGGACACTTGAGGATGGGAAGATATCATGACTGGGGTAATTGGGCAAAATAATTCCAACAAGGGACAGTGGAAGACACTAGAATCTGACCATGTACAGGGAAGTCCTACTGTGAGCTGGTGAAACCTATCTGGTCATGACTCAGAATTGATTTCTCTTGAGGTGGCATCTCCCAAACACCTTAATCTGTCTTCACAAGGAGCAGATGTATTGGGTGCAGAAATCTCAGTTTTCACATTTGCCTGCTAATGGTGATGATGATAGTAATGGTGGTAAGGGTGGGGATGAAAGTAGTGGTTGGTGTTGGCGGTGACGAAAACACGGAGGGTGATGATAATGATTTGATGAGGTGATATTATGGTGGTGGCTGGTGGTGTTGGTGGCCAATAAAGATGGGATAGTTGATAGCATTGGTAGTGAGATGGTAGTAAGGATGTCGGTAGAGAGTGTAGTGGTCATTAAGAAAAGTGACTGTGATGATGGTGGTGGTGGTGGTGGTGGTGGCGGCGGTGATGGTAATGAGGTTCCAAAAGCTATCTCTCTATCCACCTAAAAATGGCATTAGAAAAAAAAATTCAGATATGAATCACTAACACTCTTCTTTCCAGGATGCAGAAATTGTTGGTGAATGGACTGGCTTCCGGCCAGCACGCCCCCAGGTTCGACTAGAAAGAGAACAACTTCACTTTGGATCTTCAAACACAGAGGTATGGTCTCCTAGCAAGGAGACTCTCCCGACTCCTGAGAGGGCTCAGTTATTTCCAGGGAAACATCATGTCTGACCTCAGGCAGGAGCAGCAGTGGCTGGTATCCCCTCCTCTATAAATGGGGAAACTGAGGCTCAGTAAAAGTAACGGACCTGCTCAAGGTTATATAGAAGGAAACACCTCAATTTGCTAGACCCTCTGGTCCAGTAGAAGGAAAGAGGGCATTTATTGAGCATCTGCTTTGTGTCTATGATGTGAATGACCTTATTGAATCTCCCCTACAGCTCTTTGGGATAGATTCTCCCCATGCTTCAGATGAGCAAACTGGGATTCCCAGAAGTAGAAGTCACTTGGCTAAATCAGATCACTGGCAAGGGCCAAGGCTGGGATGTGGTTTGAATTTGAGTCCAAAGCCATTTCCCAGATGTCCATTTTGTGGCTGCCCCATCATCTCTCTGGAGTCCCCTCTCTTGTCCTCTCTCATAGGGTACGGATTGGGCTTATCGAAATGGCTGAAGGAGTCTAGGTCACTTTTCCTCCCTTATTCTGGTCAAATAGTGAGGTGTGTGTATAGAGGAGTTTTGTGTATGTGATGTGTGTATATAGAGGTCATATGTGTGTGTGGTGGTGCTGGGGGGAGAGTCACATACAGAGTTTAACTGCCTGCTGATGGTTTCAGCTTTGAAAAAGGTCCCTGGGGTCTTGCCTCTCTCCAGAGTCCACCCATACTGTGGCCCCTGCTCTTCCCTCCCAAGGTGGGGAGAAGGGGCTGTCTATTAACACAGGAGGTTCAGCTGGATGGGAACCAGGAAGGGGATTTAGGGAACTTCAGATAGTTTGATGCTGGGATGAGGGGGAAATATCTGACCTCAAGTTCTAGATGATTCTACTTTTCCTGTGCTGAGTACTTAACGCAAGTCCATCTCCTAAGCAGAAGGGGAGTCTAGGGTATTGACCTCCAGCTCCCCAAACACCCCCCTTACTGCTGTTCCCAGGATCCCCACCAGGGTACCCAGAGGAGCTCTGGTACCACTGGGCTTGGCCCAGGATTCTTTAGGAAGCTCCTGAGTCTTCCAGTGCAGACCCAGCCACCTTCTCTCTTGCCTCTCCCAGGTCATCCACAACTACGGCCATGGAGGCTATGGGCTCACCATCCACTGGGGCTGTGCCCTGGAGGTGGCCAAGCTCTTTGGGAAAGTCCTGGAAGAAAGGAGTTTGCTCAAAATGCCACCATCCCACCTCTGAAGACACCAGTGACCACCACTCCCCTGACCGAAACCCCCTGCTCCCCTCGGCCAACTAATCAAGGTGCTCCTTTGCTTACTCCCCACCCCTATCCTGGCTCCTTTCCGCAAGAAGCCCAAGATGAGTGGAAAACACAAGGTCAACTCCTGGAGGCGAGTCTGGCTCTACTTGGGGGCCCCTATGATGGTTGAGGTCTCTCCACCCTCTCTGGGCCCGACATTACCAAGAACAGCTGGAGGCTGTGGTCCTATGGGTCCTCAGAAGGAAGGAAAGCTCAGAAAATCCAAGAGGTGAGCAGAAAACTGAGGATAGTTGAGGTTAAGAAACCTGATGACAAGTCACACTAACACATTAAAGGCTCTGAAAAGTCCTGCAGCAAAGACACCTAACCTATGCTGTTTAGTCTGGTCTTCCTAAACAGATCTGGCTATGGAAACCCTTTTGCCCAGAGCACCATGACCACAGAATGCACTTGAGGCAATGCTGTAACCAATTTCATCACGATAAGTTACAGGTAGGACCAGAAGGTAGAGGAGGGAGAAGAGGTGAGGCATTGAACTAGCCACACGTGACGTCTCTTCCACATCCAGGACTCCTAGTGGCATCAGCTGCCCACTGAGTGGCCCCTGTGACCGTTGAGAAGGGGTCCCGGGAGGGCTGATCCCACAAGGATCCCCTTCATAGAGAACTAAACTCACCAAGCATCTCCATGCTTGAGAGGGCAATGGAGGGTCGATGTAACATCTTCTTTATCTTTTGGCGGGAACCCTCTGAGATGGCCGACTGGCTTCCAGATGCTTATGAATGAGCCCAGTAGGCACCTTAGCATCTTCATCCCTAATTATCTGCCTCCACCTCTGAGGTTGAACTTTCATCTGTCTGGGGTTATTGTGAAAGATCAGATTGGAGAAGTCTTCCTGTGTCTGGGACCAGTGGCACCCTTAGTGCTGTGAAGAGGTCTTGGTTGACCCACACCATCTATGTCCATGCCATTACTGTCTGTTTCTTTCCATGTCGTTTCAACCAATGGGTTCTTTGTGAAGCATCTGCCATGATTTTGGCTGGCACTAATCTAAGTGGGGTGAAGCAGTCCAAGATCTCAAAATTCCTGTCCTAATAATAATGATTATAATTATCATGACAGCTATAATTTGTTGCATGCTAACTGGGTACCAGTGCTAAACTCTTGCATACATTACTCATTTAATCCTTACAACCTACCCCCACCCTCTCATGAAGTAGCTAATTATCCCCATTTCGTAGCTGGGAAGACCAAGGCACAGAGAAGCAACAGAGGTCAACAGCTGGGAAGGGGTGGACTGGAGATTTGGGGCAAGAAATTATGTGATCCCAGTGCCTTACTTTCAACCACCATGCAACACTGGGTTCCAGGCTGGGCGGGTGGCGGGGGTTGGGGGAAATATACAGTTATGAAGGAATCAGGTGGCTTCCTCCCCAACTCTTTCTGCAAACACACTGGAAAAGAACCAGCTCTCTCCTCCTCACAGCCACATTTGGACCAATACCGGGGGACTCCCACCAGGTTGCAGCTGGGGGCGCTTCCTGGTGCTTCGAATGAAACACAACATTTAATTTTTGACCAAGGTGATTACCCAACCTCATACTCTCCAGGGACAACGACCCCTACCAGTCAAGTTTAGTTGTCAGCAGGAAACCTAAATGGCAACACGGTGAACTCGAAAAAAATTTAGAGAGCCAGGAAAGTCCACATTCAGACAAAAAGTGACCCTCCCTTTCGAAAATAGTAAGGACCTCTTTGCAATGTGATTTCCTCTTGATTCTGTTCTAAAATTCAGAATGCAAGGTGCGTAGGGAAATTCCGCAGTCCACATAGATGTGTATGCATGTGTGACATTTGGCTTGATTTCTTCACTTCCCTTGACCTAACATTCCTCCTCCTTCCCTGAAGGCGATCTACAACCAAATTTTCCACGAATTCTTGGCCGCTTGCTGAGTTTACAGAAGTTTATCTTTCTTCGTTGAATTATCTTGGCCCTTTGGTCAAAATTCAGTTGGCCATAAATGCACGAGTTTATTTTTGGACACTCAATTCTATTCTATTCTGTTCATCTACGTATCAGTCCTTATGCTAGTACCACCCTCTCTTGATGACTGTGGCTTTGCAGTAGGCTTGACTCCCTTACTCTGCCACAGTCCTCCCCTCGTCCTGCTGCTCTTTACACCTCCATTTCGCACATTCATATCCCAGGAATTAACTGCTATTCCCAGCCTTGTAAGAGAGCTGTACTTATTTTGAATTAGTCTGAGTATGATTTCTATTCCTTGCACCTAAAACAGCCTTGAGGAGAACTCTGTCAAGGGCTTCTCTCAACCATCTCCCATCTCACCGTCATCGCCTTTCTTCTTTGTGCTAACAGAACCCCAATTTTGTGTTCAAGAGGCTATGGGTATTGCTCGATCCTGTGGGAGGGAGGCCCTTCCTTCTCCAGCCGGAGGGGAGGACTCAGGCTGGGATGGGCATGTGACCTAGGTCTGCCCGATGCCAAGCAATGGTCCATCTGCTGGAGGACTTCCCTTTCCATCCAAAACCAATAGACCCTTTAGAGAGAAAAGCTTTTGTGACTGCTCCTTCCCCATTCAACCTCCTTTGAAAATAAACATGATGGCAGGCACTTTGGCAGCCATCTTGCAACCATGAGGTTTCACACACAGGGTCAAAAGATGGTGAAGAGGAAAAGCAAAAGGAAGCTGGGTCCTTGATATTGTTGAGCTGCTGACCTTCCCTGGAACTGTCTGACTTTGGGCTTGTTGTTAAAGGGACAATTAATATTCTAATGGGCTAAGCTACCATTGGTTGGTTTCACTGTTGTTTGCAGCCCGAGGTTATCCCAATCTTTTTATTTTTATTAGTAGTAACCAAAGGAGACTCTCGGTGTCATCTTTCAAGGCTCTCTGTTGCTTAACATTATTAAAAAATAATGAATATCCATATTCACTTAAAAGGCCATCTCTAAGACACTCTTATCTCACAGCCAACACATCTCATTTACGGATTCCTGAGAATACTTGAAGTGAGGGGAAAAAGGAAACCACATGGCTCTGGCTACATTAAACGTGTTGGGTCATTTTTCTAAAATCCTTCTTAAGACTGAGAGAAACAGATGACATTTCCATTAATGGAAAGGGGAACTTTTAGATAATTCAAAATTAGATACAAAGGTCTGCTGCTTGTACATTTCAGATGCTTGGGGAATTTTTGTGGCGGCCCTCAGATCATTCAATAATACCGATTTTCTAAAAGGGCAGGCAAGTGAGAAGCCAAAGAATTTTTCAACTTTCATTTTCTCAAGAAGAGAAAGCCCTCGACCATGAGCCTTTTGACTCCAGCCCCTGGAAAACATTTCTGCACCCTCTCCTGACCGCGGTCCCCAGCTCCTCCGGGTTATTTGAGGGTGAAGCCAGTGGACTTGCTCATCTGGCAGTGTCTGGCCAGCTGGAAGGCAAAAAAGACAAGCAAACATTCTGTGTTACCCAGGAGAGCTCAGCAGACCAGAAATAATTAGAGCTTTAGCCGCTCGGGGTTCAAGGAAGCGTGGGTGTCAGGGAGAGGAAGTTCTGGCAAGCCGCCCCCCCGACTCCTGAGGCCAAGGAGGCTGCAGCCCATATACTCAGGGATGTGGGATTATTTGCAGTCAAGCTAGGACCTGTCATTAGGACATTAGGACAAACAGACAAACTTCAACCCCTGCGAGGTCCATCACCAACATGTTTTAATAAGAGATGAACGTACACATTTGGCTTCCCGCAGTGTTCACTTCCAGCAGATATGTCCGAGCAGAGGGTCAGTCTTCTTTGGCCTTTGATGGGATCTGGTAGCTTCCTCCATCCTTCTCTGCCTCCACGGTGGGGAAAAGGCTTGCAGAAATCAGATCCTGGAGATGGATGTTGTTGGCTGAGACACGGTGTCAGCCTTTCCTTCTGAGGTCACCCCCCAAACCCAGTTGACTTCCCTTCTCTTCCTTTTTAAAATGTCCATGTTTCACACATCTGGGCCCTCCCGTTCCTCCCTACCCATGGCATCCCTGCTGTGGGGCCTGTTACTGGAATCCCCGGAGCCGCCTCTGCTGAAAGGCCAGGTCAGCAGGGCCTGCAGAGAATCCCAGGGAGGAAGGACTTCCGGTCCCCTGGCCCCGATGGGAGCGGGTGGGTGGTTTAGTGTCTTTCCATTACTCTGTCCATTCGGCCACCCGCCACGCTCAAAATCCAAGGCGCTGAAACCTGAGTTAACTGTTTTCTTGCCCCGAGAGCTGCCAATCAGCCTGACCAATGAGGGGGCTGGAAAAGTAGCCCCTGGCTTGGCCTTCACTGCTTCCGCAGGGGAGTCCCCTGCTTTGGCTGTGGGCTTGGTTTTCATCTCCATCCCCAGTTCCTGGGGGTAACAGCTTTCTGAGGTTGTCATTGGGTACAAGCCCAGCTGTCCCCATGGACCCACTGGGATTCCCCGGAGCCAGGGACAGCCACTCCCAGAGGGGGCCAGCTGGAGGCATGTGGCTCAGGTTCAAAGGCATGTCCATCTGCCAGGACTATTCAGACCCTGGGGAGGCAAACCGAGGGGCCCCTTCCAAGGGAGCGTTTCTCAGACCCAAGAAAAAGCTGCTCAGGCCACACCCAAGTCACCTGCCATTTCCAGGAAGAAAGCCTGGGGCTGGGCGTGCAGAAGAAACCTAAGAACCGGTCCAGATAGTAGATGGCAGGTGTCACCTTACTGGGCAGCGGGTCTCACAGGGGTCCGGGCCTGGATTGTATCTACAGATCTTTTGGTGGTCGTTCACCGAGGGTGTGACCGACTGACCCTGGCTGGTGTCCGGCTGGCTACCGGCATCACTGGGCACTCCCGATGTGGCAGTTGTCCCATGCAGATCCACAGGTTATTAACAAACCTCCCCCACGTGTACAGAGAACCCCCCAGAGCAATCGCCTCCCCATCCCCGGGTGGATCTCAATAAACATGAGCAGAGTCTGGACAAAAAGCCTCCCTGGTCCAGGTGGTACTCTTGGGTGAGTCCTTGGTGTCGGCAGTGACTGTCGATGCCCCAGCCAGGCGCCACCAGCTCCCCACGCTCTACAGCCTCAGTCCCCCCCTTGGTCACTACTCCTGAGAGCCTGAGTTTGACCTGGCGACACCTGTGCCGTGCGTCCCTCGGCCGACCATCTCCTGGCCCCACTCCCGGTGGCTGGACTCCTGCAGTCCGCGGCCTTTGGTCTCGATGGGCAAAAAGCAGGAGGCCAGGGCAGCCAGGAGGCAGCAGCCACTATAAACTGCCAGCGTCAGGTACACGGAGGATTCCAACATCACCTGGGGAAGAGAGATGCATGCGGGTGAGAGCATCGCTTCTGAAGCACTGGCACCACTGACCATTCAGATCCTATTGATAATGCCAGACCCTCTTGTAAGCCCTCTTTGTCACTGTCCCACGGAGTCCTCATCCTTACAACAGCTGTATGAGCTACCTACTCCACCCCCAACTTACAGAGGGAAAAACTGAGGCTTAAAGAGGGTTAAGTAGCATACCCAAGTTCTTACAAGGACTAAGGATGGGACTGGGATTTGAACGCAGACCCCATCAGCCTCAGGAGTCTGTACTCCTTATAACAACATTCTCTCCCAGAGCAGTACACCAGCTGGCTTCCTGGTTTTATGACCCCGGGGCAAATTATGCCACAGAGCTAACCCTCATTTCCTCATCTGCCGCATGGGCAGAAGGGCAGAAGCCACCTCCTAATGAGAGGATACTTATTATTAAACTCAGGATCACTTGGCGCCAGGCAGGCACATGGCAAGCTGTCAACCAGTGCTAGTGAACAGGGACCTACAATGGCCAAACGCAATGGCTCGGAACGGAACTACTTGGCTAAAACGTGTGTTGCAATTTTATTTACACGAAATGCCCATAAGAGGTAAAATTCATACAGACAGCATGCAGACCGATGGTTGCCAGGGGCTGGAGGATGGGGAGATGGGGAGTGACCGCTTAATGGATACGGAGTTTTATTTTGGGATGAGGAAGAGGTTTGGAACTAGATTGAGGTGGCAGCTGGACAAGGTTGTGAACGCGCTTCACGCCACTGAATCATTCACTGTAAGTAAAACAGTGCATTTTATGTCGTGCGACTTTTACTCAATAAAATAAGGCGATAAGAAAAGGAAATGGGTATTAAAAAAGCAAAAAGATTTCATAGTAAGAACCTCCCCCAACCCCTGTCAAAGGATAGAAATGCGTCAAGACCCAATGAGCTATAAAATTCTGCAACTGCACCTAATTATCCAACTCGGAAAGCGGGGACCAGGATATTTATTTTCCACGAAAGCATGGTGGCTTGTTTGTTCTCATTCAAATTGTTTTCAGCCAAATCATTGGGTTTGATTCCCGGCTCCTCTGCTTCCCAGCTGTGTGACCTTGGGCAAGTCCCTTTACTCCTCTGAGCCTCAGTTTTCTCATTTGCAAGTAATACAGCTTCTCTCCAGGATGAGTTGCTAAGATAATGCACACCGAGGGCAGTGCAGAGGCTCGGTGGGGTATAGTAATGGTGTGGCACGCTCATTGGCTTTTGTCACCCCCCCCAACACCTCCCCACCGGCCCCATATTGGGGGTGACACCTACCTGAGCAATGAACGGGGTGATGAGAGCGCCCACCCTCGCCATGCCGCTGCAGGTGCCCAGGCCCAGCGCTCGGGTCGCCGTGGGGTAGACCTGAAACACAGCCGCCAAAGAAGGCTCGAGAAAAAGCAGGCCCTTCCCACCTCTCAGACTCAGGAATGATGGGAATCAGCCCTGTGGGCGGGCCTGAGTCAGTCTCAGCCCCTCAGGTGTTGGTGATCCCGTTAGGGGGGGTGGGAGAGCCAGGTGGAGAGTCTCACCCTAAACGGGATGAGGAAACTCAACTGAGAAAGAGGGCACGAGGCCAGGCTGGGGGTGGGAACCCCATAAGGGGGTCCTGCCTGCCCTGGGTGGTTATGTCCAAGCAGATAAATGAGTAAGTAATTGATTCCTGTTTCTTTGTTTGTTTCCATCATAGAGAATTTCGAGCACAGACTAAAATACAATTATAACCAATCTTCCAGGACCAAACATAATACCCTGTGTTTGTTTCTTTTTCAAAAATTGTTTTCAGGGGGGGTAATTGATCGATCGATTGATTTACGGGGTGCTGGGGATTGAACCCGTAGGCGCTAAGCACACCCTCTACCACTCAGCTATACCATCCCCCAGCCCCCGTGTTTGTTTCAATCACCCTTTCTCACTTCCTTCCCCTCCTAAATTATATGAAGGCAGATCCTAGAGGTGATATAACTTTATCTGTTAGCTATTTCTATACATGCAGACTGTTTTTTTTCCTCTTAGAAAAAGGTGGCGGGCATTTCCCATGTCCAGATTCTGTCTTCTACCACAGCGTGATTTTTTTTTTTTTCATTTTAGGAGAATATATTTTATTCTACTTTCATTAAAAATACATTGGACTGGCGTCATCAGTCTTAGCATCTTAGAATTTACAAAGACTCTTCTAGTATTATGGTCAGAGCTGGAGTTTCTTAAGTCCAAATGACACAATTGAATAATATTTCCTTTTTTCCACCCCTACAGTTTAAACCATGAATTAAAGCAGATGAGGAAAATATACTATATAGAGAAGTGACATTTATTGAAGTTTTAGCAAAAAGTGATCTCTTTTGAGATTTTTTTAGGGCCTAGAAAGTGGCAATTAGGGGAATTTAGGAGGATTCAGAAGTTAACTGAAAAGCTACCCATGCAGTAATATTACAATAGTGTGATTTTTGTTTGTTTTTGGGGGGTAATTAGGTTTATTTACTTATTTATTTTTTGTAGGGATTGAATCCAGGACGCACTCTACCACTGAGCTCTACCCTCCCCACAATAGCGTGATTTTTACTGGCTGTACAAAATTCTATCCTTTGGATCAATCATCATTTATTTAACCAATTCTTCATTGTTGGGAATAGCCAGCTGGATTAGTTTAAGTCAGGAGTCAGCAGACTTTCTCTTAAAGGGCCAGAGAGTAAATAATTTGGGCTCTGCGAGACACATGATCTCCAGCAACTACTCAGCTCGGCCGCTTTAACACAAAAGCAGTCGTGGACAATGGCAGCATGTGAAGGGGTGTGGCCTGTTCCCATAAAGCTCTGTGAGTGAACACTGACCTTTGAATTTCATATCTTTTTCACGTGTCAAGAAATGTGCTTTTGATTTTGCTTTCAACCATTTAAAAACATAAAAACCATTCTTAGCTTTTGGGCTGGATATGGCCTGCGGGTCATAGTATGCTGGGCCCTGGTGTATGGCGCTGTAGACCAGGGGCCTCCGAGTCCTCACAGGGCAGGCAGCTTTCTAGTTTCAACTGATGCCATCTGAGAGGCTCCAGCACTCAATCCATAAGCCTTTGTTGAGGGGACACTAGGCCAGACGGGACAGAGAGTAGGAGACCCAGGCCCTGCCTACAGGAAGTGTTAGGAGGGGTCTCCTTGGGGGACAGGTTATGTGGCATGCCTAAAAATACCAAAGAGGGGCACAGACACTGGGGGTGAAATGAAGTCAGGGGAGAGGGAAGATCCAGGAGGGCTTCCTGGAGGAGGCAGAGTTGGTGCTGGGCCTGGAAGGTGGGGTGGAAGAAGGAGGGCTCAGGACGATGACTCAGAGTGAGGGCTCTGGAGGGCTGTCCAGACCAGAGGGCATGACAGACGATCTAGACAGCCCCGCCCCCGGCACACAACCTGGTACATACTCTTCTCTCCCTCCCTTTGCCCCTCTCTAAAATAAGATGAGACAAAATACAATAAATACAAAACGAATAATCTACCATCTCTGAGTGTGGGAAAATGGACAAGGCTCAGACGCTGTCGAGTGGAGTACAAAATTCATGCAGCGTTTTAGAGGATGACTTTTGCAGGCTCTCTCAATGTTTGTAATGTTTATCACAGGCTTTAACTCAGCAATTCCACATCTTATTTATTCTAAAGGAAGCACACAGGAATATGTTAAGCTGTTTACCTCTGCACTGTAATAGTGAAAAGTTTGAAAACAATTCAAATATCCATTGAGAGGAGAACTGTTAGAAAATTATAATTTGCCCATACTATGTTACACAGTGTAGTAAAGTATAGTATATAATATACATAGTATATATATGGATATAGTATCATATAGTACATAATATATAGTATGATACATTATATTATATAGCGTAATAAAGTACAGTATATAATATATACCATATATATTATACAGTAAAGAGTTCTATATAATAATATAGTGTGCATGTAATACAGAACAGTATTGTACAGGATAGCAGCTGTTAAAAAGAACAAAGTAGATCCATATGACTCTCAGCTAAAGGTCACAGCTTTTCTCTGCACAGTTCCCTCTGGGACCCTGTAACACCCCCTCTGCTCACCCCACAGGCCTTGGGGGTTAGCCATGTCCCCAGCCACCTCCACCCCCTCGTGAGCTCTGGGGCTCTGCTCCATCACTTTCTGGTTTCCCTAAGCCTTACCCAACACCTTTGTAATTAGCTCCTTTATTAAACTCATCTCAGTTGCTCCGATACCCAATTTGATACATGCACTAACATACGTTCGCGTCTGCTTGGGAAAAATCTGGAAGAAGACACATTGAACCAGTCAAGAGGCTTGCCTCTAGGAGGGTGGAACAAAGGGCCCTTTGGTTTGGGGGTTTTAATACAGTTCTAGAATACTGGGAACTAGTACATTGAACATAAGCTTTTATAAGCAGGAAACAATGATTGAAAGAAAGCCTGAATTACACCAGAAAATGACACAACATTGTAAACTGACTATATACTTCAATTTAAAAAAAAAAAAAGGAGGGGAAAGCCTGGAAGGGCTTCAAAGTCGCCACTCAGGCTCCAGGACAAATTTCATTCCAAGGAGCCGTGGGTGGGTATTTCTGGCGGCAAAGCTTCCTCCCTCCCTGCCCCCACCGCTCCCAGACATCCATCCTACCTCAGGTGTGTAAACATAGGCTGCTTGGAAACCTCCAGAAATAAAGGCTCTTGCAACGAAGAGTAACAGAGTGAGCATGTTTCTAGGGAAAGGAAAAAAAAAAAAATCAAATGAGCAGGTGTATTTTTTCTGTCGGCTTGTTTCAGCAAAGTCTCATCTGCCGGGGTGGAGTTTACATCCTAAAATGGGCAACGGCTACCTCCGCCCCACTCACGTTCATGCCAGCATGCAGTGCCCTCCCCAGACGCCTGCTTTTAAAAGTTCATCATTCTCCAAAGCTCCAGGCTGAGATGGAAATATCTGTGGTGTCCAGAGAGGGGGCAAGTTTGCGGAGAAGTGGGATGAGTAATCCCAAATCCAGAAAGGACCCAGTCGGGGCAGGAAGCAGCTGATTCGGGGAAAGTAACTTCTATTCAGTGTTTTTGGGGTAATCCTGATCCCCAATCCTCTGTTCCACTGTTCCCATCATGTCTTTGGATGTCAGCATTTCTGAATCTAAGCTGTATCTCCAGACCTTCTACAGATTTCTCATCTGTGGTTTGTTCTGGGGCCTTTCAGAGGTCAAGAGAGGCACAGGCCGATCGCACGTTCTAAAGCTCTTGATGGATGGGAAAAATAGAGGAATGTATAAAGGGGGTTAGAAACAGGACCCTGAAATATTGCCAGGGAAGAAACCCATAGAGGAATTGAAGCGTTATCCGCATGACGTCATTGGGACAAGACGCCCAAAGTCTAAATGTGGTCGTGTTTGGGCAAAACTTGGACTCAAGTGCCCTCCTACCCCCACCCTCATCAGAGACCCCACCATTGAGCCCGATCTTTTGATCAGTTATGAGGCAGCCAAGAGTCTCGGTCCTAGTGAGGGGTGGGTGACCCCAGGGGATGTCATCCACAGCCTGCAGGCCCAAAGAGCCACTGGCCACAGCTGGAGAAACTAGCCTGCTGGCTGGAGAGAGCTGATTCCCGACCCACCTTCCAACACAGATAAACAGCAGGAGGCTGCAGAAGGAGAAAATGACGAAGCACAGGGCCATGGTCTTCTTGCGGCCCAAGCGGTCGATAATCCAGAGAGTCACAAGGACACCTGCAAGGGAGCAGGGGCGCCATGGGAGGCAGCGTCTGACGTGGCCCCCAATGACCCCCACCTCCTGGTATTCACACCCTGTATAATCTCCTCCCCTTGAGGGTGGGCTGGACCTTATGACCCGCTTCTAATGACTAGAACACAGCAGAAATGATGAGATGTCAGTTCTGAGATGAACTTAATACATGACTGACTTGGGTCTTGTTGGCATTCTCTCTCTCCCTGGCTCTTCTCATGGGCTTGCCTTGATGGAGAAGGCCACCTGGCAAGAAATGGAAGGTGGCCTCTGGCCAATAGGCAATGGGGAACTGAGGCCCTTGGTTCAGCGACCCTTGTGGAATCGAATCCCATCAACAACCAGGGAAGTGAGTTTGAAACAGGCCCTGTCCTATTTGAGCTTTCAGATGAGACCACAGACCCGGGGCCAACACCTCCATAGCAGCCTTGTGAGATGCACTGAAGCAGAGGACCCAGTAAGCCACTCCCAGACTCCTGACCCTGGGAAACTGTAATTAAGTATGTGTTGTTTTAAGCCACTAAAATTTGGGATAATTTGTTACACAGCAATGGATAACCAATACAGGCACCAAGGAGACCTGAATAGGGGCATTCTCTAAAACTAAGTAGCAGATCCCTGGGCTGGGAGTCAGAAACATGTGGGTTATAAAGCCTATTCTTGCCTCTAACTTGCCATGTGGTCTTAGGTTAGTCCCTGGCCTTCTCTGAACCTCAATTTCTTTACTGATAAAGTAGGACTAAATAAAAATAAAACTCTCTACCTCAGTAGAGGTGGTTTAGCATATTGCTTAATAATAATAATCATATCTGGGCCAAGCACTTTTACATCTATTATCTTGTTCAGTCATCAAAACAAAACCTCTAAAAGAAATGCAAATAGCCCATTTTTCACATTTATTCAATAAATACACTGAGTGCCTACACTGTGTGTCAGGGGCTGTTCTAGGATCTTGGGGTATATCAGTGAACAGAACAACAAAAGAATATGTGTAATAAATGAGGAAGAAGAATCTGAGTTTCAGAAAGGTAAAATCATGGCTGGAAATGGTGAGCACTTGACATTGTGGAAATGGTGGCTGTTATGCTGAGTTGAACACCTTTAGTGTTACCTGCTAAACTATATGGGGAAAGGGTTTTAGAAGAAAGACAGAAGTGGAGTACAAGGGTGGATTCTGGGCTCTGGGATAGGAACACAGGTCCTAGCTCTGTCAGCTGTAGGACACTCACTGTCTTAGTTGGGTTTTACCAGATGTAGACCCTGTGACAAGGGTTCAAGTGCAAGGTGTTTACTTGGGAGGTCATCTGAGAAGGTACCAGTAGGAGAGTGGAGAAGTGAAACAGAAAAGGGGAACAACTAATCAGGGTGCATATCAAGCAAGTTACCACTGTGGGCAATTGCTGCTGAATTCCACTGGAGGACTCTGGGAGCCAGTGTGGAACATGCACCTTAAATTCTCCTCCCTGATGGGTGAGGAAGCTGGGGTATTTATACCCCCAACTCCCACAGTTACTGTTTGAAGGCTGTTCCCAGGTGTTAACTCCCTGGCACTTGCAGCCACCTTGCTTTTAGACACCGACTCTTTCCACTCCTCCTGAGAGAGCCCTCAGGCACAGAGATGCAGACATTGGCAGCTGCAAGAGGCAGGAACAATTTTTGCTACATCTCTCCAAGCTCAGTTTCTTCAGATGTAAAATGGAAATAATTAGACTACTTCACAAGATTAAAAGAGACCATATCTGCAAAATACACAGCACAGTATACATGTATGCATACAGTAAGCACTTGATAAATGCCAGATATGATGATTGTTGTAATAATTATTATTTTTAAAGGAAAAAGATCACCTTTGCTTTAGGTGCAGGTTTGGAGTTTTAACATCCCACTGATCCTTTCCAGCGTGACTGGTGTCGGGGAACAATTCTCCATGGGTCTCTTGTATTCCTGCACATCTTGTGAGCAGAGGCACTAGCTGCCCTTTTGTTCTAGGCTAGCATTTCAAGGTTGTTTGTAGAGCCAACAGCCTTGGGAGGTAGAGATACCGTCTCCTCTTAGAGCCTGGGGACGGTCTGTTTACTCTCCAATATAATAAAGATGATTCTCTCTGGAGCAAAGGCTAAACAGGTTTCTGGCTGCCTATTATAAAAGATTCGGCTGAGATGCCTCAGCTGTGTTGCAAATCCACTGCATGTGTAAGATTCACCGGGACCCTTCCTCGTCATCCCCATGGGACTTGGGGGCACGGGGAGCCAGAGCTAATGTACTACTCAGGTGGCTTGCTGTGCTGTGGGGTAATAGTCTTTTGTCCCTGACCCAGGGGTCTCATGTCTTCAGCCAGCATGCCCCAAAGTGGGCAGCTTAACGTTTTAGCTTTTCAGTAGAGTAAAACGTCACCCCCTTGACAACTTGTAGCTAAGGATTGGGGGAAAGAAATCCCTGGCTTCCCCTAGAAATGGGATTTGCTTCCAGGCGGCACCAGCTAGAGCCATCAGCTGAGCGGATGCCATGCTCTCAGGCTGCCCTGCCCCAGCCCCACCTTGCACAGGTCCCTCACCTGGGAACTCAGAGAGGGTGGTCCACAGCAAGTCCATGTAATCCTCCTTGCTCAGATACTCGCAGGCCAGGCTGCATTTTGCCTCTACTGCCTTCTTCCGGCTGGAGACTGGGAGGTGAGAGACAGAGAGAAAAGGAGGAAGAGCCATGCGCCCTCTTGAATCACACCCTCCCGCTCCCCCACACCTCCTTCCCTGAGGATGATTTGGCTGGGGTGCCATCGAAGGAGCACAGGCTCGGGAGTGAGACGGACTCAGGTGTGAATCCTACCCAGCGGTCTTACAGCTTCATCTCACTGAGCCTCAGTTTCCTTCCTAAACTGGGGCTAATAAAACCACTGGGCAAGGTGGTCAAGGGAATGAAACCAGGCTGTGCACATGAATGTGCTTAGCCCAGAAATGGCACAGACTAGGTGCTTTGGTGGCAGACAGACTCTAGGGTGGCTTCTGTGCCCCCACCTATATTATCTGGCCCCCATTACTTCCCTGATCCCACCTTCTCTCTCCCTCCCTCTGCTCACTTTACTCCAGTCACACTCTTTTCCTCGCTGTTCCTTTGTGAAGTAAGGCACATTCCTGCCTCAGGACCTTTGCATCATCTGCTCTCTCCCTCAGCTGCACTTTATATATCCCATGACTAATTTTCTCACCTCCTTCAAGCCTTTCTTTAAATCTCACCTTCTCATTGAGGCCACCCTGACCACCCCATGTAAAACTTTGACCTACCCATGGCCCCTTACTGTGCCCCACACTCCCGATCTCTCTTACTCTGCTTTATCTTTTTTTCCCTCCATATCATTTGTTAGGAAACAGAGTGAAGGACTTTCAAATGGGCAAAATGTCCTGTCTGGTGAACCCTTATTGGTTTTCTCATCTTCAATTATCTGTAAGCTAGTTTACAACTCTTCACAGTAATCCTAATGCAAATGATTCTTGTCCATCAAAATGCAGATTGTGTCCGGTGGTGATGCAATTGACTATTGCCTTCTGCACACAGCTGACTTTTGCCTCTAGGTGTAAATCCATTTCAGCCTTTCTGATTTCCTACATACATGTGTTTTTTGAATTCTCCTTTGAACCAGTTGTAACCTCTTGCTGGTGTTAGATAATTCTCCAAGCAGCTCTCACATTTTTCGCATGTTTTGTAAGCAGAGGCACTGGCTACTTTTGTTCTGGACTATCTTTTCAAGGATTTTAGTTTAGCAAACAGCATTGAAAGATAGGGAGGATTTCTCTTTGGTGCAAAGGGCAGGTTTGCTTACGGTCTTTGAAGATACAGCATCTTTCTGCAGAACAAGGAGCAGGCGGGCTTAGCATATGGTAGAAAAGGTCTGGGTGCCCTAAGCTCAGGGTTCCTCTACTGTAACACAACCCCCTGCTTTTTGTGTCACCTGCCCTCTTCACATCGCCCAGTAGGAATTGGGGCTCAAGGAACAAGTGTCAGAAACTGCTGATACCCTAGCAAGTGCTATTACTGTGAGTAACGGTCCTTTGTCTCTGACCCAGGAAGGCCGCATCTTCCGCTAGCATCTCTGGAAACTGGGAAAGGCTAGCTCGTTAGCTGGCAAATAGGTAAGATCTCAGACTTTCCACAGTTCTTAACAACCAGTTCCTTCATTCATTGATGAGTTAAACAAAATAAAGCCTTTGATATGTGTTCATTTCATATTGGTAGGAGAGGCATGATCTGACCTTCAAATTTTTTCCTTTAACGTACCTATCACCTTTCAACAGACTGTATAATTTCCTTACTTACTATGCTATTCTTTCTCTCTCTCTCTCTCTGCCCTCACTAAAAATATAAACTCATGGAGTGGGGATATTTGTGTTTTGTTTTCACTGCTATATCAAACACCTAGACCAGCACCTGGCATGTAGAAACTGAATTTCTTTGCAATTGAATTGAATGAATGACTTGCCCAAGGTCTCACAGTGATTTGGTGCTGGAAACCAGGCTCCCTGATGTTTACTTAATTATTTTAAAGGAGGGACTGTACTGGGGGTTGAACCACTCTGCCGCTGAGTTCTCCCGTTCCCCCTTCCCCTCCCAGAGGGCACTTTGAACACGGATTGGCAAAACCGCTGCCTGCAGGCCACATCTGGTCTCCTGCCTATTTCTGCCAGGCCGGCAGGCTAAAGATGCTTCTTGCATTTTTTTAAATGATTTTTAAAATCAAAAGAAGAACCACCTTTCAGGACATAAAAATGATATGAAATTCAAATTTGTGGTCATAAAAGAGGTCTTCTTGGAACACACGCAAGGCTTGTTGGTTTATATATTTGTCCACAACTGCTTTTCTGCTACAAGCGCAGAGTCCTTTGGTCCACAAAGCCCAAAATATTTACTCTCTGGCCCTTTACAGAAAAACTCTGCCAACCCTTGCTTTATAACATGCCACTGGACCCCCTGCTTTGCTTAAGCATGTCCACTGTTCGGGGCGCATGATTTAGGCTCAATGAATACCAAACCTCGAATCTACAACTGAGATGCTTCCTCAGGGCAGTTCACTGAAGACTGTCTGTCCCACCCCTTCCCTGTGAGCTATGACTCTGCTATCTCGTTAAATCCTTATACCAATAAGCAAAACTATTAACTAAGATTACAGAGGCTTACCATGAAAAAGAGAATTGGACAAATCCTGCCAACAGGCAAGGACTTGATCGCTTGATCCCCCAGCCTGAGTTCAGTGCTAGGAATCTGGGATCCTCTTAAAGACAATGCTTTGAAAGCCCAGACATCATAGATAGACTTTGCTTTTTATTCAGTCCTCCAGTTTTACAATAGAATTACCGGGGGACCTTTTAAAACTCACTAATGTCGGGGCCCCACCCCTCAAAGATGCGGGTTAAATTGGTCTGGGTATTGTTTAAAGGTCGCAACCCTGGTTTAAAATCTCCCCCAGGTGTTTCTGTCGTGTGGACAGCATTGAGCTCCAGTCTGGTTCTCAGACTTACTGCACACATCAGGATTGCTACCCGGAGTCACAGCTGTAGAACTCAGTGCTGTACTTCATGGAGCCCTTTAGGGGACATTAAATGTGACTCCATGATAATATCACCTCTATCAATGAGACAGGAAGGGGGCAGGGCACAGCCATTCAAAAAATGTTACAGCAGTTAACATCAAAATGGTGTAAGATTCAACCCCCAGGAGGCCTTGAGGCTCAAGATGATGAGAGACTTAACTTCTAGCAGGTCTTGAGCTTCATTATACGCTCACTGTGATATATCAACATGGTGAATAACACGCCCACAGGCACCATGGCAGTCTCAAGGCTAGCCACAAAAGGTCAAAGAGAGGACAATGGCCAACTTCCTGGGAATCCCAGCCCCTTCCCCTTAGACTAGTCCTTCCACTTACTAGCACATGAAGCCACCGAGCCCATAAAAATCAGTAACACGGTGCCTCGGGGCCACCCCTCTCTCTCCCTCTTCGGAGACGGTCCACACTCTGTCTATGGAGTGTGTACCTACTTTTAATCTGAGCACCCAACCCCCACACCTCATGGCCTTTCTCTTGCCTTTCAATGTATCTCTCTGAATAAATCTACCTTCACTCAACTGTGGCTCGCTCTTGAATTCTTTCCTGCGCGACTAAGGACCCACATCCCAGGGGCTCAACCGAGACCTAGGACACAGCCCTCCTCATGCCCCACATCTGTTTCCCTGCATCATCATGACAAGATGGTCCAGGTTGCTACCACAGCACCTTGGAAACCGCAGCCCAGCTTTCTCCTACACAGATTTTTTTTCTGAAACATTCCCCCTAGAGTTGGTGGGGATAAATTCACCAGACTTTGCGCAAGGCCAGGCTCTGGAAGGGCAGAACCTGGGGTGGGAGTGTGTGCATGACCTTGTGCGTTGGAAGTGGGGCTCGTTAACTGGTAAAGGGCAGTGATACTTACTGCTGCAAACATCTCCCGCCTGGAAGAGCTCAGTGGTGAGCAGAACTAATCCGTAGTAAGAAAACGCATTGGAAAACCTGCCAGGAAGGATGCAAGAATGGTAAGGAAGTGATCGGAGGAATGAAAGTCCCCGTTCCCCATCCGTTCGGGAAGGATGTGCATCTACAGTGGCAGCAGAGACTAGTCCTTGGGCTCAGGCCACACTCGGCCTTTGGGGGCTTTCCTGGACCCTTGGGCAGGAGGGTGGCAGGTACAAAGCACAGTGATGTGATAAACAAAGGACATAGGAAGTGATCCTGTGTCCTGTGAAAGATCAGGAACAGCACTATATCACAGACATGCCACCCTCAAGGCTGTTTACTCAACTGACAAAAGGAGGGAAAAAATGGGGGGACCAAAATTTTGTTGAAAACAGTCATCGTTGACCCATGTCAACAGACGCCAAGGCTTCTGGGTTGAGCTGGTCCACCTGGATAGGGAAGAGCGAGGGAAAGCTTTGATAACCTAGGTATGCCCCAGTTTTTGAAAGTTTGCTTTACTCCACTTCTCTTTTTTTAAGGAAGCCCTACATTAGTACGTCTTTTCGCTAACCGGAAGAAATCCAAAGAGGATTTCGACTTTTACTAAAAAAGGATGAAAAGTGAAAATAGCATTGTGTTCATTTTGTAGAGGAAGCAAGGCCCCAAGCAGCCAGAGTGACGCCACCCAGCGCCTACCCCGGGAACTACACTCAGCATCTCAGCATCTCAGCCTCCAAGCTGCCAGAGCCCTGAACTGTGTCTGCCAGCATCTGTGGTTTATCTCCATTTATTTTGTTTCCTTTATTAGCAAGATATGTCCTCCAGTAATTACTTCTTCGCTTTATGCCATTTCAGCATATGAAAGGTTTCACTGGAATCTTTCTCTACTTTTTTCTTTTTTTAACTTTTTTTTTGGCAAGGGAGAGTAGTTAAGTTTTATTATTTATCATTTATTTATTTATTTTTAATGGAAGTGCTGGAGATTGAACCCAGGACCTCGTGCGTGCTAAGCATGCAATCTACCACCTGAGCTGTACCCTCCCCCCAGAATCTTTCTCTCTTTTTGAATAGTGGGGGGTGGAAACCTGTGCGCAGAACTGGGCTCCAGCTCTGCCCAGGTATTCCTGAGAGCTGAATCAAGTCACCAGGCATTTATTAAACGCCTGCTGTGTGCCCAGTCAACTGTGGAGTCTGCAGGCTTCACGAGCATCTCAAAGCAGAATGACACAGTTAATTAATTCTCGACCGTTGCCTGAGCCAGAATATTCTCGTCCTATAGTACAGTTACATAGAACTCAGTCATAATCAGAAGCTGATGATTAACTTCCTTGGGTGATGGTACGTGCTAGCAAATTTAGTGATTTCTACAGTCTTCTAAAATTAGCCTCTAATTAATTGCTTAGCATTCGAGAAGTGTCAGCTCAACAGAATCACATGCACTCAAAGACAGATACTCTCAGTTCTGTTTCCTCATCTTTTAAAATATCCTGCAGACTCCATCTTTGTCCTGGGCACACAGCAGGTGTTTAATTGATGCTTGGTGAGTTGATTAAGGTCTCGGGGACAATGCAGGGGCAGAGGTGGAGCCTGGTGCTGCCTATTATCAAAGCTTTCCCTTCCCCTTGCCTGCAATCGACCTCTTTGAGGACCCTCCCCTTGCTGATTAGCACCTCTGCTCGAAGGTGAACAGGAAAAGTTCAAAACAGAATACAGAGCCTTAGCGGGGCCAGTTTTGCGCACTGTTAATGCTGTGTACACAATTTGGTAGAAAGAGTTGAAAGCGTGGCTGAAATGTGACTAGTTGTGGCTCGTAAGGTCATGACTCTCGGCAGATGCACTCCAGCCATAGCCCTGGTTGCTTTTATAAGAAAAAGCGGAACAAGATGAGAACTGAAAGTGAAAAGAATGCCCAAGTTGACCAAATCAGTGGTTCCCCAAATATGGGCCCTGTACCACTGGTGGTCCCCACGGTAATATGAGAGGAGAGGGGACCGATACAGCAAAGATAGTAAATCTCATTGCGGAAAAAAAATTCCCTTTTGGGAAAGGGGCAGGGAAGGGATAAATTGGGAGTCTGGGATTAGCAGGTGCAAACAACTATATACGGAATGGATAAACAACAAGGTCCTACTGTACAGCACAGGCAACTAGCTTCAATAACTTGTAAGAGCCTATAAAGAAAAATAATATGAAAAGGAATATATATGTATATGTAACTGAATCACTTTGCTGTGCACCAGAGACTAACTCAATATTATGAATCAACTATACGTCAATTAAAAAAAAATCCCTTTAAGTTTCATATCTCAGTCTTAACTTAGGTGCTAATGAGTCCTTAACACCTCCTCTCTCTCCCAGTCTCTTAAACACAGCAGCTCAGTGCCTTGGCATATCATCAATCTAGCTACTTGTTACTGTACTGGCATCCGTTGGTATCCGTAGGGGGTTAGTTCCAGGGTGCCCTGTGAATACCAAAATCCTTGGATGCTCAAGTCCCTTATATAAGATGGCATACATAGTATTTGCATATAACCTACACACATCCTCCCATATACTTCAGATCATCTCTAGACTACTTAGAACACCCAATACAATGTAAGTGCTATGTAAAGAGTTGTAACTACAATATAAACGTTATGTAAATAGCCATCAATGCACAGCAAATTCAAATTTTGCTTTTTAGAACTTCTCAGATTTTTTCCCCCTTTCTGAATATTTTCCATCTGCAGTTGGTTGAATCCTTGGATGTGAAATGTGTGGCTAGAGAGGATCGACTATATTTATCTTTAAAAGCGACTTCTATCTGTGGCCTGCAATTAAAGATTTTCCTTAAAGCAGATATACAAAGTTCCCTTTGAAAAGACATTTATCGGAGTAAAAAGTGAGTCACATTAAAGAAAAAGACAAAGAAAATAATAGTACAGGCGATCTCTGCATAACACGGAAGTCAGGAAATTGATGCTCAATTTTGTAAATGTTGCCCTAGATGGAAAAGTTCTCTGTGCTCCGAGTTAGAACAAAACCCAAAACAGGGCGCAGATGAGGACCAAAGCATCGACAAATGGTTCTTACCATATAAACCACAGCAACAAGGTCGTCCATCTAAAATGGGGTGTGAAAAGGTCCCTCATTTTGCCTCGGTCTTCCTGTTGCAAGACAAAGAATGCCATTTACTCTCCTCCCCTGCAGATGTGTGGACACCGGCTGGTGGCCTGAGACAAGTGAACACCCGCGGCTGGGAGGCAGGATTTCTGCTGGGCTGGACATTCAATACCCGAGAACCCAGGGGATTCCTGAAGGATGGAGACATACCTCATCCCCACTCCAACCTGGAATCCTGGAGCCGGGAGGCAGACCCCCTCCGGTGTGGCCCCTTTGAGCCCTCTTGGGCGATTCCATGGACCCGGGGAGCAAACAATTAGTCCAAGATGTCTCAGACCATTTCATGCCTTCCCCACCCAAAGCCAGCTGCTGGTCAAGATGATCAAAATGAATGTGCTGAAAATCAATTCGCCAAAAGCCCACTTGCCAAAAGATCGATTAACTAAATGACCCATTTGCTGATTTTATATAACTTAGTAACTTACCAGATCTTTGCTTTGCAATGTTCTGTTTAAAAATATATACATATTCTATGATTGTGATTATCTTCTTCTTCAATATATTTAATGAATGTATTTTTCTTCATAGCAATTTGAGTAGTGCTTACTTATCTAAACATGCTAAAAAAATTTTTTTTAAGATTATGGGTTATAGGTGGTTTAATCTATGAATATTGTCTTTGTGAATAGAATATTTTTGTAATGTATTTATTTGTTTCTTAACTTTTTCAAGCCTTTTTTTTAATGGAGGTCCTGGGGACTGAACCTAGGACCTCAGGCATGCTCAGCACGTGCTCTACCACTGAGCTCTTACCCACGCCCGCCTCAATATATTCGTGAATAAAAAAAAAGCAATACTCATTAATATGCTTACCGTGAATGTTAGTAGTTATTGAATATATTTTAGAATGGATTCATTCATTGATATATTTAGGGATGTATTCATTAATATAGTTTTAGAGGGAATATATTGAGGAATAGATGTATTCATATATACATGGGAAAAATATATTCCTATTTACTAAATATATTCAAAAAGAATAACCCTTAAAATAAGTTTTTGGTAAATGGTTACACTGGCAAGTCAGTTCAGGAAAATTGGCTTTTGGAGAACTGGTCTGCTTCTGGAAAGCCCTTCTCTCCTCTTTTTGGTGATGGGAGATTCACCACCTCCTTGGAGCCTTCCTGGACCTGAGAGAGCTCTCTCTCTGTGGGCTTGGCTGCCCCTGGCTGCATCAGCTATGCACCTGTCCGCATGACCTCCATCAAAAAACCCCCCAAAAAACAAAAACCCAGGGCTGGGAGTGGGGTATAGCACAGTGCTAGAGTGCATGCTTCGCCTGCAGGAGGTCCTGGGTTCAATCCCCAGCACCTCCATTAAAAGAAAAAGGGGCCCACAGCAGGGCACTCTGAAACACAGTGAGGCCCCCCACAGCAGCAGCCCCCTTCCAAGGTGAAGACCACAACTGGAGCATCCATGTTTGACACTTTCACTTCGCAAAACACACTTCAAACCACTGTGTGCTTTCTCCACCCGGAGCAACTTCAACCAGGAGGCAGGGAGGAGAACGTGGCCTCTCCGCAAAGGCAACTAAAGGCGGCTTCTGCACCCCAGGTTCTTTGGGATGCCCCCCTACCCCACCACTGTGCCTCCCAAAGTGGATCGGGGGTCTTCTGGCTTCCACGTTGTGAGACCCCTGCCTAACACTACCTCTCAATCAGATGAAATTCCACTCAGTTCTTTTTGCATAGTATAGAAATAATCAGAAATACTATTTCCTTGTCGGGTCTGTTGTTTGCTTACGTGCATTTGTGATGTTTCTCTAAGGTGCTTGGATGATTCTTGAGGGCAGGAACTGCTGCCTTTAATCCAGCTCCTTTCTTCCCATTTGTACCTGTGCTAGGTGCTCATAAATACTCACTAAAGCGTATTCCCTGATGGTGTTGCCATGGGGAGCGATGCACCATCCATTACGGACAGGCTACACGGGCACGCAGGGTGGCGCAGTATGGCGCCTTGGATCTAAGCCTATCCCTGCACTTTCTAATGTGGTTTTATTGTCAAGCCTTTGACAATCAATCACATTTGCTAATCAGACTTCATGGGTGCTGACAGATGAAACTGAAGCAGTAGTAGTTACAGGACCCATTAAGGGACATTATATTCCATTTCTCTAGTCACTGGCTAAGTTCTCCAAGTGGCACTTTAAGGACTTGGAAGTGAAAATACACAGACTGCAGCTGCCAAATTCCCCTTGCAGGTCCTGTCAAAGGCGCCCTGCCCCAGCCACTCGCTGTATACCCACAAGCACAGGGACACCCCCTGCCCCCGTCATGTACACACGCTCCCCAGCGCATGCAGGGACATGCATTGAATCAGTCTGCCAGTCACCAACCTGTCTGGAGATGATGAGTTTCCCCAGAGGCATGGGGGCTCCGTTTTCTGTGGCTATCCTCTTTAAGGTGGCGATAGCCTTCTCCTGGTTCCCGGACAGTACATCATATCTTGCACTCTCTGGCAGCCACTATGGGGACAGGAGACCCAGATGTGGCCAGTTAGGGCAGAACAGAATGCTCGGTCCCAAACATACACTCTTATCTGTGTGTAGAGTCCTTAAGAGTGGAGGCTCCGGAGCCAGAAGACTGGCTTCAAATCCTGGCACTGCCATTGATTATGTGCTCTGTGACCTTGAGCGATAACTTGATCTCTCTGTGCCTCCATTTCCTCATCCATAGAATGGGGATAATAATGGATCACCCTTCTTAGGGTTGTTGAGAGGATCAAATGGGATATTCCAGTCAAAGCGCTTAGCACAGTGCCTGGAATGGGTTAATGGAGGTGTTACTGTTGCCATTGCTATGACTATAATTTGGTACTGCTGAGTTCCAGGTGATGGCTGAATTAAATTGACTGACACTAGAAAAGGAAAAAATATAAAAGTCCACCACTCTCACCATCATCATCATCTCTCAAGAAACTACACCTCACCTGTGTTCAGCATCACCTTGCAAACTCAAAGAGACAGAAAGAAATCAGAAAGACCTTTAGACCTAACAGAGGCCCAACCCCAAGTGACTAGATAAAGATATCTTCATAAAACAAAGCAACAGCAATCTGTGAAATAACAGAAGGTAAGGCTGGGAGTCAGAAAATCTGGTTCAAATAAGTTCTGTTGTTTATTTGCTGTGTGCCTTTTGACGGGTCAATCAACCTCTCTGGGCCTCAGTTGCCTCATTAGTAAAATGAGATTGTAGCAGAGATTGCTCGTGTCCATTAAAATTCATGCCTCCCTTTCCATAGCATAGAGTTGTACTCGGATATGGCTGCCCAGCCAGGAACTACATTTCCCAGCACCCCTTGCATCCCAGTGAGGCCATGTGACATGCTTTCACCAATGGCATATGAGACGAATATTCCTGGCTGTCTCTACCTGCCCTTCTTCAGTCTGCGTGTAGAAGACTCCAAAGCCCTGGACAATGGCAGAGCTACAAGCTGGAAGGAACCTGGGTCCGGAATCACACCTGCCAAAAGGAGCATCCATTCTGCGCTCTTATGTGAGTGAGAAATAAACTCCTATCATGTTAAGTTACTGAATGTGTAGGCTTTGTTTGTTATAGCAGCTGGTATCATCCTAACTAATATCGGGTTCATCATGTCCCACCTCCTGTGGTTATTGGGAGGAATAAATATGATAATGCATGTAAAGAGCCTGTACAGAGCCTGCTACAATGTTATACTCTGTAATTATTACTACTGTACTATCATTACCAGAAATTATTACGTTATTTACCATCGATGAGATCCATCCTTCCACCCATAGGCCTATTTTGGGGCCCACTGGTTAGAAAGCATTTCATGAGTGTGGTCTACACATGAAATGGTAAGTGTATGGTTTGATCTCACTCTGTGTGTGTGTGTGTGTGTGTGTGTGTGTGTGTGTGTGTGTAGGGGCGTTAATTTATGCAGAGCTGAGATGGAGAGAGCATTTGAACCCCTGGACCCAGCCATGCCTGAAGCCATATTTAATTTTCTATCATGTATCTCTTTCACTCAAGCCAGTCTGAACTGGGTTTTTGTCACTTGCAATGTAAGAATCCCAACTATTCCAAATACAGTCACCTTAAGTGTAGATCCTTCAGTGGGTGGGCAAGGTACTCCCCACCCTCTTGCTATCTCCCTAAAGAACATCCCAGCAGAATCTGGAGAAAACCAGACACCCCATATTGGGCCAAAGCCAGACCCTGTTCCTTTATCTCATTACCTGATTAAAACGATAATCTTAAGAGGTGGCTTTGGTGCCCTCCTCCTCACTCTCCCTACCAAAATATAGTGAATGGCAGGAGAACAACTAGCAAAGGCTGAGATCTCGTAAACAAAGATACCTACAAAACACAGGACAGCAAAGAGGAGGAGCGGGACAGCCGAGAGGATGAGCAGCCAACGCCAGCCCAGGCTGGGCATCACGAACACAGCCAGGATGACCTCGAACACTGTCCCGATGGCCCAGAACACCTGGCACAGGAGAATGGGGGTCAGTAATGGGCAGCATTGGTCAACACAGTGAGCAAGTTCTGGATCATTGTAGACAAGGTTATCCACATGGGTAAGGGGTCCTTTGGGGGGGGCATGATCAGGAAAGTCAGACTGGCCATCACTTTTACTATGGTCCACATGGTTGGACCAGAGCCTCCATGTTGTCCATCTCCCGAGGGTACCGCCCACTGTACAGTATTTGTATGGTGCCCACTGGAGTGGGCAACGTGGCAGCTCTGATTAAGGAGATCAATATGATCAAACTGTGTGAGGTCAGTACAGCAGTGGACACATTGACTTTCGTGTACTGACGTCCACCCCCTTTGCCCAGTAGTGCCCCAGTATCCTTTATCAGAATTGCCTCTCCCTCATAGGGCTGAATATCTGCTTCTGCTTCTCTGTGTCACTCTTCATCCTTCTCCACCTTGCTCTTTGTATGGACTGCATCAACGGGCTCCCTGTTCCCTGGCTTCACATTGGGTGCAGCCAAAGGGGAGCCCCACAGGAGATGGGAAGGAGGAGAGATTGGGGTGCCTATTCCTCTGGCTCTTTCTCTGCAGGGTGGAGACAGGCTGGCTGCATCCCTCAGCTGAAGGTCACAGCTCCTGTCCAGCAGCCTTTGCTGATCCACACCCTCCCTGTCTCTCTCTCTCTCTCTCTCTCTTTCTGGGCTGCTAATTACTCCTTCCCTTTACCCCTTCAGGGTCTTTATAAATAGTCCCTTTATGAAACCCTCTTCAAATTATCCTAATTTGAGTACGCTGTTTCCTGCTGCAACCCTGAATCTACAACTATGGTCCATTTCATAACATCGTCCTTCATCTTCCCAGTTTGGGAGCCCCAAGACCCTTCCTAAATCCCCTTTTTCTTAAAGGAACCACAGTCCCTTCCAGTTGCTGACAACCAGAGGGACAGTCAAAATGTCTAACAACTTATAGCACTGGCCAATCAGAAGGGACACCATATAGCACTGACCAATCAGAATGAACATTGGTCACACAACTCCCCCCCTTCATGATTGTGTGCCAGGAGTTAACTCTTCAGCTGCTGGATCATGGGGAGTTCTAGGGAGTCCTTAGAAAGGACAGGGTGTTAGGCAATGAGAGCCAATCAGTGTTCAGGATCAGCTGGCACGGACGCATTTCAATAATGAAACAACCAGTGTGGACCTGCTGACCACCACCCTGACTGGTCAGGGGTAGATGCAGTCAGGATGGTTAAGCTGGGCTGTGGGGTCAACGTGATCAAGATTGTCAATATAGTCACGGTGATTAGGGAGGTCAGAGTGGCATCACAGTCATCACTGTGGACCTCAGTGTCCTGCAGGGACAAATAAACACTGCATGGAGGAGGGCCACTGGGCAGTCATGTATTTGCCCTGAGACCTTCTGGATCATGGTTGAAAAATGGGTCACAGGACCCTGGCAGAGGGAGAGCTTGAAAGGGACTGGCTGGTCCAAGAGAGTTTTAGGGCAGCCTATTGGCCACAGAAGTGGCCGCAAATCGAGATCTCACACAAGACACAGGTGAGTCTGGATGCAAACAGAGGTAACGAGTGATGATATGGGTGAAGGGCAGGAGTTTGGTCCACTCAAGCTACACTGCTCATCACCAAGTCTCAGAGAAACGCTATTTCAAGAAGGACATATTACCTGCCTGCCTCCCTCTTTTTTTTAAGCGATGATAAACTGAATATTCTTGTCAATGGAAAAATTTATCCATTTTGCAAGACCACCATATTGAAATCAACATAACTGATCCATTCAAATCCTTGTGTACTGAGTCTGTTATTTTCCCCAAGCTCCCTTTTCCATGTCTTATGGTTCAAGACGCCTGGGAACCTCCTGCTCAGAAAATGGGTATTCTCCAGAAACCCAGACCAACCTCCTTACCTCAATCAGCAAAATACACTTAGCTCTGGCTTTCATGGGAAGGAACTCAGCATACAGGGTCACCCTGGGAAGGCAAAAGACAGAAAGAAGGTGAAGGTCAGGACTGAGTGAGAAGATTGCTACAGTTTTCTGAACTTCTTGGCCAATATCCCCCAAGGGTAGTCTGTAGACCACTTACATCAGGATTTCTGGGGATGATGGCTAAATATGTAGATCCCCAGGCTCCACCCTAGACCTTCAGAAACAGACCCTCGGGTGGGGGGCGTCCAGGCATCTGCATTTTTAACGAATTCCCCATATGATTCTTACATTCAGTAGCTACCCATCCTTGAGCATTCCTCACAACCCAGTGAATCGACATGAAAAAAGAGTGGTGGGAGTATGGGTAACTTCCATCTAGAACCATTTCTCAGGTTTTCCCTATCGCCCAAGTCCTGAATCAACTTGGAGTTAGAGGCCTTTCATTCTGTGGGGTGCCCCTCATCCGGGGTCCATCTGACGTCTCCTGGTGACCAGACTCAGCCCATGTCTTCTTGGCAGGAACCCCACAGAAATGATGCTGAACTCTTTCCAGGTTCTCACACCAGGGACACGATGTCATCTCATTCCATCACTGGTGATATGAACTTTCATCACCAGATCAAGTTGTCTGACAGATAGTTCTCTCCTAAAGTTATCATTTTCCATTTGTGATTAAGTACTCTGTGGGGGAACACTCAGAGATTATGTCAATATCCTGCTCCCAGGAGAACCTCTAATCACCAGTTTTAGCTTTCTATCCATTGACTATTTCTGCCTGAATCAACACTACTCTGATGGCAAATGGTATTTATTATTTCCATAACTCCTTCTACATTTATTAGTTGACATTCCACTGTAAGGAAGAGCTTCCTTCCTTCCTCCCTCCCTTCCTCCCTCCCTTCCTTCCTTCTATTTCTTCACACATGCAGCATCCTGCCAGCGATCCTTCCACATAAGTGTTCCAACTCTTACCACTCTGGGCATGCCAGCCCAACTTCCAATCGCCAGCACCTGCAACCCTTTCCTGAGTGTTTTCTCTGGTCATTAAAGCTTGCTTCGCCAACCTGTGTGGCAGACCAGAAGCAACCGAGGAATTTAAACTTCCCAGGAGCAGCTCTCAACCAATGACAGTTCCCTCATCCCTCGAACGTTGGAGAATGTGCTGCAGCGTCTCCCAGAGGAAACTACCTGCTCTTAAGTCTCTGGGTCATGGTCTGCTTCCGAAAAGACAGTTTGGAAATCTTTCCATAGTAATATATCTCGATCTACCACATTATTATTATTTTTTTTAATTTACCACATTATTTTTAACAGCTGTAACCCTATTGACGATTACTTAGATTGTTTTCAGTTTCTCGTTTTCGCAACATATGCCACAAGAAACATCTTTTCCTGGAATTGGCTTGCCCCACATTTGGTCATTATTTATAGTGGTTCATTATGAAAATGAGCAATTTGATCTTCATCCAAAGTACGGTGATTGTTACAATCACACTGAAGACCACAAGAATGAGCAATGAAATGAGCGATGCCAAGAAGCAGCTTTCCTGGTGTAAATAAATTCCCATTGCAAATAATCGCACTGACAGCATTTGGCAATTAGAGATTTGCCATTTGGATCAACTGCTTGGAAAGAAGTGACCTGTGATCTCCGTTTGGAACAGGGGGGCAGCCACCTGGGCTATTCCTCTTTAAGAGCGGCTAAAACACCCATAGGATACCAGTGAAGGCCAGCGTCCATCTCAGCCCCTCAGGTAAGTGGCATTTCTGCTGAAATACACAGACTCTCTACTGGAAATAAACCATTTGCTCTGGTGCCAACCTGTATTTGGTATATTTTTGTGAGGCAGTACATGCAATTAGAGGTGATTATCATTTTGGGGGGTGCCTATTTGCATTTTTTAAATTTTCTCAAACAAAAATGTATTGTTTGTAATGATAAAAATAAAGTTACATTCAACCCACTTTTGATCCCTTGCTTGGATTAAAGTGTGTTCTTTCTTGATGTACCCCAGAGGCAGAAAATGTAATTATTTGGCCTCCTAAGTGTGATTCCTCTTTCCTGTTTCAATGAAAGGGAACAGAACCCTTCCAGAACCACCAGTTCTACATTCCCAGAATCATCTCTGAATCAGGACCAGGGACCCAGCGGACATGAGTGATTTAGCCGGACTTTAAAAGCTCAGAACACTTTCATGGTATTTGTTCAGATAAAAGTGCTCTGGCCTTAGGCAGAGCTGGGTGTGAACCCAGTCTCTCCACGCGGGGGATGGTTTGCAAAAGTTGCCCCACTGTTGTGCTGCCTGCGAGCTGGCTGCTCACTCCATCCAGAGTCCATTTCCCCATCCCTTGAATCTGGCCTCATGACTTGCTTTTGATCAAGAGAATGTTGTAGGAGTGCCAGTTCCAAGCTTGGGCCTCAGGAGACTCTGTGGCTTCTGCTTGTTCTCTTGGACTCCTGCCCAGATGCCATCTGACCTGGGGGCCCGGCTAGCCAGCTGGAGCATCAGAGGCTTGTGGAACAGAGATGACTCAGCTGTCGCCAGTCCCCATCCAACTCACCAGCTGACGAGAGACACGAGTCAGCCTCGTCAAGACCAGAACAACTGAATCACTGAACTACAAAATCATGAATTCAATAAATTGTTGTCGTTTTAAGCCGTGAGTGTTGGGGTGGTTTGTTACAAAGCAAAAGGTAACGCTACACTCCACTGAATAACCATCTGACCTTAGGCAAGTCACTCAGGATCTCTGAGCCTCAGTTTTCTCATCTGTAAAATGGGAGCAGTAGGCTTGTTCAATGGACAGGATGAGGTAGTGTGAAGAGAGGGCCTAGCACGGCACCTGCACTTGGGAAGCACTCCACTGACATTACTATTATCATCACTATTAATGTTGTTATTACTAAGAACCGGTGTGAACCCCTACTTTGGAAGGGAAGAGGAAAAGAAAGAGGAAATAGTGGGAGACAAGGAGTTAGGCAAAAATTAGGGCAGATGGATGGGTTCCTTATTAATTTGCATATGAATTGATGATCGGTAGCTGTAATTTACTGTGGTAATCAATTTACAAGATACGCAAGTCAAGTCTTAACACTGTATGCCTTAAACGCACACAGTACTGAGTGTCAATTACATCTCAATTAAAGTGAAAGAAGGACATTTTTCTCAGTTAAAATGTTTTAAATAACATGATCTGAATTTACACTAAAAATTCAGAGTCCTTTATAAGGACTTCTGATTGTTGAGCTTTTAAAAACTATACAGCAAGATAGTATTCATTTATTTTTGTGAGATGGTACAATTGGGTAAAATCCTTCCAAACGAATGGAAACTCTTAGTTATTTAATTACATAAAAGATATATTCAATTAAATGTTTCTGATTCATGAACTTAGGGGAGCCATTTTTATAACTAGATAAGAGCATGGCACAATTAAGACAATTATTTTTACGTAAATCGCTGGAGGGAAAGTACTGGGAAACCAGCGATTCTCTTGAGTGGCTAAATATTTCTTCTGTAATTTTGTTTGTGGTTTTTATTTGCCCTCTGCACGGACAAAAGAGCTACCAAATGGAGTCATTAAGAGAACACATTTGGAGGGTCAAGTGATGCTTAAATCTGAACCACTTACTATGAGACCTTAGACACGGGGCTTCTTTAAAGCTTCAGTTTTCTCACTTGTGAAATTGAGGTAATAAAATCTACGTCTTAAGATTTGGTGAGGTTTTAAGTGGTCATGTGTATAAAGCACGTGATCTGGTGCCTGGAATGTAGTAATAGCTCAATTATCAGGCAGAAGGTCTACAGCGGCATTAAACAGATGAACAGCTAAATGGAGAGGCATGACATTTGGGGTGTGGGGGCAGGTAGGCAATTTGAGGACCCTCACGACATAGAAAAAGGGGGAAAGGCCCTCCCAGCTGCCCTGTTTCCTTCATTTTATTCCCCTGATGTCCTGTCCTCTTTCCCTGAAGATCGCTTCCCTTTGTGGTTTTAGGAGCTGTTTTTTTCTCTCCTCTAGTTACTCTGCCATTAGAATCCCATCTGCTTACAATCTTCTAGAGGTCCCTTGAAATTTCTCTTCAGCTAATGGCACCTTTCTCTTGCTTTCCAGCACTGTGTAAGATTTATTTTATTTTTTATGCCTTTTATGTCATTTCCAGAAAATGTGGAAGAGGGAGGGGAACATAGTGCTTTGCAGGCCACCGTCTTGAACAAGAGTCACCGTGGAGACGGCCAACAGGCACATGAAGAAATACTCAATATTGCTAATTATCAGACAAAGGCAAAGCAAAGCTACAGTGAGGTATCACCTCACACGGGTCAGCATGGCCATCGTTCAAAAGTCCACAAATGATAAATGCTGGAGAGGGTGTGGAGAGAAGGGAACCCTCCTACACTGCCGGTGGGAATGCAGTTTGGTGCAGCCACTGTGGACAACAGTACAGAGATTCCTTAAAAACCTAAAAACAGAGCAATCCCACTCCTGGGCATATATCCGGAGAAAACTAACTCGAAAAGATACATGCACCCCAATGTTCATGGCAGCACTATATACAATAGCCAAGACATGGAAGCAATCTAAATATCCATCGACAGATGACTGGATAAAGAAGTTGTGGTATATATATACAATGGAATACTACTCAGCCATACAAAAGAATGAAATAATGCCATTTGTAGCAACATGGATGGACATAGAAATTATCATCCTAAGTGAAATACGTCAGACAGAAAGACAAATATCATATGATATCACTTACATGTGCAAATGACACATTGAACTTATTTACAAAGCAGAAAGAGACTCATAGACATAGGAAACAAACTTATGGTTACCAAAGTGGTGTGGGAGGAATAAATTAGGAGTTTGGGATTTTCAGATACTAACTACTGTATATAAAATAGATAAACAACAAAGTCCAGCTGTAGAGCACAGGGAACTATATTCAATACCCTGTAATAACCTATAATGAAAAAGAATATATAGATGCATAACTGTATATATAAAGAATATATATGTACAGAATAATATATTCTGTCACCGGAAACTAAAACATTGTAAATCAACTATACTTCAATAAAAAAAAATTTCCCATTAATAATAATACACAAAAATCTCCTTTTAAAAATAAGAGAGAAAGAAAAAAGAATCACTGGGGACATTCTGAATACCTGGTTCCTTTCCCTCCCCTCATATGGAAAGAAAATCCAGGTGGCTGTTTAGAAGCTGGTTCTGCTGCCATCTACCTGGGCATCCCTGGGAAGGAAATTGAATGTGTACTTCTGTGAGCTCACGCCTTCCAGCCACAAGGGGAAAACTGTCCCCTCGTCAATGAGTGGCTCATGAATGGGGCAGTGGCTGTATCTGCAGGAATTCCTGGCATTGGGCCAGCAGCAGTGGACTGACCACATTGGCCACAGCCCCTGCCAGCCCAGATTAATCGACTTGGCTTAGTGGCCTCTTCTTTAAGCTCCAGTGGTTTATAATCTCATCCCAGATCCAGGAGTACCAGTCAAATGCCTACTCTTCACAGCCCTGGAAGATCGATAACGAAAACAGGAGGGAAGGACTGAGTTGAACTGAAAGCCACTCACTGTCCTTCCAGCCTTTAAAGTGGCAGAAAGAGACTGGATTTGTTCCTGTGATTCGTCCACGTGGTCACATCTCCCTTCCTCCATACCGAGTCCATTGTCCATCTCGCTGACGCCTGACCCTCTTGTCAAAGACTTTGGCAGACCATATGCTACCATATATTGAGTGCCCTGCCGGACGCTATCCTGGGCACTTCATATGTGTTGCCATTTAATATTCTAAGAGACCTGTGAGGTAGGTATGCTATTATCCCCATTTTAGAGATGGGGAAATGGCGTTGAAAGGCTTAGTGACTTGCCTAGGGATGCACAGCTATTATGTGACAGAGCCAGGATTCGAACCCAGGGAGCCTGGTTTCAGAGCCCAGGATTTAAACACCCTGCTTCTGCATTAGCATTCTCCTTCGAGGTCACTTCTCCCAGCCCTCCGCAATCCTGACACTCCAGAAGCTCAAGAAGTCAATTACCGAACTGTTGACCCTCGGAGGGCAGGGGTGCTGCGGTGCGACACCCTAGTCCTCACCCACCAAAGCCAATCTCACCATTTCTGTTGCCAAAGAGCCAGTCTGCCAGCAGCAGAGACCAACATGGAGCCCCCAGGATGAAACCAAGTTGTTTACATTGGACATCTTCCATTTTGGAAGGAGCAGTGAATCAACTTGAACAGAACTGGTACATCTTCTGGGAATTGGTTTGCCTTTCCTGCCCATAGGGTTTCAGGCAGCACTATTAGCCAAGGGTTTTCAAAGTATTTGATGTATTGACCCATGATCCCACAGCGCATGGGACCAAGGGAGCCGATATGAAACAAAGGAGATGTGGCAGTGAACATCTGACCATGGAATCCACTGGTCCTTTCACATAACATGCCACCCTGGAGCTGCTGGCCTGAGAGATGGAAGAGCCTTTTGTAGGTCCTGCAGAGGTGTTAGCCTGGAGATGATGCCTTGTGAGGACAGGGCACTGTTTTCCAGGACACAATACACTCTTTAGTGGGGAGAGTATAGCTCAGTGGTAGAGCACGTGCTTAGCATGCACGAGGTCCTGGGTTCAATCCCTAGTATCTCCATTTAAAAAAAAAATAATAAATAAACCTAACTTCCTCCCCCAGTGCCCTAAATACATTCTTCAATCAATGACCATTATATGGTGCTCTGTAGAAAGAACACATGGTTGTGGAAATCAAAGGGCTGAAGTAGGAACAGTGTTCACTGCCATCACTCCCTGTGACCCACTGGAAGTAGGGGTGGAAATCTGAAGTAGAGGAGATAATCTGGGCAAACTCTTTAGAATAGCACCTGCCACTGTTAATTATTAAAACACTAAATATTGCCTTTAATCATCATCCTTTAGGGTGGGGTCCACTCTCTTTTCCCATAAACAGCCCAACAGTAAATATTTCAGATTTGCAGGCCAGAGATTCTCTACCAAGACTACCCAACTCAATGGCTGTAGCATGGAAACAGACATAGATAATCTGTCAGTGCATTGTGTGGTGGTTTTCTAATAATATTTTTTGGTAGGGGTGTAATTATGTTTATTTATTTACTTAGCAGAAGTACTGGGGATTGAACCCAGGACCTCGTGCATGCTAAGCACGTGCTCTACCACTGAGCTATACCCCCCACCCCCCCAATCAATAAAATTTTATTTAGAGAACCAGTGAGCAGGTCAGATTCGGCCCACCTGCCACCATCTGCCAGTCTCTGTTTTAGAATTCCCCAGTTGGAAAGTAGGGGGCGGGATAAATTAGGAGTTTGGGATGAACAGATACACACTACTGTGTATAAAGTAGATAAACAACAAGGACCTACGGTATAGGACAGGGAACTATATTCAATTTCTTGTAATAAGCTATAATGGAAAAGAGTCTGAAAAAAAAATATATGTATGTACATGGACACCTGAAACTAACATTGTCAATCAACTACACTTTAAAAAAGAAAAAAAAGAATTCCCCAGTCTCCCAGGAGACAGTGACTTCTTCCTGCAAGTCCAGCTGCTCTCACTACCTGAACATCAGCAACAGCAAAATAACACATAACTTACAGGTAATTAGCCCCATCCCCTGTCTCATTCGTGGTCAGGTGAGAAAGGACGAAGGAGCAGAGAGCACGACAGTTAAGAACACAGATGTTATAGGTACACAAGGTCAGTTTCTTAGTTCCACCTGCACTCTGTGTGGCTTGGACAAATGATTTTACCCTCTGAGCCTCAGTTTCCTCACCTGTAAAATGGAGATTGCAATCATTTGACGACACAAAATCCTGGAGCTGCTGTGCTGTGTCAAAGATAAATGTCCCATCAATGCTAGATCTGTTATTTTTATTATTATTTTACATCTATGACCTTCCAGCTCTTGTGTTGCTTTGGTGGCTGTTCGTTGTTACAATCCCGACAATGATGCTATACTCTGGCTACACCATGGCTAGAGGCCCTAGTGTGGGTAGGTACCATCTTTGCATCCCTCTGAGGCCATGAACATAGCTGACCTGCTGCCTGGCTGGGTGGCCAGAGCTGGGTATTTACTTACGACTGGGGGACCCCTCCGATTCCGAAGCCCACCAGGCCCCGGAGCACCAGTATCCAGCTGTACACGGGTGCGAAAGCACTGAGGATGCCGTAGTACAGAGTCCAGAGCACGCTGATCTTCAGCCCCTGCGGAGAAGGAAGACATCTAGTCACAGGGCTTCTCAGCACCTCCAGGGCACACACCCCCTGCACCTGTTTAAAGTCGCCAAGAGGGTCATGTTAGAGGGTAACCTACTCAGCCAAGGGGGTGCCTGGGGTTCTCTGTGTGGGTGGTGCCAACCCCTAGGGGGTGTCTGGGGAAATTGTGGGGCATTCTTGGTTGCCCCAGTGATTGGCATTTAATAGACAGGTCCCAGGAAATTTAGATGTCCCATAGCGCATGAAACCCAATCAAGACTTATCCTGTGTCCTGTACTGACTCAGATCAAACTTCCCGCTGGACCACCGTGCACCTGAACACGGTTTGTGATTATCTGCATCCAGACCTGCACTCCAGTTTACAGATGAACAGGATTTTGGGGGGTGGGTATAGTTTGAATACACTATTTTTTCAGGAATGCAACTTCTAGGGAAATTAAAGGAAGGCACACTTTGTTTTATCCAGAATTTTAAAAAATTGTTCATCATTTCAGAAAACTGTGATACCATGTGATACTGGAGTGACTGAGGGAACACGTCAGTTTCCGTCATGGGGCTTCTATATGTATCTATGAATAAACTGATCTGAATCTTATTTCAAAATGTCAGATCTAAAGAAGAAGCATCAGCGAGATTCCATTAAATCCAAACTTATTTATCATCAGGGCAAATATTCACGGCTTCCTTTTAGTATCTAGGCAGAGTTGTGGGTGAATATCTGCATATTGAAAGTAAATCTTATTTTATTAATTACCTCCTTTAAAAAATTTCTCCCTCATGTCCTAGCTAGGGCATTATAACTGATTTCTTTTTGTTTGTTTATTTGTTTTTAATTTTGTTTTGGTTTCTTGTTTGTTTGCTTTTTTGGGGAGGGGGAGTAATTAGGTTTATTTATTCATTTTTAATGGAGGTACTAGGGATGGAATCCAGGATCTGGTGCGTGCTAAGCATGCACTCTACTACTGAGCTACATCTTTCCTCCTCTGATTTCTTTTTTTTTCTTTAATTGTGTAAGTGGCTAGGTTATTTTATCTTTGAAATTATTTCTGGATTAGGAGGGGCACAATAAAAAATTTAATAATTTTTTTTTAAATAAAGGGGACATTGTATTTGATGGGGTTGAGAACCACCTAGGATACAATACTGCAGGAAAAACTATGGTGCATAGTCCTGGAGTGTTCATTACCCTTAGAGACTGAGAAAAAAAATCAAGGGCGAATGGAGTTAAAAAATAGTTTTTATATCACAACCAACACTAAATGTATCAGGAGTAAAATGCAGATTTAATGTGAATTTTAGACCTGCCACGTGAGGTCTTGGCAGCACTCCCTCTGCAGCACGCTTCCCAGAGCTCCAGAGTTCACCCTCCTGCCTGCCCACCCAGAGATGTTTCAGGGAGAAGGTGAGACATACTAATTTCAGCTTTAAAGTGAAAATGAAGAAGGGACCAGAGAGGAAGTTTGGAGGTCTACCAGACGATTTCAGGTCTTTTGGAAAATGATTTCAGGTGAGAGAATATTTTAAATAACTTTGCATCACCTTGTGAGAAAGTGATTTCTTTTTCCTTTCAATTTTCATCCTGCTGATAATATCCACGAGGAAATATCCACCTTTTAAACACCTGCTAATTTCTCTTTAACAGAGAGGGCAGTGGGGCAACCATACCCGCTAGAATTCTATAACAATGTTTTTCATTGTGTTTATTTTTGCAAGTGATTTCTACTTAGGGGCAATTGCTATTGATTTCCCATTTGAGACTCTTTGTCAAGTTTTCTTTTCCAAAAACATGCATTTAAGATTTTTTTTTAAAGGAAAACATGCTGATATAAAGAAAGATTATTAAGCACATAAGAGACCAGGTAGGGGAGGAATTATTAAAGTCTAGGAAGCTCTGGATCTATTGCAATAACAAAGCAACTTTTCTGTTCCCCTAAACCCGTGGCTATGAAATTGGTACCAGCCACATATATACTGAGTTCCTATTTTTTTTGGCTTAAGCTAACTTAATAGGGGCTTTCTTCTTTGGAACCCAAAGAGTCTTGAATCAGAAACCAGACATCATTAGCAGCAGAGACCATAAAAGGAAGGAAGGAAAACAGAGCAGGGGAGGAGAGGGGAGAGAGGAGGGCGCCCAGACTGGCGCATGGGAGCTAAGCTGCCTGGGAGCTGGGTTATCCTGGTGAGGTCACCGGGTGTCCCCATGCCTGTCCTGTCAGTCACAGCAGACTGCAGCTGGCTCTGCATTTGCCCGCTGATGCCAGGGCTTTCCAGCTGCCCAGAAAATGAGGACTCAGCAACCATTTGGAAGTACTGTCATGGCTATCGCAAAGGGATGAGCACTTCCAGGAAACCTCGTCCAACCACTGCTCAGGGACTCGGCAGAAATGTCCTTCCAGCTTCTCATTAACTACACTTGTCATTCTGCCTAATATCCATTCTGTCTTTTAGATTGTTACCCCTCCCTCCCCTGCCTTCCTCCCTCTGTCCTTCCTTCCTCCAATATTCATTAAGCATCCCCTGTATACCAGGCTTTAGAGATAGACACATAGACATTATAATTCATTAATTTGCTCATCAATTATTCATTCAACAATATGCATGTATTGAGTGCCTGCAGTATGCCAGACACTCGAGATATGGATATATATTATACATTCATTCAATATACATGTACTGAATACCTGTTGTGTGCCTGGCACTAGAGGTACTGATAAGTACCCTTCATTCATTTGTTCACCATGCATGTATCAAGCACCTGTTGTGTGCCTGCCAGTTGAATAATACACGTTATTCATTCATTCATCCATTTACTATGCACCTATTGACGGCCTGCGGTTTGCTAAGCACTTGGCTTTGTTCTGTGCTTAGCAAACGTGACAGCCAGAGTCACTGACTTCGTGGAACTTTCATTTGCATTTTAAAAATTGTTGTCCCATCCTTACACTGGGTCCTCACAGTGGCCTGTGGGAAGAGGTGGTTATTTTCAGGTCCACTTTACAAATCAGCACAGGGAAGGTCGAAGGAGGTGAGCGATTTGTTCAGGATCAGCAGAGTCAAAACTGAAGCCAAGATTCCCTACCCTAAAAGCTACACTTGGAATGAGCCACTCTCCTCCTCCAGGGCCTTCAATGGCTCCCCATTACCTCTGGCAGAGAATATCCACGCATGCACTGAGCTTTTCAAAAACCCTTAACTCTTTTCATTTTGATGCAAAATATGTCACTTTTGAAACGGAGGCAACTGATTCAAAACCCTAGGAAGCATTGCATGGGGTTAAATGAAACACACCTGGGGGCCTCATTTGGCTCAGGGCTCAGCAGTTTGCAACCTGTCACCTGGAAAGGCTCCAAGCTTCTGCTCCAAGAAGCAGAGAGTCTTGCTGCCACTTGGGTGCCGGGCGGGCAACCCCAAAGAAGTGTGCTGACCTCACTGCTACGAGCGTTGCTCAGTCACCTGCAGGGCTGTATGACTCAAGCCCCCTGCACCTCTCCAATGATGCTCAAGTACCAAGAAGAGAGTCACAGGGCAAGGAAATCCGAGGATTTTCAGATATTGGAATGAGAGGTCAAGTGCCTGCCACCCACCTCCTTCTCCCCCTTCGAGATAACATGGACATATAGCCTTTGAACTAGATGGTGACCTGATCATTTTCCGAATTTTTTTTTTTTTGAGTCCCAACCAGTAGTAGTTACCATTGATCTTGGGCTATCCACGTATCAGTGAATACTGTTCTAGGTGTATTATATACGTTTTCTCCTTTTTAAAAAATATTATTTATTTATTTAGGTTTTTGGTGTTTTTTGTTTGTTCATTTTGGGTTTTGTTTGAGGGGGAGGTAATTCAGTTTATTTATTTACTTATTTATTTTAATGGAGGTACCGAGGATTGAACCCAGGACCTCGTGCATGCTAAGCACATGCTCTATCACTAAGCAATACCCTCCTCCATCTTTTTTTTTTTTAATGGAGGTACTAGGGATTGAACCCAGGATCTTGCACTCTAGTTCCCTCCCCCATATACATTTTCTTATTTAATCCTCCCAACAATCCTTTGAGCTCCTACTGTTGTCAGTCCTATTTTGCAGATAGGAAAACTGAGGCTCAGCGAGGCAAAGCAATCTGCCCAAGTTTACGTTGCTTGATGGGGGAGGGAGGGACTAGGCTATGAACCTGGATGCATTTATCTCCATCCCTGCAAGACCGCACACCCACTGGCGCCCTTCCCTTCCGGGGCTGCCACAAGTCCCCAGGCTGAAGAAACTTTCGTAGGAATCCCAGTGGCCCGCTGAGTCCTAACCCCTTATGTGATTCTCCTGCAAAGTCACGCAGTGGACGTCCTCAGAAACCTTGCAGCTGGGCCGAGGCAGAGCAAGGAGCTAAGAGGAGGTTCTCGGAGTTTGCCAAGGCTCGCCGGCTGTCTGGCTCGACTGCTGGTCCTGGAGGGGATCTGGGGAGGCTTTATAATCAGAGCCGGATCCACGCTCCCTAAGGTGGAGCCAGAATTCCATGCTGGGGAGAAGGAGGCTCTGCAATCTGGTGGAGGAGGAGGGGGGCTGTCTCCCTCTCTCTCCAGTCATGGCCATGCCAGCTTTACACTGGATGTGGAATTTAGCAAGCTGGTCAAGAGAGCAGGCAGCCCCCGCCCCAGGCTTCATCTGTTTGGGGCGGATGAATGCTTCAACTGACCCACTGAATTCTAGGAAATCATTCGGTTATGTCTCCCAGCAGCCAAAGTCAGGAAGAAGGATGTGAACTCAGGCACCATACACACCTGCATTTTAACACTGGCATTGCCATTTGTTGGCACCATGAGCTTGGCGAATCATAGGATTAATAATGGAAACTGTAGGGGGAGGGTAAAACTTAGCGGTAGAGTGCATGCTTGGCATGCTTGAGGTCCTGGGTTCAATCCCCAGTACCTCTTTAAAAATAAATTAATAAATAAACCTAATTACCTTCCCCCAAAACAATAATTAAAAAAAAAAAAAGGAAACTGATGAAACATGTTCTCTGTGCCAACATTTCTTTACAAAGGTCATTTCCTCCTCACAACAGCCCCGTGGGGAAGGCTATTGTTATCCCATTTACGGATGAGGAAACTGAGGCACAGAGAGGTTGAGTAACTTGCCCAAGGTCATGCAGCCCCTAAGTGGAGAAGCTGGGATTTGAACCCAAGCAGACAGGCCTCAGAGCCCATGCTGTACCAATGGTGCTGTATTAATATTTCATTTGTCCAAACGACCCCTTAGGTAAGTATCAAAATGAGTATTGAGTGATCCCTGTTGATGGAGGAAGAGGCTGAAAAACTCACTGTTCACAATACTGCAACTTGGCACGGTCTGTGTGTTTATTCTGGGTTCCTAGTTTCTCAGCCTTGGCACTAGGTACACATTGGAACTGGTCATTCTTCATGATGGGGACTGTCCTCTGTCCTGCGGGTTATCGAGCAGAATCTCTGACCTCTACTTAGTAGATATCAGTGGCAACCCTCCCCGTCGTCATGACAACCAAAAATGTCTCCAGACATTGCTATGTGTCCCCTGGGTGGAGTTGAGGCAACATCCTCCCCACTACCTCCTCTGCATTGAGAACCACTATTCTAGAAGGTGCCTAAATGTCTTTAGACTTCACAAGATTCACTAATGGCTGAACACCCATGTATGAATCTGTTTAAAATCCATAGCTTTCTCTTCTGAGATCCATTATAAACACGAAGACATCTACGTTCTACAGGGCTACCTCCTGGGAACCCCGTAAGAATGACTGCCCTTGGTGGCAGGATAACATCCTCTTCCAAGGGGAGTCAGGATCCTAAGCTAACGACCTTCGTTGACTTTTGGGGCAAACAAAGAACGTTTATCAGTAAAATCAGTTGCTGGTCTGGAGACCAGATGCGAGAGTTGCAGAACTGGAAACAGGGAGGTTTTATCCTCATCCATCCAGCTCAGCCACTCAAGAAATATTTATTGAGTGTCTGCGATAGGCCAGGTGCTGTGTCTGGTGCCTGGGGCCACCTCAGCCCCCTTCCTCGTGGAGTGTGCTAGGCTCACCTGGCCACCCTGCTGCCTGTGTCCGTGGCAGACATCACTAATCGATCACAGTGCTGTCCCACTGGGCCTTCGGACTCCTCACATCCATGTGCCTGCTAACTGATTAGAACAGACCCAAGGGACAAAAACCCACTTGCCCTTTCATTTGGGGAATTCAATAAACGGTAGCTCTTAATATCAGCTAGTGTCCAATCCCACCTCAGCCTCCTTCACTATAAAGAAGGAACCTGAGGCCCATGCGTGGGGAGTGACTTGCTTTAGACACACAGTTGCAGATACAGGCCCCAAATTAAGGTATTTTTATGTCTTTCCCCGCTGTGTTCCTCATGGCTTCAAGGCTCACCAACTGGATAACAGAACTGAGGGCGCAGCAGAATTCCTTATTATGGGTGCCCGCATTTTTTTTGTGCATTTGTCTCTTTGCCTCAAGGGCAAGTAAATAATAAGATGTTTTTAGCCAGAGACAGAGGAAGGGGTTGCCCACCCACCCCGGCACAGTTCGCTCAGGAAGAAGCCACACTGAGACCCTATGAGAGCTGCTTCCTTTGATTATCTGATGATTAATGAGGTCCAGTCTCAGACAGCTGCAGTTTCACAGTTTCTTTAAACGCTGCTAGCTCCACCAAAGACATGGCTCCTTTTTATGTTAAGAGGTGCTTCCCTCCCTCCCTCCCTCCCTCTTTTCCTTTCTCCCTCCCTCCCTCCCTTCCTTTCTCCCTCCCCCCTTTCTCCCTACATCCCTCCCTCCTTTCTCCCTCCATCCCTCCCTTCCTTTCTCCCTCCCTCCCTTCCTTTCTTTCTCCCTCCCTCCCTTTCTCCCTCCCTCCCTCCCTTCCTTTCTCCCTCCATCCCTCCCTTCCTTTCTCCCTCCCTCCCTCCCTCCCTTTCTCCCTCCCTCCCTGCCTTTCTCCCTCCCTCCCTTCCAGCTCTCTCACTCTGCTCTTTGTTTCAACCAGAAAGTCAGTACAGCAGTGACTCATCCCCTCCAGAAACAAGAAATGGGTGGTTGGGGGCAGAGTCTACAAGGCTGCCAATCTGAAGATCCAAGTAATCCAACTTCTATTCACTTTGGGTGACTGGGGAGTCTTTCCAACTGACCTCTCCAGCCCCTGAAACCAACCAAGATCCCCTGGGCTACAATGGCTGCCGTCAGTTTCCCAACCCTGCCTTCTCTGGCCCTGTCCCAGCCACTTCCTGGAGGTTTTAGTTGTCAATGTTGGTCCACGTTGTTTCCTATCTCTCAGGAGGAGGGGCTGCAGCTGGGGTCTACTTCCTGGAAAGCACTGTTTGAACACTCATTCATTCACTGAGCCAAGATACGTGTATTGAGCACCTACAGAGTCCAGCCACAACCATTGCGGTTAAAATAAGGACGTAGAGTTAGAAGGGACGAGACCTGGCTCTGGGACATACAAACTGTGTGGCCTCGGGCAAGGCACACACTCTCTGTGCCTCAGTTTCCCCTTCTGCAAGATCAGGCTGAAGTAGTACCTACTTCAGTGGTTGTTATGGCCGTTGGATGAGCCCATGCGTGTTGTCTTGCTTAGTACAATGCCTGCCGTACCAGGCACTGTTTTACTTTTATTTCGTGGCATGCTGATTGCTGTGGACCTCGCCTGTTACCTACCCAGCCTCCATATCTTCCTTCTTCCTTCCTAACAGAATTCTAAGGTTGTTTAGGTATCTACCCACTCCCCGGATCCAGGAGTAGGCTTTTACTAGTCTAAGCCAATGGTTCTCAAACTGTGGTCCCCAGACCAGCCGCATCAGGATCACCTGGGAACTTGTCAGAAATGCAATAATTGCAACGTCGGCTCACGTGTCCTGTGCCTAGGATGTGCCTTGCACTGTCCCAAGTGATTCATCTCAATTAACCCTCCAGTGTAGATTCTGTGATCTTCCTCTTTCTACGTGTGAAAAAGTTGATGCTCAGAGAGGTCAATTCACTCGCCCAAGGTCACACAGCCAGGAGTGGCAGAGTCGGGACTGAATCCAGGTCCACTGGACTTTAGAGCCCAAGCATGTAACCACTACACCATCCTGCCTCTGGAGAAACTGAAGACTGATGAGGAGAGTCCAAGAACAATAGAGCAGTCAGGTTGTGCGATAGCTCAGAATGTGCCCCACTGGAACAGTGACTCTTCCTGAATAGGGCACTTAACCAGCAAAAGCTTGCCTGGATCTACAGAGATCTTGTCTCCTTTAAGGCCCACATTTAGAGTTTGAAGGACCATGGCTTCACACGTGGAAAGAATCAAATAGCCCAGGTGCAGTCTAGGGAATTGAGAGCAACGTAAAACACAAAGGGGACCCTCAAAGCCCCGAAGTAACAAACAGATAAAACAGTGAATGCTCAATGCAATTACAGACCTGTAAGTTCCCTTCTTCCTTCTTGTTTGCAAACCTGTTTCATGTCCTATCTTAGGCTAGGCTTCCCCCAAAGCCTTGAGAGAGGGGATCTAGTGCAAATAGTTGCTTTAGGTGGTGATCCCAGGAGGGGTGGGCACCACCAGCATCTTCGACGATCTGAAATGCACATGCCTAGGCTTCACTAGAAATGTAAGATTTCAAGAGTCTGCAGCCTCAGAGCAATCTCTTCTCTATGCCCGTCAGCACAGCTCAGAATTAGACCCCTACCAAGTTCTCAAGCAGCGTAAATTTTGTTACTTTGTCAAGGTCATCACGGAGATGACCCAGAGGACACATGCACAGGAGAGGTCGCCTTACTGTTTTCCTGCCATACTGGTCTGAGATGTTCCCCCAGAGGGTGGAGCTGGACATCATGCCGACAAAGACCACCTGTGAGGGGAGGAAAGACGGTTTCTGTTAGACTGTGACACAGAGCACCGCAGGGAAAGGGAATGCCAAGTCCAACCCGTGATGTCACACTCTAGTAATAAGAATGAACCCACGCTTACTGAGATCTTGTTCAGATGCAAACACCATGCTCTGCGCTTTGTGTTACTGTTTAAGCCTCACAACAATCCTATGGGGCAGGTGTTACCATTATCCCCATTTCACAAGTGAGGAGGAACGGAGACTCAGAGAGGGGAGGTCATGTGGCTGAAGAGCTAGTATTATACCAATTTCTCACCAAACCCAAGAAATGTCTTGCCCTATGGCTTAAAAAAATGTTAAAGGTTGCAAAGTACAGTTTGGAGGATATGAAAACAGAAGACGTGCAATTGGGATGGGAGCTGTAAGGTGTCAGCAAGAGGAAGCACTCATGGAGCGCTCACTGTGCGCTGGGCAAAGTCCTTGTTCCGTTGTTAACCCTGGAACAGAGCTGATGAGGTATGAATGATCATACCCATTTTGTAGACGGGTAGCTCGAGGCTTAGGAGGGTTAAGAAACCTGCTCATTATCCTAGAGACGTGAGGGTGGAGACAGGTCTTCAACCCAGACAGGATGACCTGAGCGTTCATTACAGTCGTATTCTTTGCAGGGCACTCACCACGTGCCGGATACCATGCCGCATGCTTTTGGTCTTACCTAATGAGCACACTCACAGCAGCCCACCCGGTAAGAGTGGGTGCCATTATTATGCCCATTTTACAGATAAGGCAACTGAAGCCCAAAGAGGAACTACAAGCATTTCTCCAGACACATCCTAAGGTGGCAGGCTCCAAATTAGCTAGTTACACTGAGGAGTTCCAAGGGGGAAGCAGATTTGGATAATTTTAAAGGAATTAATTTCCAGGTCCTCAATTTCCATATGGACTCTTTCCAGAGAACAGGTTAGGGGTCTCACCTGTTCCCTGTGTGAAGGAAAAGCTGGGCTGGTCTAACAAGATAACTCACAAGTCTAGGAATGTGAAGGAGAGGCTGGGCTGGTTTAACAAGATAACTCACAAATCTAAGTATTGGAATACTGATCTGAGTTCTGCTAGACTAACTTGTAAATCTAGGTTAATTAGTGTTGGTTTGCTGTTTATGTGTTTTCGCTAGCCAGCTGGACTTTCAAAGATACATATCTGGCTTTGGAATGTTGGCTTGCTGCCTCCCCGCCTCCACTTTTGTGATGATAATGATGCTAAAGCTGTTCCATGCCTATTGGCTGAATACCCCAAACTTGTACTTTACCCTATAAAACCTCATGTGCACATCTTGAAGGTGCTCAGAGCTTTGGAGCAGAAGCCCCTCTGAGCCCGCCGGCGTAATACATCTGAGTACTCCAACCCTCCGAGTGGTGCTTGTTTCTTGACTGGCCTGTCGTTTCCGTAACACCTGCCCTGCGTTCCCTTCCTCAACCACCCCACCCTCACTTGTCACTGCCCAGTCCTTCAAGAGCACATCACAGTGCATTGTTCTGAGGTTACCCTCCAGGATGCCTTCAAAAGAATACCAATGACATAGTTATAAATCCTTTGGCAAGTCATCTAAATTCCAATTCCATTTTATTATTATTATTATTCTGTTTTAAACGGAGGTACTAGGGATTGAACCCAGGACCTTGTGCATGCTAAGCATGGGTTTTACCACTGAGCTATACCCTGCACCCCCCATTTTATTATTTTGAATCAAATTGACCATCTGAAGAAAAACAGGCGTCATCACTCTCATTATGCAGATGATGAAATAGAGCCAGAAAGTGCCTCAGTCAAGATCACACATCTCAAGGTAACTAAACTACAAAATTCCAGATCTATGTGCTTGTGAAGTTCCTGAGCTGCATCACCTTCTTGCTAATATCAGACCAGGTCTTGTTGCCAGAGGCACTCAGGCCATTCCAGAACAATTATCCATAGAAAACAGCATTCGGGTAGGTGTTCCTAGTTAGCAATAACTGCCACTAGCTAGGCTGTGTGACCTTTCCTAAGTGAATTAACCTCTCTGTGCTCATTTTTTTTCTCAGCTCATAATAGTACCTATCTGAGGTTTAAAGAGCACAATGTATATATGCATATATTATAGCAATGTATATAAAGCCATTTTCATAGTAAATGCTCAATAAATGTTAGTTTTTGTGAGTATTATTATTATTACCCTCTTATCCAGCCTGGCCATTCCCCTCCCTGTTAGAAGATCACCATTGAACTACCTCTGGCAAAAATTAAGTGTTCTGCCTCACCCTCCTTCAAGCCTCAGTTCCAGGGAGCAGCAGCTCCTACCATGTATTGAACATATTCTGTGTGCGAGGTGCTATGTTGTTTCCAATCCTCACGTCACCTTCACGTGGGAGGAACTGGCATCTCCTTTTTGGGAAAGCGAGACTTATAAGGTTTCACTGATATGCTCAGGTGGGTTCCAACCTCCCAGCCAATGAGCAGGATGTCTGGGATCCCCAGGTAGTTGGAACCCCTGGATGGGGTAAATCTGGCTGCAAACGAGATGTGTGAGGTGGAGAGGGGAGAAGGCAAGCTGAGGTCATGGCGTTTCCATTCAGGGCTTAATTGTCTTCTGCTGAGCCCTTGGCAGCAGCAGGAGGAGGGGGACATCCTACAGTACACCCCGGGGGACCAGAACCGTGCAATAACAGGAGAGAGCTGCCGCCAGTCTGCCTACCGAGGTCAGCAACGCCACCTGCCAGCTGGGGAGCCGCCACTCGCAGTGCAGCTGCGGTGCCAGGATGCTCAGGATCATCATCTCCATGGCGTCGGCCATCTGCAGGGAGAAAGCACACATAATGAGGCCAGGATGCTGCCCGGTGCTGGGGACGGCCGGCCCCTCACCAACTCCACAACCCCAAGCGAGCATGTAGGAAATCCCTCTTCACCTCCTGCCGAGTGCCCTAACACACATCCAACACGCGGAAAACCTCAGTGGTTCAAACAGTGAATTCAAACACGGGAACTGACAACTAGACATGTAACATTCTTTGTGTGTATATGTTTCTGTGGTGGAAATAAAATAAGGGTGTTCCCTGAATGAAGTGGGAAAATGTTGTATTTTGAAAATCTGAGAAAAGCGTTTTTATAGAGGTAGAGAGACAGTGATCTTTTTTCCTAAAGCTCAATTAAAGACTAGTTTGTCTTTGGTTCATACGTCATTGTTCACGTAGAATTGTCAGGAGAGTTAATAAATGTGACCTTTTAATGTATTAAAACATACTAGGAAGTCCCAGTCATTAAACATTGTGGTACCTTTACAGGATTAAACAGACAGAGCAATGCAACAGAAACGAGAGTCCAGAAGCAAACTCATGTGGCCGTGGGAATGTGGTGGACGATAAAGGAGGCTTTGCTAATTGCTGGGGGGAAAATGATGGGGCAGGGGATTGACAATCTATTTGGAAAAATACATACTTAAATCGCAGTCTCGCACTATTCATAAAAATCCATTTCAGTTGTATCAACAGTTTAGATGCGTTATTTGCCGTGGGTACATTAGGGGATTTTGGCAGGGATCACGAGGCCCTTGAAGCAGGAGGCACATTTTGATCTGTGCGTATTTTTCAAAGGTGAATCTCATAGATGATGTCATCATCTCCTAGTGGTCCTGAGCCTCAAAGGGTTGAGAACCACTTAATTCGCCAGAAGCTTTAACTCCTCCTGGAGGACAATTGCCAACCACGCCCAACTCCCCGAAAGCAGACCATTCTCACCCAGGGTCACTCAAAATTAACTTGATTAAAGCAACGGATCTGTGTGGAGGGTACTGTGTCCTTCCTTGTAAACCATGGAAACCCAGTTGCGTTGAGCAGCAAGGGTGCTTCTTGGAGAGTGAAGGGGAGCCCGGAAATACTTGCCCAAGCCAAGCCGGTGAGAACAGACAGCTTCCATTGAAATTTTCCAAATCCAATAGCTTCCACCGCATCCTCCACCATGAAAGTATCTGGGAAGGAAAAGGGGAAAGTGGAGGAAGGGGTCAGGGCATTTAGCAGTTGTCCTAGGATGTGGTGGGGAGGGAAGTCTGGGCACATCCCTGGCCAAGCTCTTTAAAGGCACACACTCTGCTTCTAGATCTCACCCAACGAGTGTGAAGGTTTATCTTGCTACAAAGTCCACTGCACCATTGTTTTTACAAAAGGAAAAATTGGACAACCTAGAATGTCTAACAGTGAATTGGTTAAATAAATTATTTCATAAATTATACATAAAATATTATATACCCACATGATGAAATGCAACCCGTCTGTTAAAAAAAATGCAGGTATAACAATACCTTGTTAATTAATTTTTAGAAAACAAAGCAAGATGGACCAGGGGAAGTAAGGTTGAGTTTCCGCAGACTGTCGACAGGGTCATCTTTGAGGATAGCCCTCACTTTTTTGTACATGTCGATCATATCTGGATACTTTCCAAATAAACACATGTTATTTGTATGCTCAGAAAAAAAATAAGGAGATAATTTATAAGCTTATAAGTGTTTTGAAAAAAGCCTAAAAGGCTAAATACAATGTGGTGTGCTGGATTGGTTCCTGAGACAGCACTGCTGGGAAAACTGGTGAAATCTGCATAAAGTCTGGAGTTTATCGAATAGTGTTCCATCCGTGTCAATTTCCTAATTTTGACAAGTGCTGATGAGATCCTCGGACACAGCTCATGGGAGGGCCACCCAGCACGCTCCTTTAGTACTTTCATTTTTCAGTTAACTTTTTATTCTGGGATATTTTCAATTTACAGAAAAGTTGCAAAGATAGTACAGAGAGTTCTCGTATATTCTTCATGCAGCTTCCCCAATAATTTATTTAACCAGCGTGAGTCCTATAACAACATCAGTAATAAGAAAGTAAGAGTAATAATATAATGGTGTGTTTATTTAGTGCATACTGTGTATCAGGCACTGCGCTCAGGGCTTGACGGACATTATCTCATTGAGTCCCTATCACAACTGTTAGTTAAGGCTCAGTCTTAGCCCCATTTTACAGAGGAGGACATGGTGTCAATGCAGCTGGTATATTGTAGATATGGGAGTTGAGTCCAGATCAGCTCCTGCTTCTAACCTCTGCCTCCCCTCCCTCCCCAGTCATTGCCTCCTTAGATCTGCCAACAACAGGCTTTGGGCTCAAGACATTAATCCTCTCTCAAGTTGGGAATCTGGGGCCTTTCAGGAATGCATGGAATGTTTTCGTCCATCAGCATCAGGTGGTGAGGGGAGATCAGGTCCCCCAGGACTGCCTCAAATCTCTTGTTTGACCCTCTCGGTTCAGAGAGAGCACAAGATCATGGGTAAGGAGCATGGGCTCTGAGGCCAGATGTCCTAGGTGTAAATCCAGCTTGGCTAAGTTCTAGCTGTGTGACCCTGGGCAGTGTATTTAACCTTTCTGTGCTTCAGTGTCCTCCCCTGCAAAACGGAGAAGGTGATCATAATAGTTCCAGTTGGAACAGTTGTGAGGATTACATGTGTGATATGCGTAAAGTGCTTAGACCAGTGCCTGGCACAGAGAAAATTCTCAGCCTGTGTCAGCTGCTCTAATCACTATTTTCATCTTCACAATCACCACCACCACCATCACCACCACCACCATCATCACCAACCCCCTCATCATCACCACCACCATCACCATCACCACCACCATCATCTCTATCGCCACCATCATCATCATGGTGGCTGCTGTCCTCAGCCAAGTGTTACTCAATAATGTTGACTGGCAGGGATTGTGATGTAACCTTGCTGGCTGAAGAAAGCCATGTAGGTCCAGTCCCAACTTCCAGTGTCATCCTTGGGTCCTCCAGGCCCTCCTCCCTGCCCCTTCACAAGATCCCTCTGAGCACGCCACCTGGAGGGGCAACCCTGGCACCTCAGAGCCCCTGACTGTGGTCTGGGCTGATGCCCCAACTACAGGGACCCCTCACCGTCAGTGGGATTGGCAAACTCCTTGGGCACAGCCGCCCCATCATCCAGCTCGACGGCCTCTAGGCCTGCACGGACCCCTTCAATCTGGACCTCATGCTCTCCCGAAGCCGTGTCGTCCTCTGACCTTGCACTCTCGCCTGTGCGACGGAATTTCACCACCCTAGAGGACAGAGCAAATCTGGTCATGATGGCTAGAACTCCTTGACGGCCTTGCACTATAGCTCTTGTGCCCAAGACAGGTGAAAAGCTTTCTCTTATGGTCTGGAAAGTTGAATGGGTGGTGGGGGAGGGAGAACTTGGCATTTCTGCTGAGTTGGACCATCGGGTGGGTGACAACTTTAAGAGTTATGTATCAGGGTTGCCACATACAGTTGGACAGGTTGGACACTGCACAATTCCAGGCAGAACCCTATTCACATGGTAGGCTCTGTGACTGAGGAGACTTTTGTTCTAGACCTAAATACTGTTTGGAAGCATGTGTGTTTCAGAATTTAGACTCAGTCTGTATCCTATGGAATTAACAATTTGGTCATCTAAGGGTTATCTTATACCCACAAAAAGTTGCCCACGGAATTTTGTTTTGTTTTTTTAATTTAAAGTGGATGCCAAAGTTTTTTAATTAGGACAATTCACATAAAAATCCAGATTCCTGATGTCTCTTAAAAAAATAGACTATCTGGGGGGCAGGCAGAGCTCAGCGGTAGAGTGCATGCTTAGCATGCACTAGTCTTGGGTTCAATCACCAGTACCTCCACTGAAAAAAAAAGAAAAGAAAAGAAAAATAGAATATCTGGCCATCAGGGCCCACATTCCTACAAGGGACCAATGTGGCTATACTCGGGCTGTGTGCCCCCTATAGATGGGACACATAATCAGAGCCGACGACACCCTCATTCTCTCCAAATAACCTCCGCCCTGATGGTCTCCTGCCACTTATCTTTACACCTGCTCTGAGTTCCTCTCCCTTGGCCCCCTTCTTCTGGCCCTGCAGACATTTGAGTTTGAGACCCCATGGACGCCGCTCTCCATGCAATACACTCCCTCACACTGGGCTGTCTCTTGCGACTCTGGGAAACGCCTTGGTTTTTCTGAGCACCATCTTCTTCATCTGGGACTCAGGCAAAATTACCTGTCTCCTTCCAACTTCCTCACCCCTAAATGCAAAACTCCTGCTAACTGCCAGCCCGGTGGTGGATTTCAGGGTCATGGCAGTGACAGGAGAGATGTGTCCCTGCCCTCACAGCGGACAGCCATACTGAATGAGTAACGCCCATTTCTACCAGGGCTTTGAAAAAAGAAGTCTGTGGTGACATGGGTGTGAATGGCGGAGGGCTAATGAGGGACTGGAGGGCAAATGTGAGCATCGTTTTTAAAAGTTAAAAATGGAGACATTCCTACATAAAAAATATTGATATCATCACCCTCACCATCATTACCAATCAACTATCGTGTCATTCCATATATTTCACCAAAGAACACCTGATGGTCTGGCATAGGAAGGGTAAATCTTCCGATTCCAGAAGCCTGGGGGAAGATTCCCTGCTTGTGAATTTGGAGAAAAGACAGATGAAATCACAGAAGTTTTGTAAATACCTGAAACACCATTGGGTGGCAGGGCTCGGCTCGGAAACCTCCAGCTGTTGTCAAGGGCTGGAAATGTTGGGGCAGGACACAGAGTTTGCAGGCAGACCCCCTGGGAAATCCGAAGCTTAGATCTAACACTCCATCCCGTCTCCCACCATCACCACCACTGTCTAGCAGTGTCGAGCCAGTGCTCTGTGCCTCATTCTAGGTGTTGTTTTCCATACGCTCTGTCTGCACTACAGCTCTGTGAGGTTGGCATTATTATCACCATTTTACAGACAAGAAAACTGAGGCTCCGGAAGTCTCAGGACTTACCCGTGGTCACGGAGCCAAAGAGGCATGGAGCCAGGTTTCAACCCCACTTCTGTCTGATCAAAACCTTATGTTTCTGGCCAAAGATGGGAAACCACTCAGATTCTTCCATTACTGCCCATTTATTCCATTTTTTTCTCCATAAAAATATTTTATTTTGAAATGTTTAAAGCATCTAAAATTAAATAGGTACCAATGAGAGAAATATCTAAACTTCCACAGTCCAGCTGAAGGACTAGATACAACTATTAGGTTGAACCACATGAAATCACCAACATTTGACCATAATTCAGTCGAAGCCACCGTGCCTCCTTTTCAATCTCCATCTCTCAGATCTTCATAGGAAATACACTTCCTTGATCAGGAGTCTTTACAATCATTGTTATTTGATTTAACCCTCACTGGATTAAATCAAAGAGGGAGACCATTACTGTCCCCACTGGATAAGATACACCTATAGTCTCGCTGAGCCTCAGTTTACCTTGTCTATAAGTTGGGTGTAATAATTTGGTCATAGATCGAATTCCTTAGAAGCAGAGTCTCAAATGGGATTCTTTTTTCAACAGTGGTAAAATACACATAACCCAAAATTCAACATTTCACCCATGTTTAAGTGCAGAGTTCTGTGGCGTCACATATATTCACAACGTTGTGCAACTATCACAACTAGCCATTTCCATGATTTTTCATCGTCCCAAACTGAAATTCAGTACCCATTAAACACTCCCCCCCCCACCACCGGCCCCTGGAAAGCACCATGCTGATTTCTGTCTCTATGAATCTGACTACTCTAGAAATCTCAAGGAAGTGGAATCATTCAGTATTTGTCTTTTTGTGATTGGCTTATTTCACTTAGCGTCATGTCCTCAAGGTTCAGTCATGTTGTAGCATGTGTCAGTATTTCCTTCTTTTTTAAAGGCTGAATAATATCCCACTGTATGGATAGACCACATTTTATTTATCCATTCATCTGCTGATGGACACAGCTTGAAAGAACTGAGGCTTCAGCCTGGTTGTCTCTGGTATTAGAGTCCTGGGTCCCAATCACTGAGCATCAGTGCCTCTCCCGAGCATTCATGTGTGTCTGGGGAATGAATGAAGCCCAAACTCAGCTGTCCTGTATGGGTGGGTTTGCCAAAGAGCGGATAATGATGTGATCTGGAGCAGGCATCAAAAGACGTAGCTCGGTTCCAGCCTGGCAGACAGCTCTGCAGGTTTGTGCAGGGGTTCTTGAACTGGATGGAGCCTCAAAACCCATGAGGGGCTGGGACAACACAGAAGTCTGGGCCCCATTCCAAGGGGGTCTGATTCAGAAGGCCTCCATCTCCATCAGAGACTGAGATTTTGCATTTCTAACACGTTCCCAGGTGCTGCTGCTCTTGCTGATCCGGGGACTGATTTAGTGCGTCAGAGGCAGTAGAAAGACTCTGCTGTCCCTGCCTTCCCCATCCCTCATCACGAAGCCGTCATGCTGGGGGACAGGGCCCCCGACTCTGCTGGTTGCCTGCAGCTTACCCACCTCCCCCCTAGTAGCCCAGACCCCCTGTGACACAGGACTCAGGCAAACGCCCCTGCAGTCCAGAGCTGGGGCATCCCTTGCAGGTGGAAGGCAGATGTCACTGGGGAGCAAAAGCTGGGAGACAGACTGCTTTAGGCTTGGAAACCTGGGGAACAGTGGGAATCTGGAGCTTCGTTTAATCAACACTTGCCCAGCATGCACGCAAGCACCATTTGTTATCCAGAGTGTGTATTTCCTGGGGGTAGCTTTGGGGAGATGTTCGTGGAGATTAAGAGGCTGCTCTAAAGCCAGCAACATGCCTACAAACTGAATCTCACACAAACCCCCCATGCTGACACGTAACATTTGCCAGTATCCGGTGGGTAAATACTCCCACCACGACCAATTTTAATCTCTCAATGGTTAAATAACAGGCTCTGAGACTGACTATTTACCAATCAACCTGCTCTCTCTAGAGCTGGTACCAGCGGTCTGTAGCACAACCACTGTGAAAAGTCCTCAAATCACTGTCACAAGCTACAGCACAGACGAACCTTGAAACATGATGCTGAGTGAAAGGAGCCAGACACAGAGAGTCACATGTGTATGATTCCATCTATGGGAAGCAACTTCATAGAGACGGAAAGCAGATGAGTGTTTGCCAGGGGCTGGGGAAAGAGGAACGGGGATTGACTGCCTAAGGGGACCAGAATTTCCTTTCAGGGTGATGTAAAATGTTCTGGAACTAGATAGAGGTGAGGCTGGTACAACATTGTGAATGTGCACCCATGTTCACAGCAGCACGATTCACGGTAGCGCAAAGCTGAAAACAACCCCAGTGTCCATCAATAAGCAAAATGTGGTCTAAACATACAATGGAATATCATCCAACTTCAAAAAGGAAGGGAAGGTGGGGAACGTATTCAGTACCTTGTAGTAACCTATAATGAAAAAGAATATGAAAAGGAATATATGCATGTATATGTATGACTGAAGCATTATGCTGGACACCAGAAATTAACATAACACTGTCAACTGACTATATTTCAATTAAAAAAATTTTTTTTAAAAGGAGGGGAAGGAAATTCTGACACATGCTATAATATGGAAGAGCCTTGAAGATGCAATGCTAAGTGAAATATGGCAGTCACCAAAAGACAAATACTGCATGAGTCAGATTTATAGAGACGGGAAGTAGAATGGTGGTTACTAGGGGCTGGGAGAGGAAGGAATAAGGACTTCAGTGTTTACTAGGTACAGAGTTTCAGTTTGGGAAGATGAGAAAGTTCGGGAGCTGGATGGTGATGATGGTTGCACAACAAGGTGAATGTACTTAATGCTGTAAAGCTGTACTCTTAAAAATGGTTAAAATGGTAACTTTTATGTTATGTGTATTTTGCCATCCCTCTCCCCCCAAAAAACCACCAAAACCCTCAACCCTGAACACTGCCATGGATGGTACTTCTCAGTGAAGTAAGTCAGACAGAGAAAGATAAATACTGTATGTTATCACTTACATGGGGAATCTAAAAAATGAAACAAACTAGTGAATATAACAAAAAAGAAATAGACTCACTGACAGACAAAGCAAACCACTGGCTACCAGTGGGGAGGGGAAACGGGGGAGGGGCAAAATCGGGGTATAGGATTAAGAGCTATACAGCGGGGGAAGGTATAGCTTAAGTGGGTGGTGGAGCACATGCTTAGCGTGCACAAGGTCCCAGGTTCAATCCCCAGTACCTCTTCTAAAAATAATAAATAAATAAACCTAATTACCTCCCCTCCACCAAAAAAAAAAAAGGCATTAAATATTTTTTAAAAAGACCTATAAACCACAAGATATAAAATAAATGAGCAACAAGGGTATATTGTACAGCACAAGGAATATAGCTAATATTTTGTAATAACTATAAGTGCAGTGTAAGCTTTAAAAATTGTGAATCACAGTGTTGTACACCTGAAACTTATATAATATTGTATATAAACTACACCTCAATTGAAAAATTGTATGTATATATCCACATATACATAATTATATATTTATTTATATATAATTGTATATAATCACATAAATATATAAGTATATTTACATAAAGTTATGTATAAATATATATTTAGATATGTAAACAATTATATATTTTATTATTTATTAATTTATATATGATATTTATAAATATAAAGAAATGTTGATACATATAATACATGTGGACACACATATCACTGCATAGACATCTGGCACATTGTGAGAAATGCTGCAAATAGACTGGGTACAGTGAGAGGGTAGCCGGGATGTGACATTTCACCTCTGTAACCCACCAAGGGGCAGAGTGAAGTGGGTTCCAGGGAGGGAACAACAAAGGAGGAGGACTCCCTGGCCCCAAGAAGCAACCCCAAAGTCAAAAACATAGAGTCCCCCAAGGTGTTCGCAGAAGATAAAAATATAGAGAATTATTAGGCGAAGGAAGGACATGAACATTTACGTGCATTATCAATTCCTCTCCAGGGTGAAGGGAAGGTCGATGGCTCGCCCTTTACTCTGAGGGTCACATCGCAGAAGGAAATGGCTACATGGCCTCATACCCTCCCTTTCAACACATCCTCTCCTCCAGGACCATCCGGGGCTCTGTACTTCCTTCTGTGATTAACAGCGACCACCGCAACCTTTGGAAAAGGTAATCTGTGACAGCTTTCAGAATTTTAAGAGCCCTGTGTTCCTACCCAGAATTGTTGTGCTGGGAATTCAACGTGCAGGACATTAAATGATCCCCAGTGATAATCACAGTTAGGTATAAGCTTCCTTTTCAGTCTGATAGATACATGAACTTGGGGAATATATATCCAGAAGTTACAGACATGGTAGTTAATGATCCACCCTCCCAGTGAGGGAGGATATTGATTATCAACTCCCCATGCATCCAGCCCAGTGTTTGCATTTTGCATCAATTCTCTTATTCATTTTCCTTAGTCCCATTTTACAGATGAGGACATTCAAGCACAGAGGGGCTGGGAGCTTGTCCAAGGTCACACAGTAGGTGTCCAAGCTGGGCCTTGGCAAAGCCATCTGACTTCAGTGTCCCCACTCTCAGCCCTTCTGCGGTATTCTCTTCTGGTTCTAGCATGCATGTTGCAGCTTTGCTGCGATAATGCAAAACTAGAAACCATCATTGGGCGAAATGGATCGTCACTAAATGGATGCACGGCACACGCACTAAAGAAAACGTTACAAAAATTTTTATTTATGTTCACCTGTATCACGATAGCCAAAGATGGAAACAACTTAAGTGTCCATCAGTGGATGAATGGATAAGCAAATTATAGTCTATCCATACAATCGAATAATATTCAGATACCTAAAATGCCTAAGATTGGTTGCTTCTGGGAAGGACAGGATGGGAACAGGAAGTTTTGAGGGAAAGACATTAAAATTTTTTTTTCATTTCATAATATTTGAATTTTTTTAACCTGCCCATCTATTACTCAACGAATAAATATAAATTACAATAATGACTATTTACAGAGCTCTTGTTGATCATTAACGTGTGCTAAGCACATTACAGACACTTTCATCTGTGAAACGGGATGACAACAGGCTTGCACGATCACTGAGAAGATTAACTGAGCTTAATGAACGGGAAAGTGCCAGGCGTTGAGTAAATATTGACTTCCCTCCAGTCCAGCCTCGTTCAAGTCACCTTTCTGCCTTGAGCGTGGAGTATACTGACCTTTGTGAAATTCGACTTTTGAGAAAATGGCTTAGCTCCCCGGAGTTTTAAACCAGGATCTGTTCATATTCCTTCCCCGGCAATCCACTAGAAGCCAGGGCTCCTTGTTTATTAAAACTTGTTTTAAGACCGACATAAAGAGAGACCTCTGACATTAAATTACACTCAGATAACCAGACTGCATTTTGAATCAGTTGGGTTCCTAAAAACAGTTACCAACTACACGAGCCAAGATTTCCCAAGGAAAAAAGATGTAATATGAAAGAAAAAGAAAAGTAGCAGTGGCATATGTTAAATAGATGAGGGTTTCAGAATGGGCTGGCTCTCAATTTCTTGGCATTTGTTGTGTGTAAAGATAGCATATAATTTACCAAAATAGCAGGGAACATTTATTTTAAATAATTTTGCTATTGAAGGAAGAGAAGAGCTTGAGGAAATAGCTGTCAACTTAAAGATCTTGCTTGTACCATCATGTAATTCAACTCGGTACCTAAATGAGGGTCTGAGACTTGATGAGGGTATTTTAGATAAGGAATATATTTTTTTTCTCTTCTCATCTGAGCTTCTGGACCTATATTCCCTAAGTTCATGTATCTATCAGACTGAAAAGGAAGCTTATACCTAACTGTGATTACCACTGGGGAGTATTTAATGTCCTGCATGAAGAGAGGTCATAGAAAGAAGAGCTCAACTCTGCAAACAGACTGATTGGGGTTTGGATCCCCTGCCCACATTATTTAGTAGCTATGAGGTTAGGTTACTTTGCCTCACTGGGTCTCAGTTTCCTGCTGACTGAATGGAGATGGTAATTTCTACTTCACGGGGTTGCCATGGAGATGAAAGGAGTCAATAGACAGAGCATCTCAAAGAGCCTGGCACCATCCTTCAGTATTTCAGTAAGTGTTTATTGAGTGTTGACGATGTGCTGAGGGTTGGGATACAAAGGGGGACAAAACACACTTGCCCTTCTGAAGTGGATGCCCTGGTTGGGAAGACGTTTAATATCTAAGTAATCAAAGAGATCAATATACATTTGCAAATGAATGAATCCTGAGACGGAAATAAATACGGTGGGACAGTAGATAAAGAATGATTGGAGGAAGGATAGACTTCCCTGGGATACATCAGACCCCTGCCACGTGAAGCTTCCATACTAGTACTTGAAGATAGATACTCAACAATAAATAAGTGGCAGGGAGGGTATAGCTCAGTTGTAGAGTGTGTGCTTAGCATGCAAGAGGTCCTGGGTTCAATCCCCAGTACCTCCATTTAAAAAAAAAGAAAAACAAATAAACATTAAAAACAATAAATAAATAAATAAATTACACGGTATGTTGGAAGGTGGTTAAGTGTATGAAAAAAAGGAAAAGAGGGCTGCAATTTTTTTCAATTGTGGAAAAATACACATAAGATAATTTTTTTCCTTTTTTTTTTCATGTAAGATAAAGCTTAACCATTTTAACCATTTTTAAGAGTCCAAGTTCAGTGGCATTAAGTACATTCACAGTGTTGGGCAACCCTCACCACTATCCATCCACAGAACACTTTCCATCTTGCAGAACTGAAACTCTGCACCCAGATGTGTACACAGATCCCCATACCCCCCTCCCCCAGTCCCTGGCAACTGTCATTCTGTTTTCTCTCTCTATGAATTTAACTACTTTAGGAACCTGATATAAATGGAATCATATAGGAGTTGTCCTTTGGTGACTGGCTTATTTCACTTAGCATAACGTCCTCGAGGTTAATCTAAGTTGTAGCATGTGTCAGGATTTCCTTCCTTTTTAAGGCTAAATAATATCCCATTGTATGGATCAACCACATTTTCTTTATCCACTCACTCAGCGAGGGACCCTTGGATGGCTTCTACCTTTTGGCTATTGCAAATAATGCTGCTATGAACGTGGGTGGACAAATATCTCTCCAGGACTCTGCTTTCTATTCTTTTGTGGATATACACCCAGAAGTGGAAATGCTGGATCATATGGCAATCCTATTTTTAATTTTTTGAAGAACTGCCATACTGTTTTCCATGGAAGCTGCACCAATTTGCATTTTCCCTAACAGTGTATAAGAATTCTAATTTCTCAGGGGGAGGGTACAGCTCAGTGATAGAGTGTGTGCTTAGCATGCACGAGGTCCTGGGTTCAGTCCCCAGTACCTCTTCTAAAAATAAATAAACAAATAAACCTAATTCCCACCCCCCCCCAAAAAAACAAAAACAAAAATTCTAATTTCTTCACATCCTCACCAATAGCTTTTATTTTAATTTATGGCTAATGGCTGTGAGAGAGGACTGGAATTCTAAGGAGATGATCAAGGTATGCTTTGGTAGATGATGGCATTTGAGACTTGACAAAGGTGAAACAGATACCTTGGGGAAGAGCTTTATAGGCAGAGGGAACAGTGGGTCCCAAGGCAGAAGCCTACCGGGCGTGTTTTGAGGGACAACAAGAGGCTAGAATGGCTGCCTCAGCATGAGTGGGTGGAAGAGATGATGTGAGATGGGAGCCCTGGGAGGGGTTTGAACAGAGGAGGGATGTGATCTGACTTCTAAAGACTCCCTCTGGCTGCTGTGTTGAGAAGGGGCTGCAGAGAGACAAGAGTGGGATCACGGAGACCAGCAAGATGACCACTGCAGTCAACTCAGGTGAGTGATGATGAGGAACTGAACCAAGGAATGGGAGCAGAAGTGGAGAGAAGTGGTTGGAGTCTGGATGCAACTTAAAGACAGGACCAGAAGGATTTCCTGATGGATTGAAGTGGAATATGAGGGAAAGAGGAGTCGAAGCTGACTCCAAAGTTTTTGGCCCAAATGGGACGGGTGCAGGTACCATCAGCTGGGATAGGTGAGGCTGAAGGAGGAGCAGGGAGGAGGAAGGATCAAGAGTTCAAGTCTGGACACGCGCTTCCATTAGGATTCAGAAAAGGACACTGTGGCTTCTGGGTGCTTTGCTGCCTGAACAAGTTGGAGGACAAGGGAAACAAGTCCAAAGTGGAGGAAGACAATAACACCAGCACCATTCATTGCGCCCTTAAGTGGAGCCAGACACTGTGCTGAGAGCTTCCCCGTGATGACCTCCCTGATCCTCACAACAGCCCTGCCGTGCAGATTCTGCCATTATCCCGACTTTACAGATGAACCTCCGACCTTGGAGAGATGAAGTCACTGGTCGAAGGCCACCCAGGTAGCAAATGGCAGAGCCGGAGATTGGACCCAGATCTGCCTGACTCAGAGCCCGCATTTTTACCTCTGCTGCCGATTAAGCCCAGGAGAAGTCAAAAGATTCATTGAGGTGATGGACTTAAACTCAATCTTGAAAGACAGAGTTTGTAAGAAAGGAGACAGAGTAGACTGAGGAAACACAGGATGAGATTTCCATTTCTCGTCTACGTACTACAGGGTCCTGTTTGACCTAGTCCCTGCCATCCTCTGCATCCTTCCCTCAAGCCACTTACCCCTTATGCTCCACTGGCCTGATTTTGAGCTTTTCCCCCCGCATAAGTCCCTTTGTTTAAAAGGCTCCAGCCTATCTCTCTTCCTGGCTGGCTCCTACGCATGTCTGGGGGTTCAGCTCCAACGTCACTTCTTCAAGGAAGCCTTCTCTGGTCGTCCCCTCCCCATCTAGAACTAGTCTTGTCACACCCTGCGCTTGTCCTTTGTGGCCCTTATTCAATTCTCATAATTACTGTGCAATAATGTGTTCAATGTCCACCTCTCCCATCAGACCAGTGCTGTCCAATAGAACCTTCTGCAGTTGTGGGAATGTTTTGGACCTATGCTGACCAGTACAGCAGCCACTAACCACATACAGCTACTGAGCACTTGAAATGTAGCTAGTGTTAACTAAGGAACTGATTTTTCAATTATTACCTATTTTATTTATAAGTCATATTTCATACTGTATATTATACTATAGAAATTATTTCATACATAAATCACATAGTTCAAGTTTAAATTTAAATAGCCACACGTGACCAGTGACCACTGTACTGGCCATTGAAGCTTTAGACTGTGAGCTCCTTGAGGGCAAAGACCATGTATCTCATTTTTGTAGAATCCCTTTTACCTAGGATGGGGCCCGGGAAAATGGCTGAATGAATGAATGAATCAGTCAGTCAATGCAGTCTGCAAAACTTGCTTTCAAAAAATCATCCTAGAAAAGAGAAACCCAGAAAAGTCTGACTTGCACGAGGTCACACAATAGGGCAAGACTAGATACAAAATCCCAGCCTCCTGAATCTCCTGTGTATGGTGCTGTGCCTGAGCGGACAGCAGGTGAAAGGCAGAGGTTGTCTGTAGTCTCAAATGATCCATCTTAGAGGTGCGTGAAGGTGCCCCCAAATGCAAGAAAGGACTATTTTCTTAGACACTCTCATTCCTTTCCCCCTCCCCTGACCCTGTAAACTACTTAGTGGCTTATAACCTATTAACACTTGGCTTCCCACAGGACTGAGCCTGTTTCAAAGTCCACTTTTGTCAATCCTCTGCAAGGCACACTGATTTTTTTTAAAAAAAAACATATTGCTCTCAGGAAATCTGCTGCCAGCAATCTCTGAATAATATACATACAAAGCATGGCTTAAAAAATACCCAAGTCGTGATTTGTAACCCACTCAGAGTCACACAGCTGTTGATTTTATTTTACTGTTTTTAATAAATTGAGGTCAGCACGTTTCATGGTTAATTTTGACATCCTTCAAATGTAATTTGGCTTTTGGAGACTACATTTTTTGAGGCATCCAGCATGAGGAGCATACATATTTTGTTTTCATAAATTATTTTTCAGATGAAATAAGAATAATAGTTAACGTATGTTGAGTTCTTTGTATCTGCCAGGCATTTAGCATATGTTGTCTCATTTGATCTCCCCAGTAACCCTATGAATCAAATATTATTATGATTCCTATTTTATGGCTGGGGAAACTGAGTCTCAAAAAGGTTAAGTCACTTGCTCAAAGTAACACAGCCAGGAAGCAGCAGAATCAGGATTTGAACCCAAGTCTGTCTTACTCAAGAGCCAGTGCTCTTAACCAGTACACAATTTGTCCTCTGTAATAGATACTATATTTATTTATGTGTATAAAATATCAGAAAAAATAATCAAGAAATTTACACTGGGGTTTGGGAAGGGAGACTTACTTTTATTCTTGTGCTTCCTTTTGAAATTTATTTACCCTATGTATATATTATAGACTTGTATAAAAACTAAATTAATTTAAAAACTTAAGTAAAAACCTCTTAATAGTCTTACTCTCTTTTAATTAAGGAAAGAATTGTCACTATATTCATGTAGATTAAGTATACATGAATCTTTGAATAATTTGCCAAGTTTACATGCTCTGACATCATTTGAAAATTTATCTCAGTTTCAGTTCCAAAATGTGTTGCATTCTTGTACTGAGTCTCATATTTCATATTTTAGTTTCTGAGTTATTTTTTATTTTGAGATAATAGGTTGGTTTTTGAATGTGGTATTTATTTTCAATGAAAGTGGTATGTTTTCCTTGGGAGATTTGCACTCAGATTTGTACATTTTTATGTAGTCATAGATCAAACTCTAGATAGCATAGCTGATCATTCTTCAGCATTTGTGAGAATACATGCTGTATTACATAAGATATGCTATTTGTTGATCAATTAATAAAAGCTTAAAAGTAAACATTTAATTAATTAAACATTTTAATGAAAATTAATTTTACACTGATTGAGAAGTAAACATTACAATATCCTTCAGTACTCAGAGCCTCAGAGAGCTGTATCAGTCACACTAAAAGTCACTAGGGAAAATGCCTCAGTGGCTTAGAGAGAAAAAAAAATTAAGTCAAGAAAATACACACATTCTAACAATAATGTATCCTTTCCAAAAATTCCAAATGGTGTCTACTTTTACCATCCAAATGGCTAGTGCTTCTAAAAATTAGAACAAAAAATCCCCATTAATGTTCTTTTTAATGTCCCATCTCAATTCTTGGAATTTGCTTAACAAAATCACTATCAGCTTGTGGTGGGAGAAATGTGTAAGCTCCTCTACAAGGCCCCTGTCCTTTCCATTGCTTGATTGCATTCTCGCAAGATTTTCAGAGCACATTTGACATCCCTGAAAAATTCCAGTCCTCTAAGAAGTGTATTCCTGAGTTCCCAAGGATAGCGGTTGACAGTGAGTCTCACTCTAGCTAGCTGTTACAATAGCCTTTCATTCAGAAGAAGGCAAGAGGTTTCAGCGATGATGCACAGTTCTCCATTCACACACTTCGTAAACAAGACTTTGCCCAAGCCTCCTCTCTAGGAAGGAATCCCAGCTTTTTAGAAACCAGTTTGCAGTATCAGTATCATTCTGTTCTAAAAGACCTTGCAGAAAAAAAAAAAATTAGGGATTTCACAGCATAGGAGAAGGACTGGAAAGGACCGATGTCATTGCATGGACCCATCAATTCAGTCCACATTTCAAAACAGCAGCTAACGCTTTCTTAAAACACAGACCTCGAAATCCCTTTAGGATTGAGAGCAATTCAAAGAGAAAACATAACACGGGTATGTCCCCATAAGATTCTGACGGATCTGAAAAATCGAACTGAGTCAGAGATACAGAGGCAGAGCTGGTGGGGTAGGAAAATGGCTTGTCTCCTCCAGGCCTAATTCTCTTCTCTGAAACAGTTCTCTTTAAATTTAAGAAGTCATGCAGAGATGCCCCCCTGCAGGTTTTCATTTTTTTAAAGGAACGCCTGTCTGCCTCTCATTCGCCCCCAGGATACTCACGGCAGCTGCCTTAGCTGGAATAAGTCCTCCTCCATGTCCGCGCTGCGCCAGGACGAGCCCTTTTCATGGCCCTTACATGGTGGTGGTGGATGACGAGCGCTCGGGGTTTCAGCACCGGGGTGCTGGACAGCTCCCGCGCCGCTTCCTCCCTCGGTGGCAGCTGTTCGGGGGAGGGAGCCGCCAGGGACCAGCCCACGAGACAAAGCCGCCGCCGCCAGGAGACCGCGGCGAGAGTGGGCGGAGAAGAGGAGGCGGAGGGCAGAGCAAGCTGCGCGGGGAGAGGGGGCGGGGAGAGCCCTTCTGGTTAGAGGAATTTATAGGCTCTCTGTGGCCGGTGGTGTTTTACTGGGGTGCCTATAGGGCACACCAGCCTGGGAAATGGCTCTGCAGGTACCAGTGAGCACTCTTTTGGTTGACGACGCCTCTCTAAATGTTTATTTGTAGGGATTCATTAAGGTTCTTACGAGCATAATATTCTTGAAACCCAGGCTGTTGTTATAAACGCAGGAAATGAAAAAATTTAAATGTATTCATGCATTGAAACATTGTTTATTGTGCACCTACTGTGTGCCAGGCACTGTAATAGGCAATGGGAATATGACAGAGAACAAGTTAGACATGACGCTGTCATCACAGAGCTAAAGGTCTCTTGTGAAATGAATCAAGAAAAAAACTATACGTTGAGTAGGAGAAAGCCAAAATCATTCATTCACTCATTCAACAAGCGTTGTTGAGTGATTTCTGCAGTCCTGGGGAATCAAAGATTAACAAAATCAAATCCCTTCCTTCAAAATCCTCTTCATCTAGCTCAATGACTCCCCCATTCCCCTTCCACTAGAATGTCTGCTCCTCTTTAGAACTTAAGCTCCATAAAGGTTTGCTTATGTGCCCCCAAGGGCCTGAAACAATAAAACTTTATTTATGGACACTGAAATTGGAACTTAATATTCCCCACTACACTCAACCCTGGGGCTTTGCATTGTGGGCACTCATAAATGCTCATTAAACTGAAAACAAACATCTTTCATTCAAATGAGGAGATTCACTATCTATTTTAAGCCATGGACAGTACGGATTATGATTTATATCAGAGTTGGCAAGTTGGAGGTCTATTGGTAAAGTATCCGACTTGAGTTTTAATGCTGAAAGTTCCATGTCCTAGACAGTGCTGAGTCCCAAGCAAACTTTGACAGTCGGTTACTCTACAACCACAAGCCAGATCCAACATAAAGATGCCTGAGGGTTTTGAGTAGCCTAAAGGTTTACAAGAATACTTTGAAGTGCAAGATTTAAAACTATAAAACTCTTAGATAAAAGCATAAGACTCATAGGAGTAATTCTTCATGACCTTAAGTTAGGCAATGGTTTTGTAGACACAACATGAAAAGCAGAAGTAACAACAACAACAAAAAAAGATACATTGGACTATATCAAAGTTAAAAGCTTTTATGCTGCAAATGATACCATCAAGAAAGTGAAAATACAACCCACGGAATGAGAGAAAGTATTTGAAAATCATATAACGAATAAGAGACTTACATTCAAAATATGTAAAGGACTCTTACAACTCAATGATAAAAAGACAAATAACCCAGTTTAAAAAATGGGCAAATGATATGAGTAGGCATTTCTTCAAAAAAGTTATATAAATAGCCAATATGCAATTGAAAAGATGCATAATGTTACTAGTCATTAGGGAAATGCAAATCGAAACCACAATGAGATACCACTTCACACCCACCAGAATGGCTAGACTCAAAAAGACAGACAATAGTGTTGGTGAGGATATGGAGAAATTGGAACCCTCATACACTGCTGGTGGGACTGTAAAGTGATGCGGCTGCTGCTGAAAACAGTTCAGCAGTTCCTCAAAAATTTACACAGAGTTACTGCGTGAGCCAGCAATTCCACTCCTAAGTGTATATTCAAGAGTAATGAAAACACACACATGAAAATTTGTACATGAATACTCATTGCATCCTTGTTCATTATAGCAAAAAGTGGAAACAATCCAAATGTCCATCAACTGATGAGTGGGTAAACAAAATGTGGCCTATCCATACAGTGGAATATTATTCAGCCATAAAAAGGAATGAAGTACTGATTTCTGCTGTCACATGACTGAACCTTAAAAACAGTGCTAAATGAAACCATCTGCACACAGAGAGCCACATATTATATAATTTCATTTATGTAAAATATCCAGAATAGGCAAATCTATGGAGACAGAAAGTTGATTAGTCATTGCCTAGGACTGAGAGTGGGGAGCAGGGAATAGGGATTGACTGCAAACGCATGTGAGATTTCTTTTGGGGGGGGACAAAAATGTTCTAAAATTAGGTATGCTGATACTGTCACAATTTTGTGACTATACTAAAACACAATAAATTGTACACTTAGAAAGGGTGAATTGTATGCTATGTGACTATCTCAATAAAGTTCTTTTTTTTATTACATTTAAAATTGGCTTCCAATTTTTTCAACATTTAAATAGAGAGATTTCACATAGGATTATCAGCTTCTTGGGCAAAGGGTGAGACAACATTCTTCCAATGGGTCTGCCTTTCTCTCTGGCCACTAGCAACTGGAGCCTCAAAGAGGTGTCCAGGTTGCAGTCCACCCAGAGCAAACTTTGCCCATTTATACTCCCTGCTTGCTCTCTGGAGACTCATTGAGGTATACCCCCTGAAAACTGGAAGAACAGTACTTAGTATGTAATAGGCATTGAAAAAAATCCTAAGGAATTCATTAATTGCTATAGTGTTGTCTTTTCTTTCTTAGAAATAGGGTTATAGTTTCCTAAAGCAGAGTTTTTCATCTTTTAATGTGGGTCAGCATCCCCCAGAAGGCTTATTCACGCATACATAGCTGGGATCCACCCACAGGTCAGGGGTGAAACCTGCAAGTTTATGTTTCTAACAGGTTCCCAGGTGAGACTTATGTTGCTGGCCTGGGGCCCATACTTCTAAAGTTATATCTGACTGAGATTATCAGGCAAAAAAACCATGGCCCATGTTTGTTTATACCTCTGATCTTTTGAGACATCCTTGAACAGATAGGAATATTATAAAGGCAGTTGCTTCCAGCTAGGTACATTATCCATCTGTCAGGGAAATGGGGGCATGCCAAAAGCCAGGTGGGTTTTTTTTTTGGGGTGGGGTGAGGAGGTAATTAGGTTTATTTATTTTAAGGGAGGTTCTAGGGATTGAACTCAAGACGTGATGCATGCTAAGTATGCGCTCTACCACTAAACTATACTCTCCCCCGCAACAGATGGGTTTTATTTCACATCGGAGTAATGCATCATGATTTCCCCCACCCCCAGATTCCTAAAACAAAAGTGAACATTTTAAAATAGAGGCTGGAATAGAGGATGCCCCTTAGCCTGAAATACCAAATATAAAAAGTATTCTCCAATCAACTATGTTCTAAATCCTATTTTTATCAGGACAATATTCTACTAGTTATAAAAATAACACTTAATTTTTAAAAGGAAGCCCATGGATTTAAATTCAAAAAGAGATTTGTCTTTTTTTTTTTTCCCTTTGGAACTGAAATTGAATGAAAAACTGAAAAAGAAAGACAAAGTTTTGGTGGTAGATCCCTGCTCTGCCGTGCTAGTGGGAAGGCACCTCCACCCAGAGTTACTCCCAGGTTCCTGGCTTTGTGCTGGAAGGTGTTAAGTACCTTGTGACCTGGCCACAGGAGCCAGCAGAAAGGGGAGTCTTGGCTAGGCAGTTAAGTTCTTATTTAAATATGTAAAGGCATGCAACTGCAAAGAGTCCCTTGGTCACATGTCCCATTCTGCCATGAAACACAAGATGTCAAATCTGTGACTGTAGAGAGAGCAGAGAGAACACGTGTGCAGGTGGCTCAAAAACAAACTCTGAAACTCTCCTGATAAAACCATGATCACTGAGATGATGTGTTTCCAGAGGCATATGAAATAAGCAAGAGGTTGAGGTGAATCAGCAGACAGTAAATCTGTCCAGAACTAGGGGAGAGGTTATCAAGCAGGAGCAATTCAAAGTGTCTGAGTAGCCGTCTAAGACGGGCTGGTCTTCTCTTAAGACACCATCGTGACTTGTGATTTATGCTTTCATTTTCATTTTTTCAAAGTATTTTTTTTTTAACTTCTCATGTCAATTCTTCTCTTACCTATTGATTATTTAGGAATGTCTTAATGTGACCAAACTTAGGTTCAACTGCTCGCCAGTTAAAAGCCAATAATCAAGAGGCAAGTGTCAATAGAAAGAAAAGGTGCTTTAATCAGAAAAGCAGGTAATCTGGAGAGAAGGTCGACTTTTCCCAAGACCAAGTCCGAAGGGTCTGCTCAGCCATAACAGTTTTTAAAGGGACAAATGGGGAAAGGATCTCAGTGAACCATCAATGCAGGAGATTGGATTCTTCTTAATTCTCCATTGCATACAGACTGCTGACTTTCTCTTCACATGTTACCTTCCCCACCTGATCTGCCTACAAGATTGCTTAGGGGACCATTGTGGGTAGAGAGTTAGTCATTCTTTAACTACTTAATTCTTCATTCTCACGTCTTTTAATCTAGGAAAAGAACCAACAGGTGAGGCAAGGCACGGTGTGCATTCAGGAGAGCCTAAGTCAGCAGTTTTGTTAAATTGCCTAGTGAGCTCATGCCTGTAATTAGGTTCTTTCAAGGTTACAGGGGAACAGAAATGGGCAAACAGGAATGGGACGAAAGAGCTGCTTTCATTAATTTCCACACATTTATGAATCACCCAAATTCCTTCCTGTCATTTATTTCTAGTTTCATTCCATTGCAGTCAGAGAATATACTTCATACGATCTCAATCTTTTAAAAAATTTATTGAGACTTGTTTTGTGGTCTAATATATGGTCTACCTGGGGGAATGTTTCACGTGCACTTGAGAAGAAGGTGTAGTCTACTGTTGTTTGGTGGAGTGTTCTGTGGACTTTTGTTAGATCTAGTTGGTTTATAGGGTTGCTCAAGTCTTCTCTTTCTTTGCTGATCTTCTGTCTCGTTGTTCTATGCATGATTGAAAGTGGGGTATTGAAGTCTCCAACTATTATTCTTGAATTCTGTTTCTCTCTTCAGTTCTGTCCATTTCTTCTTTCTGTATTTTGAGGCTCTGGTGTTAAGTGCACCTATGCTTATAATTGTTATATCTTCTTGATGGATTGACTCTCTTATCATTGATGGTCTCTAGGAATAATTTTTGTCTTAAAGTCTATCTTGTCTCATATTATCATGGTCACTCCAGCTCTCTTTTCGTTAATGTTTGCATTTCCCATCCTTTTGCTTTCAACCTGTTTGCATCTCTGAATCTAAAATCACCTTCTTGTAGACAGCATATAGTTGAATCATGTAATTTTTTATTCAATCTTCCAACTGTTAGCTTTAAATTAGAGTTTAATCCTTTTAAATTTAATGTTATCACAGATCATGTAGAATTTACACTGCCATTGTATTATCTGTTTTCAGTACATCATACATCTATTTTGTTCCTCAGTTTCTCCATTACTGCCTTGTTTTGTGTTAAATATATGTTTTGTTGTATACCAATTTATTTCCTGTGTCATTTCTTTTATTATGTAGTTTTGAGGGGTTTTTTTTAGTGGTTGTCCTGGAGATTACCACTGTCATTTCATTTATAACAGTCTAGTTTGGACTAATACATAATTACACATTACTTATGGATACACATTACTATATATAAAATAGATAAACAACAAGGACCTACTGTATAGCACAGGGAACTATATTCAGTTTCTTGTAATAAGATATAATGGAAAAGAATCTGAAAAGCCTATTGATTTTTTTTTCTGTGTGTAGACTGTGTTTTCTTGATGATTTGCAAGTCTCATAACTTTTTGTTGAAAACTAGATATTTTAATATAATTTGGAAATCAAATCCTCCCTCAGTTGATCTATTTTCATGTTCATTGATTCTTTCTTCTGCCCACTCAAATCTGCTGTTGAATCCTTTTAGTGAATTTTTTATTTCAGTTATTTTCAACTCCAGAATTTCTATTTGACTTTGTTTTTATAATTTCTAGCTTTTTATTAGTATTCTCTATTTGGTGAGATATTGTCCTGATTCTTTTCTTTAGTTCTTTATACCTGGCTTCCTTTAGCTCTTTGAGCATATTTAAAATAGATTCAAAATCTTTATCTAGTAAGTCCAATATCTGGGCTTCCTCAGGGACAGTTTCTATTGATTGTTGTTTTTTTTTTTTTCCCTGTGTGTGGACCATGTTTTCTTGATGAATTGCAAGGATCATAACTTTTTGTTGAAAACTGGACCTTTTAATATAATTTGGAAATCAAATTCCTCCCTCCTCCTTGGGATTTGTTGTTATTGCTGCTCATTGTAGTTGTTTGTTTTGTGACTTTTTTGAACTAATCTGTAAGTTCAGTCAGTGGTCTGTAAGTGTGGTCACTGAAGTAGCTACTCAGATAGTGACCAGCTAATGACTGAGTACAGATTTTCTTAAATGCCTGGAAATGAAAATCTCTCAGTCTTTGCCAAGGGGCTCTGTGTGTGTGTGTGTGTGTGTGTGTGTGTGTGTGTGTGTGTGTGTGTGTTAGGACACATCTGCAACACTCAGCCAGGCAACGGGAAACTCTGCCTTAGCCTTCACTCCCTGCTTGTACAGAATGTCAAGATCAGCCAGGAGTGAGAACGTAGCACCTCTCAGGTCTTTCCTGAGCATGTGCACAACCTCACTCACGTGTGTATCCTTCTAGACACCCAGAAATATACTGGAGTTGTTCAAAGCCCCTGAGGCTGTCTCATTCCTCGGCCTTCCCTTTTAAACTTTTTGTTACTCTATTGTTTGCCATATCTGTTATTCATTGCAGCTGTGGCATTGAAACACTTGCCTGTAAGTGTTTCTGACAAGCACTGCTGGGGAGAAGCTTTTAGCACTGGGACCCGAGAATTTTCCAGAGGCTACACAGTGTGTGATGAGGTCATGGCTCTGATGTCTAATGGGATGTATGCTTTGGTACTCTTGGATTTAAAATTTTAATTTTTTTTCTCAGTCTTGATCAGTGGTTTCCTGGGGCTTGGAGTAGGTGGAGGAGCTGACTACAAAGAGGTAGGGAATAACACTTTTTTTTTGGCAGGGGGTGATTATTCTATATCTTTATTGTGTTGGTGTTTACATGACTATACATTTGCCACAGTTCATAGAACTGTACCCTAAAAATAGGTAAATTTTACTGTATAAATTATACTTCAATTTTTAAAACCCTCAAATTATTTCTCAATTTTAATTTTTAGGAGTATAAGTATAGTTAGAAATAACCTATATGAACAAAAGCTCTCTAGAATTTGTCAGCATGTAAAAGGGTCCTGAGACCAAAACCTTTTGAGAACTACTGAGCTAAAACATTTCTTTACTAAAGCAGTTGCAATTGCTTGCTCTGGAGTTGGGGTAATTGGTTAAATGGAAGGGCAGATTCTCTCTGGCTCTAATACTGTCCATTGTGGTAGCCACTGGCCACATGTGGCTATTGAGTACATGAAAAATGTCTGGTTCAAACTGAGAGGCATTTAGTACAAAAGAAGAATGTAAATTAGCTCATTAATAACTTTTACATATAAATGACAATATTTTGGACATATTGGGGTCAAGTAAAAGATATTGATAAAATTAATTTCACCTTTTTTTACTTTAATGTGGCTACTGGAAAATTTAAAACGTTGGCCTTCCATATATTTCTATTGGACAGTGCTATTCTGGAGACACGCAGACTTGCCTGCCAATCTTGTTTCCACCACTTATAAGCTGTGTCAAAAGACTTATTACCTGTCTAAACTTCCCGTGTTTCCTGGGATGTAAAATGTGGGTAATGTTAGGGTTAGAGTGAAGAATGAATACGATGCTGTACACCAGAAATTGACACAGTATAAACTGGCTATACCTCAATTAAAAAAAAAAATGAATACGAATAATGCATACCTAGCAATGCACCTAAGTAAACAATAAATTTGGTGGCTGTTATTATTAAAGCCTCAATTGCTCTATAGATGCCTCAGATGGGCCATATGCTCATTAAAGTTCCTTCCTCTGCGACCTAAAACAATAATAAGACAATAATACTGTCCGAAGGCAATAATAACTAACGGTGGCCAAGTCGTGACCCTGCTTTCAGGAGGGGATCACCCTATTCACACTGAAAAATAAAAATGACCCAGGATCCCTTCTGGAAGTGGGACATCTGTATTTACGAACGGAGCCGAAGCAAAGCTAAAAAACCAAGCGGCCCCCGGCCGCAAGGCCTCCCTTAGCAACCGACGCCGACGCCCGTTGCTAAGGGGGAAAAGGAAGAACAAGTCTGAGGTCCGTCGGCTCTAGTCCTCCGGTGGCAGTCACTTCCGTTTCTCCCCGGAGCCCGTCCTCGGCCTGCCTTCCCCGGAGGAGCTGGAACGTTGGCCGCGGGTTCCGCCGCCTCGGGAGCCCTCGGAACGCTGGGTCCAGCCGCGGTGGTAGCAGCGGGGGCGGCGGCGGGCCTCCCGCGCAGCCGCGATGCTGAGCTCCCGGGCGGAGGCTGCGATGACCGCGGCGGACAGGGCCATCCAGCGCTTCCTGCGGACCGGGGCGGCTGTCAGGTGAGCTTCGGGGGGCGGGGCGGGGGAGAGGCCGGGACCCGGGTGCTTAGGCTGGCCTTGGGCGGCCCTTTCACGCCCTAGTCAGAGTCCCCAGGGCTAGGGTGAGCATTCTGGAGGCTTCTGCGTCCGCAGGGGTTGGAGGCCCAGGCCTTGGGGCGGGCGGAGCGACGGGCCTCTAGGGCTTCCAGGTCTTAGGCAAGGCCAGTTCTGTCCCCAATCCCCAGTTCTGCTGGCTCCTCCAATTTTATCAGTGCCCCCTGTACCTCCCTCCTCTGCCTGCCAGTGCCTCCCCCAATCCTGTCATTGTCCCCAGAACTTCCAGGGGCCCTCAGGCTTATCAAGGCCCCAAATTCTGCCAGTGCCTCTTGAAGCTCTCAGTGCCTCGCAGTCCTTCCAGGACCCCTTAATTCTTTCAGGATACCCTCCAACGCTTCAGGACTCCCCAGTAATGTCAGTTCCTGGCCTGCTAGGGTTCCCCAATCTTGTCAAGCTCCCGAGTCCTGCCATGTTTCTCAGACCTTGCAAAATGCCCTGGCCATGTTAGCGCTCCTCCTACCCCCATAATTTTTTCAGAACCCCTATTCCTTCCCCACCCTCTAGTTATGCCAGGGGTCCCTTAGTTTGTATGGGTCCCTAATCTTATTCATGACTCCTTATCTTGCAAGGGCCCCTAAACCAATCAGGATCTCTTAACCTCTTAAAGCTCCCAGTCCTGCTAGGACCCCCAGTGGTGTAGGTCCCCAGTCCTGTCAGAGTACCTATTTCCCTTCTATTCATCCTCCCATGGGCTCCAGGCTTCAGAGCTGAGTACTGCGCGCGCCCCCTCCCCCTTACTGACCCTAAATGACTGAGACCCGTTGCTTAGGTCATTTCCTCCCCGTGTAACTGGGGCAGGTCTGAAGAGCTTATTATGCCAGGGCTGGAAGTCCTCAATGGCTGTCCTGTCCAGTGGCCTTGTTCTGTAGATGGGAAATGTGTCTTGACATGGCCTTGCCTGTGGCCCTACAGATGACCTGACAGCAGAGCTGAGGGGAGAAGCCAGGTTTTTTTCACTCCCAGGCCCCACTATGCTCCTTGTGGGATCTCCAGAGTCACCATGTACCCCTGGGGTTTTTGTCCTCGCCCTGCTTAGAACCCGGGCAAGTCCTCTCTCCCATCCCTTTAACATTCTGTCTTTCAGTTTCCCCATGAGCTTCAAGGTTTTAAGCACAGACTTGAGAGCCCTATAGGCATAAATTCAGATCCACACTCCCTCACGCACTTTGACAAAGTTGGCTACATCTCTTAGTTTCCTTTTCTATAAAAATGGAAGCAGTACTAATATATTATAGACACACACATATATACATATCCAACACATGTTCAGGTATATATTACACATATATGTATGTACATACATGTTATTGTTTGCCTTAGTGGAGATACATTAACTGTGTAAAGACAATGTTTTAAGTTGCTGGTGAGGGGAAGAGTGTAGCTCAGTGGTAGAGTGCGTGCTTAGCATGCACAAGGTCCTGGGTTCAATCCTCAGTACCTCCATTACAAAATAAATGAATAAATAAACCTAATTACCACCACCCACCCGGAAAAATTTTAAAAAATAAATTGCTGGTGAAATTTCTTTATTTGTAGTAAAAGAATAACTTCAGTGTTCAAGTCAAGACTCAAATTAAGAAATTTGTAACTTAATAAATGTTTAGAGGACCTTTTATACTGTTGTATATCTCCCCGCCCCATTTAATAATCTAAAAGATAAATCCATTTCTATATTTCTCCAAGTCCCAATCATTCAATACATATTATCAAGAATCTACTATGTGTCTTAGTGTGTGCCAGGCACGATCTGAACCCTTGGGATGTGTTAGTGTGTAAAACAAAGATCCCTGCCCTTGGGGACTTTGTATTTCAGTTGAGGGAGACCAACAATAAACGTGGTGAATAAGTGAATGTTCTGGTAGAAGGTGGTAAGTGCTACGGTAAAAAGAAAAAGTAGAACTGGGTAAAATGGACCAGGAGTTCAGGTTCCAGTAGTTTGTTAGGAGTGAAGGGGAGGTGGGAGAGCAAGCCCAGCAGTGTGACCTCGGGGAATAGCATCCAAAGCAGAGGGAGCAGCAGTGCAAAGGCCCTGGGGTGGGAGCATGGCCCTGATGGCGGCCAGTTTGGCAGCGGAGTGAGAGGCAGAGCAGGAGGAAAGCCCTGGCTTCTCCTCTGAGTGAAATGGGGCTTTTGGGAGGTTGTGCTCTGACTTAGGTTTTAAATCCTAATGTCCAAATGTGCTGATTTTTGAGATATAATTCTATACTGTATGTTACTTTAATTTGAAAGCTAGACATTTGGTGAGCCAGTGGTTTATTTTGATAAAACACCATTCCCTGTATACCTGCACCTATATATACACATATTGCATTTGTTTTGTTTTGTTTTTTCCACCTGCATGTATTTTATTATATACAAATTAAAAAGAAAACACACATAGGTGAGGAGAGTATAGCTCATTGGTAGAGGACATGCTTAGCATGCTTGAGGTCCTGGGCTCAATCCCCAGTACCTCCACTTAAAGAAAAGAAAACATACTTTACAAATAACTATTATCAGTTATTTAAAACATGAATAATAATTTCTTCATGTGATCGACTATCCACCTTATTTTCCTGATTTTCAATTTTTGTTGTTGTTCTTGTATACAGGTTATCTCATTTAACCTTCACCCTTAAGCAAATGTTTTCTTAGCACAATCTGTAATTGCTATCTTTTGAAAAATGTTTTTAATTGAAATATAGTCAATTTACAATGTTGTGTTATCTTCTGGTGCACGGCATAGTGATTCAGTTATACATATATATATTTTCCTTTTTGTGTTCTTTTTCTTTTTTTTAAATTTTATTTATTGTTTATTTAATTTATTCTTTTGGGTTTTTTGGTGAGGAGTAATTAGGTTTTATTAATTTATTATTATTATTGTTATTGTTGTTGTTTAATTTAACAGAGATGCTGGGGATTGAACCCCTGACCTCGTGCATCTTAAGCATGCATTCTACCCACTGAGCTATACATTTTCATTATAGGCTGTTACAAGCTATTGAATATAGTTCTGTGTAACATTGCATTTGTGATGAGGGGAGACAGTAAACTTATCTTTCTTTTTTAGATATAAAGTCATGAAGAACTGGGGTGTCATCGGCGGGATTGCCGCTGCCCTGGCAGCGGGGATATACGTGATTTGGGGTCCCATTACAGAAAGAAAGAAGCGTAGAAAAGGTAAGGAGACCTTTGCGTCATGGTCTGTAGACCTGACCCAAACCCTTGTTATCCAAAAACAGTCCCAAAAGGGCAGGGCATTTTTGGTTCTCTTATATCTTCAATTTTGTGAATAGTACTTTTCTTTTAAATAGAAGTTAATTTTAATGACTCATTCTTTCATACCCTGTAGTAAAACAATTTACATTTCACACCCTCTAAAGTCTTGAGTTTGAGACAAGCTTTGTAAAGAAAAATTTCAAGTGACTTAATTGTCTTGAGTGTTCTCATTAATACGGCCATTGTGTTTTTCAGTAGTGCAGCTGACTAATTGTGCGATGCACTTGTGCCTTCACCGAACAGCTGCTAGTCACTAGTCAGTGTTTCAAGTTAGTTTCTTCATTAACACAAAGATCTATTTCCTGATTTTAAAAAAAAAGCTTGCTTTTATAAATGTTGCTCTACTCATATTGATGAAAATTCAGCCCAAGCAAATAAGTAAATAAATAAAAGAGACAGACATAGCAAAATGTTGATCATTGTTAAATCTGGAGATGGTTGTAATTGGGGTTCATTGTATACCCTCTCTTCTCTTGTGCATGTTTGAGAACTTTCATAATGAAAGAGTTTTGTTAGTTGGTTTTAATTTCAGCAGAAGAGGGAAATGTGTCAGATTTTGTTGATCTCTTTGCAGAAGGAGTGATCAGAACGGCAGTAGTGGTGTTCTTTTCTACTGATGAGAAGAACAGAATCATTGTCCTGGGAAGCAGGAACAGAACAATGGTTTCCTTCTGCTGGGAGAAACACTGCTTTCTTAACAGAGGAGAGAGACAGAGGGAGGGAAAGAGAGAGAGAAGTTACTAAGTGTTTCTGCACATTCACTGTAAACCAGGCTGTGCCAGACACTCTGATAAAGTTTCTAAAGTCACACGGGGCCCGGACCTGCCCTTCTGTGGCTTACAGTCTCCCGCAGGAGCAATACTAGGACCGGGCCTCGGCTGGGATAGAAGCCCCGGCCCCCTGATCGCTGTGGATGAGGACTTCTGAGACTGGGATTTCAGATCCCAGGCCGCGGTGCAGGAACTCTGGGTCCCAAATGGGAGAGGAAAAAAGAGGTGGTCCAAGGTGATGTGCTGTTCTCTTCTGCCCCCAACTTTTCTAGGGCTGGTGCCTGGCCTGGTCAACTTGGGGAACACCTGCTTCATGAACTCCCTGCTGCAGGGCTTGTCCGCCTGCCCCACTTTCATTAAGTGGCTGGAAGAGTTCACCACCCAGTACGCCCGGGGTCAGAAGGACCCCGCCCAGCACCAGTGTTTGTCCTTAACACTGCTGCGCCTCCTGAAAGGTACCTCGCTGGGAATTTAAAGGGGACTGTGTGCATTTTCAAAGCAGCAGCGCAGATGACAGGCCAGGGGATGACAGCCTTTGTATAGGAAAAGACCATACAGACCATGATGAAAAACACATTAAAGGGTCAATAGATACAAACAGGTGTTTTTTAAAATCAAAGATGTAATCATTTATTTAAAAAATTATCAGCTTAGGAGCAGCTTTTTAGGGAAGAAAAGAAATCCCCTGCCATTTAAGCATTTTTGATGGTAGGAAGTCCTCTGGTTTCAAAAACATTAAAGTTAAAAAAAAAATCTTAAGCCTAGGAAATACAGTAATTCGCAAAGGAAATAATACAAATGTGTATTTAGATAGATGCAGAGTGTATCTAACAAACAAAATCAAAATACTCATATATTCAATTTGGCCGTCATTGAAGAAATATAAATAACGTAACAGTGAGGTACCAATTTTTTTGGCCTGTCAGCAGGCATTGAAAAAACAAATCCAACAATCCTGACCTGTTGGGTGATAGGTCCGTACATGCAGATGGTTGTGTAACTTGGGGCAGCCTTTCTGGAAAGCAGTTTGGAACCACAGAGTAATAGCTTGCAACATGTCCAGAGCCATTTGACCTAGTGATTCGGTGGACCGTGGTTCACGCTAGCCCGAATTGGCGTTCCGAGGGCAAACAAGATTGGGAACAGCCGCACACCGGCCCCGAGCTTGGAGAGCCACCATATGCACGTCCTTGGTAAAGGTTTTAAGAAGCCACCCATCTAACTTCATTTTTAAACCACCTTTTCTGACTGTAGAGCTGGTTTCTCCCCCCATGACATCTGGGCACCCCCTCTCACCTGTGCATACAGATACCAGAATCTGCGGATGCTCAAGTCCCTTTTATAAATGGCAGAGTGAAACCTACACACATCATTGCATAAACTTTAAGTCATCTCTGCTTTACTTATAATACCTGATAGAATGTCAATGCTGTGTAAATATCGTGCGTGGTAAACTCAAGTTTTGTTTTTGGGAACTTTCTGGAATTTTTTTTTTTCCCGAGTATTTTGAATTCTTGGTTGGTTGAATCCGAGGATATGGAACCAGTGGATATGGTGAGCCAGCTGTATGCACAAAGATCTCCAACACCTAGTTGTAATGGGGCGATAAAAGAAAGAATGTGTTTATCCAACAGGAGAATGATTAAGCAGTCATTCTAGGAGTTCCTGATACATTTGGATGTCAGTCCCTTATCAGCTATGTGATTTGCACACCTCAGTCACTTTGGCAGCTGCACAGTGTCCACAATGTTGAGACACGCCGGTTTACTTAGCCATTTGCTTCTGGTGCCGTCAGATAAGCAGGCTGCAGTGAAGGTTTCCCTGTGTACGCGCATAAGCTAGGGGGAGCCTGAGAAAATTGAACTGCTGGATTGTAGGACATGAAAATTAGTAGACGTTGCCACATTGCCCCATAGCATTTTAGGCAAAATTGGGCTAAAGGAGACCTGAAAATTTTCCTTGGGAAGGAAAAAGCCAGAAGGGCAGCTCAAGGTGTAGGAGGAAGAAGGAAGGGGAGGTGCCTCTCCTGCCTGGCTACCTTTGTTCTGGAGGTAAAGGTCTGACCTGGGGGTATATTTGCCCTGATAAGCTGAGCTTCAGGGCCCCTTTGCTGCTGCTTCTCCCCAGGTCACCCCCCTTTTCACCAGCCGTGTTCTGACAGGGGTGGGGCAGGCGGTGTTCAGAACTTCCAGGATCAGAGCCTGAAATATTCAAAGCAGTCTCCAGTTCACTGACAGCAGCTCAAAGGGAAGAAACTGGCCCGCTTAGTTTATCTGGAGAGTCACGGAACTCCTAGAAACCCGGCTCCTGTATTTTTATCTCCCGTGCACTAGTAGTACTGGGCCGGTGTCATATACTGGCCCATCATAATATGCTTTGGGAAGGAGGATGGTCAAGATCAGGAATCAGCAAATTATGGCCCTTGGGCCAAATTTGGCCCACCACCTGTTTTTGTGAATAAAGTTTTATTGAAACACAGCCATGCCCACTTGTTTACATATATCTGTGGCTGCTTTTGCGCTGCAGTGGCAGAGTTGAGTAGTTGCTACGAAGACCTACAAAGCCTAAAATGTTTACGATCTGACACTGTAGAAAAAGTTGGCCCACCCCTGATCCAGATGGAATTGTAATATAAATTTATAAGTCCGTCAAACTTTTATATTTACTTATGAGGCTTGATTCTACTTTGATTGAAAAATGAACCACTCAAAAGACCCTTTCAGGCTGCCTCTTAGAGCTTGATGCTTTGCTATGAGAATCAGAAACTGAAATGCAAACAAATACAAGTGAAGGCCTTCTGGCCATGGGAAAGAGCCCCGTGGCGGGTGGTTAGGCAGCGAGTGTGGCGTCGGACCAGATGAATGTTTAAGGGCCCTCTCGTCCCTCAGAGTTGCGAGTGAAAATCATTTTATTCAGTATGAATCTTACAACAATAAATTATTGATGATAGTAATTCAGATATCTGAAGGTCAATTACTTTGTTTAAACACTGCAGCCTCGTGAAACATTACATTCATTCAACAAACGCAGAGTGTCTGATAGCATACTAAGCATGGGGTAAGGCTGCGGGGAAGAACAATGAAAGATACATAATTCCAAGGTGCATTTTACAGTCCTTAGACGTTGAACCAGCTTTGACATGCTGTGAGGGTGTTCTGGTCAGCTGTTCTGCTGGTTCACATAGTGACCATGCTGCCTTCTTTGTTTCCAGCTTTATCCTGCCAAGAAGTTACTGATGATGAGGTCTTGGATGCGAGCTGCTTGTTGGACGTCTTAAGAATGTACAGATGGCAGATCTCCTCATTTGAAGAACAGGTGAACACAACATTCGAGACAGGTTTACTTGGAGAATCCTTCCCTCTGATGAGCTGGGGCCTGAGCTCGCCATGCTGGCTAGGCAACAGCTCCATTGGCCGAGGAGGGTACAGCTCTGTGCTAGGGCTGGTTCTTAGCGTGCACGACATCCTTAATCCCCAGTACCTCCATTAGAATAAATAAATAAACCTAATTAACTACCCCCCCAAAAAAGAAATGTGCTTAAAAGGTTTAATTAAAGACAATGGGGGAAAACAGGAAATAAAAATTATTTAAAAGAGAAAGAGAACAGCTGTAATGCTGTGGCCAGAAGAGTCAACATGAGTTATTGCAGTTGCCTGGCCTGCGTGGACATGTCTGTGCCGTTTCAGACAGCCCTGGTGTCCTGGGACCAGGCCATGAACTTCATTCCTCCTCTCCTGATGGAAGGTTTGCAGGATAGGGTGTAAACATACAGTTGCCAAAGGGCCGAAAGCTTTTTAGTTCTGGAGTGACTTTGCATTTCAGCGGATGATGGGGACATCTGGGTCCTTTGAGAGAGGCAGGTGGCTTCACCTTAGAGGCTCAGAGGTTCATGTGAGATCCTTTTTTAGACCATACCTTCTTTAAGTGGCCCCAAACCTTGATCAGCTGCCTCATGCAGCCCCACGGCCTTCCTCCAGCTACTCCCACCCCCCTTTTCCACAACTACAGCCTTATTGTCTTTCTTGACTCTGGCCACCCTTCTCCCCTTCCCCAGAGGACGAGGCTGAGGCTGAGAGAGTAAAGTTCTAGGGACCAAAACTTTAGCTCCCGGTGATGTTCACTTCTGGGGGTACATCCTCCCCCCACCATTTCCGGGTTGGTAAGGGCTGCTTCTGCCTCCACCATCCGGCCCCTGGACCAGAGCCTTTGGGCTCCCAAAACTGTGGGGCTGAAGCGAGAGGCATTTTAAAACTCTGCAAAGCGAGGTGGGAAGGCTTCCTCGCTCTCCTTATCTTTAAAGATGCTCTCTGTGTCCACTTTGATCTGAAGCCGTGTTTTACACGTGTTACTTTTTGACCCTGATGCCGCCAGTATCTCTACTTCCTCACAATGCTTCTGCATTAATCCACTATATGTTGAAATGTTTTTCCATTTAGAAGTTACTTTTTTAAGTAACTCCTCCTCTGGCAACTGGAATTTTTTAGCTACAGTTTATGTTTCTCTAAACTGAGAGAGTGACTGAGATTTAGTCCCTGAGGACGTCAGATACCTTCTCAAAGTCCTGCTCTTCTGTCAAGGACACACTTAAGTCCTAGTTTCTGCTGGGGACTATTTCCAGCGTCTTTGGCCCATCGCTGTCACTGAGCCACGTAGCGCTGGAGTGTGCGTGGGAAAGAGAAAGCACGTGTGCCTGTGGTTCTTTTCCTCTTTGGAGTCATCCAGAGCGTCTGGACAAGCACGGGGCCTTGTCCACTTCTTCACTATTCACGATCTAGTCAATCAGCAGCACCCTTCCACTCTCGGTGTCTAAAGCCAGAGCTGGGGATGCTCTGGGCCAAGTATGTGAATTATCTGATTGAATCCTCCCAACAGCCCTGCATGGAGTTACTGTTAGTCTCCCCCATTTCACGGGTGAGAACACTGGTTCAGAGACGTGAGGTGACTGGCCCACAGTCACACGGCTGTTTGAGTGGCAGAGCCAGTCTGGCGGTAGGGTGCGTGCTCTTTAGCTCCGCCCTCTTCTGTGATCCTGATCCTTTTCTCAAGGTCAGGTACTTACAGGGCTGATGGTGACTGAAGAGGTTTTGGATCTGTCTCCATCCTGTCTTGGGATTTTTCTCCCTGGAGAACAACTGCCCAGGCTTCAAGGGCCAGCCCGGATGCCTTGGCTGTCAGGAAGAGCTGGTCCTCCCTCAGGCTCCATGTCCGGGGCTCGTGGATGACAGCTGGGCTGCCATGTCTGCCGCTGCCCCCGAGGGCAGAGCCTTGCCTTATTTATCTTTGAGTCTCCTTCACTCTTGCTAACTGCCAGTCATAGTCTTGGAGGGGATTCATTTGTATGTGCAGAAAATGTTTGTTGAATGCCTGCCCCACGAAGGGCCAGTGGAGGGTGTTCGGCCGTAGCAGCCAACATGACTTGCAGGGTTCCTATGCCCCCGGAGCGCCTGTCCTATGAGGGTCGGGGGGCTCCAGCCAGCAGGTAATTTCAAGATGTGCTGAGGAGAAAATAAGCGTGGTGAGCTGATGAGGTGTCAGGAGGACTGAGGGTGGGGGATGAGAGAGCGCGATGCGGGGGTTCCTCTAAATGGGGACGGCTTCTCTGGAGACCTGAGGTTTCAGCTGAGACCTGAAGCCCGAAAGGAGGGAGGTCCAGGGGCGGAGGGTTCCGGACAGTGGAGCGAGCCAGGGCGAAAGCTTTGAGCAGCTGCAGGGACGCAGCATTTGGAGAATGTCAGAGAGGCCCACAGGGCTCAGGCCCGGGCGGGGAGAGCAGAGGAGGAGAGGAGGTTCAGGGGGCAGGTTGTGCGGGGCCTGGGAGGCTGAGGGCAGGAGCTGGGCTTCTGCTCTGTGTGCGGTGGGGAGCCCTGAGGAGCTCTGAACAGGGGGCTGCTTTGATCTGACTTACGTGTAGACAGTGGTGGTTGCTGTGTACAGGGGGCACTGCAGGGGAGCAGGACAGAAACAGAGAGGACTGCGGGGAGGCTGCTGCAGGCACCCAGGCCTGGGCCGGCTGGCTGCGACTGCAGCAGGGGAGATGGAGAGACCTCAGAACTGGGGGTGAATTGGAGGCAGAGCCTGCAGGACTATTGCTGACAGGGAGGGCTGGTGAGGGAGGTTCCCCCTCAGGAGGACCTTGAAGGATGAGGAGGAGGCGATTAAAAAAAAGAAAAGTCATCGAGGGGAGAGGGAGTTAGGCCACCCCAGTAAAGCTAAAACAGGCCCTGAGATGGCTCAGATCTGGCGTGAAGGCTGCCCCCCAAGCCCCCCAGCTTTCTTTCCTTCTCTCTCCCCTTGGGCCTCTCAGTCAAGGGTCTTTCCTTGCAAAAATGTCTAGGATGTAACTGTGTCCATTTAATGCACTGGGGCCCCGAGCAGGTGAAGGCAAATCCTGTCCACATTAACCCTAGGGGTCTTCCTGGTCATCCACATGGGGGTGTGGGGGGGGGGTTCTGATGCTGCCCCAGGCTCCTCGGGCCTGTCTGAAGCCTGCTCTGCCCTTTGACAGGACGCTCACGAACTGTTCCATGTCATCACCTCGTCACTGGAGGATGAACGGGACCGCCAGCCCCGGGTCACACATTTGTTTGACGTGCACTCCCTGGAGGTAAACCATTAACATCTTCGATGCATGTAAGGTGGTGTATGCATGTTTAATAGGTATCAGGAACGCTGGTGTAATTTTTGTACAACTTTATAAACTCAAAAGTAAGATTCAATAAAAACCAGTAATGGGTGCCTGAAACTTACCCCTTGGCGGTTGGTGACTTCGGTGGAGGGGGTGGGAATCAAGTCCCTTTAAAATGATTCGTTGCTGCAATCTGTCTTGGCCTTGGGAGGAAAAAATGTATTTTTTCCCCTGTTGAATACAAAGGAATGAGGAACCATAGGAATGCCAAGGGAATCTCATTTTCCGGGCACTTTGTAAGTGTTAGGGAGTTGATAAAAGTTAACTAGTAAAGGGGGAAAGTATTCCAGAGAGGAAATGTGTTTCGATTAGATCTGGTGATGAAATAGGTACACTAATGAACCAGAGAGCGTAATTAAGGCGACTTTCAGGAAGCTTGGTTTAAAGTTGATTCTGAGTGGTGCAGTTGGCATAGAAACTGGTGAGAAACTGGTTAGGAGTGGGGTGAGGGTGATCAGGGGGACGGCAGTCGGGGTTTCAGTCTGTTTCTTTTTCTTTCTCTACAGCAGCAACCTGAAATTACTCCCAGACAGATAACCTGCCGCACCAGAGGTAGTCACTTTCCATTGAACTCTAACCCATGAGATGTGTACTTTTCAGATATGACAGTCATCTGCTTTATGTTTTTAAAAAATTACGTTTCTCCTGGTGCCATCTATTCTGACTTGAAGTGTGTGGACTTGAAAGGAGTTTGTGTTTTGGCAACAGCTTTAAACTATTCCCCTGGTGAACATCTTGAATTGTTCGATCAACACCCCGGCCCCCTGCTCAGCTTCCTCTGAAACGGACTTACTTCTCCCTGCAACAAGGGTTTTCTCTTTTCTTTCTTGAATCGGTCCTATGAGGAACTTCCTGAGGCTGAAACTGCCACGTTCTCAGCATTTCCACTTTGGCCACTGTCACTGCAAATGATCCCCATCCTCCTTAGAAAGACACTGTTTTCTTAAGACTTAAAAAAAAAATGACATGTCAGTTCCTTTGGGCGCCAGTAGTGATAAGAACGATTATCTTTTGGGCCCATACCATGTGCCAGGCCCTGAAATATCTCATTTAAGCCTCACAACAGCTCTGTGAAGTTGATGGTGTGAGGGATAATGGGGTCACAGTTCTCCTCATTTCCAGTGAACTGAGGCTTACAGAGATGAAGGGATTTTCCAGGTCAAGTGGCTCATGAGAAGCAAAGCCAGGACCCAGCCTGGGCAGGCCTGACCTGCAGCTCGTGGTTCTCACCAGCATACACGCTGCCATGTTTATTCCACTCACACCCACCCTATCCCCCAAAAGCCTAGTTTTTCTGAACTTGCTTATTCTAATGATTTCAGAAGTTTATCTCCCTTCATGGAATGTTCACCTATGGTGTATATCTTGTGACGTCTCAGACATTTGAAGCAAATGTTGGTAGAAAGACGTCATCAAACAAATTTCCTTTTTAAAATGTGGCTTTACCCATTATACAGAAACCACATGTAAAGACCTGTGCAAATTCTCCTGTGAAGGGAACGGGTTGTCTTTTTGATGGAAGTCAATGAGGAGAGGTCTTTCAATTTCCTTTTCAGGAACTTTTTTTTTTTCTTAAGAGGGCGTTTCTGCCACATACTCAAAAGGAGGGTGGATTTTGAGGTTGGGGCCAAAGGGCTAGAGGTGGCGTGTCAAAAGGTGTTCTGTGTTCCAGGCGCTCCTCATCCCACATCTAATCACTGGAAGTCTCAGCACCCTTTTCACGGAAGACTTACTAGTAACATGGTCTGCAAGCACTGTGAACACCAGGTACGTATAATAGCGATACTTGATATTTTCTGGCGAGGTTTCGTGAAGATTGGTGTTTGGGGTTTGTGATTTTTCTGGGCTCTGTACGCTTAGTAGACTGACTGCCTTGCTTTGGTCAGCGCTGACATTCCAGTTAATCCGCAAACGGTATCTTTTGCAGCAAGAGCAGCAGACGGGGACTGGCAGGGTCTTGCATCCTAAGGTGGGGTCTGTACCCATGGTGAATGCAGCAGATTCTAGGGCTGGGTTTTTTGGTTTGTTTTTTTTTTCCAGTTTTGTTTTCTGTGCATGGTTCCCCCACCCCCACCCCCCACCTTGGCTTTTGAGATTTTTTTAAAATAATTTTTTGTTATGGAAATTCTCTACCTTGATGCAAAAATAGAGGATTGTTCAAATGGCACCTCAGTCAGTTTTAGACTATTTTTCATCACCCTCCCCACCAAAAACTCAACTCTGTACCCATTAGCAGTCCATCCCCATTTCCCCCACACTGTCAGCCCCTGGCAGCTGCTAATCTACTTTTTTTTTTTTAAATAGATTTTATTCTTTTAGAGCAGTTTCAGGTTCACAGTAGAACCGAGCAGAAAATACAGAGTTCCCACATAGCCCTCCCCACTCACACATAGATACTCCCCTACCCTCAACATCCCTCATCACTGTGGCATATTTGGTACAATCGATGAACCAACACAGGCACATTATTATCAACCAAAGTCCATAGTTTGCATTAGGGTTCACTCTTGATGTTGTACATACTGTGGGTTTTGACAAATGCATAATGGCATGTAGCCACCACTACAGTATCACACAGAATAATTATATTGCTTTAAAAATCCCTTGTGCGCCATCTATTCATCCCTCCCTCCCTCCCTCTCCCAAACTCCTGGAAACCACGATCTTTTTATTGTTTCTGTAGCTTTGCCTTTTTCAGAATGTCATTTGGTTGGAGTAGTACAGTTTGTAGCCTTTTCAGACTGGCTTCTTTCATTTAGTAATAATGTCTTTTTAAGTTTCTTCTATGTCTTTCATGGCTTGATAGGTCATTTTTTTTAACTGCACATATATTTTTAAATTTACATATATGTACTGTTCTTTGTTTCTAAGAACATTTAGAGCTTTAGCTTTTTAAACTTACATAGTTATCAAAGGAATAAAGCCAACCACAAAATAAGAATTAACTCAAAAAGATACATACACCCTGCTATTAACAGCAACATTATTTATAAATTGCCAATATATGGAAGCATCCTAAGTGCACATCAATAGTTGAATAGATAATGGAGATGCAGTATATATATATATATATATATACACACACACACACACACACACATAAAATGGAATACAACTCACTCATAAAAAAGAAAGCTATTTTTCCATTTGTGGCCCTTCATTCACTTTTTTTTTTCTCTTCAAAAACCAGAATTTTATAACTGGCAGAGACATTTCCATTACGTCAAAAACAACAAAATACCTAGAAATAAACTAAACCAAGGAGGTTACCTATACTCTGAAAACCAAAATGACACAAAGAAATGGAAAGATTTCTTGTGCTCTTGGATTGGAAGAATCAACACCATCAAAATGTCCACACTGCCCCAAAGCAATCCACAGATCCAATGCAACCCCCATCAAAATACTCACAACATTCTTCACAGAACTAGAACAAACAATTCCAAAATTTATAAGGAACCACGACGCTGAACAGCCAAAGCAATCTTTTGTAAGTCTCTTTATTTTCTCTCTTCTTTTTGTTCTCTTTTCTTATGGTTTGATGACTAGAGAAGTTCCTTTAACATTTGTTGTAAAGGTGGTTTGGTGGTGCTGAAATCTTTTAGCTTTTGTTCATCTGTGAAGCTTTTGATTTCTCCATCAAGTCTGAACGAGAGCCTTGCTGGATAGAATATTCTTGGTTGTCAGTTTCCCCCTTGCATCACTTTAAATATATCGTGCCACTCCCTTCTGGGCTGTAGAGTTTCTGCTGAAAAATCAGCTGATAACCTTTTGGGAGTTCCCTTGTATGTTATTCGTTGCTTTTCTCTTCTAATTTTAATATTTTCTCCTTATCCTTAATTGTTGTCAATTTGTTAACTATGTGCCTTGGTATGTTCCTCTTTGGGTTAATTCTGTGTGGTACTCTGCACTTCCAGGACTTGGGTGACTGTTTCCTTTCCCAAGTTGGGGAAGTTTTCGATTATTATCTCTTCAAAAATTTTCTCAGGTCCTTTCTCTCTCTCTTCTCTTTCTAAGACCCCTATAATGCAAATATTAGTGTGCTTTATGTTGTTGCAGAGTTCCTTTAAATTATCCTCGTTTCTTTCTATTCTTTTTTCTGTTCTGAAGTAGTGATTTCCACTAATCTGTCTTCTAGCTTACTGATCCATTCTTCTGCCTCATTTAGTCTATTGTTGGTTCCTTCTAGTGTATTGTTCATTTCAGTGATTTTATTCTTCAGCTCTGTTTGGGTATTCTTTGTATTTTCCAACTCTTTCCAAAACTTCACTCTGTGCATCTATACACCTCTTGGGTTCTCTGAACATTTTGGCCATTGTTACTTTAAACTCTTTCTCAGATAAATCACCTATCTCCTCATCACTTACTTCTTCTGGGATTTTCTCTTGTGCCTTGGCCTGGGAGATACTCCTTTGCCACCTTATATCGTCTGTCTTTCTATGTGCTTGTGGATTCCTTCCACAGGCTTTGGAATTATTGTTTTCTTATTTCTAGTATCTGCCCCTGGTGGATGAGGCTGGACTAGAGGCTTATGCAGGTTTCCTGGCAGGAGGAGCCAGTGCCTGCCCACTGCTGGGTGAAGCTTGGTCCCGGACCTCTAGTGGGTAGGGCTGTGTCTAGAGGCCACTAATCTACTTTCTATTTCTAAATATTTGCCTCTTCTAGACATTTCATATAAATGTAATCATATACTACATGGTGCTTTGAGACTAGCTTCTTTCTCTCAGCATAGTGTTTTCAGGGTTCCTCCAGGTTGTAGTCTATGTCAACACTTCCTTCCTGTTCATTACCAAATACTATTTCATTGTATGGATACATCACATTTTGCTTATCCATTCATCAGTTGATGTACATTTGAGTTGTTTCCCCTTTTTGGTTATTATGTATAACACTACTACAAACATTTATGCTCAAGTTTTTGTGTAAACATGTTTTCATTCCTCTTGAGTATCTCCCTAGGAGTAGAATTGCTAGCTCAGATGGTGACTCTGTGTTTAACCCTCTTAGAAGCAGCCAGACTATTTTCCATTTTCCATTCCTGCCAGCAGTGAATGAGGTTTCCAACTTTTCTACATCCTCACCAATAAGTATTATCTGACTTTTTATTTTTAGCCATCCTGTAGTGTGTAAAATGGTATCTCATTGTGGTTTTAATTGGCATTACCCTGATGACTAATGATGTTGAATCTTTTTTTTTTTTTAAATATGGTCCATACATGACAATAAAATACTTAGGGATAGATCTACCTAAGGAGGCAAAAAACCTCTACTCTGAAAACTATGACACTGGTGAAAGAAATTGAAGATGACACAAACAGATGAAAAGATACACTGTTTTTCTGTATTGGAAGAATCACTATTGTTAAAATGATCGTGCTATCCAAGACAATCTATAGATTCAGTGCAATCCCTATCAAATTACCAATGGCATTTTTCACAGAATGAAAACAAAAGAATTTAAAATTTGTATGGAAACACAAAAGACCCCAGATAGCCAAAACAATCTTGAGAAAGAACAGAGCTGGAGGAATCATGCTCCTGGATTCCAGATTACACTGCAAAACTACAGTAATCAAAACAGTATGGCACGGGGCAGGGAGGGTAATAGCTCAGTGGTGGAGTGCATGTTCGGCATACACAAAGTCCTGGGTTCAATCCTCAGTACTTCCATTTTTAAAAAAAAATCCAAAAACAAACAAACAAACAAAAACCAGTATGGTACTGGCACAAAAACACATAAAGATCAATGGAACAGGATAGAGAGCCCAGAAATAAACCTGTGTTCTTAGGATTAATTAATCTACAACAAAGGAGGCCAGAAAGTACAATAGGGAAAAGACAGTCTCTTCAATGAGTGGTGCTGGGAAAGCCAGACAGCTACATGTGAAAGAATGAAATTAGAACATTCTCTAACACCATATACAAAAATGAACTCAAAATGGATTAAAGTCCTAAATGTAAGACCAGATACTATAAAACTCCTAGAGGAAAACATAGGCAGAACACTCTGATATAAGTTGCAGTGGTGTTTTTTTGGATCTTTCTCCTAGAGTAATGGAAATAAAAACAAAAATAAACAAATGGGACCTAGTTAAACTTTAAAGCTTTTGCACAGCAAAGGAAACCCTAAACAAAGTGAAAAGACAACCTATGGCCTGAGAGAAAATATTTGCAAGCAATGCTACCAACAAAGGATTAATTTCCAAAAATATACAAACAACCCATACAGCTTAATATCAAAAAAACAAACAACCCAATCAAAAAGTGGACAGAAGACCCTAAATAGACATTTCTCCAAAGAAAACATACAGATGGCCAATAGGCTCATGTAAAGATGTTCAGTAGCTCTAATTATTAGAGAAAAGCAAATCAAAACTACAAAGAGATATCATTAAAAGGTAGAATGGTCATCATTAAAAAGTGTACAAATAATAAGTGCTGGAGAGGGTGTGGAGAAAAAGGAACCCTCCTACACTGTTGGTGGGGAGGTAAATTGGTGTAATCCCTATGGAGAACAGTATGGAGATTCCTTAAAAAACTAAAAATAGAGTTACCATATGATCCTGCAACCCCACCCCTGGGCATACATCCAGAGAAAACTCTAATTTGAAAAGATACGTGCACCCCAATGTTCACAGCAGCACTATCCACAACAGCCAAGACATTGAAGCAACCTAAATGTCCCATCAACAAATGAATGGATAAAGAAGTTGTCATATACATATATGCGATGGAATATTACTCAGCCATAAAAAGGAATGAAACTGCCATTTGCAGCAACATGGATGGACCTAGAGATTATAAAGTGAAGTAAGTCAGATAGAGAGGGACAAATATCATATGATATCACTTACATGTGGAATCTAAAAAAATGATACAAATGAACTTATTTACAAAACAGAAATAGACTCGGACATAGAAAACAAATTTATGGTTATCAAAGGCGAAAGTGAGGGCTGGGGGGAGGAATAAATTAGGAGTCTGGGATTAACATATACACGGTACTATATAAAAAATAGATAAACAACAAGGGCTTGCAGTACAGCACAGGGAACTATATTCAATATCTTATAAAAACCCATAATGGAAAAGAATCTGAAAACTGAATCATTTGCTGTACACCTGAAACTAACACAACATTGTAAATTATACTGCAATTTAAAAAGTTTTTAAAAATATATGTGGTCCATCCATTACAATTCATTTGTCTTCAATATCTTTTAATCTGTAAGTTGCCCATTTATCTCTCTTATTTTTCTGTTTTAAGTGGAATTTAAACATCATTCTCCAGCTATTTGCCACTAGTATATAGAAATATAATTGTATATTGACCCTGTATCTTGAGATAATGCAAAAATTTACTAGTTCTAGAAGTTTTGTTGTAGATTCCTTAGAATATGTGTGTAAATAATCATGTTGTTTGTAAATAGAGACAGTTTCATTTCTTCCTTGCCAATCTTTGTGCCTTTTATTTCTTTTTCTTGTTTTATTACCCTGGCTAAGATCTCCGGTACAAAGTTCAGTAGGAGTGGTGCTAGGCATCCTTGCCTTGTTTCAAATCTTAAGAAGCAAATATTTGGTGTTGCATAATTAGGTACAATATTAGCTTTGAGTTTTCATATACCCATTTTATCACACTGAGAAAATTCTCTTCTATTCCTACTTTGTGAGAGTTTTTGTCATGAATAATGATTGGATTTTGTCATGCTTTCTCTGCATATATTGAGATGATCGGGCATAAAAATGATCAGATGATCAGAATAAAATTTTTCTTTTATTCTGTTAATGTGGTGAATTACAGTGATTGATTTTTCTAATGTGATTGACATTTCTAATGTTAAACTAGCTTTGTGTTTCTGGGATAAACTTCATTTTATTGCAATTTTAACTTATCACAGTCTGTTTTGAGTTAATATCATATTCCTTTGTGTAAAATAAAGGAACCTTACAAAAGTATGGTTCTGGTACCCTATCCTTTCTGCTCGCTTTTCTCGTATATAAACCCCACAACACTGTCATAGTTTTAGCTTTAAACAGCTACATGTGTTCAAAAGAAAAAATTTTTATATTTACCACTTTCAGTATACCTCGGTGCTTCCTGTAGCTCTAAGTCCATTTGATGTTTTTTTCCTTCAGTCTAGAAATATTCCTTTAGTATCTTGCAGGTCTATTAACAAATTCACTTAGATACCATTTATATGAAAATGTTCCTGTTTTGCCCTTTTTTTTTTTTTTTTTGGAGAATAGTTCAGCTGCATATAGAATTTTGGGTTGACAGTGTTGCTGTTTAGGTTTGGTTTATTTTAAATCCATCTCTTTAAAGACACTGTTCTGTTGTCTTCTGGCCTCCAGTGTTTCTAATGCTAAGCATTCTTTCTTCTGTATGTAAAGTGTCATTACTTTCTCTGGCTGCTTACAAGATTTTCTCTGTTTTGGGGTTTCAGTAGTTTGTACGTGCGGTGCATAGCTACAGTTTTCTTTGTATTTGCTTGGAATTTGCTGAATTTAAGTCTGTACATTTATGTTTTTCACCGAGTTTGTGTATTTTTTGGCTGCTAATTTTTTTTTTTTAATGTATGCCCCGTTCTTCACTTGTTAGTCCATTTGATATTGTCCCACAGGTCACTGAGGCTTGGTTCTTTTTCCTTCAGTGTTTTTCCTCCATGTCCTTCAATTTAGATCATTTCTCTTGACCTATCTTCAAGTTTAACTCTCTTTTCCATCTTGAATTTGTTTGCCTAGTGAATTCTTCCTTTTAGTTGTTGTTCCTTTTAGTTGTATAATTTGCATTTGGTTCTTCATAATTTCCATTTCTCTGCTGACATTCTCCGTTAGTCCTCCCCCAGATCTAAATAGCTCTTCCTTTACATCCCTGAACACATTATAATCCTCCTTTAAAGGTCCTTGTGCGGATTTCACCATCCAGGTCACCATCTCCTCTTCCCTGCGCCCCGGGTCACACTTCCTTCTTTGTATTGTACGTCTAGTCATTTTTTTTTTTTTATTGCATATTGACATTGTAGTAAAGACTCTGGATTCTGGTATGTTTCTCTGAGAAATAATGAATTCTGTTCTAGCAGGCAGTTGACTTGGGTGAGCCCAAACTCCGAACTCCATCTCCCCAGCCCTGGGCCGCAGAATCTCTGCTCAGTGTTTTCAGCCTCCAGCTGCCGCTTTTGGCCAGATTCCCTGGCATCTCCTCTGTGTCTGTGTGGTTCAGGGCTCAGCCATGGAGTTGGGTGGGGTTTATACATAGACTTTAGGGCTTATCCTCTCTTAGCTCCTCTCTTTCTGGAATTTCCTCAAGCCTCTGTACCAGCCCTGAACTGCCTTCTGATCCCTCAACCTTGTAAGACTGCTGCTTTGTCCCACCCAACACTGAACTGCATGGATTGGGGGGGGGTGGGGGGGGCATACCCTCAGGCAAAAAAGCCACACAGTGGAAATCTCACGCACAGAGTTCCTATCTTTCCAAGAGCTGACTTCTTTTCAGTTTCTCCCTGCTCTTTAGCCCTCCAGTCGTTGAGAGTGTTTTGATCTGGGCCACATCTTACAACGATCATCTCAAGGAGAGTTAGTCTGGCCAGGCTACTCTGCCATCATCAAGAGCAGGAACTCTTCACCTTATTTTATCATTTTGTTTTGCAATTAATAACATAACATGCACTTCTTTCCATATAATCATGTATTCTTCTACACCATTTTTAATATAGTATTCCATTCCACATGGACATGATACAATTTATCTAATTGTTCCCTAGAAGTTGTACCCACTCACGTTTTGCCATGATGAATGATGCTGTGATGAACATCCTGGTAGTTATGTTATCCACGGTTATTTCCTTAGGATAAAATCCCCAAACTGCTGAGGCATGTATGTTACTGTACAATGTTTCCAAGCTGTCCTTTAGTATTACTGTGCTTCTTATGTTTACAAAGTTGTTTTTAGTAGAATTTGCTTCTAGGTAAGTACTTTATGTTTTAGTGTGTTAATATGGGGCATCTAAATATTAAACTGTTTTGTAGGCATGTGTCTTCCCACCTGTAACGCTTTGAATTGAACCTAAGTCCTTTCTGGATTTTCTGCAATATGTGTTTCAGAGTCCCGTTCGATTTGATACCTTTGATAGCCTTTCACTAAGTATTCCAGCTGCCACATGGGTACGTACTGATCTGTGCTTGATCTGGGGTCTGTTTTGGAGACATTTGAATCGGAAAGGGCTTTGAGACATTTTGCGTAGCTCAGTAGTACACGTTACTCAGACACTTGGCTGGTTGAACCTGTCCTAGTTTTAATCTGTGGAAGCATGGCTTGGTTTGAGGGGAGAAAAAGGTGGCCGGTTTCTTCCTGGCTGCAGAAATTTTGGCTTTTTTGAGCACACACACACATACACACATTAACTCAAGTTCAGACATATCTAAAGAGTGTGGAAGCCCATAATTTTCTGCAGTGTTAGGTCCTCAAAGCCTTGAACATCCACTCATAATAGCAAATCTCGGTTGCTCTGAGCTTCGTGTTGTTCAGGAAGCACCCACTCGTGTCGGTGAAGCTTTACTGCCTACCCAGGTAGAATGGAGCTCTGCAGTTCTCCCTGTTAGCAGTTTCAGAGTACTTCTCCCAGAACTGTAATCCTGAATGTTCTTCTTGTGCTGTAGGGTCATCCACTGACCCTGGACCACTGCCTTCACCACTTCATCTCGTCAGAATCAGTGCGGGACGTCGTCTGTGACAACTGTACGAAGGTATGGCTTTAACCCCAGATGCCACCTCCCGAGCTGGCCCGTGTGTCCCAGCACTGCGCCTCCCACGCGCTTGGCCCTGGGCTCTTGTGACACTACCCAGAGGCTCTCTTCAGCCACAGCCATTTCTGCCTAACTTGGTTAGGAAATTGGTGGCCCACGGACTAAGTCCCCCAGATGAGTTTTGTTTCATCCATGAAATGTTTAAAGAACAAATCAGAATGCTGCACTTTGTGGTGGGACATGCCCACTCCAGTATTCTCCGGTCCCCTCCACGCCCACCTGTCTCACACCTGCCTTAGCGCAATGACCTGCCTGACTCCCCCAGGCAATGGAATTTCATCCTCTGAATTAAGAGGAACTGCAGAGCACAGTTTTTGAAGACCCAGAGCAAAGTAGATGACATGATAGTTCAGAGTTTCAGTGGGGCCTCTTCCTTTATCTTTTGCCTCCACTGTCCCTGTTAATGACTAAAACAGTGAACACAGCTGGCACACAGTTGGGCAGCGGAGTTCTTCCCACAGGGAGGAGTCAGGGCCAGGTGAGTGCAATGGGACACCAGCCTGACCTGCAGCTCCCCCTGGAGCTCCTGGCTCCAGAAATCCTACACAGAGAGGTTTCCTCTATTTCAGATTGAAGCGCAAGGGACATTGAGCGGGGAGAAGGTGGAACACCAAAGGACCACTTTTGTCAAACAGCTGAAACTAGGGAAGGTGAGCCCTTGCCTCAGGCCGGCTGGCTTGGCCCCCAAGGTCCCTGTCCCGCTGCCGACATGCGGCTCCTCCCGGCCTCTCTCCTTCCCGCAGCTCCCCCAGTGCCTGTGCATCCACCTCCAGCGGCTGAGCTGGTCCAGCCACGGCGCGCCCCTGAAGCGGCACGAGCACGTGCAGTTCAACGAGTTCCTGATGATGGACATCTACAAATACCGCCTCCTCGGACACAAGCCGGGTCCCCGCAGCCCCCAGCCACGCGACGACGCGGGGCCCTCGCTGGACCTGCAGGACGGGCCGGCGGCCCCCAGACCAGGTGCGCCTGAGGGGTCGACACGGCCAAGATCTGCAGCAGAGCAGGGAAGCTTCTGGGTCCCCTGTGCCACCAGGGCAGGGCTTGTCCCATGGTGGCTTCCGTTCTTGAGAACAGCGGGGTCGGGGTGGGCAAGGGAAAGTTTGGTAAAAGAGTTAAAATGATGTCGTAGTGAGATGTCTGATTTTTAAAACAGGTGGCAAAGTATTGGCCGGAAAGTCGAAGATTGCTTTCTGGTCTTCTGACTAAACAGTATTTGGCTTACCTCCCTCCAGTGCATTTCTTCTCTTTTCTCCCCCGCAACACAGTCAGCTTATTTATACAGAAACGTGGGGGGCCAGTGTCCTGGCTGAGGACCCCCGAACATCTCGTTTGGGTTGATACTTCTTTACTGAATTGCTCACTTATCTGATCTCATTACGGTCCTCCCTTGGGGTTACTGAATTGGGTCCCACTGAAGCCAGGTAGCTGTTATCACCCTCAGTCTCACTGAAGATAAAATCGAGGCTCCCAGAGGCTGAGTGACTGGTCCAGGGGCAAACAGCAGATGTGGGAACTGGCACTCGAGGGGAGTGTTGGGTGATCTTGTAAAGGTGCGTATGTAGTGTGTTGAGTTCTTTGTAGGTAAAGAGAATCCACCGACTTCCAAGGCTTCAGGCCTGAACTCACCACCTGTGTACCGCTCACCATCAAACCAAGAGTCTTCCCCGCACCCCGGATTTTCCCTCCCTAGCACCCTCCTTTCTTACGTGCACAGTTGTGTGGCCTGGCCGGACATCATTCATGGGGTGACCAAGTGTCATCCTTTCTCTACAGATCAGTAGATTAATGTCAGGAACAGCCTGGGTGGGAAGAGGGCTCAGGGAAGAGTTTTAAATCATGGACCTCTTCACTCTGGCTTCCTCCTCCTGCCGGGGCGGGTGCAGGTCTGCCCATGTTCAGAGCATTGTGGTCCAAGAGGCCAACAGTGAAGTACTTAGTACTTAAAGGCCCCCAAATTTGACCCTTGAAAGGAAAAGAGATGTAACTATCTCCTTAATTATCTTATCTACATCCATGAACACGTCTCAATGCTGTTGACAGCTGTTGTTCCTTGGGAGCTGACAAAGAGGAGAGAATGTTTCCATCCGTGGTTTTCAACAGGGAGTTTTGCCCCCCAGGGGACACTGGGCAATGGCTAAGGACCTTTTTGGTTGTCACAGCTGGGAGAGGAGGAGCTACTGCACCTCATCCTGGTGCTTGGACAGGGATGCCACTCGACCTCCAGCCCCAAATGTACATGGCGTCAAGGTTGAGAACCCTGGGTTTAGGGCAAAATGCCAGTAAGTTGGCTACTGCTTGACTGTGATGCGTGTCTTTAGCAGACAGGGCCAGGCATCTCCAAGACTCTCAGAGCTGTCCAGGTGAGCCGTAGACCAGGAGCTGGGTACATTTTCCTGTTCGGGGTTAAAACAGGCAGGGACCAAAAGGTAGGAAGTTTTATGAATCAACATAATACAAAATAAACTATCTGTTTTTTCTCTGCAGCATCATTGGGGAGTTAAAACTTCAAGCTAATCGGAGCCATGCTTTGTTTCCCCAAAGCCACTGCTCATTTCAGTTGCCTCGGGCCTTTTTCTCTTGCAGGTCGGAACCAGCCTGGGGGCTGCAAAACACAGATTTTCATGAATGGGGCCTGCTCCCCGCCTTTCTTGCCCACCCTGCCAAGCCCGGTGCCCTTCCCTCTCCCAGCCGTTCCCGACTACAGGTGAGTCGCTCTCCAGGAGTACGTGCTTCATTCACTGACCACTTTACAAATAGGAATTAGCACAGGGAACGATACTCAATACCTGGTAATGGCCTGTAATGAAAAAGAATTAAGAAAACGAATATATGTATGTATATGTGCGACTGAAATATTTTGCTGTACACCAGAAATCGACATGACATTGTAAACTGACTGTACTTCAGTTTAAAAAAGGGTACATAACATTTCAGTGTTATGTGTTTACATGTGTATATGAAAGTATGTGTAAATAAAGTATAAAGAAGAAAACTTAAAATTTCTTGGGATACCACCTAGAGATCACCAGTGAAATCTCTAAGGCCTTCCACTCTGCAAAGTTGTGTGTGTGTGTGTGTGTGTGTACCCCACAGCATACACACACTCGCAGGATGGACAGTTCACCATGCCAGTAAACGTACGTGTGTATTTTACGAGCTGTACAGTACTTTTTTTAATGGGGGGAGGTAATTAGGTTTATTTATTTACCTATTTTTAAATGGAGGTGCTGGGGGTTGAACCCCGGACCTTGTGCCTGCTGGGCATGTGCTCTACCGCTGAGCTACACCCTCCCCCTAGTATTGAGCAGTATTGCGTTGTACGGATGTACCACTGTTTCAGCCCCCTCCTGTCGGACCTCTAGGATTCCTGTCCTTTTTTGCTGTTGCCCGTAAGCCGCCCTGCCGTACTGGTAAATGCCTGGCGTCTGTTCCTCCCGTCCAGCTCCTCCACGTACCTCTTCCAGCTGATGGCGGTTGTCGTGCACCACGGAGACATGCACTCCGGACACTTCGTGACCTACCGGCGGTCCCCGCCCTCGGCCAAGAGCCCTCTGTCCACCAGCAACCAGTGGCTGTGGGTTTCTGACGACACCGTCCGCAAGGCCAGCCTGCAGGAGGTCCTGTCGTCCAGTGCATACCTGCTGTTTTACGAGCGCGTTCTCTCCAAGATGCAGCACCAGGGGCGGGAGTACAAGTCCGAAGAATGAGCCTGCGCCAGCCCCAAAGCTAGAGCTGATGGCACTGTCCAAACTGTGTGTGTCTGTGCGTGTGCGTGTGCCTGCGAGTGTGTGTACTGTACGCAGCTCCACTAGACTCCTCCAGCCTCCTGGTGTGTTCTTAGAGCAGGTTTCACACGGGAGCCAGAGGCCCCGATTCAAACCCGATCCGGCTCCCCACACTGCCCGCTGGTGTGCGCTGGAGGGCACTGTTGCCCTGTTAGGAAGGCAGTCCTTCTGTATAGAGCGTCTCGTTACTCAACTGATACAGGTAATTAAAGAAACCAGACTCTGGAAGCCCCTTTTTTGTACCCCGCTGTGTTAGGTGTTCTCAGAGGGGAGTTAACTTTGTCTGAGCCCCTGATGTTTCAGCATAGATCTCTTACTTTTAATAAGCTGGCCCGTAAAAATGGTTGAATTAGTGAAATTATTAAAGGCAACAATTTCGAAGAAAAAGTGCCTTTCACTTTTCAATCGCTTTTGTAGCACATGCCTTCTGGAAAAATCCACATTGTCAGAGAGTCACAGAAACAAGTTTTTGGAAAGCTCTGTTCCTCCCAAAGTTAACTGAACAGAGAGCAAAAGAAGAGTTAAAGATGCCTAAAGCCTACCGCCTTCCCTCCTTTTTGTATGTCTTTTTATAACCTTTCAATTCTTCGTATATAGTAAAAGCTCATTTCCAAATCTGCCCCTCGAGGAGGGCCTCTCACCGCTTGGTCAGTGACCGGTGAACCGCTTTCTGGCTGCTCCTGTTTTTCGTACAGCGGACTTGGAGATGCGGGTACCGCGTCCCATCGGGCATGTGAACAGCCGGAACTCAGCGGCCTCCTGTCTCGCTTACGACTCCTCTGCTCCGTGGGAAACCCTTTCTCACACACAGATCCCCCATGGACAGTGATTCTCATCCATGTATTCACCGCCCACGCAGAGCTCTTAAGGTTTACAGGCGGGGCCAGCAGGGGCTGGGCCACAAAGACAATCCTGGCCTCCCTCTGAGAGCCAGATTCAGAACAGAGGGCCCTGGCCCCGGGGCTGCAGCCTCTCTGGACCTCAGTTTCCTCGTCTGTAAAGTGAAGAGTTAAACTCGACGACCATCGGAGTTCCAGGCCTTCCCACAAAGAACAAGAAAGAAGTTTTAGAAAAACACCGTTTAAACATAGAACTCCAGCTAATACCTAGTACTGTCGCTCTGTCGCAGGTCCACACTCCCAGTGCATTCAGTTCCGGCAGCCTCACACAAAAAGACTACTGAGCGTCTCCTCCCCCTCCAGGTAAGTCTCACGGATGCAGCCCAGGGCCAAAAGAATTTTGACATCACAGCGGTCTGTGTTTCAGCGAGATTTTTTATTTAAAAAAAAGGATACTAAATTTAGACAGACTCTTCAGAGATAAGATCTGGAATCAGACGCATCCGAAAGGTCACTAGGGGTAAGGCTAAGAACTGCTCTGTCCCTGGTGGGCGCGAGCTGGCGGACGCCTGCAGACAGTGCCTTAGGGTCAGGCGTAAGCGCCAGAGGCCCAGGGGACCACCGTCCCACCGGCCGGTGTTCGTCCTGAGGACCCAGAGCACTCGCTCCCAACAGACTGTCCTGTGAAGGTTCTCGAGGCCGCGAACGTCAGGGTGAGAGGAGCAGCGTGGAGCTTCTGATCTGTTGGTGGCAGGTTGTGTGTGAGTCCGGGGGAACAAGTGCTCGACTGCGTGACCTCCAGCTGCCTTGCAAAGCTGTAGCTCTGGGTACCACTGTCCCGCCACTGCCTCCTCTTTGAAATCTGCCATTAAAGAGATGCTGGGTGCCTCATCCTCTGGACGTCTCCTTGTCAGATCTCTGGTCACAGGTCAGGGGCAGAGCCTCAGCTGTAAATGTGAATGATATCCATGCAAAGTCTCTTCTCCTGACTTCCTCATTTTGTAAATTATTAGGCAGTTAAGTAGCAGCCAAGTCATCTTATTTCCGGTTTTAAGTTATTTACAGAGTTGCTTCCTTTTGCGAAAACGTACATTACACTAGTAGTTTCTGGCATAACAACTGCTGATTTATGTATTTGCTAAAGGCACCTTTTGTATCTGCTGTGTATTATAGCAATAAAAGAATCGTTTTGCTAGGGAAAAAAAAAGCAACCGGTATTCTGTCCTAATTCACCGATTTGATACCAACATCCTCTTTCTGAATTCTGCATTGTGAGGATAAGCCCTGCACTTGGGTTATTATTCCCAAATTCCCTGGTGGTAAAGGAGACGCCAGCTCCCTCTTGGGAGGAGAGACGGAAGATGCAAACAGAAGTACCAACTGTTAAAAACGTTTTTTACTTGGTAGCAGGCAGGATTCTCCGAAATGTCAAATTGACCCGGGGAGCCAGAACCTTCTTGCGGACCGGGAGACTGTGATACCAGTGGGTGTTGGTTGGGGGGTTCATCATGAGTAAGCTTCCGTGGGCCAGTTGAAGCCTGACCACGCTGAGCCTCCGGCAGGGGTGCTTCCCTCGGGAATCCTTGTGTCGGAAAAAGAAGTCTCTGCATGCCCCGAAGGAGACAGAGGCGATGGGGCTCCCAGGGGCCAGTTCTCGCTCGTCGTCCCTGTGCTCACCGATGTGGTCACAGCCGTCTTTGTACCTGCGGTGAGGAACCAGGCAGAGTTCACTGAACGGCCCCCTGGGGGAAACTCTCCCGCCCACCCCGCAGAGTCCTTATCTTCCTACAGCGGGAAACGGGGCCCCGAGCACGGGGCTTGGCCGTGTTTCTGCAAGGGCTGAGCCCAGCCCGAAGCCCAGTCTGTTCACACGCTGTGAAACAGCACAGCAAGAGAAGCCAAACACATGTGTGAGAGTTCTGCTTCGTACAGGCAACCCTTTATCGAATGAGATGGCTTCTCCCTACACTAGACTGAAACCCTTACTCCTCGCACAGTCTGGCCCCTGCCCACTTCTGAGCTCATCCCCTTCCCCTCTTTCCCTCAGTCACTGCTTTCCGGCCCCATCAGTGGGATTTCCACACCACAGACACTCCAAGCTCCCTTTGCTCTCCCTCCAGATGCCTGTGTGGCTCACACAAACTCTTCTGTTTAGTCACTCCCTCGGTGAACCCTCCTCTAACCACCGTCCCCTAAACCCAGAGTTCTCAAATAGGGCGATTCTGCCCCCAGGGGGCACTAGGCGATGTCTGGAGACATTCTTTTTGCTACAACCAAAGGGAAAGGTGCTACTGGCACCTGGTGGGTGGAGACCAGGGATGTCTCCAGCATTCTACAACACACAGGTCGGCCCCAGGACAACAGAATTATCTAGCCCAAAGCATCAACAGTGCTGCCGTTGAGAAACACGGCCGAAACCCAGACCGCTTCCTCCCAGCCATTCTTAGATCAGTCTGTTTAATTTTCTTCAGGACATTTACCACTGGGTGAAATTATCTCTTTCACCTGGTCAGCAGCCCAGGCTCTGTAAAGAACAATTGCTCTTTTCCACTACTGTGCCCCTAACTAAAGAACTGTTTGCTGCGCAAATGAGCAAAATACGATGTATTTCTGTCTCTTTGGGAAGAGACAGAAGATTTATAAAATTCAGTCCACCGTCCTAAAGAAAAATGTTAAAAATGGTAAGGGGGTCACCTGTTGACAAGCACAAAGTTGAAGGTCTGCCCAGTCACCAAAGAAACGCAATCCCGGACGCGCTCTAGGATGGGGATCCAGGGCTTCGGAGACAGAGTAAGGCCTGAAAAGGTGTAGGTCAGCCCAATGTCGCCGTAAGTCGCCTGCTTCCTGGGCACGTTGTGCCACTTCCCAAACACCTGGACCCTGGCCAGTGCACCTGTGCAGGCAAAACACAGCAGCTCCTTAGAAATCCAGGGAGGTGAGCGTCCCCCGACACTGGTTCCCTGAGTATTCATGAAAGAAAGTAAAACAGGAAAAACGTAGAGAACCCTGACCGAGGACCCCCTCCTCAAAAATCATTGTGGCTCCCCCAAAATGTTCCCGTGAGGACAGTGATTCTTGTCCTACACCTAGAGAAACGGCTCTCAGTGGACAGGCAATCCCTCTGTATCCCAAGCACCCAGCAAGGTGCTTGGCCCAGAGGTGCCCAGAATACATGCTGAGTCAATTAACAAATTCATCAGTAATACGTGGCTCCTGGCTTCAGATTTCCCTAAACATGGCCAATAGTTTTATCAAGTAAGCTTTCCACACACACACACACCCTGCCATCCTCTGCTTACCTGTAAAATACTCCACTTCTTTCTCCAACTCTTGGAAAATCTCATCTGCTTCCTCTTTGCCAAACAGGACCGTGTAATCGCAGTCCAGGCCCTCGGCTCGAATGTGCCTCCAGTTGGGGCGTGCGGAGTCGACTCCATTCCCCGGGGCTGCTCTCCTGGGCTTTTTCCTGCTGTTTCCCTCCTCTTCTCCCACCCCTGCTGGGCCTCCTCTGGTCTGCTCTCCTTCGCTCTCTCCCGTAAGGCCCCTGACAGCCCCTTTCACCAGGAATCTGTCCATCCTGTTTTCACCAAGCAAAGACCTGGGAGCCAGTGGTCAGCAGGAGAGAGAGAGAGATTGCTTGGATTCCGTCCCAACTGCTGAAGCCTTCTCTGCAAAGTGGTCCCACAGCGGCATTCCTCCTGTTTTTAAGTTTCCATTTTAAAGTTTAGCACCTTCTCCTAGAAAGTAAGAGGACGTTAAAGCGGGAAGGATCCCCGGGGAAGATCACCCCCACCTGCATAGGTATCAGAATCAGCAGACTAGCTTGCAAAACCCAGGGGCCTGCCCTCCACCCCCAAACATCAGAATTTTTAAAGAATTCGCATGCCGCTGGCAAACTTGGAAACTACAGTCGACACCCTCACTTTACACATGGGGAAACTGACACCCTGATAGGGGGAGGGGTTTGCCCAAAGTCACCCAGAAAAGCACGTGTCTCCCTTCCACCCTGCAAAGGAGGGGGGATGGATAACGGATCGGCCCTATTAAAATAGGTAAGTATTAAAACAAGTAAGTTAAATAGGTAAGTACTGAGAGCCTTAAAGGGATATGATTCGGAATCTAAATGTATTAACGATTAAACGTGGTCACACACACGCACGCCGAGTTCTGATAGAAAAGAATTGTAACACGTATGGTAGGGGTGGAGAAGGTTCTCTTCCAAATCTCAGCACCCGAGAAGCTCCGAATCCTGCAGACACACTCTAGAAAGGGCTGGAGGGAAAGAGAAAACACTTACCCCGACCACAGAACTGCTTCCGGGTAGATTCAGCCGCGAACCGGAGAAAATGCAGGCACATTTGCAAAATAAGACGGCGGGCGGCCGCCGGGCGCCACCTGTTGACCCTCTGGCGCGTTGCAAGCACCACGGTGTTTCAGTGTAACGTTATTTGTTCGGCCTCCAGGGAGGATCACGGGTGGTTTGGGAGCTGTTGTTCGGTGTCCCCTCTCCCTGGGGATTAATTTGCTGTCCTGACAGGGAGTTGGGCCACCAGAATATTGTCGCAGGTAGGAACACAGATTCTGCAACCAGACCCTGTAACTTCCATTTCTGTCTCCTCCACTTGAGCTGTGTGGCTCCTGCAGGTCACTTAACCTCTCTGGGCTTGCATTGCCTCTTCTGTACGACGGAGACTACAAAATCTGTGCCATGAGAGCACCATCAGAATTAAATGGGAGGATGTGTGAGAAGTGCTTCTATGCCCCAAACAAATGTCAGCTTCTATTAATACCAATTTTTGTTTGCTCTCTCCCCAGATGGAACGAAAACTCCCAGAGGCACAGGGCTTTGTTTTGAATCTTCTTAGCATATAGCCCTGCATATTTTGACAAAGGTACACAGTTGTGTGACCACCATCACAATCAAGATCCAGAACAGTTCCATCATCCCATAAAACTCCCCCAAACCTCCTAGATACTAACTCTCCTTCCCTTTCCCAGCCCCTGGCAACCACGGCTGTGTTTTCTGTCCCTGTAGTTTTGCCTTTTCCGTAATTTCTTATAAGTGGAATGAGACAATATACATCCTTTTGTGTCTGGCTTCTTTCACTCTGCCTAACACTTTCAAGATGTATCCATGTTGTTCCCATCAGTTGTTTATTCCTTTTTATTGGCCATTGTACTCATGCCCTGCAGTTTGTTCACTCACTTGCGGCTGCGGGGCGGGGGTGGGGGTGGGGTGGGGGTAGGGGGCGGGGATTTGCGTTGTTTCCGGTTTGGGGAAAATACAAATAAAGTCACTATATCCATTCATGTACAAGCTCTTGTGTGAATATAGATTTTAATTTCACTTAGGTAAATACATAGGTGTGGTATCACAGGGCACATGGTAAATGTATTTTCACTTTATACCAAACTGCCAAACTGTTTTTCAAAGTGGCTTTTATTTTATTATTTAAAAACATAATTTAAAATTAGGAGCATCTTTCCTAATACATCAAGCTCCTTGTCCTAGGTGCTGGAAGAGAACAGTGACAAGGATAAAGTCTCTGCCCTCACCCAGGTTACATTTTGGAGATGGACACAGAAATAAACAAGGAAAGAATAAATAAGGTAATTTTAGATAGTACAGAAGGTATGAATAGAGCATCCTGCTAGAAAGTGAGGCAGGAGGAGAAGGCCCTGCAGAGGAAGGGTTTCCAGCTGAGACCTGAAGTTTTCCAGGCAGGGAGACAGCGCATGCAAGGTGCAAAGACCATACAAGTGACAGGCTGGGTGTGTCCCGTGAATCTGCTGGGAGCCAGACTCCCAGACTCGGTCATGTCACAGTAGTGGGGCTTTCGTGAGAGGGGGAAGCAGCCTAGCCAGCAGGGTAAGAAACAGGGATTTTATTCTAAGCATATTTGGTGGATTTTAAGGTATAATTTACATTTCAAAAAAGATTATTCCTTCAGAAGAGACCCGCTAGGATTGTAGCCAGGAGGCTGAGAGCAGCATTTGAATTCGGGCTTTATTTTGGAGATATTTTTGAAGATAGAACTAAGAGGACCTGTTGATCGTCTGGATGTGGGGAGGGAGGTTGGGAGGGAAAGAGACGAATTCCGGGTCTGTTAGGGGGTCGGGTGGAGACCTTCCCAGGATGACCTGTTTGGAGCTTAACCTTCATGACTTCTATTAAAGTCTTCCCCAAACCTTAACAGGTTAGGCCTCTTGGCCTTGGTTAGTCGACAGTAACATAGGTTGTGAAAATTGGATGTTTCTAAAAGCAAAACAAATACTATTTTAACGCTAATTTCAGCCCCACAACAACACTGGGGGGCGGGTAGTTTTATCTTCTTTTTACTTCTGAGAGGTGGAAGGGCCAGGCAGAGGTATGATGGGTGAGACTAATGAATGAAAGAGTAAATAAATTAGTGAACTGACTTAAGGAACCCTGCCCCCTCCAAGACTGTTTCAAGGCCCTCTACGCCCCAGGGCGGTCACGCAGGAGCCCCTCTCGCACATGCGCACTAGGTCCTTCACCGCCCCCCAACCCAGACCCCCTGTCGGAGCATGCGCGGGCCGCTTGGCGCCAATTGCTGACTGCTGCGGCTGGCGCCAACTTCGCGGGTCTCCTGGCTGCGCGCGTTCGCTCCCTCCTCGGCTCCGGGATGATCGGCCAGAAGACGCTCTACTCCTTCTTCTCCCCAAGCCCCGCTAGGAAGCGGCGTGCCTGCAGCCCTGAGCCGGCCGACCCGGGGACCGGCGTAGCGGCGGTAGCTGAGACCGGGGATGCGGCGGTGAGGCGCGGAGGAGACCGCTTGTGGGGCCAGGGATTGGGGGGAGGGGAGAGCGAGGAGGGTGAGGGTGAGGCGAGTGAGGCGCGTGGCGGACCCCGCGCGACCGAGGGCTTGCAGGAATTTTCCGCTGACTGAATACCCTGTGGCCTCCATGTGTTCAAAACAGCCGCCGCGCGCCTTGTTGGCGGCCATGCTGAGGGGTCAGCCAATGGGGGCAAGTCTCGGGGCCCACGGCACCAATCAGAGGCGAGGGGGCCGCGCTCCTGGGCGCGCTCTCCAATCAGGGGAAGGAGGGGGCGGGTCCTCGGGGGGAGGGTTTTTGCCGCGAAAAGACCACGTGGGGACGCTAGTGGCGGGACCTGCGGGGCGGGGCGTCTGGGTGTTGTGCTTCCCTCCCCGCCAACCCCTCAGGAGACGCCAGGGTCTTGCTCACAGCTCTTCTCCCTGCCCTGTTTTGGTCCCAAACTCGGAATTTGGGGCAGCGGCCTGCTAGTGCCGGACTGGGGTCAGCCCTGGATTCCCCGAGTCCTGTTTTACGCGGACCTGCCGAGTGGGCCTAGAAACCCCAGGAATGGGCGTCCTCTTCCCTGGGCCGCTGGCTTGGGGGCGGAAGCTGCGGGCCCCTGGGAGAGGCCCGCTGCAGCTCGTGACTCGCCTCTGCTGGGACCACTTGCAGGCCAGCCCCGCCAAGAAGACCCGGGCCGAGCAGGAGGAGCCCGGCACGCCGCCCTCGTCGCCGCTGAGCCCCGAGCAGTTGGTCCGCATCCAGAGGAACAAGGCCGCCGCGCTGCTCAGACTCGCAGCTCGCAATGTGCCCGTGGGTTTTGGTGAGAGCTGGAAGAAGCCCCTCAGCGGAGAGTTCGGGAAACCATATTTTATAAAGGTAAACGTGGAGGCTGCGGGCACTTTGTCTTGTTAATACAGCCGCCCAAGCTAATGGGATACTGCTTTCGTGAACTCCCATTTTCCCTCCTTCGACGTCCTTTTTACGCTGAGAGTAAAATACATCGGTAGTGGGGTTTTTTGTTTTTGTTTTTTTTAATTTTTGGGGGGAGGAGTTATTTATTTTATTTATCTTTAGAGGAGGTACCAGAGATTGAACCTAGGACCTTGTGCGTGCTAAGCATACGCTCTACCTTTTGAGCTATATACCCTCCTCCCTCAGCCGTTGTGTTTTGAATCTGCACAGTTTAAGTTTTTTAAAAGACTATAAAATGATATTCTAGCTTCTTTTAACCTGTGTAGTTAGTCTGCTCTCCAGGAAAGAGTGGCCCAGTGAAACCACAAACCAGACTGAATGAAACCTGGCCTTTAAAAAAAGAGAGGGGTTAGCACCCACAGGAAACCAAAGCGGCGAGGCCAATCAACTTCGACCCACCCCAAAGTTGTTTTTCCGCAGAATTTAGGTCTAAAATATGGCAAAGAGCTCGGTAATAGGTCTTCGAATAGCTTGCATTAGAAGCTTTCTTATTGAATTCTTATGCTTTCCAGTGAGAGTTTGAGTTTAAATCTAGTTTATCTTTCAATCAGCTTATGGGATTTGTTGCAGAAGAAAGAAAACATCACACTGTCTATCCACCCGCGCACCAAGTCTTCACATGGACCCAAATGTGTGACATAAGAGATGTAAGTACAAATTGTGGATGAATTTCTTGACTCAGAGGGAAATAGGACTGAAATGGTGTTTCTTAGTTAGGGACACAGGAGCTAAGGCCACTGTTCATAAATCAGCAATAAATAAAATGCTGGAATCCTGAGATTTGGCAGGCTGTATTTTAGCCTCTATGTGCTCTCTTTAACTTTTTGTGCTGTTTATGCCACAAAAAAAGAAATGTGTGTACATAGACTGTGTGTCTTTATGCCCTTACCTCTTGTATTTTATTGTATCCTGAAACCGATCCCAGGCCAGTGTGAGGTATTATTGTGACGGTGAGGAATCCGAGGCATGAGGCAGTTTAGTCTTCTTCAGCTGGTTGTTGGCAACCCCACCTTGACTTGGAGCTCAGTTTTCTTGCTGTCTGACCACACCGTCTTTTATAGTTGATGCTGTCAAGCTCTTGGCTTCTGGCCTGAACAAATCTCCTGTTAACAAATCCCTTTGTAAAGCTGTAGTTTGTCTATATACACAATGAAATACTACTCAGCCATTAAAAAGAATGAAATAATGCCATTTGCAGCAACATGGATAGACCTAGAGATGATCATGCTAAGTGAAGTAAGTCAGAGAAATACAAATATCATATGATATCACTTATATGTGGAATCTAAACAAAAATGGCACAAATGAACTTGTTTACAAAAACAGAAACACAGACGTAGAAGACAAACTTATGGTTACCGAAGGGGCAAAGAGAGGGAGGGATAAATTAGGAGTTTGGGATTTGCAGATACAAACTACTATTTATAAAGTAGATAAACAACAAGGTCCTACTGTATATATAGCACAGGGAACTATATTCATTACCTTGTAATAACCTACAATGGAAAAGAATCTGAAAAGGAACATACACATGTATATTTGAATTGCTATGCTGAGCCCAGAAACAAACACAACATTGTAAATCAACTATACTTCAGTTTAAAATTAAAAAATGACTTACCTTAACGTAAACAAAAATCCCTTTTGGTTATTTTACACATGGCTGCTCACTGGTGGCTCTGGTCACATCAGACTCCTCTTGAGAGTCTTGTCTGTGGCTTCGCACAGTACAAACTATGAAAGCTGAGTGTGAACATGGCCACGTTCCTTCCCAGCCTCACCCCAACTCCCCGTTCTCCTACTTGGGAGTCAGACAGAGTGGCAACCCTCTTGCCTCATCTGTATTTTGAAAACCAACTAGTTCTGTCTGTAGCACCTCCTTGAAGCCTGTCCCCAACTGCCTTTGTGTTGTGGGTTTCCTCTGAACCTTTCCTATCTGCTTGCATTGGAGGTGTTCCATCCTGTTATTGTCCTTTTTCCCTTACTGATTTGGTAAGCCGAAGGCAAGAGTCCTGTGATGTAATAAGGATCTATTAAATCAGAAGAGTGACATGGCATAATGAGGCTGCCTCACCTAAACTCAGCAGCCTTCACAATTTCCATTTTCAAGCGAGCACTTTGAGCACAGCTCCTTATTTATCAAGTTAAAAAAACAAAACAAAACAAAACTAAATCCTATTAAATTCAGTAGGAGTTTGCTCCTTGTTTGAACTGTGTCCTGTTTGGAATATCAATGGTCAAGTTCATAAAAATGGGAGAATCAGAAGAGCCTGGAATTCCTGTGGATCCGATGGCCCAGTGGGGCTTCTTTGCAGATGAGCATTTGGAGGGTCTGGGACCACCTGGATCCCCCGAGGCCCTCATCCAGGACCAGAACCGGAGAGCTTCCCTGCCGGGACAGGTAGCTTCATGATGGGGAACGTGCTGGGGGCAGTGTGAACATCAGTGTCGGAACTGAGAGGCGCACAACACCTGCCTGATTGTGGGAACGTCTGAAACTGGATTTTGAAGGATAAAGTGTGTCAGCTATAGTGGAAGAGTCTAAGCAGGAACACAGCAGAAGCATGGGGATGAAGAAGGGATCAGCACCACATCAAAAGGCCCAGCTGTGTTTTAACACTGCCCGTGACAGTGACCTCATTCTCTTCCGGTCCCATCCCTTTAAGTGGATGCAGGCAGACCTGGTTTTATTGCACCCCGCAGACACTGCGTTTTTTTCCATATTGAGGGTTTGTGGCAACCGTGTGTTGTCAGGTGATGGTTAGCATCTTTTAGCAACACAGCATTTTTAAATTAAGATTTGTGTCTTTTTTAGACATAATGCAGTTGCACACTCAATAGACTACTGTACAGTGCGGGCACTAGGAAACCAAAAAATTCATGTGACTTGCTTTATTGCCATGTTTGCTTACGAGATGGTCTGGAACCAAACCCACAGTATCTCCGCTGTCTGCCTGTGCAGGGGAACAGGCACCTTCGTGTGCTGCTGGTGAGGAATTTTAATTTCTTTAACTCATTGAAAAGCAATTTGGCGTATATATTCACGATAATTTAAAACTCGCTTAGCCTTTGACCAGCATCTCCACTGTTACAAATCTATTCCATAGACATAAAAGCAACAGTAGGTAAAGATACACGTGGTAGGTTGTGGACTGCATTATTTTTTTGTGATGGAAAAAACTGGGAAATGGCTGACTGCCAGTCAGCGATTGAGGGCTCCACTGACTGAAAGGATGCCCACGATGTGTGATGTGAAAAACACAAAACTGTAGGGTAACGAGTACAATGACCCTGATTATATAGGTGATGACAAATGTGTGGGCCAGGGCTGGGTAGGGAGGACCAGGAGATGAGTAAACCACTTGCTGTTTCCGGATGGTTGTGCTCGTGACAAAGGGGTATTGCCTTTTGTAATTGGGAAGATGAAGGGAAAAAAAGCAAAGTTGACCCTGACCTGTTTCAAATGCCCGGGTCAGAGAAGGGGGGCTGTGGGGCAGGTGCCTGAGGGAGTGATAATTTGGTGATGTAAAGTCAGGGTGCCATATCACGTACTCCCTTCTGGGGGGCATTCTTAGTTGGGTCAGGAGGGGGTGCTGCTCTCTTCCCCAGTGTGCCTTTGTAGGAGTTACTGGCCAGCCGGGTATTCGTTCAGGCTGCCTGTGCTTCAGGATTTGATCCTTGCCAACTTGTATTCGCAGGTGAAGGTTGTCATCCTGGGACAGGATCCGTATCACGGACCCAATCAAGCTCATGGCCTCTGCTTTAGTGTCCAAAGACCCATTCCGCCCCCGCCCAGGTACGGTTGCTTTTCAGATGGCTTGACTCCCATTGTGACATTTGCTTTGTAAGTTCCAGATACGCCTGTTGATGGGACTTCTCTAGCCCTTGGAGCAGGATTTCTCGGACTTGGCACTTCTGATGTTTGGGGCTGGGTCTCCATGGTGTGGGGCTGACCTGGGTATCATGGGATGGTTAGCACTACCCTGGCCTCTAGATGCCAGCAGTGCTAGCTGTGACAATGAAAGATGTCTTCAGACATTTCCAGAAGTCCTTTGGGGGGCAGAGTCACCCCTGGTTGAGAACCCTTGCTTTGGAGGATTTTATGAATTACAAATATAATAAACATTAAAGATATAAACTGTAAACCCATCACTGGGGGTGGGGGTGATAACTCCTGGGCTGATTTACTTAGATTTTCTTAAGTTCTCTTAAATCCAAGCACAAACCAAAGCAAAGGTGTCTGGCAGTGTACCTGTCACAAGGAATGGCAGTTTCCTCATGAGTCAATGTGGTTTGTCCCATGGTCCCCTCCAGGGGCTGGCTTTGCAGGCTGTATGTAATTCACATGTGTGCTGTCGGTGCCTGGACTTTTGAGAATTGTGCCTCAGATTCTGTGGTTTTTGTTTTTGTTTTTGTTTTTCTTTTTCTTTTTCTTTTTGTTTTTGTTTTTGTTTTTTCCTTCCGGCTTGCTTTCAGTTTGGAAAACATTTATAAAGAGTTGTCTGCTGACATAGATGGTTTCGTTCATCCTGGTCACGGAGATTTATCTGGATGGGCCAAGCAAGGTAAACCAACCCCTGCTAGGTGGGTTTTGGATGGGTTTCAACAGTCTTTTCTGTCCAGCTTGCTTATATTTGTAAAAGATACCCGTGAAGGACGAGAGAGCCCTAATAAAATGGATAAATTATGTCAGTCAAAAAATGTATCTTGGTTCTATCCAGCAGCCAGTGTTTTATTTCATGTTTTAATTATAACATGAAAGGGAAAAGCTGGTTTCATTCATCTTTGCCTTTTGCCCACTTACTTAACCCAACTCTGACCATTCAGAGGGTGGCCTCAGTTTTCTCGTTTCGTCATACAGGTTGTGTTGTGTGTTTAACACCTATCTGTGTTTTTAAAAAAGACTTTTTCTTTTTTAACAAGCTATAATCAGGATAAGGAAAGAATATTTACTCTCTTTTCTTGCAGTTCTTTTTTTTAATGGAGGTACTGGGGATTGAACCCAGTTCCTTCCGCACCCTAAGCACGTGCTCTACCACTAAGGTATACCCTCCCCGTGTCTTGCAGTCCTATTTTTGCTTTAGTGAAACGTCTTGGCCTCCTTATGTTCTTTTTCTGGGATTATTTCCTATCCCTTAGGATATATTTTTTTTAAGTGGGTCTTTCCGATGACGGGTGTAATGCACATTTGCTGTTGCAAATGCAGAAGGTATTGAAAAGTGCAGAGGTGAGAATGGCGAGAATGAATCTTGCCCAGAGGCACCTGCCAGGTGTGTGGCAATGCTCTCTCTGTCCAGGTCCTGATCTCAGACAGTGGCCCATGACTGCATCACAGGGGTGGTTGCATCAGATGTTGAACAATCGTCCAGGGTTTGGGCTGACTTGCTTCTGCTTCCTCTTAACCCATTTCCCATCTGTGTTTTGGCAGGTGTCCTCCTGCTCAATGCCGTCCTCACCGTCCGGGCTCACCAGGCCAACTCTCACAAGGAGAGAGGTTGGGAGCAGTTCACCGATGCAGTTGTGTCCTGGCTTAATCAGAACTCCAGCGGCCTAGTCTTCCTGCTCTGGGGCTCTTATGCCCAGAAGAAAGGCAGTGCCATTGATCGGGTATGTGGTTTTTTGTTTTCTGGTTTTTGTTTTTTTAAACAGGTTAAGCCAGGTTAGAGAATTCTAGGCATCCTCATTAATGTGGTTCAGGTCTTAACATGAAGCTCATTTTCCCATCAGACTATGATCATTAGGATTAGGTTTCCCATTGAAAATTGAACAGAACTCAGACAAAATGATTAGTTGTTCATGAGGGAAGCAGCTGGCCAACCTCTGATTAAATGCAGTTAGTAATCCTGGCATCAACTTGCCGTCTGCCTAGGAAGATACACAGGGTCCCCAGGTTCCATTCACATAATGGACATGCAGTCAGTGAAGAATGAGGTAAGTTTCTTGTTTCCAAGAAGTGTGACTGTATACAGAAGACATGAAGAATTCCACTGAATCACAAATTTAGCTTCCCCACCCCACCATGAAAACACCACCAGTGATGATTATTAAACTGGAGCTCTTCCTGCCGACCCCCGACACCACCACCCCAGTTCTTCAGTCCCTGCCCTACCCGCATCCTCCCCCAACTTGTCCCTTCTCCATCCTTCTTGTGTTCCTTCTCCATCCTTCTCTACTGTTTCCAGAATTGCCTGCCTATATGCCTGGGATGCTGGTGGAGGGGAGGAGGGACCTGAGAGGGAGGCAGGGAGGTGGCCAGGAGCGTTCTGCTTGGGCTGCTGGGAGACACCGAATTGGGCATTGACATGGTGGGGTGGGGGAAGAAATCAGAGTGAATGAGTTCAATGAGTGAAGTTCAGTGAGTGAAGTAAAGGGGTTAACTGAGGCCGTAGTTTGTGGGGTGTAAGAAACGTGCAAACATGCTGAACCCCTCCCCTTCGCCAAGTCCGGCCGTCTTCACCTGGATTCTTACCTGGTTTCTCACAAAGGCTGGGAGGGTGGGGATACACTGACCCTGCTTTGTACCAGGGCTCCAGGGGATGAGGTCTCTTGCCCAAAGTGGCAGAGAATGACAGAGCCAAGGTTGGTGCCTGCCTTGGAGCTTCAGACTGGGATCCTAGCAGCCTGCTCACCTGGGCGGGCCTGCGGCCCTGCGCCCCATGCTGGCCACGGGGGGAGGGTGTCAGGAGTCCAGGCCGCCAAGCCAGTGCAGGTCTATGTATAGACTTTACTCCCAGGTCAGTTGTCTACTCCATTTTCTTTTAAATGGAGTTTTGTCATTATTTTGTAATTTAGTTTTTTTTTTTTTTAAGGTAGGAGAGTCACATGAGTAAAAAATAAAGAATATTAAGGTACATGGTGAGACATCTCCCATCCTAGTCCCCATCTGTTCAGTGTCTTCCTTGCCTTGGGTTAGCGCTGGTTTCTAGTGTCTGACATCTCCTTCCAGTGTCTTTTTTTTTTTTTTTTTTTTTTTTTTTGAGGAGGTAATTAGGTTAACTTATTTATGTTTAGAGGAGATACTGGGAGTTGAACCCAAGACCTTGTGCATGCTAAGCATATGCTCCACTACTTGAGCTATACCCTCCCCCTTCCTTCCAGTGTCCTGATTCACTCACACACAAGCAAACAGCAAAAAGCATATAAGTCAGATGAAAAAGCTCCTTTCTCCGTAAAGGTTCTGTGTGAATGAACAAGGTGTTTTCGGGGGTCTGTCTTTTAGGGAAGGGGGACCAGCAGGAATACGGTCTGGTGTGAATGAGCTCACCGCTGAGATCTGATGTCTAGGGAATGAACTGTACGGGGGGAATTGCCAGTCTGTGCTTCGGGGAGGTCTTCGGTCAGCAGAGCTCTTTCTCATTATATGTGTAATCTTTACTATTGTTAAACATGGTTTGGTTTGAAAGTAAACAGGCATTAAAGTAGCTTGATCATTAAAACCGCATCGCCCATCTCCAACGTGGGGTGTCTCCCGAGCAGTAGGTTCATGTATTCAGCTGCCTCCTTCCTAGGGACCTGGAAGCACGTCATAAGCAGTATTTTCCAAGTGAGATGCTCCTGTCCTCATCCATCCCTGACTAATCTTGCCCCTCTGGACTACCTGTGGTTAAAAAAACCGCCATCTCCCCAGTTGTGCAACCAGAAATCATTTGGTTCCTGATCTCCCCTCCCCCTCCTCCGCCTTGTACCCCTCTTCCCCCTTCCTCCAACCAGTCACTCACAGCCTTTCCTCTCTCTGCTGTCTCTCAGACCCTCCCCACCTGTCCCACTTCACCTCGGTCCAGCCCCATCTTCGTCTTGCCTGGGGCATTCACATGCCTTCTCCCTGGACGGCCTTGACCTGGGCTGACAGCTGGGGTCTCAGGGTGGCCCTGGCCTGCCTCTCAGCTCAACTTATATCTACTGGGAACTCCAGGCCCCTGAACCACCTGAACTTGTCCCCCGCGCCCCACTCCCCTGCCTGCCTTCTTCAGACATCCCGCCTCTGTCCCCGCACCGGGAGGTATCTCCCTTCCCTTCCCGGCCCGTTCTCAGGGGCCAGTCCTGCGTGCAGGACCGTGTGCTGACCAGCCGGCCTGCGTTCCTTCCCGTGATGCTGGTGTCCGCGCGGCCCAGCCTTTCTTCTCATTACTGCCAGGCCGCAGGTGAAAAGTGAAGTCCGGCTCAGGGAGGTTCAGCGGCTTCCCCCTGTACAGCTCCTGCGTGGCAGGGCCGGGACTTGAACCCAAGCCACCTGGCCCCTCCTAGACCTAGCTCCTTGAGGACAGGGATGGCTTGAAAAACAACTATTTGAATTCCTTGTTGGAGGATTTTTACTTAAATGCAGAAAAGAATAGAGAAGAAAACAAAAATGGTCCAGAATATTCCTGCTCAGTTAAGTACGGTCGACATTAAACTTTTTTTTTAAGTATTCCATTTTTGTGGTGTGACAACTCAGACAGCATAGAAAGGTACAAAATGAAAGTACATGCCTTCCACGCCACTGTTTCCACTAAAGGAGCTACTATAAAATAGCGTCTTAGATCTTGGGTATTATCCCCCCGCCAAAAAATTTTTTTATTTAACACAACTACCACTTTTCCTTGTTTTTTTTCCCACTTGATATATTTTAGAAGTCTTCCGTATCAGCATGCATAGCTTGACCTTGTTCTTCTAGTAGCTCTGTGGTATTGCATTGTCAGAACCTTAGGGAAATATTTATACTCAGCTGCATAACACTGTATTTATGTTCGGTTTTACCTGATGTGAACCGGGCTGCCCTGCACCTTCTTGTCCCCGCGTCTTTGTGTAGATTTGCGCATCGTGCTGTCCCTTAGCAACTGCTGTCTTAGCAGGGGCACTGCTGGGTCAGAAGACCTGGGTACTTACAGGTTCCACTGAGGGGCCGTGGTGAAGGCAGAGACAGGCCCTCTGCATCTTTGGAGCCTGGCACAGGTGGCGACTCTGCCAGCAAAGGAGTGAACACACCGACCTGTGTGGATGCCGCACGCAGACACTTCAGAAAACGGGAGAATTCAGAGCTAGCACTGAGGAGTGGCAGAAGCTGTCGTCAAGTGCCCCAGCTGGAGTCGTTTTTGACAAGTCTCCAAAGTGCCCCCACGGTTTCATTCTTCCCCACCCTTCTCTTTCAGAAGCGGCACCATGTGCTGCAGACCGCGCACCCTTCCCCGTTTTCAGTGCACAGAGGGTTCTTTGGATGCAGACACTTCTCTAAAACCAACGAGCTGCTGCGGAAGTCCGGCAAAGGGCCCATCAATTGGAAGGATCTGTGACCCTGATCTCTGGCGGGGTTCAGGATCTCTGAGCCGTTTTCTGGAAGCTGCGTTAAAAGTACCTGTCCTTTACGAAGTCGAATTGAAAAAACAATTTCCGTCATAATTCTTAAGCACCCACCCACACAAGGGAACACGGTGAGCGGATAGCAGCCTTGAGCCAGGCTGCTCGGAGTGGCAGCTTTATCCAGCCAGAAACAGCAACGATCCCCCTGTGACCTCTGGCTGGAATACGCTATTTGTGGATCAGAGTTCTTAGAAGGGAGAAGGGGTCAAATCCTCTGGACTGGCCTCCCCTTCAGTATTACTTTCAGTCAAAGCAGGGAGACAAGCACCTTTTTGGTAGAGCCAGCTGCTACTTGTTCTTAGCTGGTAGGTTAGACTCTAGGTTTTAAGATGTTAGGTGTCTTTATTTGGAAAGGCCCTCTGCCCAGCCTGCTGTTCCAGTCTTCGTCAGGTACACCTTCCCCGTGATCTTTCACGGCGCCCTCAGGAAGCCTCAGGATGTTTTGCAAGTTCCTGAAAATTAGGGTTCAATTTCCTGACTGCACTTGAAGTGAACATTGCCAAGGAACAGCCCGTGGTGTGAAACTTCACCAACAGGCGGAGGCTGGGGAAAGTGAGCTGGGTCTCGTTTATGTTGTTATTCTACGAATAAGCTGTGAAAGTTGAAGAGGAAGGAGGAGAAAGGGTTTTTTTTTTTTTAAGAGGAAATATTTTTTCCCTAGGTGCATCCTGAATTGAGGTTTTCAAGGCAGTATAGACTGACGGTGCTGCGGCAGGGGGTTGGCTTTTTGTTTTGGGACTGAAACCACTTTGGAATTTTTTTTTTTAACAACCATGGTGAATTTTGCTTTTTAAAAAAATACTTAGGCAAATATGTGTATATATTTTTTATTTTTCTTAAGAGACCATCTTAAGTGTTCTCCACCCTAGATCCTGTTAGAGAGGCTGTTTTGCTATTAGCTGGGTTAAAGGACTGACCAACCGCGTGAGTTTGATAATAAAAGATTGTTTAAGTTTATTTTGGTGCCTTGTCCCTCTGGGCGGGGGCAAACTCGGGCTGCTCAGGGGCCGGGGCGGCCTCAGTCATAATGACAACCGTTGTGGGCCGGAAGGGCCTCCTCAGCACCGCCCTTCCTCCCGCCTCGGCCCCTCTGCACTGCATACGTGAGCCCTGGGCCCGGTTCCCCAGTAGGGTGCGAGCAGGGGTGGGTGTGCTCTGAACTGGGCCCCAAACCGCACCCCAATCGCTGTGGGGTAGGAGGTGGCTAGAGGAGGGCAGGGTCTGCTGAGACCCTAAAGGAGCCTCTCGGACTGGGAAACATTTATCCCAGGATCTTGGCACGTCCCTCATGGCTGCGTGTCCTGCCAAGCCCTGTGGCAGTGCGCGAGCATCTTCCCCCTCAGCAGGTGTTTCCAGACTCTTGCCTGGGAATCTGGACTGGAAGCGTAAGGCCAGGGCACTGGGAAGACGCCCTGATGGCCCACTGACCAGCCAGCGCTCGCTTGGCTCCAGTAGCCCAGCTACTGGATGAAAGATGGAGTCCCCAGCTGTCTGATGAGGGAAGCGAAAAGCCCAGGAAGACTCAGTAACGCCGGGTCTTGTCCAAGTGGGCGACGAAGAACACACCCAGCGAGAACGTCTAGTCCAGCACATTTCTTACGGGGCAGAGATTTGGAAACTATGGCTGGAATATTGTTCCTCCTCTGGGCACTCATTTATGTCTGAAAAGAAGGGTTTCTCTTTTTTGGGGGGAGTATTTGAATGAAAAGAAGGGTTTCTGATCCCACATTATGCAAAATAAGCATGAAGATGCATTTGCAATTTGCCCTCTGGTAACTTTGGGGTCCGCCCCTAAGCATTCAAGGGACTTCCTTATCCAAGGGTATCAGTTGGGTTTGAAGGTGTCTCCCAGTGCACTGCTGTGAGTAGGGAGGCAGCAGCAAGCTCTCTGCAAAAGGCAAACTAAATTTTAAAAAATTATATTGAACCTTGGAAGTGTAGTTGACACAGGAAAACAGATGTGGGGCACGAGAAGGGCTGTGTCCCAGGCTTTGGTTGAGCCCCTGGGATGTGCCCCGCCAGGCGTGGGTCCTTGGCTTCGCCCAGGAAAGAATTCAAGAGCGAGCCACAGTTGAGTAGAGGTAGATTTATTCAGAGAGACACATTGAAAGGCAAGAGAAAGGCCACAAGGTGTGGGGGTTGGGTGCTCAGATTAAAAGTAGGTACACACTCCATAGACAGAGAGTGGGCCTTCTCTGAAGAGGGAGAGAGAGGGGCGGCCACGAGACGCCGTGTTGCTGGTTTTTACGGGCTCAGTGGCTTCATGTGCTAATAAGTGGAAGGACCAGTCTAAGGGGAAGGGGCTGGGATTCCCAGGAAGTTGGCCATTGTCCTCTCTTTGACCTTTTGTGGCTAGCCTTGGGACTGCCATGGTGCCTGTGGGCGTGTTATCCACCATGTTAATATAGTACAGTAGGCATATAATGAAGCTCAGGATCTGCTAGAAGTTAAGTCTCAGCACCCTGAGCCTCAAGGCCTACTGGGGGTTGAATCTTACACCATTTTGATGTTAATTGCTGTGGCATTCCTTGAATGGCTGTGCCCTGCCCTCTTCCATCCAGTCTCATAGTCACGCTTTGAACAGAACACACAGAAACAGCATCTTATATGGTCTATGGCCACTCCCCCCCATACAGATTTGATCACTTGATTTTTATTTTTAAGAAAAAAAGTTTAATTTTGGTGAACTTTCAGCTGTGTAGTTGTAACTTTTTCACGTTTTCAGGTTTGCTATGATAATAGCACTGGGTTTCTGGGTATGCAAAAATGAATAAAAGGTGTTCAAAAATTCAACTGAGTAAATCTGAAGATCTGATTGTGTTCATTAAGACTCATAAGTCAGGCAGCAACTCATCTGGCAAGCAGGGAGATAGCTGAGGAGCGGTGCAAAATGGAAGGCATTTAAAGAAAGGAAGGTGGGACCAGGAAATCATCAAAAGAAACATGAAAGCTCATTGGAGGAAAGTAGGTTCAAGTGACAAAGGCCTCTTGTTGGCTGAGCCGGGCTGTTTCTATGGGATGGACTTGTTGCTGGGCGGGAAGAAAATCTTCCTGCAGGAGTGGTAAAGTATGGTAAACTCTTCAGATTGGGGTCTGTGACTGACAGTCTTTCTGTTTGGGGTAATAGGCCAGAGTCAGTTACCGGAAGGCATGAGAGCTACCTCTACAGACCTGCCAGTTCCAGTTTTAGTTGTTTCCTTTTATGAATTTTCATGGTTACCCTTTTGTTCAGGACTTTTCTCCAAAAGCATCGCTGATGCAGAGATTGGTTACTGAATTCAGTAGCCTTCGTCCCTCAGTGCCAGGAAGGGCCTTGCCTTGGGGGAAAGTACACAGACCAGAAACTGCCCAAGACCACATTTGAGTAACAAGGGAGGGCAGTAAGGAGAACTCTCAGGCCTTTCTTATTTCCAGGTTTATACTTTGTCAAGGTTGTGAATGTTGGAAGTCATCCTTGAAGTGCTGAGCTAGCATCACCTGTCAAGCACGTCATTTTCCCCAAGGTCCATCAAACAGCAGGTACAGAACTCAACAAGTATGCAAAGCAGAATTACAAACAACCCCCACCCACTTTGTATGATAGTTCTAAACCCAGACCTAAGGGTAACTGGCTAAACAGACGACTGGATTGTCAGGTGAAATTTGTTATAGCCAATGTATTTGTTCCCTAATTTTCTGCAGTTGGGTTCCGAGTCCTCCCAAGGCCGTTATCCACATGCAGCAGGCGGTGCTCTCTATTTCGGAGACTTCCTTGCTCAGCAAGCAGATAATCAAGGGATATACGATTATGCCAAACTGTTTCAGCCAATGAGTCAAACGATCATTGCTGAGCTAAAACCTCTCTGGCTGTGGAATTGGCCAACTCTTATCACGTTAGGAAGAGATTTCTGATCACGTGTTCATTGGCACTTACCTCCCATTCGCGGAAGGAAAGCTCTCCCTGTGAAGGCAAACCCAGCATCACATACGCCTCCTGGAAGTTCTTATTTAAGGCAGTTGTAGAGGTTAAGTGGGATGGACCAGTGGGAGGCTTCTGCTTTGTTACGGAGAGAGAACACAACAGTGAAAACAACACACTGTTCTTTTATTCTCCAGCTGTGGAGGCAATGAGCTGCCCAAGCATAAAGGCCATTAGTAAGACCTCCATGTCTAAGGATGTAGCCAGGAGGTGTGCTTCAGGCTCCTGCACAAGCGACTGTATCTATGGACCCGTTCACTGGTATAGAGACATTAGCATCATTCAACCAAGGCTCCGACAGTATTATTACATATCAAAAGCCTGTCTAAATTGATGGGTGGGTCAGTAAGCTGACAAATGGCCCAATTTACATGGGCTGTCGCACAGAGTTTCTTCTATAGAGACTCGAGAGATCTCATTTTCCCATCCCAGGGCTGGGTTAGACTGAAACAAGAAACAAGATTAGGTGGGGTTAGTATTGTCACTTTATAAAATGGGCCCTTGGAACAATGAAAACACACAGTGGCATTTGGGATTTTATCGAAATTATAGGGTGAACGAGGGCTCATTACTGTCTTGGGCAGATCGAGGTTTCTGATGACAGATCCAAAAATTGCAACAGACTGAGAGATGCAAATAAGGGCATTATCTTGCAGAGAGAGAGTGAGCAGAGGTTGGAAGATATACGTGCCTGGTCCAGACATCTTGGGAAAACCTGTCAGGTGCTGTCTGCCTCAATTCCTGGAAATCTGTAGTTTCAGGTCACCAGTTGATGTGTAGGAACAGTTGGATTGGGGTATTTTTTTTTAGGTGTGATCCGTGAATCCAAGAGTTCACTCCCTGGAGTTTGGCAGCACAACAGTTAGTAAGGCTGGAAAGTGCCCTTTTGAGGATGTCTTTTCCAGTAAACAAAATACCCAGTTTGCAGAGTGTCTAGGGGTATTTGTGTCCCAGGTACGTGCTGTGAAGAGATTGTTCTACTAAAGAATGGTTCATTTCAATAGAAGCAATTAGGCTTCTACAACACTGAAGTAGATTCCCCTTTTATCAGCTGTGGATCTAAGGATGCAGGAGCCAGGTGCATTGATCATCCTCTTATAAGGAGAACAGACTCCTTTGAGCCTATGTAAATAATACCTTGTTATGAAAAGGCAAGATTATTTAATAAGAGTTTCAGAACCTTTGAGCCATCAAGTAGGAAGAAAGAGGAGAAATGCTTCTACCTTTGTTGCAAAGATACACTTTACCAAATTGTTGATGGCTTAAGAGAAAAGATTTCTTTCAACCTGGAAAAACATTAAAGAACCAGCCTTATTTTAAACACAGAGCCATAAAAATTGTAATCATCCTCTTCAGTTCGTTCAGTCCCATATTATTCTTGTTCTGTCCGAACCCAGTTTTTCCATTAGTTCTTTTGACCCTGCCTGATGACGGAGAGTGATAGTGGTAACTCCATGAAATATGCAGAGTTTTTGTTAAGGTCCATGTGATTTGCCCAGTGAACTGGGTGCCTCAATCACTAGAGACTGTGGAAGGTGTATCCCACGTGGGAAACATTTTCTAACAGTTTCTTGGCCACCATGAGGTCATCAGCTGTGTGGCAAGGGAAGGCTTCCACCCCTTCAAAACACACACACACACAATAACAAGAACATATTGATAACCTGATAACCCACGCCAGGTGGCTGCTGAATGAAGTCCAGCTGCAAGTATTCATGAGTCTGGGGCCTCTGAAAACAAGAATAATTTTTCTAGGATTACAGACCTGGCAGATGAGACATCATTGGTAGCTGCTTTTGCAGTTTTACAGCTGTCTCCCCACCAACGCTGATTCATAATTTGAGTCATATTAAGTGCATATGGTGGAGGGGTAGGGTATAGCTCAGTGGTGGAGTGCGTGCTTAGCATGCACCAGGTCCTGGGTTCAACCCCCAGTACTTCCATTAAAAAAAAAACACCTCATTTCTTCCCCTCCCGCCCCCCCAAATTAAATGCATTATGGTGCATGAAAGAATGTAAAAATGGGGAGGGGGACTTGCGAGGAATCCAGAAAGAACCAAGCAGTGGTCTTGGGTTTCCCATAGCCCTGACGATTCATTTAACTTACAGCCATTGTTTACCTGCTTTAATTTCTCTGATTCAGGAGCAAATTGTTGCCACATTACATGGACATCAGGATGGCAACAGTCTGGCAATGAGGAATCATTTTTTTCAAAAGCAGAATGACTTCATCCACATGTGCTGCAATCTTTATAGATTCTGTTACTGCTGCCTTTGCGTGAGAATCAGCCAGGACCTTCCCCAGAGACTCAGGGTTAGTCCTTTTAGTGTGAGTCTTAATTCTGATGACAGTAATTTCAGAAGGTAACAGATTAGCAGTAAGAAGGTCATTTATTTGTTGCCCATTTCTGATTGGGGTCCTAGAGGACTTCATTCAACATTTTAAGTTAATAATTAGAGTGACAAGTGATAACATTATACCAGAACCTGTCAGATTTCTGGGAATTTCACATAATTTCTGGAACACTTATACACCTATAGAAATACAACATAAAGAAGCTTAGTACTATTTCTTTCTTTCTTTTTTAAAATCAGAATCTTTTGTTGTTGTATTTTTGTTGTTCCTTTTGGTAGGAAGGAGGTGATTGGGTTTAATTCATTTTTCATGGAGGTACTGGGGTTTGAACCCAGGACCTCATGCATACTAAGCATGTGCTCTACCACTTGAGCTATACCCTCCCCACCCTGACTTAGTGCTATTTATTTGACAATGCTTCTCATGTAATTTAACATACCCAATAAATCTAATTAGCTTAATGAATATTTTGGAATGCTCCAGAGGCCCTGTGGAAAAATCCCAAAGTTTCCCCCAGGTCAAAAAGACTTCATTTAGAATTTGATTTGGGGAAGTTTTGTGGAAAAAAAAATATCAAAAAAGGTTTTAAAACACGTGCCTAAATAGGATCACAGGTCACTGTGAAACACTAGTTATCGATTTAACCAAAGTGACAACAAAAGATTATAAACAGGCAAATTATAGATGATTATACAACTATTAGCAAAATTTTAGTTCTTTTACTATTAAGAAAATTCAGTTTTCATAAGTAATCAGGGACATGATGACAAAGAGCACAGGAAGTCATTGTGATAAAATACAAAATCTTTGCTTTCTAGGCTGATTTTTTTTTTTTAAGTGAAAGCAAGTTTATTTAGAGAGATACACACTCCAAAGGCAATTAACTCAGAGGGTTTCTCACTGTCCTCAAATGTCATCAGAAGTTTGCTTTGGATCCCCTCCCTGCCACCAAACTGTTAAAAGAAACCACAAAATTCAACCGCGTATATTTGACGATCGAACTGGCCTTGTTAAATGATGAATGGGACAGCATCTCACCTAGCAAGCAGAGAGATGGTCCAAGGGTTTGCACAAAATAGAAGAAAGGAGAGTGGGACAAGGAAATCGTCAACAAGAGAAAAATGAAAGTTCACTGGGGGAAAGCGGGGGTTCAGGTGATGACAGCTTCTCACTGGCTGAGCTGCGGCCGTTTCCATGGGCTGGGCTTGCTGCTGGGCAGGAAGAAAATCTTCCTCCTGCTGGAGTAGTAAAGTACTTGCACTTCAAGTGCAAGGTACGTCTCTTCCGGCTGGGATCCGTAATTGATGTCTTCCTGTTTCGGGTAATTGATGAGGAGGGCTAGGGTGTGAGAGCGCCCTCTACAGGCCTTCCCGACTCCAATTTCAGCCGAGGTTTCCTCTTACTAATATTCACAAAGGCGACCTTGGCTTTTTAGGTCAGGAGTCAGCATACTTTTTATGTAAAGGGTCAAATAGTAAATATTTCAGGCTTTGCAATTGTCCCGTCTCTGGGAAATACTCAACTCTTCGTTGGAGAGAAAGCAGCCAGTTACAAAACGTAAATGAACGATGTGGCCGTGTTCCAATAAAACTTTATGGACACTGAGATTGGAATTTAATATGATTTGTGAGTGTCATGAAATCTTTTGATTCTTTTTTCCCCAAACATTTGACAACTGTAAAAACCACTCTTGGTTCAGGAGCCATAGGAAAACAGCCAACATGGGCCATAGCTTTTGGACCTCTGTTCTAGTGTTAGAGCAGGCAGATAGCTAGATATGAGCAGAGAAAGGGGGACACAGACCAAATGGCAGGAATTGGGCAGAAAGGAGGGGCACAGGCCAAATGCAGGAAACCACACATCATGTGAGCAGCAGGGATCCCCGGGCAGAGAAAGAAAAGCTGGAATCTTTGGGCTGATAAGGGGCCACACCTTTTGGCTTGGAGACCAACAAAGAAAGGTCAGAAAAGGCAGGAATTTCCAGTGACCGAATGTAACCTTTTACTCATTATGCCCTCATTTCAATAAAATTAGCCTTGCAGATCAGAAGTACCCATCATGCACCCATCCCTCCTCCCTTTGGCAGAGAAAGACCAGAAAGTGTAGCGAGGTGGAGGCAGGGAGAGGAGACAAGGATAGCCTCGGGGAGGGGGTAGTATTAAGCTCTTAACTGTGTGCCTAGAGAATGCGGCATAGAAAATTGTTTTGCTGTAGATGAAGAACAGAACTATCAGAACAGAACTATCGCATCTTTAGTCCACGATCCCCTTACCGGAGAGACTGGTTTTAGTGGCGAGCGCCCTAGAAGTGACAGATGATAAGAGAGTAATAGAGAAAGAGTTAGTGCCTCCCAAGCGCAAGGGAGGCGAGAGGACTTGGCTTACCAGATCTGCAATCTCCTGGCTGCAGCTCGCCAAACATGTCGCCGATAGGTGCAACTGGTGTTCCAGGTTCTTGTCCCGTCCCAGAAAGAATTCAGAGACAAGACTTAGAGGTTAAAAAGGTACAGTGAGGATTTATTAAAGGATGGATAGTACACTCTCAGGGGAGAGCGGGCAGGCTCAGGTGAGCAGCTGCCCTGAGTTTCTTTGGCAAGTTAGTTACATAGGGTGTAAAAATGAATGGGCGGAATATTCATTGGGGAGGGAAGGGTTTGAGATCGTATTCCCTGATTATCATCCAACTCCACCTTCCCAAAGGGAGGAGGGATTTTTGTCCTCATTTAGTCTGGATCGGAAGTGTCATGGCGTCAGTGCATGATGGGTACTTCTGATCTGCAAGGCTAATTTTATTGAAATGAGGGCGTGATGAGTAAAAGGTTACATTCGGTCACTGGAAATTCCTGCCTTTTCTGACCTTTCTTTGTTGGTCTCCAAGCCAAAAGGTGTGGCCCCTTATCAGCCCAAAGATTCCAGCTTTTCTTTTTTTTTTTTTTTTTTAACATTTTTTATTGATTTATAATCATTTTACAATGTTGTGTCAAATTCCAGTGTTCAGCACAATTTTTCAGTTATTCATGGACATATACACACTCATTGTCACATTTTTTTCTCTGTGAGTTATCATAACATTTTGTGTATATTTCCCTGTGCTATACAGTGTAGTCTATTCTACAATTTTGAAATCCCAGTCTATCCCTTCCCATCCTCCACCCCCCGGTAACCACAAGTCTGTATTCTCTGTCTGTGAGTTTATTTCTGTCCTTTATTTACGCTTTGTTTTTGTTTGTTTGTTTGTTTTTGTTTTTGTTTTTGTTTTTTAGATTCCACATATGAGCAACCTCATATGGTATTTTTCTTTCTCTTTCTGGCTTACTTCACTTAGAATGACATTGTCCAGGAGCATCCATGTTGCTGCAAATGGCATTATGTTGTCGGTTTTTATGGCTGAGTAGTATTCCATTGTATAAATATACCACATCTTCTTTATCCAGTCACCTGTTGATGGACATTTAGGCTGTTTCCATGATTCCAGCTTTTCTTTCTCTGCCCAGGGATCCCTGCTGCTCACATGATGTGTGGTTTCCTGCATTTGGCCTGTGCCCCTCCTTTCTGCCCAGTTCCTGCCATTTGGTCTGTGTCCCCCTTTCTCTGCTCATATCTAGCTATCTGCCTGCTCTAACACTAGTGCTTCCACTCAGATGTCAGCAATGAGAGAGCCCATCTGCTGTGTACTCCCACTGCCCGGCCAGTTCTGTGTGGCTTGCATGGGAGCACATTAGAATTCTGGCCGAAAAATTATTCCCTTCCGAGGCAAGGAGAGGAGTATCTGCTGAGGGCTTTTGGAAACACAGGATACTCAGTTATGCACAATGTTGTCCCGGGAACCCCAAGTTATAAAATAAGCCCATGAAAGCCACTATCTTGTTTGTGATTTGGGTCCAGCAGGGCAAGGTCAGGGAGTGTGAATTTTATTTTTTAGACTTCAGCATGCTGTTAGGATGTTTCCATTATTAGACAGGACATTCTTTCCATCTTGAAATTCCCCTTCTGCTTCAGTTTGTTCCCAGGATAAAAAGTCTTAGAGTTTTGGATTGGAGAAGCCAACTTTCTCGTGTATGTGTGTGTGACAGTGGCTTTTCATCCTTGTCAAACCTTCGAGGCGTACAAGGAAAAAACTTGTGGAGGCTCTGGGCTACTTGGAGGAGGTTCCTGGTGTGCTGGCTGGTGGTGACTCAGCTGAGAAAAAACTGGAACGTGTTCCAGCTGGGGACAGCCTCTTTCCCTATTTGGAGTCCTCTGACATTTTTACTCTGGGTCTCACAAACAAAAATTACCTTGCTGGTCATCTCAGCGGGAACCAGTTTTTAAATTTTTGAAGTATGTTTGGAAATGCAAATATTGGTGAATGGAGCGGACCAAGAGATCAATACTTTGCTTCTCAATCCTGTACTTCCTGTGTCCTCGTGTCCCTCTCAGTTTAGTGGCATTTGGGGTGATGAAGAGGGGGGCTCTGGTTTCTAGAAAAATACTATGCCATCAACAGACTATCCAGGGAGAACTGAACCACCAGAAACAGCTCTCCTGTGTGTGTGGAGCAGGAGGGGAAGTGTTTCTAGTCTTTTTGAGAGGAAGAAATTTCATTAAAAAAATATTATTGGTTGGAGGGTATAGCTCAGTGATGGAGCATGTGCTTGGCCTCTACAGGGTCCTGGGTTAAATGCTCAGTATCTCCATGAAAAATTAATTAATTAAACCTAATTACCTCCCCCCAAAAACAATTCTAAAAATAAGATTTATTAGGTGCCTGTTTTGAGCAAGCCACCATGGTAGAAGCTCATCTGCATGTGATTTCATTTAATTTTCTCAATCATATGGTAAAGTAATTGGATGAAGAAACAGGCTTGGCCATTGACTCGAAGCCGCAGGTAACAGAGCAAGGATTCAAACTCAAGTCAACCTGATTTCCAAGCCCAGTCGTCTTGCCACTGTTGACACTCTGCCCAGGTCATAATCATCTGGAGTCCTCGGGGTTTTAAACAGAGTCCAACAGAGTTTTAAAAAATTTCCCTGAGTCACAGATAGCTCTCCCAGGAAATATGGAAAGACATGTCTGTAGTTTGAGAGGCGCCTCTTCCAAAGGACTGTAGAGTGAAGTAGGGTTGAGAAAGAAGTGGTCTACGCACCGTCAGAGGCTAAGCCCTCCACCTGCATTTTTACATCCCCGGCTCTTACAAACATGTGGCGCCATCCCAGGTAGCCGCTCATGAGACCAAGGCTTCCCGAGGACACGGGGAGCAGCCAAGAAGTGCATTTCCTGCTCACAAGCCCGGTGGAGAAAATTCCTAGAAGTCCATCCTCCCATGAACATTCCTTCTTAGAAAACAAGTCCACAAGTGAAGTAGCTCTGGCCAGGCAAAGGCCACACCTGGCGCAGCCAGCATTTAAACCGTGTTGCCTGAGTTCAGCATCCTTGTAGTCTTCCCCTCTTGCTGGTTAGAACGGCGCATCCTGGTTTACCGAAATCAAGGCTACTGAACGGCTGTCCCCTTACCTTTCGTCGGAGCACAATGCCCTTTTGTGTGGCCTCTGCTTTACCCGCTCTGGTTTGGACCTGGACGTGACCTTCGTCTTAGATGCCTCTGGCCCTTCCCATGTTTCAGAACTCTCTGTAACTGTAACCCCAGGGCTTGCTGGATTTCTGCCTTCTCCACAAGCCCCAGCATGCCCTGGGGTTACAGTTACAGTTACCCTGCATGGGAATGGAGCTGTTTGCGATCTGTGTTTTTTCCCAAGTCATAAAAAATAGGAAACAACTCACTGAGCAGCAACTTCCTTGAGATGGTTTTACAAAAATCTTTTCTGGGGAGAGAAGCCGGATGATCTTTTGAAAGTGACTGCCTTAACCCAGCAAACCCTTCCAGTGTTCACCGTGGGCTCTTTCCAGAAGCTGTTTCTCAAAAGTCCAACAGCCTGCCTGGGGTTAATTTTCAGCTTGGCTTGGGAGGACCAAAATGATTTCATTTGTATTGCTGACGACATCTTGGACTTTAGATGCTCCGTGGCTTAGATATGTAAGGATTTTGAAATAAAGCAAGTAATGGGATTGCGTGGAGGAAGGCAGAAGTTTTCTCACTTGGCCTGGGGTATGCCTGCTCTTCGGGGCCTTGAAGTTTAAGTGCCCCGGGGATATTTTTAAACAGCAGGAGCCAGTTAATCTAAAAGTGACATTTCCAGTCATGGCAATAAGCTGCTAGCTGGCTGAGATTCAGGCCCTCGGCAAACAAGTAACCCGGAAAACCTCAGTCTGAACGCACAGTCAGGAGGACGTGGGGAAAGAGATGGTGGCGAGATAAGTGGTAAGTGAGCTCACCCCTCGCTGAGGTCACTGACCAGAAAGCTGGTGTCCAAGTGAACAGGTATTTAACGCAGACCGAAGGCCAGCCCTAAACCGAGGCATGGATGCGGGGTTTCCAGGGAACAGCAGTGCCCGTTCTGGTTTTGGGAAGTTTATCTAAAGGGCTCTCAGTGTAACACAGATGAAGGAGAAAGAAGGGCCTTTCTTTGCATCTATAATGGTTGTGTTTCTGGGAATCCCTGTGCAAACTCTTTCTTCAGGGGATTTTTTTTTTTGGCCCCCAAAGCTTCTGTCTTAAGAAAGAGAATGCTGTTTCTTGTAGATGTCCAATCTCTCAAAACTGCTGCTCATTTGGGGGGGGGGGGAAGCAGACTCCAAGAGTAAAACAGGTATGGTGGTCCTGTTGCTAGAAAGACACGATTTTCTTTAATTTTGAAAAAGTGTACTACACAGTAAAAGACTTGAAGCAGCACAGAGTGAAATGGAGCATCTTCCTGAACCATCCTTCTGTGTGTCCCTTCTCCTCCCAGGAGCTGCTATCCCCTTACCTTTTATATCACACAGTTTGGTGTAAAACTTCCCAGACCTTGTTTCCTCCAGACTTTTGTTCTGTGTGTTTACTCTGCACACAGCTGTATCTCCCACCCTGATCTTTATTATTACTTTACATAAATGGGCAGGACCGAGTTAGGAGCTCCCAGGAAGCGGGTTTTCAACTTAAAAACTGAAAGAAATAGACATTGCGGGTTTTTTTTGTTTGTTTATTGAAGTATAGTTGATTTACAATGTTCTGTTAGTTTCTGGTATATAGCACAGTGATTCTGTTATACATATATATATTCTTTTTCATTGTAGGTTATTATAAGCTACTGAATATAGTTCTCTGTGCTATACAGTAGGACCCTGTTGTTTCTCTCTTTTATATATAGTAGTTTGTATCTGCATATAGCAAACTCCTAATTTATCCCTCCCCGCCACTTTCCCCTTTGGTGACCATAAGTTTGTTTTCTGTGTCTGTGAGTCTCATTCTGTTTTGTAAATAAGTTCATTTGTATCATTTTTTTTAAAGATTCCACATACAAGTGATATCATATGGTATTTGTCTTTCTCTGACTTCAGTTTGTATAATGTCTAGGTTCATCCATGTTGCTGAAAATGGCATTATTTCATTCTTTTTTGTAGCTGAGTAGTATTCCATTGTATCTATAGACCCCAACTACTTTTTATTTTATTTATTTATTTATTTATTTATTTATTTATTTTATTTTTTTTTTTTATTGAAGTATAGGCAGTTTACAATGTTGTGTCAATTTCTGGTGCACAGCACAGTGCTTCAGTCATACAGGAACATACATGTATTTGTTTTCATATTCTTTTTCACCATAAGTTACCACAAGATATTGAATATAATTCCCTGTGTATACTTGTTGTTTACAAGATGTGATTTCTTTACTGACCTGTCCAGGTTTTAAATGAAAGGACCCAGCCAATTCTAGGTCATGTGATCAGAGGTGCAAAGGTCCCCATTTTGTGACTTTATTTGAGGAGCTTTGGGAAGGCATTTGGTGTTCATGCAAAGGAGTTGCATTTGCTCCTGCCCAGGTGTTGGGTAAACTCCCTCAGACACTTAAACCACCTTCAGATCTGAGACAGAATTTGGACTTTGACATTACATGACATGCTTGATCTTTATGGGGAAATAAACATCTTAATCTTTTGAAATGGAGATTTCTTCAAGATCTTATCCTGGTTGAAAGTTCAGGATACCTTATTCTGAAACTTCCTCTGAATTTTGACCCAGGGATCCTTACTTCAGAGCAGAGCGTATCTGTCCCTGGGGAAGCCTGGAAGTGTGGTCTGCATTTGATCAGAAAAGCTCATCTACGTGTCACAATCTATTCTAAAGAGCCCTTTGTTATAATGATAGTAGAGTTATTCCCATGCAGTAAGATGGTTCTCTGGGAAGGTAGGCTGTTTGTTTATTCAAGGGGTCCAGGGCTGCTGGGCAGAGCCAGGAAAGCCAGGTAGGGATTATTGAGTGGTTGCCGCATGCCAGGTGTTATTTATCCCGTTCCCAGACCAGGAAACCAAGGTTCGGAGAATGACCAATAGCCGAACCTCCACCCAGGTCAGCCCCGCACCAGCAGCCCCACTCTCTGCACCTCAGCCAGCACCCCTTGGCCACCTCGACCTGTGCTGGGGCCCCAAGAGACAAGCATACTCTTCCAGAGTTTTCTGCCATGCCTGTCGGACTCCATGAAGCTCCACCTCTTCAAATCAAATGAAATCATGAGTGAGAGTGATATTAGAGGGCAACCTTGAACACACCCTGCTGTCTGTTTGGAAGTAAGTCAATCTCAGGCTCCAGGACTGACTAGAACCATTGGTTATTGGAAACGCCTGTTAGCTGGCTTTCCCCGCTGTGCTGTAAGGAAGCCTGTGTGCTCTTAGTGTCCACACTCCCAGTGCAGTGGGGCTTTCAGAGCCCTCCTGATGTGGAGTAACCCGCGCCAGGTGGAAAAGCACCAAGCAGTTTGGGAAGCATCGGGGCTGCCTGCGGGGAATCCGGGCCCTTTGCAGCAGGACTTGTCAGAGCCTTTCATGTGCTCACCTGCAACAGGACCCTCCAAGATGTGACTGTGATTTGGTGGGGATGGAGACCGACTTTTGAGGCTGGTACCCCAGCAGGCACCTCTTGAGAAGCATGGATCCCTTTCATTTCATGCCTTCCTCCTTTCCTTTCAGAATCCTGGGAGGCAGGATCGTGGAAGGGATAAGATGCCAGGCTTTAGCTCCTGAGCCGGGCTCAAAGGCGGTGTGTGTGTGTGTGTGTGTGTGTGTGTCTACAGAACTCAGGCTCTCGAGGCTCTGGATGAATTAGAACAGGGAGAGGTTAGTGTAGCTGCAGGGAGATCTGCTAACAGACCTTTGCACTAACAGCCTTGGCTGGTGTCGGGTGTTGGAGAAGGGCTGGAGAAAACACATATGCACATGTATACACACACACACATACTACAGCTGGATGGTCCAACACAGGTCCCCAATCTGCCACTTAATTATGATGTGGCCTTGAGGAACAGACTCTCCCTCTGCCCCTCATCTCCAATTGCAAGACGGGGGCACGTTCTCGCTAGAATTTCTGTAGCCCTTTAAACCAATAAATGCAAACTACACAGTATAATGCCTAGTATGTAGTAAGTGCTCAGCAAATATTAGCCTGTATCAGTATTGAACAGTTTCCTTGGTTTCCTGAGGAACTGCTGTGTGCCTCCCACGGCATCTACACCAGATTTACCGAAGTCTTTAGTTCAAATGCCAAACGCCTGCTTGCTGGGATGGGAGTGGGGAAGACCAAACGGGTAGACCTGTGTTTCAGGTCCTGGCTGCCCTCACTGAGTTGACTTTCTAGTTGGGGAAACAGGTGCCCAGTGACATGGTGACCTCACATGTTACTGCACATGGCAATGAGTGCCAGGAGGGCGAGTCCAGGGGGCCATGAGGGCACGGAGCCCGAGCCGGGCGTTCCGGGTGTTCTGTCTCCCGTGGTCCCTTACATCACAGGCAGGGGGAGCAGGGAGCCCATCCAGGTGGTTGTCCAGTACCTCACCTTGACATTCACACCCTTGATACTCAGCAGGGCACCCTCTTAGGAGGCAGGAGGGCTGGGTGCTCAGACACACCTGAGCCAGGTGTGGGCATCCATGCCTCCAACAGGTATTTACTGACCCTTCTGTGGATGAGGCACTGCACTGGGGAGCAGAGAGTGAGACGAGCTAGTGCTTGTCCTCAGGAAGCTTATATCTCACAGGGGCAGATGAATGAGTATATCGGTGAAAATATGGCATCGGGTCAGCAGGTAATAAATGATGTGAAGGGAACGGATGCATCACAGAGAATCAGACAGACCCGTAGGGGGTCCCCCCTTGGCAACCTAGTGAACTCCTATTCAGCCTTCAAAGGTCCAGAGCAGATGTCTCCTTTTAGCTCTCCCCCCGTCCATCTCCATCCCTGGACGGAGTTCTCTCTGAACTGCCTTCCAGGTGTGGCGTTTCCTGATTCAGGAATTCTTTTGGCTAGATCCTGATATGAAAGGCTCCCCCCCACCCCGAGCAGAGCTCACCTGTCTCCCCCAAAACTTTTCCCAGGAGAAGAACCCCAAGGCTAGAGAAGTAGTTTTGTTATTTATATCTTGGTTGCATTTTAGTTCTTTAGGGGAGTGGACACAGAGATTTAAAAACAAGCCCACAGGTCTAAGGAACCAAGCCATACCTCCTGCCAGTCACTTCTTAGGTCTTGGCTGATTTAGAACGTGTCTCAGGGCTTATGGAGGGAAATTCTGCACCAAGAATAAGAGAGTTTAAGGATTAAGAGCAAGGGCTCTGAAGTGAGGCCACCTGGGTCCTAAAGGTGTGAACCTGGGGAGAGATGGAGCCTGTTTCCTCACCTACAAAAGGAGAGGAATAAATGGTACCTACTGCAGAGGACTGCAGGGACTGAAGAACGCTAGTGACAGGAAGCACTCCCCATGATTAATTAGGGATAACTTGCTCTTCTTTATGACCCTCCTCTCCTTAACATTTCCTTTCTTCCTTTTTTTTTCCCCTAAATTCATTTATTGGTTTTATTTTTTCGAGTCCATTCCTTTCTTCCATTTTTTAACTCCTGTGTTGGCATTAAAAATACCCTTTCTGAATAACATAAGAAGTCACACTCAGGGAGCAGGTATAGTTCAGTGGTAGAGTGCATGCTTAGCATACTGGGTTCAATCCCTAGTACCTCTATTAAAAAAAATTTTTATTTTAAAGTCACACACACACACACACACATACACACAGGTCTCAGGACTGTCCCCATTGGATCAGGGAACAGATGAGAAGTTAATTCAGCCAGACCCAGGCTGCAGAAGCCCCAGAAGATTCCTCCCCTTTGGGAAAGCACCTGCCCTGTGGGGCTGAAGAGCTGAAGTGAGTCCAGGGACTGTCCCTGATGTGGGGATCTGCCTGTCCCATCCAGGCTGGCTGATCTTTAGGGAGCTCCCAAGACACCTGACCAGTGGTGGACTAGTGCCCCCTACCCAGTGTCAGTCCCTTTCTGTCTACTTGTGGGGGAGAATCCTGGCAGCGGAAACCACACATACAGTCCCCTGCCACATTCTTTCCATTTCGGCACACCACCAAAGGGGCAGGTCGGTGTTGAGTGACTAAGCAGATCTCAGTTGATCCTCCCAGTAATCCTATGATGGGGTTGAGCCTGAGGATTTTCTTTCTTTTTCTAGATGAGGAAACTCATGGGGTTCAGAGAGGGGACGCGATTTGTGCAAGACGAGACTCTGGGGGTGGCAGTCTCGGAGCGGTCACTCATCCTGCCCGAGGCTGTCAGTTCGGGTCACTAAGGGCAATCGCTAAGATGAACCCTGACTGGCCCTGTGCTCAGCGCCCCATGTGGGTGACCACTTTGAACTCTCAACGACTCTGTCTTGAAACTACAACCTTACCCTATTTTGCAGGTGAGGACACTGAGGCTCCCTTGCCCAAAGCTCACCCTGCTTGTAGGTGGCAGAGCTGAGATGAGAACCCAGATCAGTTTCCAGGGCACCCAACAAGGTGCCCAAGAATCTTACCGTGAATATCTTACCACACTGGCCTGGAGCCGGGGACCTTGGTGCTAGGCATGGCCGTGTTGTTAATTTCACATGTGACCTCTGGCCTCTGCTCATCTACCAAACAAGAACACTGGGCTTGCTGAGAGTCCCCCTCTTAGGCTGCAGGTTGGAGTCTAAGCGGCTTTTGGGGAAACACTGTGACCTGTGACAGTCTAGCCCCGCAAGCCAGAGTGCAGGTTGAAGTATCCACCCCCGGCTCTCGCTGCCCTGGCAGCCTCACGTGGCTTGCTCTATCACTTTAATGGCCTCCGAATTTGCAAAAGGATGTTGTGCCCTCCGCCGGCCAGCAGGAGGATCCTTGATTACCCACTCTTCCTCCCGATGCTTTGGCTTTCCTTGTGATCAAGCCCGCGTTGGCCAAACTCAGGTTCTGCTGAGACTTCCGCTCCCCTCCTTGCAAGTGTCTGGCAGATAAACACATAGGAACAGGAGGCTACGGTGATTCCAGGAATGTTTAAAACTCTAGAGGCTCAGGGTTGGGCCTGGGGGTGGTCGATTGCACCGAGCAGCAAAATAGGCCTAAGTACAGGACTGTGGCAAGCCGGAGGGAGGGGGCCCTGTGGGCTAGAGAGCCCTGGAAAGCACAGACAGCCTCTTAAGAACCTGTGCTTGAAGTTGAGGGAGGGGGAGGAGCTGGGACCTTGGCACATGGCCTGTATTTACAGATGACAGATAAGGGCGTGCTGCATGCCTGACTTGTGGGGAAAACTCACTCATGTCCACCACCAACTGGTCCAGACTCCTCCCCCATGTCCTGATGCACGACACCAGCCGCCTGCTGAAAGGTGACACTGCATGGGCCCAGTTCCCTTAGTCACCCTGTGGGAGCCTGTCAGACCCGCAGGAGAATGGAGCTGGTGGCCGTGTCCGCAGTGATGGTAGGTGGCAGCGAGCGCTGGGGTGTTCAGCTTAGTGGGAGGAAGAATCCGAGGGAGGAACCAGATTGCTGGTTTTACACTGACATCCTGTCCCCGCTCTGACCCTCAGAAGCCTGGCCAGGCATGGATTTTTCGGTTGGGAGGTGGGGGGTAGAAGACAAACTCATGGCCCCCCGTCCTGTCCAGCCCTTACCTGGCCACCAGCCAGCCCTTGCTGGAAAGGAGCAGTTTCCTGCATTTGTTACAGCCAGGTCCAGGACTGCAGTGGAATCAAGCAGCTGTTGCTTGAGTTGGGTTTGCAAGAAATAAAAATAGCTTTGGCCCTTGCTCGGTGGTTTTCGGGTCAGCTGGGTCGTTCCAGCGAAAGGCAACAGCCGGCATGGCATGTCCGCAACAGTTCTTCAGAGGGACCCCTCTGGCCTTTCCTGCCCGTGGAATCGAATCACATGCGCCGCGCTCTTTCTGGTCCACTGTGCACGGCCAGCATAGTTAGTTACATGTGGCTCTGCCCCTCTGCCCTCCAGGTAGACTGCCAGGTTCTGGTTTTAGTTTTGTTTATTTTGTTGTTTTTGTTTTTTATTTTTATTATTTTATTTTTTATTCTCTCTGGTGTCTGGTTTTACGATCAGATCCATGTTCTCGTTGGAACACCCTCTGCTTTACAGAATTCATTTATATCCAGTTTCGGAGGTGAGGCAGTGGGAAAAGTGTGAGTGTTGGGCCAGGGTTTGAGCAATGTCTGGGTACCCAGCTTCTCTGAGCCACAGTTTACCGAACTATAAAATGGGACTGAGAGAAAGGCAATAGGGATTGTAGCATCTGCCTTGTTGTTCTGAGGACTGGAGGCTGAAGGCACTGTACATGTTACATAGGTTATTTGAAGGGCCACTGAGAGGCAGGTAAATGGGGCGACGATTGGTATCCCCATTTTACAGATGAAGAAACGAGGCTCAGAGAGTTTCTTCGGGGTTTTTCTCAAAACAGGTCCCCAGTTGTACTTACTTGAGAAGAGTTCTGATGTGGTGGCTTTTGGGTCCCTTGACATCACTCTGCCAACAAAAGGGAAAGACTGTTAGGTTTTTCGTGCAGGTAACCTCTGCGGGGGGTGTTGGGGGTGTTAGATCCACTGGTCCCTGTCTGAATAACAGCAGATCTTAAAGGACTTTTGGACTGAGAGAGGGGCCCAAACCGGGGAGAACTGCTGGTCTTTCCATTCATTAGTGCTTCCAGTTTAGAGCTTGGCAACCTGTCCTATCACCCTGCAATTGCTCACCATGCATGTGTCTTGCTGTCTTGACCATCTACCCATGCACTCAACCCCTCTCCAGGCACCACCTGTCTGTCCTTCTAACCACAATCCCAGCAGTCATCCATTCATCCATCCAGCCAGGGTTTTCTGAGCAGGTTTGGTTTTCCAATGGAAATCAATGTAAATAATGCATTCTTAGGGTTCCTAAAGCCTGAACCCCTATAGCATATTTTTGCCCTTTTATTTTCTTAGCAATAACTCAAGCATTTTTCTTTTTGGGGTAGGGGGAGGCTAAGTGTTTCAATGTAATGCATTTATTATTTCTTACATCTCTCAGTTTCCAGTGTGTGCATTTAAAGTGTGCCTAAACACATGAAAAGATGCTCAACATCGCCACCTATTAGAGAAATGCAAATCAAAACTATATGAGATATCACCTCACACTAGTCAGAATAGCCATCATTAAAAAGTCTATAAACAGTAAGTGCTGGAGAGGTGAGGAGAAAAGGGAACCCTCCTACACTGTCGGTGGGAATGCAGTTTGGTGCAGCCACTATGGAAAACAGTATGGAGATACCTTAAAAAACTAAAAATAGAGTTACCATATGATCCAGCAATCCTACTCCCGGGCATACATCAAGAGAAAACTCTAATTTGAAAATATACATGCACCCCAGTGTTCATAGCAGCTCTATTTACAATAGCCAAGATATGGAAGCAACCAAAGTGTCCATTGACAGGTAATTGGATAAAGAAGATTTGGTACATATATACAGTGGAATTCTACTCAGCCATAAAAAGAATGAAATCATGCCATTTGTAGCACCGTGGATGGACCTAGAGGTTATCATACTAAGTGAAATAAGTCAGACAGACAAATATCACATGATGTCACTTATATGTGGAATCTTAAACATGATACAAATGAACTTATTTACAAAACAGAGACACATAGACAGAAAACAAACTTACAGTTACCAAAGAGGAAACGGGGATAGGGAGGGATAAATTAGGAGTTTGGTATTAGCAGATACTAACTTCTATATATAAAATAGATAAACAATAAGGTCCCACTGTATATAGCACAGGGAACTACATTCAATATATTATAATAACCTACAATTTAAAAAAGAATATGAGAAAAATATATATGTATAACTGAATCACTATGCTGTACACCACTAACACAACATTGTATATCAACTATACTTTAATTTTAAAAAATTAACATGTCCCTAACATTGGCCACATTTGTATAAGATCTTCCACTGGCACTCTACTTCAGAACCCTGCCATAGAGACATTCCCCAGCGTTCCTGAATGCAGCTTGAGAAAATGAGAGCTGAAAATCAGAATTCCAGCCCATCTCAAGCCATCGCTGATGCTCACTGGTTGTGCGTGGATTTAGCATTCATTCAATAAACACTTCTTGAGCACGTACGAGGTACCATGCCCCAGGCTGGGCACAAGGAGTCAGAACTGAATGACAGTTGGTCCATTTTTCCAAGGGTCTCGGAGTCACCCAGGGAAGACCAGTGAACAGGCCTGTGTTTTTCCTAGAAAGTATTCCTGATATTTCAGCCAATTCTGTTGCCCAAACTGTGCAAGAAGCACTTGGATCACGTAGTTCTGGGAAATCTTGAGAATTTTTTTCACTTCCCTTAAGAGCACCGTGTTGAAATCTAAAACGAAAATGCTTTTTAGATACTAAATTGATACACTTGAGTTTTGTGGTCCTGCTTTTTTAATGCCTCGACCATGTAAGTGTGGCAAAATTGGGTCAGAAGTTTCAACATGTTCAGATCATGTTTTTGTTTGCTTTTTAAATAATATTTCCCGCAAGTAACAATGATCTACTCATTAATAGGGCAGCGTTAGTGTGGGAAGAGTTATGGGTCAAAATCAGACTTAGAAATAATTAGATAATTAGAAATATCTGGATTCATTTATTCAATAAAGTAATATTTTTCCCCTATTGTTAAGTCCTCACTCTGTACCGGGCACTGTTCTAGACCCTGGAACAGAGCAGACTCTCCTTGGCCTTGCTGCACTTTCTGGTAAGCGTCCCTGCATCCAGGTGTACTAGTGCCATGAAGGAAATAAGACAAGGTGCCAGTCCTCTTTCCAAGAACTTGATGATGATTATGAGAGTAATACAACGATGCTGGTGGTGATGGTAGTGGTGATGACAGAAGCAATGATCCCTTTTAACTACAAATTGGAATATAATGAAGTCTTTTTTTTTTTTAAGATAACAGCTTTATTGAGATATAATTCGTATACCATACAACTCGCTCATGTAAAGCACACAATTCAGTGTTTTTTTAGTATATTCACAGAGTTGTACAGCCATCACCACAATCAGTTTTGGAACATTTTCGTCACTCCAAACAGAAACCTTGCACCCTTTAGCCTTCACCCCCATCCCACTAGCCCTAGGCAACCACCAATCTTCCTATCTCTGTGAGTTTGCTTAATCTGGGCATATTATCTCCATGGACTCATACACTATGTGGTCTTTTGTGACTGGCTTCTTTCACTTAGCATAATGTTTTCAAATTCCTCCATGTTGTAGCAAGTGTCAGGGGAATCCTTCCTTTTTTTGGCTGAATAATATTTCATTGTATGGACAGACCACATCTTGTTTATCCTTCCATCAGATACTGGGCATTTGGATTGTTTCCACTTTTTTCCCCCCTTAACGGAGGCACTGGGGATTGAACTCAGGACCTTGTGTGTGCCAAGCAGGTGCTCTACCACTGAGCTATACCCCCCATTCCCTGTTTCCACTTTTTGGATACTATAAATAATGATGCTATAACAGAATCCTTTAACATACATAATCTCTTTAGTTCTTTCTCACATGCACATTTATGATTTATGATGAGCATGTGTTACTATATCTAAATTAGAGATGAGAAACTGAGATCCAGAGGGGTTAAGAAACATGCCCCAGACCACAGAGCACATCATGGGCAGAGCCAGGAGGAGAAGCCCTTTTCCACTCCCCACCCCGTGCTTCTCCCCTCCGGCTCTCTCAGCCCAGTGCACAGAACCCCAACTGGCTCTCCCCACCAGCTCCTTCAAGAGAGTACTAACTTGATTATGTGGATTCTAAAACGTCTCTCTTGCTCTCCTTATAGATTTTCTGTGAATGATCCTACTTCTTTTTCTATCTTGTCTGATTTTCTCCTGCCTGACCTTCTCCTGGTTAAAAATCTGGGGGAAAATGACGGACTCCAAGCAAGTCATCAAGAATAAATCGAAAGTGAGGTTCACCCCAAATCAGGAACCTCTTCCATCCTCAAATAGCTCCCAGGAGCCACGACAGGAAAATGACAACAGTAGCTCTTTGCCAAAGACCCCTGTCCAGACTGAGCCAGCCTCCAGCAAAGGTCCCAAAGATGCCTCTTGGCCAGGAAACTCTCAGCCACCCCCACAGCAGAATCCCCAAGGAGACCCCCTTTTCTCCTGTGACACCTCCCCGGCACACCAAGCCAATGGGACTGGTACCAAAGATGTGGAAGCCCCGAATACCAATGACTTGTCCTCACCAGCCAAACCCCAGGGCCAGCGAGCCAAAATCCTCTCCAAAGAAGACAAGAAGCAGGCGCACATCAAAAGGCAGCTGATGACCAACTTCATCCTGGGCTCTTTTGATGACAACTCCTCCGATGAGGACTCTGGCACTGGCTTGTTCCGAGAGTCTTCCCGTAGGGGCAGCCGGCCCAGCCTGGGGACCCTGTCCCTGGAGGCTGCTCTGATCACGGGCGAGACTGAGACCCCCGTCCCCACTATAAGGTAATGTAACCTCTGTCCTCATAACCAGGAGGCATAGAGTTAGGGTGGGGTCCGCACCCTTCCCCGCTCAGCCATGCCATCAGCTGATGCCAATGCTTTGAAGGTAGCTATGTGAAAAGCAGAAGACATAAGCCTACCCTCCTTCCTATCAAAGTCATTTATTGAGCATCTATTGCATGCACAGGGCCCTGTACTAGGAAACTGGCTTCCTAGAAGATCACGGTCAGGTTGGGGAAGATGACCTTGTGTGTGACTACCAGTTATAATTTAAGCAGAATGAGCTTAGGCTGCCAAGAGCCAAAGGGATGCTGGTAGCCCAAAAG